>NW_027507790.1:245498778-246098778 GCF_037356315.1 Lithobates pipiens
AAGCTGGTCAGAGTTTATAGGAAGATGGATGAAGCCAAATACAGGGCACTCTTAGAAGAAAACCTGTTATGCCGCGTACACACGACCAGACTTTTCGACTGACTAGGTCTGACGGTCTTCCCAATGGACTTTTGGCGGAGTTCTGATGGACTTTTCGAATAATTGGACTTGGCCACACACAAGCACACCAAAGTCCGATGGATTAGAATGTAATGACATACGATCGGACTAGAATAAGGAAGTTCATAGCCAGTAGCCAATAACTACCCAAGCGTCGGCAATCAACCGTCAGACTAGCATACAGACGAATGGATTTTTCAACCAGACTTGAGTTCATCAGAAAGATTTGAAATATGTTTTAAATCTAAAGTCCATCTGATTTTTAGACAGCAAAGGTCCGATGAAGACCACACGCAATCAAATTGTCTGGCGGATTTGTTCCGTCGGACCTAGTCCGTCGAAAAGTCCAGTCGTGTGTATGTGGCATTAGAGTCTGCAAAAAACTTGAGACTGGGGTGGAGGTTCACCTTCCAGCAGGAGAACGACCCTAAACATACAGCCAGAGCTACAATGAAATGGTTTGAATCAAAGCATATGCATGTGTTAGAATGGCCCAGTCAAAGTCTAGACCTAAATCCAACTGAGAAGCTGTGGTAAGACTTAAAAAATTCTGTTCACAGATGCTCTCCATCCAATCTGACAGAGCTTGAGCTATTTTGCAAAGAAGAATGGGCAAAATGTCACTCTCTAGATGTACAAAGCTGGTAGAGACATCCCCAAAAAGACTTGCAGCTGTAATTGCAGGTGAAGGTGGTTCTACAAAGTATTGGCTCAGGGGGGCTGAATACAAATGCACACCACACTTTTCAGATATTTATTTGTAAAACATTTTGAAAACCATTTATAATTTTCCTTCCACTTCACAATTATATGCCATTTTGTGTGGTTCTATTGCATAAAATCCCAATAAAATACATTTACGTTTTTGGTTGTAACATGACAAAATATGGACAATTTCAAGGGGTATGAATACTTTTTCAAGGCACCTAAAATCTGACTTCCTCATAAATGTGGTTTTAGTTTTAATTATCATGATATAAAATAATGAAGGTGGGGGCCCTTTGATGGGCATGTTTTTTTGTGGGGGGGGCGGCATTTAATTCTTGGACCCAGGCAGCACAATGTCTTGTGCCAGCCCTATATTTATTTATTTATACATGTTGATCATATCTCCCCTTAATCTACTCTTCTCAAGAGAGAATACTGTGCATTCAGTTCCTCTAACCTTTCCTCATAGCTGAGCTCCTCCATGCCTCTTATCAGTATTGTTGCCCTTCTCTGCAGTTTCTCCAGGTCCCCGATATCCATTTGTGAACTGGTGCCCAAAAACTGAACAGCATATTCCAGGTGAGGCCTTACTAATGATTTGTGCGGGGGCAAAATTATATCTCTTTCTCTCTCTCTCTCTCTCTGGAGTCCCTATCTCTCTTAATACAAGAAAGAATCTAGCTTGCTTTAAAAACAAAATCTTGGCATTGCATGCTATTATTAAGCTTATGATCTACCAGAACACCCAGCTGAGAGAGTCAATGGTGGAGGACTAGCACAGGCTAGGCTGCCTTGTCTGGTCAAGGAAGGTGTGCGTCCAAGGTGGAAGCCTGCTGGAGGGGCATTGGTTTCTGCCCTCAGAGAGCTGTGGCACTCCCTTGGACTGATGGAGCCTGGAAGCCTTTATTGCTACCGGTGACCTAACCCTAACCTTCTTCCCTGTGAAGTTGGAGCAAGAGAACTACAAAATATTAAAGTGACTGTCTCCCTTCCTTATTGTGCGATGCTCCACTGTGGTCATGGATCCACCCTGAAATGCTGCTCCTCTGTAGGGCTGCTACAAGTATATGTACCAATTACAAACAAATCTCCCAACCAATTTTTAGCAAAGACTGAAGTACATCTAAAGGATAATTAATGAGTTGACAACAAGAGTAAAGGCTTCCAGAGCACACAATAGAATATCTGGAGAACATGCCCTGGATACTGGTGTCTAGCACCCCTGCTTCAAAAGCAGTTTTTCACCCACTGTCACATGTCTCGCTCCAGCACCATTTCTAAACAGTAGAGATAGGTAAATCAGAGCTGCAGTCATCATGCTGCTGCAGTCTTCTAGAGTCTACCACTGAATAGCAACTATGCATTGTCTGTGTCGCCCCAAGCAATGACATTGGCACCATAAAAAATACCCATTCTAGTGTGCAACAATGAAAAGAGACGCCATTATGTGACCAGTGGATTTTGGATAACTATCTGGGGCTTTTTATTTAGAGGTTCCCTGGCCATAGCTGAACTTTAAAGCATCAGTAAACCTACCTTTAAAGAAAAATATTTTTTTAAATTAAAGTCTTTCAAACAAATGTGCCTTTTATTTTTTTTTATATTTACCACTTGAAAACCAGGCATTTTCTGGAACTTTTGTTGAACAGTTTAAATCAGTATTTTTTGCTAGAAAATTACTTAGAACCCCAAAACATTTTTTATCCAAAACCCTAGAGAATAAAATTAGCGATTATTGCAATATTTTATGTTACACAGTATTTGCACAGTGGTCTTTCAAATGCATTTTTTTGGAAAAAATACACTTTAATGAATTAAAAAAACCAAAATACAATATGTTCCTGATTTTTTTTGTATATTGTGAAAGAGGATGTAATTTAGAGTAAATAGATACCTAGCATGTCATGCTTTAAAACTAGGCATGCTCATGGAATGTCCACACAGTATTTAAAATCTCCAAAGGCGATGCTTTAAAAATGTTTACAGGTTATCTGTTATAGTTACAGAGGACGTCTTGCACTAGAATTATTACTCTGGCTATAATGCTTGTGGCAATACCTTACATAAGTGGTTTGAACACTGTTTACATCTGCATGTGTGACTTACGTATGCGTTCACTTCTGCACATGAGCACTGAGGGATGGGGTGCTTTTTTCCTATTTATTTCATGTTTTATTTTATATTTTTACATTGTCCCTTTATCTATATATATTTTTGTGAACACTTTTATTCCTATTACAAGAAATGTAAACATCCCCTGTAATAGAAATAAGGATCACAGGTCCCCTTTATTGAAAGATCTGGGGTAAAAAAAGATCCCAAATCTCTCATTTACCTTTAAAAGCAAAAGAATAAAATGTTTTTTAACTTTTGCTTTAATCTAAAAAAAAATTCATTACTATGGCCCGGGAACAGGAAGTGATGTCAGACGTCGCTCTGGTACTCCAAGGGCATAGAGATGAGTGGCGGGGATCTTGGCCTTACTTGTCTCCATACTCAGCTAAAAGATCGCTTCACTGATGGGTCAGGTAAGCCTGGGAAGGACCAGGAAGCAGCAGGGGGGGCACCCCTCCCGCTGCTGGGGGGGCACCCCTCCCGCTGCTGGGGGGGCACCCCTCCCTCTGCTTCTAAAAGTGATCCTGTGGTGATTTCGCACACTGGACCACTTTTGAAATGCTTGTTGCTCCCCCCAGTCACTTTCTCCTGCTTATTGTCAGTGGCAGTGATCTACATTGACTCTCTGGAACATTGCCCACTCCTGTAAGCATGTGCCACGTCGCTACTGCTTACTCTGCTCTCTGAAAAGTCTGGTTGATGGGCAGGACCTCTGCTTAGTGTTGCCATTGCTTTTGGGCATGCTTTGGGTATCTAATGCCACGTACACACGATCAAATTGTCTGGCGTACTTAGTCTGCCGAAACGCATTTCACCGGACAATTCGATCGTGTGTGGGCTTCAGCGGACTTTTCCAGAGTAAAGTCCGGCGGACTTAGAAAGTATTTTTGCAGTCCAATCTTTCCGCCGGACTTGGGTTTCAGCGGACAATATGTTTGTCAGTATGCTAGTCCGGCGGACTAAGGCCGCGTACACACGGGCGGACTGTCTGCCCAACTTAGTCCGCCGAAACACATTTGAGCGGACAGTCCGCTCGTGTGTGGGCTTCAGCGGACTTTTTCAGCGGACAGTCTGACGAACAAAGTCTTACGGAATTTCCGTAAGATTGTCCGTCCAAACTTGGTTTGGGCGGACAGTCCGCCCGTGTGTGTGCCAGTCCGCTGTACTTTCGAAATGAGCGGACTTTTCCCGCCCGGAGAAAAGTCTGCTCATTTCGAGCGGGTATCCAGGTAGGCGGAGCACGCGACGGAGACGTCGTGGGCCCCGCCGCCTGGCATGGACTTAAAGGGGAACCCCAACGCCGAAAAAAATCGGCGTGGGGGTGCCCCCCAAGTCCACAACAGACCCTTGTCCGAGCACGCTACCCGGCCGGCCAGGAAAGGGGGGCGAGCGAGCGCCCCCCCTCCTGAGCCGTACCAGGCCGCGTGCCCTCAACATGGGGGGTGCCTTGGGGAAGGGGGGGCCGCGCGGCCCCCCCACCCCAAAGCACCTTGTCCCCATGTTTCTTCCGTCTTCGGGGGTCTTCTCGCCGGACTCCTCCGCTATCTTCTTGTAGCTCTTTTGCTAGCGGAGGAGTCCGGCTTTCTTCCTCCCCGCCGCCGGCCTCTTCTCCCGACTTCGGGGGTCTTGTCCCCCTCTTCGGTTCTTCTGCCGGGCCACCGCGCCTTCTTATAGCTCTTTTACAGGCGGTGGCCCGGTCTTCTGTCGCCGCCGCCGCCGCCGCCTTCCGTTCTTCTTCTTCTTCTTCTTATTCTTCTTCTTCTTCTTCTTCTTCTCCAGGAGATGTTGCCTCGACGATCTCTCCGGCCGGAATGCCAGAGCCGCGCTGCGCGCCCACTTATATAGTGACAATGGGGCGGTGTCACATGGTATATGTCACATGGGTTGGTGTCACATGGTGACCCCGCCCCCTTACAATGTCATAGTCCCCATGTGACATCAACCCATGTGACCAACCCATGTGACATATACCATGTGACACCACCCCATTGTCACTATATAAGTGGCCGCGCAGCGCGGCTCTGGCATTCCGGCCAGAGAGATCGTCGAGGCAACATTTCCTGGAGAAGAAGAAGAAGAAGAAGAAGAAGAACGGAAGGCGGCGGCGGCGGCGGCGGCGGCGGCGGCGGCGACAGCGGCGACAGAAGACCGGGCCACCGCCTGTAAAAGAGCTATAAGAAGGCGCGGTGGCCCGGCAGAAGAACCGAAGAGGGGGACAAGACCCCCGAAGTCGGGAGAAGAGGCCGGCGGCGGGGAGGAAGAAAGCCGGACTGCTCCGCTAGCAAAAGAGCTACAAGAAGATAGCGGAGAAGTCCGGCGAGAAGACCCCCGAAGACGGAAGACCCCCGGAGAGGTGCAATAAAATATTTTATCTCGTGTGTTGTGTTTTTTTTTGTACTTTTTTCACAGGTGAATGGGTAGGGGTACATTGTACCCCATACTCATTCACATAGGGTGGGGGGCCGGTATCCGGGGGCCCCCTTATTAAAGGGGGCTCCCGGATTCCGATAAGCCCCCCGCCCGCAGACCCCGACAACCAACGGCCAGGGTTGTCGGGAAGAGGCCCTTGTCCTCATCAACATGGGGACAAGGTGCTTTGGGGTGGGGCGGCCTGGTACGGCTCAGGAGGGGGGGCGCTCGCTCGCCCCCCTTTCCTGGCCGGCCGGGTAGCGTGCTCGGACAAGGGTCTGTTGTGGACTTGGGGGGCACCCCCACGCCGATTTTTTTCGGCGTTGGGGTTCCCCTTTAAGTCCATACCAGGCGGCGGGGCCAGCGATGTCTCCTTCGCGGGCCCCGCCTACCTGGAGACGCGCTCGAAATGAGCGGACTTTCCTCCGCGTGTGTGAGCGAGTCCGTTCATTTCAAAAGTAGAGCGGATTGTCTGGCGGACTTAGTCCGCCGTATTAGTCCGCTCAAAAAGTGCCGTGTGTGGGCAAGTCCGTTCATTCAAAAGTTTGGACGGACTGTCTGTCGGATTGTCTGACGAACTTAGTTGGGCAGACAATCCGCCCGTGTGTACGCGGCCTAAGAATGACGCATGCTCAGAAGCAAGTACGAAAAGGAAGCTATTGGCTACTGGCTATTGAACTTCCTTTTTCTAGTCCCATTGTACGTGCTGTACGGCATCGCGCTAGCAAACGGCGGACTTTCTGTGTGTCCGTGTGTGGCCAAGTCCGTTCGGTAGAAAGTCCGCCATACTATCCACCAGATTGTTTGCCGGACTAAGTACGCCGGACAATTCGCTCGTGTGTATGCGGCATAAGGCACTCCGTTTTTTGAATGACCTGGGTGGTTGGCAGAACTGTAATAACAGGAAGAGCCAATGTCAATCAAACACTTTTACCTGCTCCATCAGGTAGTGCTCTTGGTAATATAGACATAGGCGGGGGTTGGGTAAGAGTGTTTGGTTAACAGTGGCCTGTCCTATCCCATAACTTAGCTCTTACCACTGATTGAAAGCATCTGCCAAGTGTCTTCTGCAGTTTCCGCCCCGAGCCTTCCAAGCAGGGGTGAGAAGAGTGGACAGAGCAGTCACATGACCACATATTAAATCCCTAAAAAGGTAATTGCATCAGATTTTATTGATAGAAAATGGAGTAAAATCCATACTGATGGTATCAAGTATTTTTCACTTGTTTGATTGGCTTTGCATTTACAAATGCTTTAAGTGTTTAGAATTAGATAGAAGATGGCTAAATATTACAGGAATACATTACGTGTTAGAAATAGTTATTAGAGCTTTAATATTCATTAACAAAGATCACTTTGTTTTTGGCACTGAAAGTCATGTGCTGATGAAGGTCCCCATATTGTACCATGCAGCCAAGGTCACATTTGTTGTCCCAGATCGTTCACCCTTTTCAGATGACGAATCCATTGATTTCTACAACTAATCCCTATGGTCTACATCCGCCACGCAGCAAACATAGACTTTAGCCTAAATTCTTCATTTTTATTTTCCCGATGACTCAGAAAGTAGGAGAAGAATATACCTTTAATAAGCAGTCAACAACACAACTTCTAAAATATTTAAACCATCAACTAGCTTTTAATACAGATATCAGCCCTGCTCTTACTCAGTGAACAATTTGTTCCTGGATTGTAGTTATCATAGTTACTTGGGATCATCATGTCTCATTTTGTTTCATTATTTGGAAAGAATTTTTTATAGGACCGAGGAAGGAACATTCAGTGCAGAAATTACAGCTAAAGGTTAGGAGAATTGGATAAGAAATAGTCAGACATGATTGGCATAACCCAAAAACAACCATTTGCAAAGCACTAAAGCAGCAATTCACTGCACTCCCCATACCTAGTAAGGGGAAAAAAATGTACAGCAATAAAAAGTTTGACTAGAAAGTTTGACTGTGGGAGCACTGGGAGAGAGCAATAGAGAGGTAATTTAACCACTTGACCACTGGGCACTTAAACACCCTTAATAACCAGACCAATTTTCAGCTTTCGGTGCTCTCACATTTTGAATGACAATTACTCAGTCATGCAACACTGGACCTATATGAAATTTTTGTCCTTTTTTTCACACAAATGGAGCTTTCTTTTGGTGGTATTTAATCACCGCTGGGTTTTTTTTTTTTGTGCTATAAAAGAAAAAATACAGAAAATTCTGTAAAAAAATGAATTTTTCTTTGTTTCTGTTATAAAATTTAGCAGATTAGTAATTTTTTCTTCATAAATTTTGGCCAAAATTTATACTACTACATATCTTTGGTAAAAATAAGTACAAATTGGTGGATATTATTTGGTCTTTGTGAAAGTTATAGAGTCCACAAGCTATGGTGCCAATATCTGAAAATTGATCACACCTGAAGTACTGACGGCCTATTTGAATTCTTGAGACCCTAACATGCCAGAAAAGTACAAATACCTGCCAAATGACCCCTTTTTGGAAAGAAGAAATTCCAAGGTATTTAGTAAGAGGCATGATGAGTTTTTTGAAGTTGTCATTTTTTCCCACAATTCTTTGCAAAATCAAGATTTTTTTTACTTTTTTTTTTTTCACAAAATTGTCATATTATCAGTTTATTTCTCACACACAGCATATGCATACCACAAATTACACCCCAAAACACATTCTGCTATTACTCCCGAGTACGGCGATACCACATGTGTGAGACTTTTACACAGTGTGGCCACATACAGAGGCCTAACATGCAGGGAGCGCCATCAGGCGTTCTGGAGCACCCAGGACAATTCTGACATTTCTCTCCTACATGTAAAAATCATCATTTATTTGCTAGAAAATTACATAGAACCCCAAAACATTATATATGTTTTTTTAGCAAACACCCTGGAGAATACAATGGTGGTCGTTGCAACTTTTTATCTCGCACGGTATTTGCGCAGCAATTTTTCGAATGCTTTTTTTTTGAAAAAAAACAGTTTTGTGCTTAAAAAAAAAAAAAACACAGTAAAGTTAGCCCAATTTTTGCATAATGTGAAAGATGAAGTTACACCGAGTAAATCGATACCTAACATGTCACTCTTCAAAATTGCACAGGCCCGTGGAATGGCGCCAAACGTCGCTACTTAAAAATCCCCATAGGCGACGATTTAATTTTTTTTACTGGTTATATGTTTTGAGTTACAGAAGAGATCTAGGGCTAGAATTATTGCTCTCGCTCTAACGTTCGCAGCGATACCTCACATGTGTGGTTTGAACACCGTTTTCATATGTGGGCGGGACTTACGTATGCGTTCGCTTCTGCATGCGAGAACATGGGGACAGGGGCGCTTTAAAAAAAAATTAAAAATTTATTGTTCATTTTACTTTATTTATTTTAGTTTGACATTTTTTTCCCCAAAAATAAATTTTTTGATCACTTTTATTCCTATTACAAGGAATGTAAACATCCCTTGTAATAGGAATATGGCATGACAGGTCCTCTTTACAGTGAGATATGGGGTCAATAAGACCCCGCATCTCACCTCTAAGCTGAGAAGCCTGAAAAAAAAAAAAAAAAGATTCTGGATTTGATCGTATTGGCGAGTCGGTATAAGCACCGGAGGGCGGCGGGAGGGGGGGGGGTGTCTATGGCTGGGTATTGCAGGGTATCACCGACTATGGCTGGGTATGGCTGGGTATCTCAGAGTATGGCGTTGCAGAGTATTGCGTTGCAGAGCATTGCAGGATATTGGAGGGTGTTGCAGAGCATTGCAGAGTGTTGCAGGGTATTGGCGGGTGTTGCAGAGCGTTGCAGGGTATTGCAGAGGGCTTCAGGGTATTGCAGATTGTTGCAGAGTGTTGCAGAGTGTTGCAGGGTATTGCAGGGTATTGCAGAGTATTGCAGAGTATTGCAGGGTATTGCAGGGTATTGCAGAGTAATGCAGAGTATTGCAGAGTAATGCAGAGTGTTGCAGAGTATTGCAGAGTGTTGCAGAGTATTGCAGAGTGTTGCAGAGTATTGCAGAGTGTTGCAGAGTATTGCAGAGTGTTGCAGGGTATTGCAGAGTGTTGCAGGGTATTGCAGGGTAATGCAGAGTAATGCAGAGTATTGCAGAGTAATGCAGAGTAATGCAGAGTATTGCAGAGTAATGGCAGGGTATTGCAGAGTATTGTCAGGGAATTGAGGGGTTCATTTTCGGTGAGCAGCGATGTGGACACTGCAGATGCAGCCCACATCGCTGCTGACACCGATCTCTTCCCCCTCCGCTGTTCCGATCGGTACAGAGAGGGGGAGGGAGGAACCGGCGTCATAACATGACGCCGGTTTGTTTACAAGTGATCACTCCGTCATTTGACGGAGCGATCACGTGGTAAACGGCCGCTATGAGCCGGTCACGGATGCTCTCGAGTGCGCGCCCCAGGGGGTGCGCGAGAGCGGAATTCTGGGAGGACGTCATATGACGGCCTCCCAGAGTTAAGAAACCGCCCTGTAGCCGTCATTCAGGTATAGGGCGGTTGTTAAGTGGTTAAGTTAGTTCTGTGTGACAGGATACAAAGATGTCCATTTTTCCTAGTAGTGGCTAGCGATCTGCTGCTTATGCAACCAAATGTTGCATAAGCTGTCATGCTTAAAAAATTAATATTCAGCCCTAGCTTCCCATTATACTACCCTCGTCTGCCCCTATACTACCCTAGCCTGCCCCTATACTACGCTAGCCCATCCTTATACTGCCCTAGTCTATCTATATACTACCCTAGCCTGTCCATATCCTACCCTAGCTTGTCCATATCCTACCATAGCCTGTCCATATACTGCCCTAACCTTTCCATATACTGCCCTAGCCTGTCTATATACTACCATAGCCTGCCCCTATACTACCCTAGCATGTCTATGTACTAGCCTGTACTACCCTACCCTATTTCCCCCGAAAATAAGACCTAGCGTGATTGTCGGGGATGGCTGCAATATAAGCCCTAACCCCCAAATAAGCCCTAGTTAAAGTCATTGTAGGTCTTATTTTCAGGATAGGGCTTATTTTTGGGGCAACAGGATAGGGTTTATTTGGGGGTATGGCTTATATTGCAGCCATCACCAACAATTGTGCTAGGTCTTAATTTTTGGGAAACAGGGTAGCCTGCTCCTGTACTAACTCAGCCTGTCTATGTACTACCCTAGCCCGCCCCTATACAAAAAAAATGTCTCTAGTATACCTCTTTGTGGGACTTTTACATGGCAACCAATATAACAGAAAAAACATGTTGTTATAAAAATATACATTTTTATTAGTCATTATTTAAAATAAACCTCCACGAGGCTTGTATCATTCCATAAAAACAACAAAAAGATCAGAAGACAACATTTGTATATACGTATACTCAGTGATGATACCCAATACCATAAAAAAACTGTACATTCCAAATGGTTTAGTAACTGTATATATGGAAAGGGAAATTCAACACCATTTCAAATATCTTAATCGGGGCTATCAATCACCAACATACATTTGAATTATCTGCCAGTCTGCATATAGAGCTCAAAAGCCCTCCACCCAGTGGGGCATTTATAGAATCACCCAATAGGACCGCATACTTCTTTAGTTCATATGTATATGTGTATGTATAGTCCCACCAAGGGCAGAGTTGTCCAGTGTGGCAAGGGGAAAATTTCCTCCAGAAAGTGGAGCATTTATCAGATCAAAAACCAGAGCAAAAAGGTGTTCCACTCCCAATCAAGGGGAGCGCTCTGATCTTTTCTGATCTTTTTGATGTTTTTATGGACTGATACAAGCCTCATGGAGGTTTATTTATAATAGTGACTATTAAAAATGTATATTTTTATAACAACATGTTTTCTGTTATATAGGTTGCTGTGTAAAAGTCTCACAAAGGAGTATACTAGAAAAACAATTTGCCCTAGCCTGCCCATATACTGCCCTAGCCTGCCCCTATGCAGCCCTATCCCAGTGGTATATATTTACATAGTTACACCTTCTACGTGGTTTAAGGTTAAACCTCTTTTTTTCTCATTTTAATGACTGGCCACGTGTCTTGGTAAACTCCGTTCCCTGAAAAAGCTTTATCCCTATTGTGGGGTGACCAGTATGATATTTCTTAATTGAAATCATATCCCCTCTCAAGCGTCTCTCCTCTTCAGAGAGAATAAGTTCAGTGTTCGCAACCTTTCCTCATAACTAATATCCTCCAGACCCTTTATTAGCTTTGTTGCCCTTCTTTGTACTCGCTCCATTTCCAGTACATCCTTCCTGAGGACTGGTGCCCAGAACTGGACTGCATACTCCAGGTGCGGCCGGACCAGAGTCTTGTAGAGTGGGAGAATTATCATTTTATCTCTAGAGTTGATCCCCTTATTAATGCCAATATTCTGTTTGGCTTGTTAGCAGCAGATTGGCATTGCATGTCATTGCTGAGACATTGCTGAGCCTATCATCTACTAGGATCCCCAGGTCCTTTTCCATCCTAGATTCCCCAGAGGTTCTCCCCCAGTGTATAGATTGCATTCGTATTTTTCCACCCAAATGCATTATTTTAAAATTTTCTACATTAAACCTCATTTGCCATGTAGTTGCCCACCTCATTTATTTGTTCAGATCTTTTTGCAAGGTTACCACATCCTGTGGAGAAGCAACTCACCTCCTCATAGAAGGTTAATAGATTGGTTTGGCAAGAAGGATTCTTTGTGACTCCATGCTAATTACTGCTAATGATACCGTTATTACTAAAATCTTGTATATAGTCCCTTATCATCCCCTCCAAGAGCTTGCATACTATTGATGTTAACTAAAATCTTGTATATAGTCCCTTATCATCCCCTCCAAGAGCTTGCATACTATTGATGTTAGGCTAACTCTCTGTAATTCCCAGGGATGTATTTTGGGCCCTTTTTAAATATTGGTGCTACATTGGCTTTTCTCCAATCAGCTGGCACCATTCCATTCAGTAGACAGGTCTGACAATTACTTGACTCAGTTCCTTAAGTACCCTCGGATGCAAGCCATCTGATTTATTAATGTTAAGTTTCCCAAGTCTAATTTTAATTCTGTCCTCTGTTAACCATGGAGGTGCTTTCTGTGATTTGTCACGAGGATAAACACTTCAGTTTTGATTACTGAAGCCCCCCCCCGATTCCCTCGTGAAGACTGAGGAGAAGAGTAAATTCAATACCTTCTCCATCTCCCCATCCTTTGTAACCAGATGTCCTTCCTCATTCTTTATGGGGCCAATATGGTCTGTCCTCCTTTTTTACTGTTTACATACTTAAAGAATTTCTTGGGATGTTTGCTCTCCTTCTCTATGTGTCTTTCTTGTTCTATCTTAGCCTCCCTAATTGCACCGTTACATTTCTTGTTGCATTCTTTATAAAGTCTGAATGCTGATGATATATTTTTTAAAGGCCTTCTCCTTTGGTTTTATATGCATTTTTAAATTGCAGTTAAGCCATCAATGACTTTTGATCGCTCTTTTAAATGTATTACCCAATGGGATGCATTGGCTAATGCCCTTATTTAATATGCTCTGAAAGCAGGTTTGGAAGTCCAAATGGAATTCAAATAGTGTGAGATTTGTGTAAATCTGAATATTTCCGAATCGGGCATATCTAGTTTCTTTTTGCAATGTGATAAAGAAAGAGGGCCAGAAGGGGAAAATAAGTGTCCGATTCTGTATAACCCCTTATTCGTCCACCATTTAAAGGCTTCTATATTTTCCCCCGGGGGAAAATCCCCATTATGAAAAATGTGTGTTAGCGGCTTCAGTGGGGAGATTAAGGAGTCCCGTTTGAATAGGTTGGAGCTAAGCGCCAATGAATGCGAGAGGGTGGGAGCCAGAATCGCTGGTCTGCGTTTGGGGCTACAACCCATCAGGAAATCTATTGTGTGGTGGGGAATAGATTGCCGTTCCATCAATAACCAGTCCGGTTTTACAGAACCCGAGAAAGCCATTGATATCTGGGCCAGTTGTGCCGCTTGATAATAACCCCACAAATTGGGAAGACCCAACCCCCCTTGAGATTTCAATCGGTAGAGTGTGGCTGAGGAGCACCTATAACCTTTCTTCCCCCAGACAAATCTCACGATGTCCGTTTGTATTTTGTCAAGGAATGTTTTGGGGACTGGAATTGGGAGTGAACGGAACAAGTACAATAAACGCGGTAGAAGTGTCATTTTTACCGCATTAATCCTACCCAGCCAGGAGATGCCACAACCTGACCAGCGAACTAAATCCTCTTTGCATTTTTGCGCCATGTAGGGATAGTTAGCTTTGAATAATGTGTGTATATCGGAAGTGAGTTTGATTCCCAAATAAGGGAGCTGTGATTGTGCCCATGAGAAAGTAAAGTTATTTGAGAGTTGTGATAGCATATCTGTGGATAACGTAATATTCAGGGCTAAAGATTTCTCCATATTGACCCGGAGTCCCGAAATCTTACTAAAATCTAATAAAGTCCGGTTAATGATGGGCATGGAGGTCAGGGGCGAGGTAACAAAAAGAAGGAGGTCGTCCGCATAAAGGGCGCATTTATGTTCGCAGGACCCGCACATGACCCCCCTAATGTCAGGGTTAGAACGCAAGGCAATGGCTAAAGTTTCTATGGCTATGGCAAAAAGAAGCGGAGATAGTGGGCACCCCTGTCTTGTCCCCCTACCAATACTGAACGTGTTAGAAAATCTGCCCAACAGACGCACCTGAGCCGAAGGATTAGAATAGAGAGCCGCTATAAGGTTAAGAAAGTATTTTCCGCACCCCCATCTCTTCAGAATGTCCGTAAGGTACGACCAATCAATAGAGTCAAAGGCCTTATGAAGGTCAATGGACAGCAGAAACCCCTGTTGCGGGGGACCCCCGTCCCATTGTGCCTTCAGGAGTGAAATAACATCTACTGCGCGCCTAATCTGGTCTGGTCCTTGTCTCCCAGGGATGAACCCCACCTGATCTTTGTGGATATACCAAGAAATAAAGCTTGACAGCCTGTTCGCCAGTATTTTCGTCATTATCTTAATGTCATTATTGATAAGCGAAATAGGCCTATAATTGCCCACCACACTGGCATCTTTACCAGGTTTTGGAATCACCGAGATAAAAGCTGAGTTCATGTCCGGAGGCATGGTGGAGCCATCCCTGAGAGAGTTAAACATTTTCACCAGATAAGGAGCCAGAGAAGGGCCAAACTTCTTATAATAACCATTGGAGAATCCGTCCGGACCCGGGGCAGAACCCACTGAGAGCGTTTTTATAGTGTCAAGTACTTCAGCCTGAGTGAACGGATCCTCCATAAGATCCCTGTGATCCTCTGAGAGCTTGGGCAGTGGGAGATCCCTCAGGAGCCGCTCCCGAGCACCCTTGGAGGGGCTAGTCCCCTGTTTGTATAAGTCCGAGTAGAACCTCAAAAAAGTGTCCATGACTTTAACAGGGTTCTGAGAGAGGTCCCCTGAGTGAACTCTGATTTTAGGAAAAGACTGAGCACGTGGCTTGGGGGTCAGTTTTACTGCCAGTCGTGAGCCCACCCTGTCTTTTTGTGCATAGAATTTAGCCCCCGTCCAAGTAAGATGTTGTGCAGCCGCTGTGGTTAAGGACATATTCAGTCGGGCCTTGACCTCGTCTAGTTTGGCTAGTGATTCAGCCGTAGGACGCTGTTTGTGTGTTTTAGCTAGGGAACGGAACTCCTCCGTGAGTTTGAGAGTGTCAGCCCGGTGTTGCGCTTTGAGATTAGAGGACAACTGTATCAATTTGCCTCTCATTACAGTTTTATGTGCAGCCCATAAAGTAACCGGCGTTACCTCCCCGGTATCATTCAGCTCAAAGTATTCTCGAATAGCAGCCTCCAACACTGCGCTATGTGCAGGATCGCTCAAAATGGATTCCCGGAGGCGCCAACATGGGCGGCCCCCGGAGCCCATAGGTCTCCTGGATACTACAACCACCATGGAGTGGTCCGATAAGGATGTGTCCAAGATCTTTGCAGTGACCAGCAAAGGGACCGTCTGGGGTTTTGTAAAAATATGATCTATTCTGGCATAGGTGTGGTGCGGTGCCGAAAAATGTGTATAATCCTTCGCCCGAGGGTTCATCTCCCGCCAGGAGTCAATCAGACCACCGGAGTGGAGCATGCGGGCAATGCTAATGCTCTGCTTCGATGGACGCTTGGGTTTTGACCCCCCAGATCCCGATTTATCCAGAGAAAAGTCAAATGCTACATTTGAGTCCCCTCCAATAAACACCGTGCCCTGAAGGCGGTTTTGTAGCTTCCTCAGCATAGATGCAAAAAAGGAACTTTGGCCCTTATTGGGTGCATAATAGGAAACAAATGTGTAGCATTCTCCATCTATGTGACCCGAAACCAGAATATATCGACCCTGGGGGTCCTGAAAAATCTCAGGTTGTGAGAGGTTTATATGTTTGGAGAAACACACTGCCACCCCCCTGGTCTTGTTTTCAGCGGATGCCAAAAAGAACTGAGGATAGTGCTGATGTAAAAATGTGGGTTTGAAAGAGGAAGGGAAGTGCGTCTCCTGTAGTAATAAAATATCTGCATGTATAGATCTGTAGTGTTCTAGAATCTTCCTACGTTTCATTGGAGAGTTAAGACCCTGAGTATTATGCGAGACTATTCTTAGTGTGGGCGCTTTAGCTGGTGTGTCAGCCATGGACCAGAGGGGGGAGAACCACGCAACTGAACAAGAACTCACCGCTCCCATGAGGAGGGACACGCCGTGTGTGAATCCAGAACCACCAATAGATCCCATAACCTTCCAGGAGTGCAGGCCGGATGTCATATGTAAAGTCGCCTCGTCTGCAGTAAACATGAGGAGAAAGGAGAAGGAAAGAGATGAAAAAGAAAAGAGATAAACAATCGTATAGAGAAAGAACATCAACATGAGGAGAACCATGTTGTAATACCATTATGTTATCAGAAAAATACCTACAGGGGACCCCCGTCCCCATCCTCCCCCCCGAGTGGTCGGGACCCCTCCACCCCACTCTCATTCGTAAATGGACGGGGCAACCCCAGACAAGGTTACCCCGATAATGGCCCATAAGCTTAAACATAACCTCTGAGCCAGGGGGAGCGCACTAAATCCACCACCGCCCCGCCACCTTAAATATATAAACTGAGGAGCTGTCACAAGCTCCGATCGAGAATGGAAACCGAGCGCCCCTCAAGAATTCTAAGCGTGGAGTAGCACTCCTATACCTATGGCAAAGGGAATGGCCCAAAACACAATCCAGATCTTCCATCCCCCACCCCCCCTCCCCCCAAATAGAGACGGTGGAGAAATGGCCATACCCTTATCATATCATTACCTAAAAGCTGTAAAGGACCTTTCTAAACAAAGATTATAAAACTTAGCATATCCCATAAAACATACCCTGCTACCAAATACAGGAATCCTAGGAACTCCCCGAGAAGGCATATATATTACAGTCCTAACCGATATGAGAAGCGTGTGCTGTACCGGTCCTTCGAGACCAGAATAGCAAGTCCTGAGACCTCAACCTGAGACTAATAGAGATGAACTTGGTCCGAGGTTATAAAGCAAAAAATTTAAGAGTACAAAAATACCAAAACAGTAAAAATGCAAAAAACCCCCCCCCCTGAAGCCCTCCTCCTTAATGATACAAAACTAAAGGAGAGCAAAATTACCGATAACCTGGGGAAGAGAAGATACTCCCCAAAAACAATAAGACAGAACATGGGAGGACTTCCCACCCGTAACCCTCCAGTCAGAGGAGTGGACCAAGAAAGTCCCATAAGACCCCCGAGTTCCGTGGCCCGAGCCACTACCAGGGGATCCCCGGAAAAAAAAAGGGAAGTTCAGCCCACAACTGGGGAAACTAAAATAGTCTCAAGGTGGCAGATTTTCTTTGGACCGTTTGGAGCTTTGTGTCATCCAGATCTGCTGCAGTGGGCTCGCTGGGGGAGGCCTCTTGGTAGACGTTGGGGTACCTCTGTTGGGAGGTTCCGATGCGGGTTCCAGTTGTATCAGACCTAGTCGAGTCAGAAGTTTTTCGCCTTCCGGAAACGAGGAGAATCCAAAGCTTTTGTTCTTGTAAGAAAAGTTCAGCCTCAAAGGAAACGACCATCTGTAAGCGATTTCTTTGTCCAGCAAAACTTGTAGCAACGGTTTAAATGACCGTCTCCTCTGTATAGTGTATGGGGAGAGATCAGCGAATAGCTGGATCTTGTGACCCTGGAACGAGAGATTTTCTGTATATCTGGATTTTCGCATGACCTCCTCCTTCACCGAGTAATAGTGCGGTTTGACTATAATGTCCCTGGGTAAACCGTCAGAGTGGGGGGCCTGGAGAGCCCTGTGTGCCCTATCCAGTTCTAGATGGCGATCCGGGATGTCAGGGATCAAATTCCTTATGAGAGATCTCACCACCTTGTGTACCTCTTTTTCAGATTCGGGAATCCCCCGTATCCTAAAATTATATCTTCTCGACCTGTTCTCGAGGTCATCGATTTTTGCAAACGCAGTCTCTAGTTGGTCCTGAACCTCCTCCAATCTAGCCGAATTCTGGTTGATCCGTGATATAGCCTGGTCAGTTTTGCGTTCCACAGTGTCCAGCCTTTGACCTATTTGCTGCAGGTCTGCATGTATGGAGGTAGTGATCTGAGTAGCCTGAATAGCAAGGCTTTTGGAAAGCATATGTGAGAAAGCTGTCATCATGGAGGGAAAGTCTGTGGGGGGAGGGAAATCTTCCTGTGCCTCACTGACTGTCAGCAGCATGCCTGTATGAGGATCCCTCATAGGTGTAGTGGGATATCCTGCACTCAATCCCCCCAGCAATGATTCAGTGGAAGAGGGAGAGTGAGCTGATGTTAAAGGGGCACAGTCAGTACCTTGGAAAGGCAGCCGTTCCTGGTCCTGGTCCGCTATGGAATCTTCCTGAGGAGCTGTGACTGTGAGGCCTCGTGGAGCCGCCGCCATCTTGGCATAACTGACAGGGCCGGTTTCGGCCTTCATACGGCCGGATAAGTCCTTTCTGGCGCTCGGGGACGCCATCCGCGGGTTCCCTGAGTGTTCCCCCACAAGAATCTGCCGTCCGGTATATCGTGGGGGCGCTCTGAAGGCTCCGGTGGTCAAAGCAGGGCAGCGGTGGAGCGGAGCTCTAGATGCCGGCGGCCATCTTGGGAAACCCCGCGCATGCGCTCCTGTTCCTAAGATTTTATCCCAATTCATGCCTTCTATCAAGGTTTGTTTTTTAGGGAAGTTGGCTCTTTTGAAATTCAGTGTCTTTGTGTTCCCCTTCTGTGTCCTAGTTGTGTGATTTATACTGAAGGCAATTGACCTGTGATTACTGTTTCCTAAATTGCCCTGTATTTCCACCTCTGCGATCAGGTCTGTATTGTCGGTAATCATTAGATCTAGTAACGCTTTGTTTCTAGTTGGTGCGTCTACCACCTGACCCATGAAATTGTCCTGCAAGACATTTAGGATCTGGCGAGCCTTAGACAAATTAATAGTTCCCTCCGCTCAGTCTGTCTGGATAATTAAAATCCCCCATTATGATAACACTTCCCATCATTGCTGCTAATCCAAATTGTGACAGGTGGTCCGTCTCTCCTTCAGGTTGGGGTGCCTATAGCATACTCCCAGTATTATTTTCCCCTTAGCTTCATCTCTTTGGAGCTCTACTCATAAGGATTCCACCTCTTTCCTAGATCCCTTATTGATGTCATCTCTCACATTCACTTGTACATTATTCTTGATATATAGGCATACCCCCCCCCTTTTTTTACCCTCTCTGTCCCCACAAAATCCAAATCCTCCTCATACAACAGTATCTCTAGTTCACCCATCTTGTCCACCAGGCTCCTGCCATTGTGAACATGCCACGTAGTTTAGACTGGTTGCATACTATCCTCTTATTTGGTGTCCCGAGATTGCAACTAGGACTTGTTACTATACTAACCTTGGGTTTATGTGTTTTAGTCAACCTACCACTAATGCCCCCCAATACTAACCTCTGGAAGATGTTCCGCGCTGACTATTTCTACCTCTGGGCCCTCCCCCCCATCCCCCAGTTTAAAAACACCTCTAACTTTTTGGCCATCTTCACTCCCAGCAGATCTGCACCCTCCTCATTTAGGTGCAGTTCGTCCCTTCTATAGTACTGGTGACCAACCAAGAAGTCGGCCCAGTCCTCCAGGAACCCAAACCCCTCCTTACTACACCAGCTACTCAGCCACTTGTTTAGTTCCTTAATCTCCCTCTGCCTTTCTGGTGTGGCTTGAGGTACCGGTAGTATTCCTGAGAATACTACCTTGGAGGTCCTTTTCCTAAATTTAGCTCCCAAGTCCCTAAAATCATTCTTTAGGACACTCCATCTGCCTCTGACTTTGTCATTGGTGCCACCGTGCACCATGACAGCCGGGTCTTCCCCAGCCCCTCCCAGTAATCAGTTCACCAGATCCGTGATGTGCCAAACCTGAGCTCCCGGTAGACAACATACAGTTTGGTGCTTCAGGTCTTTGTTACAGATTGCCTTCTCTGTCCTTCTAAGAATTGAGTCCCCTACCACTAGAATCTGTCTTTCCTTTACTTTCGCTTCCCCCCACTCTCACTGGAGGTGTTCTTCCCCCGGCAGCTAGGAGAGTCCCTCAGCTCCAGCAGTGCTGGTCCCTGACTGGTTTCACCAATGTAACTCAATGAAGCATACTTTTGGGGATGCACGAGCCCTGGATTGGCCTCCCTGGCACTTCCCCCTCTACCCTTCCTGACTGTCATCCATTTGCTAATTCTAGTACTAGACCTCCTCTGTAACTCTAACCTGGTAACCGGAATTTTTTTTTAAAGCGTCGCCTATTGATATTTCTAGGTACCGTAGTTTGTCGTCATTCCACGAGTGCTTGGAATTATAAAGTGTGACATGCTTCTTATCTATTTACTTGGAGTAACATTATCTTTCACATTATACAAAAAATGGGCTAATTTTACTGTTTCTTTTTTTAAAATTCATGAAAGTGTCCCTTTTCCTAAAAAGTTGCGTTTAAAACACCGCTGCGCAAATACCGTGTGACATAAAATATTGCAACAATCGCCGTTTTATTCTCTAGAGTCTCTGATTAAAAAATATATATAATGTTTGGGGGTTCCAAGTAATTTTCTAGCAAAAAATATGTATTTTAACTTGTAAACACCAAATGTCAAAAATAGGCTAAGTCATGAAAGGGTCAATAATGCTTAAAGTGAAAGGCCGCGTACACACGCGCGGACTGTTCGCCCAACTTTGTCCGCTGAACAGTGTTTGGGCGGACAGTCCGCTCGTGTGTGGGCTTTCAGCGGACAGTTTCAGCGGACAGTTTCAGCGGACAGTTTGACGAACAAGGTTTTACGGAATTTCCGAAAAACTGTCCGCTGAAACCTTGTTTCAGCGAACAGTCCGCTCGTGTGTAGGCTTGTTCGTCAAACTAAGTTCCGCGCATGCTCAGAAAGGATTTACACGCCGAAAGTTATAATGCAGTGTATAGGACGTCGTATTTTTCGTCCCGTCGTACGTGCCGTTCACGTCATCGCGCACGGTTTCAGCAAACTGTTCGTTCGTCGTGTGTGGCCATGTCCGTCCATGCTAATTTTGAGCGGACTGTTTGCCGAAACTGTTTGACGAACAAGGTTGGGCGAACAGTCCGCGCGTGTGTACGCGGCCAAACACAAAAAGTGTAATATTCCTTTAAATTTCGTAGCTGGGGGTTGTCTATAGTATGCCTGTAAAGGGGCGCATGTTTCCCGTGTTTAGAACAGTCTGACAGCAAAATGGCATTTCTAATGGAAAAAAAAAGTAATTTAAAACTACTCGCGGCTATAATGAATTGTCGGTCCGCAATGCACATAAAAGTTCATTGATAAAAACGGCATGGGGATTTGCCCACAGGGGAACCCCGAATCAAAATTTAAAAAAAAAATGCGTGGGGGTCACCCTAAATTCCATACCAGGCCCTTCAAGTCTGGTATGGATATTAAGGGGAACCCCGCTCCAAAATTTAAAAAAAGACGGCATGGGGGGTCACTCTCAAAATCCATACCAGACCCTTCAGGTCCCCTTTAGGCCCCCCCTCCTGAACCATACCAGGCAACATGCCCTCAACATTGGGAAGGTGCTTTGAGGTAGCCCCTCAAAGCACCTTGTCCCCATGTTGATGTGGGCATTATCCCGGTATAACCCCCGGAAGCCGAGTATGCACATCTGTGTACGCTCAGCGGCAAGGGGTTAAAATCACTGCTCCTGAAAAAACTGCCATTTTTAAAACTTTTTTTTGCAGTGATACATGTCCCCTGGGGCAGGACCCGGGTCCCCAAACACTTTTTATGAAAATACCATGAATATAAGCCTTTAAAATTAGCACTTTTGAGTATTCATGTTTGTGTCCCATAGACTTTAACAGTGTTCGCGTGTTCAAATACATTTTTTGCCTGCTCGCATGTTCTGGTGCGAACCGAATGGGGGGGGGGGGGGGGTTCGATCGGCTCATCCCTACTGAAGAGTAGAGATAGATAAATCAGAGCTGCAGTCATCATACTGCTGCAGTCTTCTAGAGCCTGCCACTGAACAGCAACTATGCATTGGCTGTGTAGCCCAAGCAATGACATTGGCACCATAAATAATACCCATTCTAGTATGCAATGAGAAAAAGAGATGCCGTCATGTGACCAGTGGATTTTGGATAACTATTTGGGGATTTTTACTTAGGGGTTCCCTTGCCATAGCTGAACTTTAAAGCATCAGTAATCCTACCTCTAAAAAAAAAAAGTCTCTACAACAAATGTGCCTGTCATTGTGTGCCTTTTATTTTTTATATTTACCACTTGAAAAGCAGGCCTTTTCTGGAACTTTTGTTGAAAAGTTGAAATCAGTAATTTTTGCCAGAAAATTACTTAGAACCCCCAAACATTATAATTATTTTTAGCAAAAACCCTAGAGAATAAAATGGCCATCATTATTTTATGTTACACAGTATTTGCGCAGTGGTCTTTCAAATGTAATTTTTTTTTGGAAAACATACATTTTAGTTATTTAAAATAAACAATATTTACCTGATTTTTCTTTCCTGATCAAGTCCAATCAGTATAATCAACCACAGCTGGACTCAAATGAAGGTGCAGAACCATCTTAAGGATGATCAGAAGAAATGGACAGCACCTGAGTTAAATATATGAGTGTCACAGCAAAGGGTCTGAATACTTAGGACAATGTGATATTTCAGTTTATTAAGTCAAAAAATAAATTCAAATCTACAATGAGTTTAACCACTTACTGGGCACTTAAACACCCTTCCTGCCCAGACCAATTTTCAGCTTTCGGTGCTCTCACACTTTGAATGACAATTACTCAGTCATGCAACATTGTACCCAAATTAATTTTTTGTCCTTTTTTTCCCACAAATAGAGCTTTCTTTTGGTGGTATTTGATCGCCTCTGGGGTTTTTATTTTTTGCGCTATAAATGAAAAAAGACCGAAAATTTTGAAATAAAACGCATATTTCTTTGTTTCTGTGACAGAATTATGCAAATTATACATTTTTCTTCATAAATGTTGGCCACAATTTATACTGCTACATATCTTTGGTAAAAATAACCCAAATTAGTGGATATTATTTGGTCTTTGTGAAAGTTAGAGAGTCTACAAGCTGTGGTGCGAATCGCACAAAATTGATCACATCTGATGTACTGGTGGCCTATCTCACTTCTTGTGACCCGAACAAGTCAGGAAAGTACAAATACCCCCCAAATGACCCCTTTTTGGAAAGTAGACATTCCAAGGTATTTAGTAAGAGGCATGGTGAGCTTTTTGATGTTGTCATTTTTTTCCCACAATTCTTTGCAAAATTAAGATTTTTCATTTTTTTTTCTCCACAAAATTGTCATTGTAATAGGTTATTTCTCTCACGTGGCATGTGTATACCACAAATGACACCCCCCAAAAAATTCTGCTACTCCTCCTGAGTATTACAATACCACACGTGTGGGACGTTTTCACAGCCTGGCCACATAGAGAGGCCCAACATGCAGGTAGCGCCATCATGTGTTCTAGGAACATAAATTACACATCTAACTTGTTGACTATTTATTACACTTTTGAAGCACCAGGACAATGACACGTGACACTGATGACAGATGGCACTGATATGTGGCAATGATGACACTTATACGTGGCACTGATGACACGTGGCACTGATGACAGATGGCACTAATATGTGGCACTGATGACAGATGGCACTAATATGTGGCACTGATGACACGTGGCACTTATACGTGGCACTGATGACACGTGGCACTGAAGACACGTGGCACTAATATGTGGCACTGATGACAGATGGCACTAATACGTGGCACTAATACGTGCCACTGATGACAGATGGCACTAATACATGGCACCGATGACGCGTGACACTGATGACAGATGGCACTGATAAGTGGCATTGAGAGACACGTGACACTGACAACAGATGGCACGTGACACTGACAGGTGGCACTGATGACAAATGGCACTGATACGTGGCACTGATGACAGATGGCACTAATACGTGGCACTGATGACAGATGGCACTATGTGGCACTGATGACACGTGGCACTGATGACAGATGGCACTTATACGTGGCACTGATGACAGATGGCACTGGGGACAAATGGCACTGACAACAGATGGCACTGGGGGCAGGTGGCACTGGTGGCAGGTAGCACTGGGGGCAGGTAGCACTGGGGTGGATGGCACTGGGGGCAGGTAGCACTGGGGTGGATGGCACTAGGGTGGATGGCACTGGGGCGGATGGCACTGGGGCGGATGGCACTGCTGGGGGAGGATGGCACTGCTGGGGGAGGATGGCACTTTTTTTTTTTTACTTTTTTTTTTTTTTACCTCGAGGCAGAACGGCTGCCGCTGCAGCCGTTCATCTCTCCCCTCTCACACTGTCTGTGTGAGGAGGGAGAGCGGCACTGAGAGATGATCTCATATGTTTACATATGAGATCATCTCCCATTGGACACGCCGATCACGCTGTAAACGGCCGCTGTGATTGGCCGTTTACAGCGATCTGTGTTTGCCTGTCCCCGGGGGACACGGCGAACACAGAACTTCCGCGATGCGCGCCCGCTGCGGCGCGCATCACGGAAGTAAACATCAGGACTTCCAGGGATGACCACCCGGACGAACGCGCCTGCTCTACGGCCGTCATTCGGCTATAGGGCGGGCGCGAGGTGGTTAAAATATAGGCTCTGGTTAGCGACACATAAACAACAACATGAACCATCACTCATGGCAAACAATGCGCCAAGGAAACCATGATTTGCAAACTGCTATCCACATGAATACCCCAATGCAATTAGACCCTTTCATTCGTGGTCTTCTTCAGGGGGATTTATTATTCTAGGGAAATATATCAAGAAAAATTTTCTTATTTAGACAACATTATTGACATTTTGCAGTATACAAAGCATTATTGGACATTTCCGATTGTGCAAAAATACATCTCCATATGTGTGGTGATATATTTACCATTCAGATGATGGAAAGGTGAGGATGTATCGCACAACCAGAATTGCTAAAAACGCTTGCGTTCAGTGATCCCGAGATCTCTTCATGTCCCCTCCGCACCCCCCAGGCAAGTCCATAGCCCACAGGGTTTACAAGGAGCCACGCTCTTGGACCTCGAGAGGAAAAGGGAAGACAGGGCACCTGCAATTTGGTATTCAAATATCTCAATGATTAAACAGCAGATATTCTGTGATGGTTCAGTACTGCTTTGCGACACCAGACTAGTAGATACTCAGTCAAGTACTAAAATTATCTAGATTGATATTATTAATTTATTTTATTTTATAGTTTGTTCATTTATTTATTGCTGGTTTATTCATAAAATAATTTGTATTGTCATTATTGTGATGAGGTGAAATATAAATAAGTGTGCTGTGTGTGTTGTGACCTAATTAGTGTTATTATTATGGTGAATATGCTATGAAATTAGGTAGTGTGTGAGAATGAAAATGTTTTTGCCCCTTCAATATTATCGATTTTCACACACTAGCTCCTCATTGTCACTGATCACATCAGATTATAGTCCCATATTTTCCCAATTTTATCACTTTTCTCATTCTCACACACACCACCTCATTGCATAGCATATTCACCATAATAATTGCACTAATTAGGTCACAACACACAGCACACTTATTTATTTTTCCCCTCATCACACTAATGGCAATACAATTTATTTTATGAATAAAAAAATGAACAAACTATAAAATAAAATACATTAATAATATCAAACTATATAATTTTAGTACTTGACTGAGTATCTACTAGTCTGGTGTCGCAAAGCAGTACTGGACCGTCACAGAATACTGATTGAGATTTTTGAATACCAAATAGCAGGTGCCTCGTCTCCCCTTTTCCTCTCAAGGACCAAGAGCATGGCTCCTTGTAAGCCCTGTGGACTATGGACTCACCTTGAGGGTACGGAGGGGACTTGTAGAGATTTCTGGATCACTGAACGCAACCATTTTTAGCAATTCTGGTTGTGAGATACATTCTAACCTTTCTATCATCTGAATGGTAAATATATCACCACACATATGGAGATGTATTTTTGCACAATATTTAATGTCCAATAATGCTTTGTATACTGCAAAATGTCAATAATGTTGTCTAAATAAGAGAATTTTCTTGATATGTTTCCCTAGAATAATAAATCCCCCTGAAGAAGACCACAAATGAAAGGGTCGAAATGCATTGGGGTATTCAAGTGGATAGCCATGTTGTAATATAATTTGCAAACCATGGTCTCCTTGGCGCATTGTTTGCCATGAGTGATGGTTCATGTTGTTGTTTATGTGTTGCTAACCAGAGCCTATATTTTAAACTCATTGTACATTTGAATTTATTTTTTGACTTAATACAAGATCTTTAACTAATTATCTCTTTATAAATATCCCGCTACTAAACTCTTCCATTGTTTGCAATTTTTGGGTGTGCAGTATTGTTGACTCCCATATATGTGTCTTTCTATTTCATATTTTTTGGGTGGCTAAACACCCCTTCCCCTTTTAACACACGAGAACTGAGGCAAGTGAGGCCTGCAGTTCCTTGGACGTTGTTGTGGGGTCTTTTGTGACCTCTTGGATGAGTCGTCGCTGCGCTCTTGGGGTAATTTTGGGCGGCCGGACACTCCTGGGAAGGTTCACCACTGTTCCATGTCTTCGCTATTTGTGGATAATGGCTCTCACTGTGGTTCGCTGGATTCCCAAAGCTTTGGAAATGGCTTTATAACCCTTTCCAGACTGATAGATCACAATTACTTTCTTTCTCAATTGTTCCTGAATTTCTTTGGGTCTCGGCATGATGTGTAGCTTTTAAGGATCTTCTGGTGGACCTTACTGTGTCAAGCAGCTCCTATTTAAGTGATGCCTTGATTGTGAACAGGTGTGGCAATAATCAGGCCTGGGTGTGGCTAGAGAAATTGAACTCAGGTGTGGACAACCACAGTTATAGTATGTTTTAACAAGGGGGGCAATCACTTTTTCACACAGGGCCATGATGGTTTGGATTTTTTTTCACCTTTAATAATAAACACCTTCATTTACAAATTGCATTTTGTGTTTACTTGTGTTGTCCTTGACTATTGTTTAAATTGGTTTGATGTTCCGAAACACTTAAGTGTGACAAACATGCAAAGGAACAGGAAATGAGGAGGGGGGCAAACACTTTTTCACACCACTGTAGAGCCAAGGTCACATTTGTTGTCCCAGATCGTTCACCCTTTTCAGATGATGACTCCATTGATTTTTACAACTAAACCCTATGGTCTACATCCATCAGACAGCAAACATGGACTTTAGCCTAAATTCTTCATTTTTATTTCCCAGATGACTCAAAGTAGGAAAAGAATATACTGTACCTTTAATAACCAGTCAGCAACACAACCTCTGGAATGTTTAAACCACCAGCTAGCTTTTAATACAGATATCAGCCCTGCTCTTACTCAGTGAACAATTTGTTCCTGGATTGTAGTTATCATAGTTACTTGGGATCATCATGCCTCATTTTGTTTCATTATTTGGAAACAATTTTTTTTATAGGACCGAGGAAGGAACATTCAGTGCAGAAATTACAGCTAAAGGTTAGGAGAGTTGGATAAGAAATTGTCAGTCATGATTGGCATCACCAAAAACAACCATTTGCAAAGCACTAAAGCAGCAATTTTAGCATTGCACTTCCCATATCTAGTAAAGGAATAAAAATGTACAGCAATAAAAAGTTTGACTAGAAATATGTAGTTTTATAGCACTAGAAGGATGCATCTACAGAAATGTGTTTTTTTTTAAACCACTCTAACCTAAACGAGAAAACATGTGCCAGTGCTATTGTGTTAAGAAATACGAACAGAATCACAGATATCATTGCAGGTTTGAATTTAAAAAAAGGATTTGATCTGCCGGTAGAGAAACAAGTTAAATGTTAAGTCGGTCACATTTATTTATCTGTATATGATTATTCAGAATTTATATAGCACCAATTAGGGATACACCAATACCATTTTTTTTACAGAAAGTATGAGTACCGATACTTTTTTTTTTAGTTCTCGCCAATACCAAATACCAAATACTGATACCTACTGGCTAAAGTTTGGTGGTACAAAGCATTGAAAAGTTATTTACAAATGAAATACATATATATATATATATATATATATATTATTTTGTACTTTTTTCAATGTAGAACAGGTATATATGTTTAAGGTATAAAAATATTAACAAACAAAGCAAACAAAAAAAAAGTTTTAATTATTAATCATTTATAAATAGAGGTGAACATAAAAAAAAAAAAAAAATCAGCAGAAAAATAATAATTAAAGTTAAGGCTGATTAGAGTAAATTAAGGGTTTATAAGGGATTAAACAGAGGAACATTTAATTAAAAATAAAAGAATATTGTTAGAAGTTTTTGAGTTAATATTTTAAGTGATAAAAGTTTCTGAAAATATATGTAAGTTATATGTTTGGTAAGAAGTGATGGTTTCTGAAGGTCACACAACAACAGATCGTATAGGGAGGAGTGGTTTTGCTGAGTAGGTATTTCTATTTTTGAGTTAGTCAGGACAATGGGTGGAGTTATGCTACTTATCTATAGACTGAACCATATTGGGTATATATGCAAATGTGGGTGTTATTAGGATATGCTGACATAACATCTTGAGACAGTATAAGAATGGAGTAGGATTATGAGTGAGGAAGATCGGTGGGAAGAGAAGGAACGCTATACTTTGAAAATGTAACACCAGAAGTACCACCTTAGAAGCCATCACCATGCCATATGTTACCAGATGTCAATCTTGTCTTTGCTTATCTTTCTGAACAATAAACCAACTATTGAACGGATGAAGGATTCTTCAATTTCTACTCCTGAAAGTACGTTTGAAATGCCTTGAAGGAAGACATACATATCTCCGCTACACACCCTTTAGGAGAAGGGTTACTGATTCACATATTACACAAAGACTTTGCTATTCATTGAGAAACGCCCCTGTGAGTATGTTTCCACTACATTTACGTTTTTCACTCCATTTTTACATTGTCGAGCCAGCCGAAATGATACATTTTTTTCCCTACTCCTTGACAAAGGGGGGAAATGAGATTTGTCAAGTTTTGGGAACAAATGATCAAAGAACCTAGAAGGAGGAGTTTGCGTCAGATGTGGACAACGGTCCAGTAAAAAGTGGAGGGTGAGTTTTTTCTCTTTGTTTTCTCACCTCTCTGTACACAGAAAAAAAAAAGATACAGCCTACGAAGTTGATTGACAAGGCCAGTTGGACGGTATACTTCAAGTTATTTTTGGAAAATCCAGGACTTTGTGAAGACGTAATTTAGTTACGTACGTGAAGATATCTGCCAAGGTTAGTTCCTAAGAAGGTGAGAGAGTCTCACATAAGAAAATATTGGGTTGTTACCCAAGAAGAAAAAAGTGTTGAAATAGGAACAAAGACTTCACGTTATTTGATAAAGTCACCATTGTAGGTACAAAGGCAAATGTACACTTTGGGTGAGCTAATATGGAAGTCGGATTTTGATGTTTGAAGATGGAAGGTCCAAGCACAAAGGCAAAGAATAGATCAACAGGCAAGACACTACAGCACACTACAGCACACAATTCAAGAAACAAGGCAAAAAGCTACAAGAAAAGAAGAAAAAGAAAGAAAAAGCAATGAACAACAAAGTTAAAGGGACATTATTCATCTCTTGTTTTATTTTAAGTACACACAGGACTATCATACTAACAAGGGGTGAGTGTGTCTGTTTATATAACAGGGTAATATGGCAATGGTTAACATCTCTAGGCTCAGAAGTAAGTCTCAGTACGATCGGGAAATTTATATATTTCATATGTATGGAATATAGGAATACATGCAGTAGTAAGGTAATTAATTAATCTATGCCAGAGTGTAAAGAAGTTCATTAAGAAGAAAATTAAGTTTAATGCTGCATGTATATCTTTATGTATTAAGCCCTGAACAAAGTTTTCAGAGAAAAAATATTGATTAAGATTGTGGAAAGAACTGTATGAAATTGAGATAATGAAAAACACATGATGTTTAGTGTTTTACAAAAATTCTACAGATTTGGTTTTAGGAAATAATAAGTTAAGGATTGAACAATTTTTACAAAAAATCCAAACTTGGATTTGGTTATTAAATTAAAAGTAGTAAATTGTTCTAATTTATTTAAGGTTACCCAGAGAAAATATTAAAATATGAAAGTTTTTGTTCAATCTAAAAAAATTGTAAAAATAACTATTGTTAAAAGTTTTTTTTAAATGAGTATTTTTAGTAAAAGTAAGGACTTTGGTTGCGGGAGGAGTTTTCTCAGGGAAATGGCCAATCGCAGGTCATGGGCAGGACCCAATCTGTGAGTTTCACGAGATTGTCTTCTAAACAATTTTTTGTCATTATTATAATCAGGAAAGTCATATAACATAGTGTACATGATTTTTCGTAGATGTACAAACAAAATATGTTTAAAAAGTGTTAAAAAGGTTAAACATTTAAAAAAAAAAACGAGAAACAAAGCATGGTAGCCAAGACTGTCAGTAACAGATCATTCTCAGTAGTAAGGTAATTAATTAATTTATGCCAGAGTGTAAAGAAGTTCATTAAGAAGAAAATTAAGTTTAATGCTGCATGTATATCTTTATGTATTAAGCCCTGAACAAAGTTTTCAGAGAAAAAATATTGATTAAAATGTGGAAAGAACTGTATGAAATTGAAATAATGGAAAAAACACGATGTTTAGTGTTTTACAAAAATTCTAAAGATTTGGTTGAAGGATATAATAAGTTAAGGATTGAGCAATTTTTACAAACTTGGATTTAGTTATTAAATTAAAAGTAGTAAATTGTTCTAATTGACTTAAGGTTACCCAGGGAAAATATTAAAATATGAAAGTTTTTGTTCAATCTAAAAAATTTATAAAAATAACTATTGTTAAAAGTTTTTGTAAATTAGTATTTCTGGTAAAAGTAAGGACTTTGGTTGCGGGAGGAGTTTTCTCGGGGAAATGGCCAATCGCAGGTCATGGGTAGGACCCAATCTGTGAGTTTCACGAGATTGTCTTCTAAACAGTTTTTTGTCATTATTATAATCAGGAAAGTCATATAACATAGTGTATATGATTTCTTGCAGATGTACAAACAAAATATGCTTAAAAAGTGATAAAAAGGTTAAACATTTTAAAAAACGAGAAACAAGATTGTTACTGAATTGTATAGTGTAGGGTGTACAAACCATGGTAGCCAAGACTGTCAGTAACAGATCATTCTCTGAAGAGTATGTGACATGTGAGGAGTGTATTACCAACAGAGAGATGCAGATCAAGTTACAGACTGGTCAGTCATGCCATGACATTTTTTCACTTTTATGGATCAAAGCACAATACATTTTTGTGTTAAATTTTCCAGATACTTGGAAGAGGGTTCACTGATGAGGAAAATATATATTTAACCACTTCCCGACCAGCGCACGACGATGTACGTCGACAGCATGGCACGGGCAGGCATATTGGCGTACATGTACGTCCAATATTCGTTGCCGCCGTGCCATCGGGAGCGCGCCGCCGGCGGCGCGCTCCCGCGCTGGTCGGGACACCCGTGAGTCCGGTCGCGGGACCCGCGGACTCGATCGCCGCGGGCATCCCCGCGATCGTCTCACGGAGCGGCCGAATGGAGGAAATGCTGTATAAACAACATTTTCCTATTCTGCCTAGCAACTAGTGACGCTGATCTCTGCTCCATGTGATTGGAGCAGAGATCAGTGTACACTAAATGAAAGCCCAACCCCCCCACAGTTAGTAACACACCCCTAGGAACACTTAACCCCTACACTGCCACCCACTGGTTAACCCTTTCACTGCCAGTGTCATTTACACAGGAATCACTGCATTTATATAGCAGTGATTACTGTATAAATGACAATGGTCCCAAAAATGTGTCAAAAATGTCCGATGGGTCCCCGACAATGTCGCAGTCACAATAAAAATCGCAGATCGCCGCCATTACTAGTAAAAAAAAAAATAATAAAAAATGATTAATAAAAATGCTATAAAACTATCCCTATTTTGTAAACGCTATAACTTTTGCGCAAACCAATCAATAATCGCTTATTGCGATTTTTTTTACCAAAAATATGTAGAAGAATACGTATCGGCCTAAATTGAGGGAAAAAAATGTTTTTTTGTATATTTTTGGGGGATATTTATTATAACAAAAAGTAAAAAATAATGCGTTTTTTTCAAAATTGTCGCTCTATTTTTGTTTATAGCGCAAAAAATAAAAACCGCAGGGGTGATCAAATACCACCAAAAGAAAGCTCTATTTGTGGGAAAAAAGGACGTCAATTTTGTTTGGGAGCCACGTCGCACGACCGCGCAATTGTCAGTTAAAGCGACGCAGTGCCGAATCGCAAAAAGTGGTCTGGTCTTTGACCAGCAAATTGGTCCGGTCTGAAAGTGGTTAAAAGGTATCATTACTTACTAAAAGTAATTGTTTTGAAAAATACGATTTTTTAGGCCTTAATAACTTTTTTCGAAAGTTCATTGAGATTTTTGCAGACAAAGTACCTGTCTGAGTAAATTTTTATGAATTATATAGGCTTACTGTAGGGCAAATATATTTTTAATAACAAAAGATAACTTATATACAAACATTTGAAGGTCTGAAGAAAGCCCTTATAAATTTAGTATTTTTGGTAAATATCAAAATTTCTCTCAGTCATTTTACATTCAAGTGTATGTGCATGATGAGACAATTTCATTGGTATTTATAAATAAATGTGTTAGGGGTGCATTGTCCAATGCTACAGATCTGAGACATTGTGGGTTTAGCACCATTTGTTTTGAAAAACATCTTATGTTATACTAAAGGTGTTATTTCAAGGAAAACAGGAGGTGTCAATACACACAGCCTTGTCTAAAGGCAATTGGATGTTAAAAAAGATCAGTTGTAGTGGGATATAAATGCATGGTGACTAAGGGTGTGAGGGATAGAGCCACAGTCGTGTAAATTAATCATGAGAATGTCACGTTTTCAACTTTTAGTGGACGCATTGAAAGCTGAATTTAAGACTGTCATGTTATGGTTTAGCAGTCAGTGACAGAGCAGGTGTGGTTCATTCAATCATACTGTATGAGGGGAATGCTGGGTTCTGAAAAGAAACTTCAACATGATCAAATTTCTTCCAGAAACAGAATATTTAGGAAAGCCCAACCTAAATTAATGTTCTTTTACAAAATTAAAATTAATTTTCAGTGTAGAGAAAAAATCAATAATCTGGCAAGATCATATTTTACAAAATTTAATATTAGTCACAGGATAAAGAGGGGGACTATGACATGTTGTCTTAGAATCAGTACAGACTGATAAAAGTAGAAAAGTTATTGTAAAAATAATTGGATTCCAATAATAATGGATAGAGTTATTTTTAAATGAAAATATTTCTTTTTGCATATCCAGGTACCTGACTGGCTGATTTTTTGTTTTAGCTAATGACAAAATTCTGAACTACTCATTTTAGAACACTTTGTCATCAAACTTCTGAAAATTGTTTTATTTGTTTATAGAATTAGTGAAAGAGGCCTAACCTGATACTACAAAGTATTGAGGGATTTGGCAAATCTATATAGATTGATTATATTCATTTTTTCACTTGCTACAGGAGGATTACAAGGGTATTGTTTTTTTAGTTAATGTTTCTTTTTGATAAATTAATTGAGGTAATTCTAGAAAAAATAATATTTTTTATAAAAACGAAGTTGTTGTGAACTTATGTCATATTCCATTGGGGTTGGATTTCAAACCATGGAATCAGTTAATGATTTAAAATTTTATAGGACAGGTAGTGAAGGACATGTATGCAATTTTAGGTAAAGTAAAGTTTTTGTTTCTTATCATCTTATCATCTTAAGTACTCAGGTATTGTAGAATGTATGAATAGTATTGGGTAAGATGATTCAAGAATAGGGTAAAGATTGGTTGACTTATTTACCTGCTATAGTTTTAGTTTAAAAACTTTATTATTTTCTAAACATAGGGTTTGCTAACTTTTTGAGTTAATGACAATCTTTTGAGATTAGCATACTTAGTTTTTTATATAATCTGTTGTATAGAAAGTAGTGTGGTTGCAAATTTTGCAAACAACAGGTATGGGTATTTCAGAAGTTTGTTCACAAAACACGGCTAGGCCTTTGCTAAATTTAAAAAGAAATGATGTCTTGAATGAGATTTCTACTTCTAATGAGTATGTTTAGTAATTTATTCCAGTAGCTAACGTTATGGTACCAAGGATGTCAACTGGGATATCAGTTGGGAAGATTATTTTGTTATTTTTAAGGTACATTGGGATTATAGTTTTTTGTTTCAAAAGTATTGGTAAAAATAAAAATAATTGGTAAAAATAAGAATAAAATGGGTAAACACAGAAAGGATTATCAGTTTAAAATGGTTTAAATTGATTAATAAAAATTATTTAGGAAAACATAATTTTTAAAAGAATTTGATACTTGTTTTCATTTTCTTTTATAGATATATCTTTCGTTTCTAAATTTAAAGAAAACGATTTTATTTTATTTTTTTATTCAGTTTTTTTTTTTTATTCTTCCATGACAATGCAACAAGCACAACTAAATTTCTATTTGTTACTATTTTTTGTTTTTTCAAAAGTTATTATTTTTTTGATTATGTTATCAAGGACTATCATTTTTTGGTGAACTTGCTTAGAAAGCGACATATTGATCGGTCGATCATTATGTGAGGGGGAGTTAGGATGTGATTCTCATAAGAATTTTCTTATGAATCATCTGAATAATGATGATAGTAATAAGATAATAGGAAAGACAAAAAAGGTATAATTAGAGTATATGAAGAAAAGGATTTCAAGGTGTCTAAACAAAGTTATTGTTGAATTTTAATAATTTTGGAATGTTTAAAAAAAAAAAAAATAGGAAAAGTTGCTTGCTGGTCATGGATAGATGGATAAATACATTTAAAAATAAATAGAATGATAGAATATATAAAATATGACAATCAAATAATGGGAAAGTTTTTATGTATTTTGTTTCAAATTTGTATTATGGTTAGAATGAAATGATTTCATAAATTGATTAAGGAAGAAACTAAAAAAGGTGAAAAATTATGACAAGTATTTTTAGTCAGAAAATTACTTCTGGTTTATCTGATCCAGGGATTAGCTATGGTACATCTGGAGCAATTGATTCAAAATGTGTATGAAAGGGCCATAAATGAAGTGTGAGTGATTTAGGTAATATTTAAGTTGTGTGAATGTCATTTTGGTACCAGTTGTTCTCCATGTCCAGAGTTTATGACTAAAGGTCAGTAGGTCAGTGGTTTCACAGATAAAAATACACATAGAGAGTGTGTCATATAATGGAATGAAATAGTTAAATATTTTTCATAGAAACATCTCAGAATTTTTGAAAATGTTTATGTACAATATCTGACTCACTAAAATGTATTAATGTGTATTGTATTCATGTTTATTGTATTGTTTGTATTGGAAAAAAAGAGAATCAGAGACATATATTATTTAAGATGAATGCACTTATTATTTGTTGAATATAGTGCATTGAGGGGGAATTGTTAGAAGTTTTTGAGTTAATATTTTAAGTGATAAAAGTTTCTGAAAATATATGTAAGTTATATGTTTGGTAAGAAGTGATGGTTTCTGAAGGTCACACAACAACAGATCGTATAGGGAGGAGTGGTTTTGCTGAGTAGGTATTTCTATTTTTGAGTTAGTCAGGACAATGGGTGGAGTTATGCTACTTATCTATAGACTGAACCATATTGGGTATATATGCAAATGTTGGTGTTATTAGGATATGCTGACATAACATCTTGAGACAGTATAAGAATGGAGTAGGATTATGAGTGAGGAAGATCGGTGGGAAGAGAAGGAACGCTATACTTTGAAAATGTAACACCAGAAGTACCACCTTAGAAGCCATCACCATGCCATATGTTACCAGATGTCAATCTTGTCTTTGCTTATCTTTCTGAACAATAAACCAACTATTGAACGGATGAAGGATTCTTCAATTTCTACTCCTGAAAGTACGTTTGAAATGCCTTGAAGGAAGACATACATATCTCCGCTACACACCCTTTAGGAGAAGGGTTACTGATTCACATATTACACAAAGACTTTGCTATTCATTAAGAAACGCCCCTGTGAGTATGTAGAGTTTCCACTACATTTACGTTTTTTACTACTCTACATCACTTTCTTACAAATATATATATATTTTTTGACAGGTTGCTTTAAACTGACTTTATCTGCAGATGGAAGTTCCTTTGATCTGTAGATAAAACAGAAAGATACCAATTAAATAATGTTTATTTTTGTCTTTTTGTTTTAACAGCTAGCAATGTTGTTGATAAACACTGTCAGGCTGCTTTTTTTTTTTGACAGTCCCAATTGCTGGGACTTTGTTTAAGCTTCAGCTATCAACAGGGGAACCCCGCTGACAGTTAAATAAGTCATCAATTGTTAAGCCCCGCTGCTTAACAACTGGCAATTGGTGCTTTTTTTGTTTACATTTCAGCGAGGGAATCCCACTGACAGCTGAAAGAACAGAGCCGGAAAGTATGGGTTTCAGGTACTGGAACATTTGTATGAGTACTGATACTTGTACAAATGCTTAGTATCGGCACTGATACTGATATTGATGCAACCCTAGCATCAAGAGTTTGGGCAGTGATTTGTAGTATAAAGTGAGACACTACAGTTACAAGACATACTGAGGATTAGAAAGACCCTGCTCAAGGGAGCTTACAAACTAAAAGGGGGGGGCAAGTGGTGCCAAAGGTAATAACTATGGAGGGCTGGGCTGATGGAGAAGGTAGAAGATTTTTTAGCTTGAGGAGAGATAGTGTTGCATACCTGTCGCATACTTGTATGAGAAGTTCAAGATAATGGGGGTGCACAATTCCTGTCCGATCATCCCTGAGAGTTGAGACAGGGACTGCTAGGGAAATGGAAGAGCGTGGGTGCTGCAAAGATGAAACCATGGGGACTTTAACATAAACACAGATAGGCAGCAGCTATAAAAAGGCATGGTGAACCAGAGGCAGGTCAGATGAAAACTGTTTCAATAACAGAGTCAAGCAGGATTCAGGATCAAGGATGAACAGATACTCAGATGAAGATGAAAGACCATCCAGCAATGATCCTATGCAAGGCTTAGGTTGAAATAAGCAAACCAGGTGCCAATATCTGTGGTGGATGTGTCTGTGCATCCAAGTGCACACCGTTGTGCATGCATTTTATGTGCATACACATTCTTGCACGCTTAGTGTCGGTTCACACTGAGGCAGCACGACTTGCAGCGTGACTGCCTCAGGTGACCTGGACACGACCACTGTATAGAAGTCAATATAAGTCGCCTCAAGTGGCCCCCAAAGTCGTACAGGAATCTTTTTCTAAGTCGGAGCGACTTGTGTCATTCCGATTAGAATGGTTCCTTTGAAAAGAATGGGACACGACTTGTCAGACGGCTGACCAGTTGTCCCAGTGTGAACCGACCCTTAGGCTCCCATGTTTGAAAATATGTGCATGTTTCTGTGCAAGGGCACAAGCCTTGCAACTGACATAATCTCTCTGGTGGCTGATGACATTAAGTTCTGACAGATAGGCTTCCCTGAGAAGATGAGTTTTCAGGGATTGCCTAAAGGAAGACAGAGTAGAATATAGCTAGACAGATTTGGATAGGAAGTTCAAGAGTATGGGAGAGGCTCTGGAGAAGTCCTGGAGGCAAGCTTGTGAGGAGGATACAAGGGAACTAAAGAGCAGGAGGTCTTGGGGGGAGCAAAGTGGGTGGTTTGAATCTAATCCTAGTAAACAAAAAAATAGCAAACACCCCATAGTTTCACTTTAGCAGAAATATGCCAGGTGAACATGTCTCAAAATGATATATTGAGTTAAGGGAAGAAAAATGTTGGGACTTTGTGTGAGATATTTATATACTGCATAGGTTTAATTTTGGTGGCTATTTGGAATCTTCATCTAGGGATTGACCTTTGTGTAGGATAAGAAATGAAACCCTGTATCAAAAAAGGTGGAAAAAATACTTGAACCTCTATGTTTCTGACATTAATAGAGTAAATGGGTTCAGATTTTCCAATCAATGAGAATGTATCCTGGCAGGGTTTGAAGGTGCCTTGCCTTAAAAAAAAGAACACTAATCTTAGTGACAACGTCTGCTTTTCTCAAGAAACACCTAATCTTGTGAACTTTTGCCTGATCAAAAGACTTTTCAAAGGATCATAGAAGAACTGTAGAGATGTAGAAAGCTGTAAAAGGCTGCAGAAGAATTTTCAAAGATCTGAGGTTTCATCAATCTACAGTATGATAAATTGTAATGGAAGATGTAGAGTACTGTTGTAACTCTCCTCAAGACTGGGCATCGTGCAAAAATGATCAGAAGGGTGCAGCAAGCAGCACTTAGAGTCAAAAACAAAATGTTTCTAGGATACTGTTTTATAGATAGGAAACAAAATTGAAAATCATCAGAATGCCATAACGCTAAGGAAAAAAAATGTACCAACACCAAAACCTTGTGCAGGTCACAAAGTAGTACTAAAACTGGAGAGTGCAAAATCTGGTGTAACTGTGCATGGTAGCCAATCAGCTTCTAACTTCAGCTTGTTCAATTAAGCTTGGACAAAAAAAGGGAAACTGATTGATTTCTATGCAGAGATGCACCAGATTTGGCACTGTCCAGTTTGAGTTAATTAACCCCAAAGGGTAGGTGTAGGGGGCATCATGCCTTAAAGCTGACATTTAGCTAAAAAACTATTTAATTTTCTCTACTGCTTTAGTTTCATTATTTAACTATATCAAAGTGTGCCCCACAATGTGCAGGATTCTGTAGAAATCTTCACTACAGGGCTGCTCTGTCCTCTTCCTGCTGTTGAACTTCCAGGGCTGTGGTCATCGGGTGTCAGAAACCATCAAATCAGGCCAAGACAGAAGTACAGTTAAATCACACTTGATTAATAATAAAAGTAAAGAGAACAAACGTAGTGAACACATAGCAGAAGTTCGGTAACCGGAATGGAAAGTCAGCCAAGCCAGAAGTCAGAGATCAATGTAGTGGAACAGCAAGCAGGACCTGGAGCCAGGAGGGATGTCAGCAAAGCAAGTCTTGAACAGGATCGCAGGAGATGTTTCTGTGGTGGTGACTAAGGTGAAGGCAGAGCTCTTCTGGACTGGACGGCTTAAGAAGGCATGACTGACGAGCAGGATATCATCAACGGCTGAGTAACTGTGGAGAGAGATGAGAGCTGGTAATTAGCCGACAGCTGAGCAGCCAGCTCAGAGAAGGAAGGGATGAGCGCAGCCCTGACATCGGGTCTCAGAGTTTGGCTGCACTACAGATGATCCCACAGGGATATGCATCCTCCTGCCCTCCCCTCCATTCAGAAGTTTTTTCATTGCTTACATTGCCAGTGAATGGGGGAAATCTGAAAAGACACAGGATTCTCTCCTCTATTTACAGATCATGTTACAGGCAGTGCACTCAGTGAACTTTTCTTAACCCCCCTGGCGGTATTTCCGAGTCTGGCTCGGGGTGAATATTCAGTACCATTAGCGGTAACCCCGAGCCAGACTGGGGAACGCATCGCAGGATCCAGAATGAGTATGCTTACCTTGTCCCCTGGATCCAGCGATGTCTTCCCGCAGTGTGAGCGGCTCGTCCTCTGCTCCATCTATCACGGAGCCGGGCTCCATTCCCTGTGAGCGTTGTGACGCACGGGGACGGAGAACGGCGCCAAATTCAAAAAGTTAAACACACACATTACATACAGTATAATGTAATCTTACAGATTACATTGCTGTATGTAATTATTTCACATCCCTTTGGTCCCTAGTGGTCTGCCCAGTGTCCTGCATGTAGTTTTATATTATAAAAACTGTTCTTTCTGCCTGGAAACTGGAGATTGTCCATAGCAACCAAAACTGTCCCTTTACATCAAAAGTGGTTTTAGACCAGCTAGAAAACAGCGATAATAAATTAGAATCACTCGCAGGATTGAGCGATAGTGATTTGTGGGGAGATCCGTCATCAAATACTGAAAAGTAATGACAATGACAATTCTGCAACTGAGCAAATGTCAGTGTTTTTGATTTGATTACATTATTGAATAATTTATATTATTGTTATATTATTATTTGGTATAATTATTTATTATATTTTAATTTATGATTTTGTTTTTAAAATGTTATCATACCCGGGATGTCTACTAGACTCTGGTTTGGACAGATTTAGGTGAATTATTCCTAAGAATTACAGGCCTACAATATAAAACACCAAATTTCCATGCAAAACATTGTACTGCTTTCAGCACCTAAAATCCGACATAATCATACCGCCAGGGAGGTTAATGGAGGAGATCGGAGGAAGGGGCATGTCTCCCATCAGATCATCTTTAGTGCAACTGACCCTGGAGACCCAAAGCTGTTAACCCCCCCAGAAGGTCAGTAGGAGGAAGAAGACAGGGCAGCCCTGCAGTGAGGGCTGTCCTGAGCATATAGGTGTAAGGACACATGACAGGGCGGGCTGGAAGGCATGAGGAGGGTTAAGAATGGGTGGGGAGTGATTTGAGGATATTACATAGGGGGGCAGGGAGGATGTGTTCAGAGCTTAAGGAAACCTTGAGGAGTAACAGAAAGCATGATGAGCAATTTGGACCACCTGCCCACTCTCTTGTTTGATGTGTGAATATGGATATGATTCGTTGTGCATAATTTGAGGAATTGTGGTACAGGAAAAAAATAGGAATCTGGTGGGGCATGTCATACTTTTGTCACAGCATTGGTGGGTCCTTGATGATGCCAAAAAAATAAAATCGTTGGCAATGTTTGGATGGCTGGTTTAACCTTAATGGTTACAAATACTGTATGTATGATTATGTAGTGTTCATGAAGGAAATACATTCTAAGGTTCATTCCTGGTGCAAAAATGGTGTAAAATTACTGGTGTGTACCTACCAAGCTGTTTGTGAATGGCTGGTGGCGGGTACAGGCTTCCAACTTAATATGACATTGGGTGGCACTGTCAAGGACCTGGCTTTAATGGTTGTACTGTATTTGAATTCTTGTAGGTTTTTTGAAGAATTGGTGTCCAAATTATGTTATTATTATTTTGTTATTTAATAAAAAGCTATGGCCTTAAAGAGGAGGTAAACCCTGATGGGTTTACTTCCTCTTACATTCCCTGCAAAGGTAAAGCATAATGGACATTGCATAGTAGTCCGTTATGTGTCACTTACCTGACACAGGAGCCAGCGAAGTCACCGCTGTCCCCTGGAGTCCGGCGCATCCATCTTCTCGGTTGGGCCTCGCCGCTCCGCCGCTGTCATTCGGCGAAGCCACGATGACGCCACTCCCGCGCATGCGCACTGGAGCCGCCACTCGTGGGATATCGCCGCTGACCGCGGCGTGCTGAGTGCACACCGCTGTCTACGGCGCATACGCCGTAGAGAGCGGTGCCTGTCTTTCGGCAAATATCTCCTAAACCGTGTTAACACAATCGCTAAAAAGTCATAGACGTTTTAACATGTCAACATTGAACTGAACTATCTACGATGGATTATCTAGAAGCATTAGTTATGCTTTCGAGTGGAATATTTTTTTTAAAGTCAGCAGCTACAAATACTGCAGCTGCTGACTTTTAAAATAAGGACACTTACCCGTCCAGGACGCCCGCGATGTCGGCACCCGAGGCCGAAACGTCCCTCGGTCCTCAGATGCTGCCGCCACCATCTTCGGTAAGCAAAAGTGGAAATGAAGCCTTGTGGCTTCACTTCCCGGTTCCCTACTGTGCATGCGCGAGTCACGCTGCTCAATCCGAATGGTCCCTGCTGTCACTGGGACCTGTGTGTGGGGAGAGGTGTAGACTCCCGTGGGAGTCTATGCTCGGAAGTGGGTGCAAATACCTGTCTTAGACAGGTATCTGCACCCCCCTCCCCCCTGAAAGGTGCCAAATGTGACACCAGAGGGGGGGAGGATTCAGAAAAACACAGGTTCAATTTTTGTGTGAACCTCCGCTCTGAGAGTATCTGTATGGCTCAACACGCATTGCACAGACATCGCATGTGATTGGCACCACAGTCAAATCATTTGCGGAGCGAATCATATGCGATGTCTATGTTCGCTACAGTGTGAACCCGGGCTCAAAGTAATAGTATGTCTAGAGTGAAATCACTGGGTCATCTAACTACTAGTCTACAGATATTTAGAGTGAGAAATTCCAATGTCCCGTTTGTGCTGTTCCCTCTTCTGCTTTCCTGGAGGCTCTGACACGAAGTAGTCCTGCTTCTACTAAGATGGCTTCCTCCATATAGAGATGGGGAGGCAAGTATCAAAACTGGAGCAGATAGAATCTGAAGCAGCCGTGGAAAATAACCACAATCAGATTCTAACTTTAGCTTGTTCAGTTATGCCCAATGCACACCGGGCTTATAGGTCCATGGACTAGCACTAAATGTTGGAGCCCCGTGCACTTGTGTTAAATCATAGGTCCCCACTGTCCCCGATTTTGAGGGACTGTCCCTGATTTGGAACAAAGTCCGCTGTCCCTCTGTCCTCCTCATTTGTCCCTCATTTTGATCTGATCTATATAGTTGTATATAAAATGCACTATTTAGCATTCAAAAGGCGTTTCCTCATGCTAAACCTTCAATTTCTAAATTCTTGCATTTGTACATTTCAAAAACCAGTATAAAAGAATAATAGTAGTAAAAAAAACAAGCATTTGTGGGTTTAACTAATAATTTTTTTGTATACTGTAATTCTCCTTTAAAAGGGCATGGCAGGGGGTGTGTCCTATACCTACATACTTTTGGTAATAGGTGTCCCTCATTGCCATCTCAAAGTTGGGAGGTATAGTTAAACGCCCAGTGTGCATGAGGCCTTAAGCTTTGAAAATAAAAGCCAGAATGTGTTTGGTTTCCATAGACCACTTCAGTTGTGATAAGTTCTCCTTAAAGTTCAGATTATCCACCTAAGGACCAGACATCACAATTATACTGCTGCAGGTTGGCTCCCCTGGGCAAATCCCTGTAGCTGTACGTTGGCTGCTTTAAGACCACTAGGGGACGTGCGTGACGACAGAGCAAATGTGCATGCCCGGCGGCCGCGATGTGTGCCAGGCACCTGCGATCACTCCTGAGAGAGACAGAACAGCGATCTGTCAATGTAAACAGACAGATCTCTGTTCTGTCAGGAGAGAGGAGAAAGATCTGCTGGTCATACTGATTATGAACAGCGATATGTCTCCTCCTCCAGGCAGTCCCATCCCCCCACAGTTAGAATCATTCCCTAGGACACACATTTAACCCCTTGATCACCCCCTAGTGTTAACCCCTTCCCTGTCAGTGTCATTTATACAGTAAGCAGTAGCTATTTTTAGCTCTGATTGCTGTATAAATGTCACTGGTCCCAAAAAAGTGTTAAAAGTGTTCGATCTGTCCACCGCAATGTCGCAGTCCCACTAAAAATTGTGGCTCACCATCATAAAAAATAGAATAATAAAAATGCCATAAATCTATCCCCTATTTTGTAGATGCTATAACTTTTGCACAAACCAATCAATATACGCTTATTGTGATTTTTTTTTTACCAAAAATATGTAGAAGAATACATATTGGCCTAAACTGAGGAAGACTTTTTTTATAGTTTTTTTGGGCAAAAAGCAAAAAGTTAAAAATCTTGTTTTTTTTTAAAATTATTCTTTTGTTTATAGCGAAAAAAATAAAAACCGCAGATGTGATCAAATAACACTAAAATAAAGCTCTATTTGTGGGAAAAAAAGGATGTAAATTTTGTTTGATAAAACAAAGGGTTTGCCCCGTTACTTTAAATGAAGTGGGTACCATTTCCATCAGTAAACAAAACAGTAGTAAATACAGTATATGGTTTATTAAAGTAAAATTGTTTACATGCATAGATATCACCAACAATTGGCAATTTAAAAAAGATACATAAACAAGGAATTTTGATACATTGATGTAATAGCAGTCATAGTACACAGGCATCATACTACCCGATGCGTTTCGCGAGATCCAGCTCACTCTTCAGGGGTGGATGTGTGTATCAATATTCCTTGTTTATGTATCTTTTTTAAATTGGCAATTGTTGGTGATATCTATGCATGTAAACAATTTTACTTGAATAAACCATATACTGTATTTACTACTGTTTTGTTTACTGACGGAAATGGTACCCACTTAATTTAAAGTCCTGGGCGAACCCTTCGTTTTATTATATGTTACAGGGATGGAAGTGGGTTACTGGGGACACCAGACCTTTCCCCTTTTTCTATCAATTTTGTTTGGATACAATGTGGCGTGACCGAGCAATTGCCATTTAAAGCGACGCAGTGCCGTATCGTAAAAATTGCCTGGTCATTAAGGGGGCAAATCCTTCTGGTCCTTAAGTGGTTAAAAGTCATGGTAAGTCACTAATACAGTAAGTAAAGATCAGCTGTAGGGAGATCACTGTCAATAATGGTGAATAGTCCTTTACCTTATGCTTGCTTTTATGGGAACAGCTTTCAGAGTTCAGTTCCTTTTTTAAAATGATTTCAAAAGTGATCCTCAATATTTTTAAATCTGCAGCTTTCACAAAACGAATAGCTGGTGATCTATGATTGTCTTTGTACAGGCACTTCTTCTTATAGGACGGCCATGCTTTGTCCATGTCTCCCAATTGTTCTCCTATGTTTGAAGGTACTTTAAAGTGAACTAGAAATCTGTTTAAACTTTAGTAAAAGTCCTACATAAGAACAGAGACCACAACATGTTTTGTATTGCCACTAAAGCCCCGTACACACGAGCAGACTTTTCAACATCCAAAGTCCGTCAGACCGAGTCCGTCAGACTATCCGATCGTGTGTGGGCTGCAACGGACTTTAGCTTCGCAAAAGTCTGACGGACTTTAGAAATGAAGCATGCTTCAAATTTTCCCGACGGAACTCCGCCGGACCCGGTCCCCTTCGAAAAATCCGCTCGTGTGTATGCTACTCCGACGGACTAAAACCGACGCTAGGGCAGCTATTGGCTACTGGCTATGAACTTCCTTATTCGAGTCGGGTCGTACGTCATCACGTTCGAATCCGTCGGAGTTTAGTGTGATCGTGTGTGGCCAAGTCCGTTCGGCCGAAAAGTCTGTCAGAACTCCGGCGGAACTCCAGCGGAACTCCGGCGGAACTCCTTTGGAAGTCTGTCGGACATAAGTCCTCTCGTGTGTACGGGGCTTAATAGTCGTAAAAGTCTCTTCTGTGCCCTTCTTTGATTTAGTGTGACTTACTTTACATCGGGACTTCTTGGCTAAATATTACCAATCTGTATCCCTCTGCCCAATAAGAGTCATTTCTGGCAACCAAGACAATGAAATTGTGGTTGGTGGGGCTTTGCAATGACATTAAAGTAAAACCAAATCCACCAATTTAACTGTTTCCCAAAAGAAATCTCTGTTTAGAAACGTTCAATAAATGTTATGAAATCCTTAATCTGACAAATCAATCCTCCTACTAGTTCATATGCAGTGTTTGCTACATTCAAAAGCCTCGTACAATCGGATTTTCTGCAGACAAAACCTCAGACTTTTGTTCTAACGTGTGTGCCTGGATTTTGTCTTGCATACAAACAGCAAGGAATTGTCAGCCAACAAACATAAACGTAGTTCTACTTGGTTTTTCAGCTCTTTAGCACCAACCTTTGGGCTCCTTCTGCTAATTTTGTGTTAGTAGAAGTTTGGTGAGTGGTGATTTGCGCTTTTCATTTGACGCTTTTCGGTTCGTGCTTTTCAGTTTGTTTCTGAATGGCCGTACGTAAACCAGACATGTTGCGGAATCGGAGGAGATTATTTATTGAGAACGTGTTTTATTATTGGCCTTGGAGTTATTGCTTTCACCCAAGTCCAGTCCATGAACAGGAGGAGGAGGGTTTCTTGGACCAAAAATGTGTTGCTTTATTAATCGTGACCAATTATGTCATATGCCTTTGCCGGAGCTCCAGGAGACATTTACCTGCGGAAAATTTTAAAACCTGCCATCCAACATTTGTCCACAGCCTGTCATCACACATTTCCCGTCGGAAAATCTGATCGTGTATACGCGGCTAATGTATACCTCTTGAGATATAAGAATGGTCACAGTAGCCAATGTGCTTATGTCAGCTCTCAACTGACATTTCAAGCCCTCAGATTGCTGGTGTCATCGCTGGTTGTATGTTGAAGCACAATGGCAACTGCAGATCTAAATAAAGGCTGATAGGATGCTAATACATAAACTGTAGGAGTACAGTTTCACTTTAAATAGTATTGCAGGTATGGCTTCTTTTGCATAATGACATTGGTCTCAATTGGACCAATGTAACAATGTATATACCATATTTGTGGGGTCCCTGTAGAAACTGGAAATCACTGAAGTAGACCTTACTACTCTTGTAGCTTCTGGGTCCCATGATGAACTGATGCCCTGCTGCATTCTGAACACAGGAGGGCGAGGGGGAGAAGTGGAGCAGTGACATCATGCTCTCCACCTAATCCAATCAGAGAATGCTTTGAGAAAATTCACAGAGAAAATGCAAAACATTCTCTGAATGGTGCCTGTACCGAGGGATTGCCTTCCTGTGCTAAGAATACAGAAGGGCTGCAGATTGGCAAGAGAATCAGAAGCTAGTGGAGAAGAGTAAAGTAGAGTAAAGAGTAAAGTAGCAGTGGCTACTGCAGTGATGTCCAGCTTCTAGAGGGATCCCACAGGTATGGTAAATGCATAATTACATTGGTTCAAGCTGGATCAATATAAGAGGCATAACTAGAACCTTTAGGGCCCTGATGCAAGAAACCCTTAGGGCCCTGATGCAAGAAACCGTGAAGGGTCCTCCTGAACCCTGGACAGGGCCCATTCCTCTGATCCCAGTGGCGGAACAACAGGACCTGGTCACAAGTGGTCACAAGTGCATATAAAAATTCTCCACCCCCCCCCCCCCCGCTTCTCCTCCTCTCCCTCCCTCCCTCAGGCATCCAGCAGCTGCAGGAGGAAAATGGAGAGTGTGCTCTATGCCAGTGTTTCTCAATCTTTTTCCAGTCAAGGCACCCTTGAAGTATACCCCTAGGTGAATGGGGCTGCACTGCAACCCCCCTGCAACTGTGTGCATTGCATGCAGTTGCAGCATACTGATGATGCATTTAAGGGTTAAAACAGGCGGTCAGGAGGCAACATATTGCCTCCTTACCAGGTTAATGTGTTTCCCATCCAAAATGTTTGCACTAGGTTTATGTAAAAAAAACTGACAAATAATTGGTTCATTTATGTCCACTGAGCAATTTATCGGCCATTACATGATGGCGCTATCGTTTGCGCTGGTGGCCTAAATGGGTTTGGCCAATTTTTCATATAGTGTATGGCCAGGATAACTCTAACCTATCTAGCTCTGTAAAGAAAAAAACAGTACCTTTTCTGAAGCTGATCTGACCCGATCTCCAGTGGCGGAAGCTCTACAGAGGACAACAACGACTATGAAATGAATGGGGAGCGACGTCACCCATACACTTACTATGGGGCTTCCATTGTCAGACGTGTCCCCTCCTCCACAGTGAAGCTGCGGGTAACAGCTCAGTATGGGATCGAGTCGGGATCGGCTTCAGAAAAGGTTCTTCTTTACAGGGCTAGATAGGTTAGTGTTAGAATGTGGATGTCTATAGATGCAGGGATTTTAGTTTTAGGGTGCACTTCTACTTTAATGCATAGACCTTCTGCTTTTAGAACCACATAACCTGTACTTTTTCTTACCAGGATAAGAAGTAATGGGTATTCTCTCAACTGGGGCAACAGCAACAGAACACTTTTCACTCCCATTAATATGGGGAAGGGTTAGCATTTCAGGCAGGATATTAATACCGTTCATGTCTTCATTTACCATTAACAACCAAACCGTTAATTTATGTTAAGCCTGGTACACACGGGCCGAATATTGGGTGGTATCGCCCGGTTCAATAAAAACCGGCCGACATTCGGCCTGTGTGTATGGCAGCCGGTCCGTCAGAAGCCAGCCGAAAAAGGGCATGACTGAAAAAGGTCTGGCAATCGGCATCTGGTCGCCGCTCTCAGCCAATGTCTGAGAGCACTGATTGGTGTGTTCTGGTGGGGTGTCCCCCTGTCAGAACAGAATAGCTCAGCAGGGAGATCGCTGTAGTAACATTGGATTGTTAGCACAGGATCTCCTCCCGAGCTCTTCAGTTTTTATTCGTTCAGCCCGCTAGGCTTTATAGGGACAAGAGCGACAGGACGATATCCCCAACAATGTCACAAGTGCAATAAAAACTGGAGTATTTAAACTTCCAGTGTATATCCAAAACTTAAAATAAGTTTTGGCTTGAAGTTTTTTACTGGTACTTTTTCAAATCTCTTATTAAATTCCTAGCTGGAATTAGTTCATTTCTTAGGAGATTCTAAACTTTACTGAGAAGCAAAAAGTGACAGCCAGGAGGAATGGCTTGTACCAGAACTTGATTTATGATTATTTTGTTTTATGACAGTGGAAATGCTGAATCACGTTTCAGAGCGCAGAATGCAGCAGTTCCTGTCTAGAATGATTGTTGTTCTGCTTACACCAACATTTGTAACTTCGCTGTACTGCTGATTACAATACATCATCCCACAGCGATTGGCTGCCAGAGAAATAGCCACGCACAAGAAAATGGATATTCTAATTGATCTATTTCTGTAGGTTTAAACCCAAGATATTTAAGTATTAAATGCATGCATATGATAGCCTACTGTATATTTGGATAGTAGAATAAAACAATACACTTAAAGTAATACCACCGAGCATTGTAGAGCAGACAAATAGGCTGGCTTTGTTAAAGAAAAGCAGTATTAGGGGAACATGGAGAAAGATTCAATTCAGAATTATTCATCCAGCATATAGGGCTTTCAATATACTGTATCTTTGGACCCCCCGCATGAGCAGTTTATTAAACACTAGAGATGGGCGAACAATTTGAGCCGAGCAAAAGTTTGGCCGAAACATCGCCTGTTTGAACACCCAAATTTTCAGCGTGTGCCCCCCCTCCTGAACCACACCAGGCCACATGCCCTCAACATGGGAGGGTGCTTTTGGGCAAGGGGGCTCTGTCCCCCCATCCCAAAGCACCTTGTCCCTATGTTGATGGGTACAAGGGCTTCTTCCCACAACCCCGGGCTGTGGTTGTGAGGGTCTGCGGGCAGGGGGCTTATTATCAGAATCTGGAAGCCCCTTTTAACAAGGGGGCACCCAGATCCCAGCCCCCTCCTATGTGAATAAGTATGGGGTGCATTGTACCCCTACCCATTAACCAAAAAAAGTGTCAAAAAGAAATAAAAACACACACACAGTTTTTGACAATTCGTTTATTAAAAACAAAACAACAATGTCCCTCGATGTACATCCATCATCAATCACGATGCTCACCGGACCCGAAAAAAGAAAAAAAATGCCCCACCGCCAATTGACAGTTGTTAAGTAGGTAAGGGGTGGAGCCACCTGGCGACATCACCTGTGTGACATCACCAATTGGTGCATGCTGGGTTGGTGATGTCACATGGGGTGGTGCCACCAGGTACTGTTGCCAAGTGGCCTCACTCCTTACCTATTTAAGAACTGTCAGATGGTGGAGCCAGCACACAGTGGTTAGCCTTCGTTGCAGGGAGAGGTTTTTTTTTTTTAGGTTCTACGGTGTGGCGTGAGTCATGATTGACAACGGGTCTACACCAGAGAACATTGTTTTGTCTATTTTTTTAACAGGAATTGTCAAAAACTGCCTCTTGTCATTATTTAATTTTGACAGATTTTTTAGTTGGGTCTTCCAGATTCCGATAAGCCCCCTGCACAGACCCCCACAACCACCTAGCAAGAGGCTCTTGTCCCCATCAACATGGGACAAGGAGCTTTGGGGTGGGGCTCCACATGTTGAGGGCATGTGGCCTCATATAGTTCAGAAGGGGGGAGTGCTCGCTCGTCTCCCCACTTCCTGACCTGCATACTTGGATAAGGGCCTGGTATGGGCTGGGGGGGACCTCCACGCCATTTTTATCCTTTTTTTTTATATTGCTGGCAATGGCTTGCAGTTGCAAAGTCAGTTTAAATGTAATTTTCCTGACAGACTCCATGGCAGAAATGTGTGGGTATAGTCCCGCCTCTACTACCCTATAGGACACCATTCCCATAAATCTTTGCTCTCTGCCAGCGGCTGTGTGCTTTTTTTCCTCCTCCATAGGACCCAGTTGATGGTCTAACTACCCGAAGATTACCCCCCCATGATCGGGATGAGCTGTGACCCTGGAATGAAGAGTCGCAATACTCCTTTAATCCCTAGCTACTAGCGGGGTATGGAGTGGGCACTGGAAGAGGCACTGGAAGAAGCAGAGACCTAGCCACTGGCAGGCAGGCTGCGCATTGGTAAAAAAAAAACAGCTACTAGCAGGTGACCCTATCGTCCTCATGAATCTGGCTTATTTTGTCTTACCTTCGGCCTTGAATTCATTTGTGGTGGGAGCATGGGCATCCGCAGAACTTTTTTCAGGGGGTGTCATTATCACATTATCATGGTCAGAGACTGCAGACATAGTACAGTCCCTAGGATAAGTAGTGGCTAAAGGCCCACAGGCCCTCTTACCAGACCCAGTGAAACTACAGCAGTGATCCCTCCAGCTGGACGATCGCTCACTCTGGGTTCCCCGGGGGCAATTCTGGTCAGTAGTGTAGCATGTCTGTACCCTGGCAGTGGCTCGGTCTTTCTCTTTCTGGTGGTGCTGGGCAGCATGCCTCTCTCTGGTGGTGCTGGACAGCATGGCTCTCTGGTGGCATGGGGCAGTGTAGCTCCCTCTCTGGTGGCGCTGGGCAGCGTGGCTCTCTCTCTGGCTTCTGCCCAACACACTCCTCATTCTTTATCCTGTAGCACTCTCTCCCTCAGCTTTTTTCCAGGCTGCAGTCTCTCAATCTCTCTCTTGATCGAGCTGTAGCCTCCTCCCTGTGGAAAATGGGGCTGCCAATCTTAGGGACTACATGTCCCATGATACTCTCCTCTCCTAGTCTCCTTTGATTGGCCCTCAGTTGTGGCTAATAGGGAAGGAATGGAGTGGACAGGAAGCTGGATGGGGAACCTGGTGAGAGCCATCGTCTCTTCTCCCTGACAGGAGAAAGGGGGGGGGGGGGTGACCGGGGGAAACCTGATAGCCTGCAGCTCGCCTTTCTCAGTCACAGCCCTGCTGAGTTCTCTGCTGGACTGAGCAGGTAAAAGAGCCCGTAGTCACATTACACTGATAGGGGGACTTGACAGAACGTTGATGGTGTCACCCCAATAGTGATGGAACTGTGCTGAATTTAAGATCTGATCCCTAATTCCAGGGGGGGGGGTACTTGACCCACCTTGCCCCTACCTGTGGACGCTCATGGGTGGGAGTGGTGAAATCTTTCCTTATCATGGCAGCAGTTTTTGTTCATTGTTTGTTTCCCTTTTGCAGTGTTTTTTCCCCTCAGGTTCTTCGTTTGTTTGTTTCTGGTTATAGGCATGGCGGCTGGTTCCTTCTGTGTTCCAGCCGCCATTTATTTCCTGTCTGGTCTCCACTGCCGTTCTGCGCATGCGCAAGTGTGGCACGAGAATGAAGCTTGGTTCGTGCATGCGCATTAGCGACAACATTGCGCTAATCGTGCATGCGCACTGGCGCAGTATCTGGCACATCGATGATGTCACAAGGGCAGCCTTTTTAAACAGGGGAAAAGCCTGCAAGCTTTGGGAATGCTTGCGGGCTTATTGCGGCGACTTCTCCTGGTCCCTGTCTCTCTGCTTATAGTGAGTGGCTCCCTTGGGACAGGGAAGCATTGCATGCTCTGTTCCTGACTCTGACGTGTATGTTTCTTGCAGCTCTGATGGAAGCTACCAGGAACATTGATTCTCCACCACCTGCCTGTGGCCAGCCCCCTTGCAGCAGGTACTTAGAGATGTTTTACCCTCTCTGAGTCCAGCTGGGGGGGGGGGGTGCGGGTGGGTCTGCTTTTGGTCTTTTTTTCCCCTAAATTTTTGTTCCCCGTATTTTTCTTTTTTGTCAGCCCTTCTAGGTCCAAACGACAATGCAGCTCTCACAGAGAAAGTGACTCTTCAAAATCTCATTGCTGGCACTCCTCTTCCAGATCTAATTGCCGCAGTTCACACTTAATATCGGGGCAACGTAGCAAGGTTGTGTCTTGGGCTTCACTCCAGCCTGCTGGGGGTGAAGGTGCCTGTGGGAAAATACCTATGTGACCTCTGTTATGCCAAAGTAGCTGGTGAAAGGGGTGGTATGGACCAGCAGCTGAAATCCCTGGTCAAAAGGGTTGTCAAGGAGCCTCTGAGAAGTTTCGAGCCCAGCCAGATCCACAATCCCCCTGCAGAGTTGCTGCGCTCACCAGTAAGGGAGACACAAGATCAGGACACTAAGGCCGCGTACACACGCGCGGACTGTTCGCCCAACCTTGTTCGTCAAACAGTTTGACAAACAGTCCGCTCAAAATTAGCATGAACGGACTTGACCACACACGATGAACGAACAGTCCGCTGAAACCGTGCGCGATGACGTGAACGGCACGAACGACGGGACTAGAAAACGACGTCCTATACACTGCAATGCAACCTTCGGCGTGTAAATCCTTTCTGAGTATGCGAGGAACTTAGTTTGACGAACAAGCCTACACACGAGCGGACTGTCCGCTCAAACCAAGTTTCAGCGGACAGTTTTACGGAAATTCCGAAAAACTTTGTTCGTCAGACTGTCCGCTGAAACTGTCCGCTGAAGCCCACACACGAGCGGACTGTCCGCTGAAACACTGTTCAGCGGACAAAGTTGGGCGAACAGTCCGCCCGTGTGTACGCGGCCTTAGGAGTCTTCTCTGCCAAGCCACCCTTCGGCTGTTCCCTTGGATAGTGACTCTGAAGGGGAAGATCCCTGTGCGGGGTTTGATTTTGCCTTACTCTCCAATTGGTCAAGGCCATTAGAGAAGCTTTGAATTGGGAAGATCCTGTGGCCGCCCCTTCCAAACAAAGAAAATACTTCAAACAATTGAAGAAGGAATGTGTCAACTTTCCATTCCTTGCTGAACTTGGTGAAGTCATCATAGACGAATAGGGTAAGGTGGAGAAAAAAAATGCCATGCTTTCTAAAGTTCTGAAGCTTTATCCCTTCAAACAGGAAGAGGTCAAGCATTTGGAGTCGGCTCCACTGGTGGATGCAGCCGTGATGAGGCTGGTAAAACATGTGACCCTTCCCTTGGAAAATACAGTATCCTTTAATCGACTCTGATCTGAAGAGAGTTTACCTTACAATAGGTATGGCCGTCAAGCCAGCTTTAGCTCTGGCTACAATGTCTAAAGACATGGAAGTCTGGACTGAAAAAAAAAAATCGCAATAAGTGATTATTGATTGGTTTGTGCAAAAGTTATAGCGTTTACAAAATAGGGGATAGCTTTATGGCATTTTTATTAATAATTTTTTTAAATGGCGGCGATCAGTGATTTTTTATCATGACTGCAACATTATGGTGGACACATCTGACATTTTTTACACATTTTTGGGACCATTGTCATTTATACAGCAATCAGTGCTATACAAATGATTCCTGTGTAAATGATACTGGCAGTGAAGGGGTTAACCAGGAGGTGGCATTGTAGGGGTTAAGTGTGTCCTAGGGGCGTGTTGCTGCAGATCACTGATCTCTGCTCCAATCACAGGGAGCAGAGATCAGTGTCACTTGTTGCTAGGCAGAATGGGGAGATGCTATAGTAAACAAGCATCTCCCCGTTCATCCTCTCCGTGAGGCGATCGCGGGTATCCCTGTGGCGATCGAGTCCGCGGGACCCACGACCTGACTTATGGAGCTTCCCGAGGGTGCGCAACCCGCCTCTTAAAGGGCAACATACAGGTACCTGATTCTGCCTGTACGTGCCCTTTTGCCGACGTATATCGGCGTGAGGCGGTCGGGAAGCGGTTAAGGGATATTAAAGGTTGACATTTTTTTTTTTATAAATAACACGTCATACTGACCTGTTCTGTGCAATAGTTTTGCACAGAGCAGCTCTGATCCTCCTCTTCTGGGTCCCTTGCCATCGCTCATGGTCACTCCCTCCTGCCCTAAAAGCAAGAAAGCTTGCACTGGGGGCACTGAAACTCTGTGTGTCCATTCACGTGGCCCCGTGGACCATTCGCTCTGGGTGGCCCCACTCCTTCTCTCTCCTCATTGGCTCACTGGCTTTAATTAACAGCAGTGGTAGCCAATGGCTTCCGCTGCTGTCTCAGCCAATGAGGAGGAAGAGTTCCCAAGAACCGAAGGAATAGAATGCATGAAGGTAGAAAACCTTGCGCCTAGAGATAGGCCGATTACCTACTGTTGAGTTTGCAGCAGAACTCCCGAACAGGGGAAAAGTTCTAACCCGAAAGGCGAACCACACGTGTAGCATACCTATATATATAGAAAACGATGTAGTAAAAATTAAATTTCTAAAGAAAAAAACAAGTCAAATCACACTTATAATGATTTGCGGTTGTGATTGCCAGCACATGGCTATTAAAAATAAAATTACACATTAGAGTGTGTTAGATGTTCTGCATCTCAAATCTGTGTTGCCCAAAATTATGAGAGGTAATAGTGCCTGTTATTGTCGTGTGAAAATTCTGGTGGATTGTGTGGTCTTTCCACCACCAACTGTGTTTGACCCTCTGCAGTAAAAACTTGCTGCAATTTGCCAATAATTAAAAAGCTAAAGCTTATAAAGTGTATAAGATGAAGTCAAACAACGTGAATATTGGAAAAAAAGAAAAAAGGAACATATTTCAGTTGCTTATTAAGTATGCTAGAGGTGTGTTAGACACCCTAGGTAATAAATAGTGACAAATTAAGTGAATTAAAATAAAACAAAATAATGGTGCCAAATGTATACAATAAATAGTGAACAATATATTATTATAAAAATGGAAGAGACCTCTAAATAGCACCTATTACTGCTGTGGTAGTGAAAATATGTATATTCTATATATTATATATTTTCAAGAGGTTCAAATCGAAATGATACAAAGAAAAAGAAGAACTGCTTGTATTGAAAGAAAAAGTAAAAAAGATGGATAGAAATAAGATGGTAGAAGGTACATCAGGACAGAAGAAGAAAAAGAATAAACATATTGATATGGCCTTCCCCACAGGATTCACAGACAACACAAGGCCTTAGAGTCCATAATAAAGAAGCATTGGCCAATTTTACACTCTGACAATACCTTAAAGTCTATATTACCAAGTAGACCCACTTTAATTTACAGAAAAGCGCCAACCTTGAGAAATAGATTGGTACATAACGCTATAGACCCTCCAAAGCAAATTAAAATATTAAAAAATTTGAAAGGTTTTCATAAATGTGGCAAGTGCCTACCATGCAGAGTTAGCAAAAAAAAAAAGAAAAAAATTAAGTTTCATGTCTACAGTTAATGGGGGTGAATATAAAATAAACAAATTGATAACTTGCAATAGCACTTACGTTACCTATGTCACAGAATGTCCATGCCACAAACAATATGTGGGGAGAACCACAAGACAATTATGTGTCAGAATCAGGGAACACAATTACTAATACAAAAAATGGATTCAATAAACACAGCGTCTCAAGACACTTCAGAGATTATCAGGGCCGTGACCCAACATGCATGACATTTTATGCGATAGACAAAATTAAAGGCCACTGGAGGGGTTAGGATAAAGTTAAAGTTTCGCAAAATGAAACAAAATGGATCTTTCATGTAGATACACTCCAACCAGCAGGGTTAAATATAGACTTAGATCTTAACTGTTTTCTGACAAATTTTTGAGGAACAACCCCACTTCTTCCCCCCCCTTTTTTCTAAAAATAATGTATTATAGGCTTTTATATTAATTAACCGATTTCCCTCTTTTTTTTCCAATATTTTTTCCAATTTTTTCCATACGGTTTTATATACATGTAACTGATTCCTCTTTTTCCAACATCATATTCTTCTTATCCATCTTCTTTAAATTGGAAAGGAGTGGTATTCCTCAATATAGTTTACATATCTATTTTCTGTTTGTTCAAACAGGGCAATAGAGCAAAGTGCCCAACTCCCCTACTTTGTAATTAGTGGACACTTCCATCCATTTTAATTTATCCTTTTCTCCATCCCATCATGCACTAAATCAACATATGATTTTTATGTTTTTTTTATATTTTCTAGGTTATTTTATTGAACTTCAGTGCACTTTCTTGGTCCCAGTTGTATACAATACAGATTTCCTGTACCAATATTTTTACCTATTAAGTCCTTTTTCTCAGTTTCCAATCACCACAATTTTCCAACATTTATGATTTAATAATTTATATTTATTTTTATTTTTTATTTCTCATATACATTTCACATTTTATAATGTCTCTTCATTTTTCATTTCTAATTTTTATTTCTAACTTTATTTTTTTAGGCATACATTTTAATAAATTTATTTTAAATACACAATACAGGCATACACCAATAAAGATTTTATACATATAGAGTTCATATATGGGTCCTATCAAAGAAGATACTATTAATTGATTAATTTTTCACATGATTGTTGTGAGTTTTATATGCTTTTTCATATGATGTTTGTGTATTAATTATGGGGTAAATATGTAAATGTTAGGTATGTACATTATTTAGCGATATATATTGGTAAGGTCCAATAGGATGTAGTGACCCGGCTAATAATACTTCACCGGCCAGCAATCAAATTTAAACCTTTTTCCAAATTATATTATTAGAGGATTAATATTAATAGTTTGTCACTTCTATTTTCATTACGCTTGCTCCAAGAAAAAAACATAACAGGTGAGCAGGGCAATATCGTACGAAGAGGCTAATATGATAGCCATAGGCTTATATTGGCATCAAAACCTTATCCAAAATGGCTGTGGTAGGTGTTCGCACAAGTGCGGTAGGGACACTTCACCCTATATAAGGACAGGAGGTGTAGCAAGATGGCCGCTCCAGATGACATCTTCATGACAAAACGCGCAAGGCATGGCTACAGAGCGTCTTTGCACTACCTCCGGTCAGGACCGTTACACCGGCGCCTGCTACATATTTGCTATTTTGCGCACATTTCCATTTATGATATGTGAGTACATTACTATTTAAATAAATAGGTTTTACAAAACAATATTATGCTATAGGCATTCCTCTCTTCTATATGTGATAATCCGGCAGAGTGCCAGCATTTGATAAGGAGAAAGGTTCCAGCTGATCCCACAGAGCTACACAGGGGCCTACACTGTGAAAGCGAGATACCCCTGGGGGGGTAGGGGTATCTGGTGAGTGCAAAATCACTATCAGCACAGATAAGCTCACTGGCACTTTTGTCACCTGAAGGATTGATTGCAGCACTTTATACAGGCACTGGATATCGTTTGCTGAGCACAAGTCACTTTTCACTATATTAATGGACTAATACAGAAATATTTTTTTAACTATAAATTATTTTTATGTTTATATATTTATATGTTTCTTTGTGCAATTAATTGTATGATTTATTTATTTATTTGGGATATAGTGTGGTTAGTAGGGATGGCCGAACGGTTCGCCTGGCGGTCATTTCGCGGCGAATTTCGGCTGTTCGCTGTCCGCCCGATCGGCGGACTATTGCCGCCGTTCACCCGGCGGACTTCTGTGTTTACTGTGTAAAAGAACTTTGACCTATGATGACACATCCATCATGGGGTACAGGACAGCCAATTGAGACATTACAGCACATGGACACTTGGACATTCCCCCTAACTTATATATAGACCCGATCCGGCGGCCATTTTACATTCTTTCGTATGTCACTATAGGGAGAGGTTGCTGTGTGGAGCAGGGAGAGACTTCAGTGACCCAAATCGCTAGCTATTAGGTCCACAAAAGTTCTATTAAGGACTGGTATCATGGTATAGGTGTTAGGTGTAGTTCAGGATATAGTTTTGAGGCACTGCTGTGCTAGTGATTGTTGCAGCAGCCTGAGTGTCTTTTGTCAGTCTAGAGAAAGGGACAGGACGCTGTGTGCAGCAGGGACAGTCAGTTTAATCATTAGCTGTTACTATTAGGTCCACAAAGGTTCTTTTCAGGACTGGTATGGTAATAGGCTTGTACACAACCTACTAGTTGCATAAAGGTCCTCATAAGGACTGGTAAGGTCTAGGGTACTACAGTACATAGGGTTGAGTGAGGTACAGTCTGCTATTCCTTAAGGACTGGTATAGGTCCACAATATATAGGGTTGAGGGGCACTACTGCTGACTGCTGCCCTATACTGCAGCAGTCCTTTATCAGTATAGGGACTGAGGTACAGTCTGCTAATCATTCACAACCTACTAGTTCCACAAAGGTCCTTATAAGGACTGGTAAGGTATAGGGTACTACAGTACATAGGGTTGAGTGAGGTACAGTCTGCTATTCCTTAAGGACTGGTATAGGTCCACAATATATAGGGTTGAGGTGCACTACTGCTGACTGCTGCCCTATACTGCAGCAGTCCTTTATCAGTATAGGGGCTGAGGTACAGTCTGCTAATCATTCACAACCTACTAGTTCCACAAAGGTCCTTATAAGGACTGGTAAGGTATAGGGTACTACAGTACATAGGGTTGAGTGAGGTACAGTCTGCTATTCCTTAAGGACTGGTATAGGTCCACAATATATAGGGTTGAGGTGCACTACTGCTGACTGCTGCCCTTCTGCTGCAGTAGTCCTTTATCAGTATAGGACCGAAAGGACGTTCAGCGCAGCAGGGGGGATCGTGACCGATAAGCGTATTCGCCTAACTCACGACAGTGTTAACTACCTCACATTTCTAAAAATGAATGAGGCATGGATCTCGGAGGAATTCAACACATGTGACCAGTAGACCATGTATATGTCTATAAACTATTTTTTTAATCGAGCACACAGACCTTCTTTCTTCATTTGGCTCACTTCCTTGTCCAAAAAAAGCACACTGTACTATATGCCCGTACCCTCCTGTTTGAAGAGGTTGAGCGGTGTCATATTTCTACTGGGGCTGCTTATTATGAGGGGCTCCCACCATCCCTGTACTGTGCTGACTTCCTCCTGGGGCTGGTTATTATGAGGGGCTCCCACCATCCCTGTGCTGTGCTGACTTCCTCCTGGGGCTGCTTATTATGAGGGGCTCCCACCATCCCTGTGCTGTGCTGACTTCCTCCTGGGGCTGCTTATTATGAGGGGCTCCCACCATCCCTGTGCTATGCTGACATCCTCCTGTGGCTGCTTATTATGAGGGGCTCCCACCATCCCTGTGCTGTGCTGACTTCCTCCTGGGGCTGTACCTCTGCTGTGCATATTATGAGGGGCTCCCACCATCCCTGTGCTATGCTGACATCCTCCTGGGGCTGCTTACGGTGCAGGTGTCAGTGCTGTATATCACGGTGCTGATGTGAGTGCTTTATGTCACGCTGCTGTCAGTGCTCTCTATCACGGTGCTGGTGTCAGTGCTGTATATCACGGTGCTGGTGTCAGTGCTTTATGTCACGCTGCTGATGTCAGTGCCCTCTATCACAGTGCTGGTGTCAGATCACTCTATCACGGTGCAGGTGTCATTGCTGTATGTCACACTGCTGATGTCAGTGCTCTCTATCACGGTGCTGGTGTCAGTGCTCTCTATCACGGTGTTGGTGTTGGTGATCATCTCCTGCACCCTCTTCTTTGCCTACCCTGACCTTCCTTCTCCTCCATTGCCTTCATGCACTCTACAGTCCTGAATTGTCACAACAATTTCACATATCAAAAAAGAATGCTTGTAGTTATCAATCCCAGATTCACCTCATACATGTGTTATGTCATTGGCCATGTGGTGGGACTATGTTTGCACAGCTAGTAATTATTTTGTGGCTGCAAATTTGACCTGTAAGTTTGCAAAGTTCGCCTCCCATTAAAGTCAATGGGGCCCGCCGTGAACGTTACGGTTCGTGAACTATCGGCCGCGTTCGCGAAACGTCCCGTCGGAAGTTCATCCATCACTAGTGGTTAGTTAAGATTATACAGATTGCGATTTTGCAGGGGGTCTAAGCCAGTGAAAATATACATATTTTCACTGCCGCGGCAGTATTAGGTGCTATTTAGAGGTCTCTTCCATTTTTATAATAATATATTGTTCACTATTTATTTTACACATTTGGCACCATCATTTTATTTTAGTTCACTTAATTTGTCATTATTTATTACCCAGGGGGTCTAACACACCTCCAGCATACTTAATAAGTAATTGAAATATGTTCCTTTTTTTATTTTTTTCCAATATTCACATGGATTGACTTCTTCTTATACACTTGATAAGCTTCAGCTCTTTAATGATTGGCAAATTGCAGCAAGTTTTTACTGCAGAGGGTCAAACACAGTTGGTGGTGGAAAGACCATACAAGCCACCAGAATTTTCACACGACAATAACAGGCACTATTACCTCTCATCATTTTGGGCAACACAGATTTGAGATGCAGAGGGTCTAGCACACTCTAATGTGTAATTTTATTTTTACCTTTTCCAATTTTTCTTTTTGTTTGTTTTTTGGGAGCACATTAACAACTAATTATTTTTTGGCCATAATTTTCACACACTAGACAGAGGGTCTAACGCCATAATTATATTTTTTGCCATTTACTGATTTTAGATTTCATCACTTTGACCTATACGCTATTTCTGTATAGCAGAACCCCTTCAGGTAACTCTTGTCATAGTAATTGGATTTTCATTATCAATAAGTGCACCACTTAGCAAACAATACACTTTTACACCACAGAGGTTTAGCTCCATTTCTACACCATTTTATTCATTCTTCTTGCTCCACTTTTGGGTGGTAGAACATTGTAGAGGCAGCTTCTCCCTTTTAGTTTTTAATTTTAATATTTATCTCACTTTTATATATTCCGTGGCGCAGTATCAGATACCATTTTCTGTTTACAACATGCAGAAGAGTTGGTGGAATGGATAACAAAGCCGCCCTCATCCTCCTCATCCTCTGTCACTCAGGCTCAGAGTAGTTTCCCTGCCAATGAGGCTGCCAAAGCAGCCTATTCCATCGGCTCCATGTCAACAGTCACTCCATCTCTAGCCCCACCATCATGCACGGAGGAGTCCCCCGAACTATTCGACCACAGTGTCGGGTACATGCTGCAGGAGGATGCGCATCAATTTGAGGGCTCCGATGATGGTACCCAGGTTGAGGAAGGGAGTAACGTGAGCCTAGATAGAGGGGGTGCCCAAGAAGGTCAAGAAACTTGCAGTCATGTTCCCCCAGCTGCAGCATACTGCCAAGTTTGCTCCAGTAACGACGAGGAGGTAGGGGATGATGAGGTCACTGACTTAACTTGGGTGCCTGATAGAAGAGAGGTGGAGGAGAAGGCCCATCTCCAATGAGGTAGGATGCTCTTCAGGGGGCAGCTTAAGGACAGCCACCCTATTGCATCACACCGCAGAGCTAAGCAGGTGCAGGGCACTGTTGACTCCCTACATATTTTGAAAAGTTCTTTGGTGTGGGCTTTTTTTGACACATGTGCTGCAGATCGCACCATTGCTGTTTGCAACATAAGTCTGAAGTGTATCAAGCGTGGCCAAAACAGCAGCCGCTTGGGCACCACATGCTTGACCAGACATATGACGACCTCCCATGCAGTCCGTTGGCAACAGCACTTAAAAGACTCACATCAAAGAAGAAGGCGGCCCTCTCCTTGCTCCTCATCAGCTTCTGAAACCTACACTGAGAGAAATGAAGGTTGTTCTGACTCCGATTGTTGTGAGGCGACTTATCCCTTGTGAGACCTCTATGCCTGGCCTGTATAAGATATAATCACTGAGGACAATCCTCATCAGATAGTTTGAACTCACCAAATACCAATTCCATCCTCAAGATGCTTTTATTCTGAACATCAGGTTACAGCAGATGACAGGATACAAACAGATGAATAGGTTGTAGTATTTATGCGGTCAAAAGATGATATTGTCTGTAGTATACTATGCAGAATACATGTGCCCTGCTACATGTGGCTTGTTGCTGCATCCATAACACAGGAAGTACAAACTCAGGAAGAAAGGTGGAGACTTACATATAAAGGAAGTGTGTCATAACATAAGGGAAAATAAACTTGAGAAAATAAGTGCATTACCACAAAAACACACTAGATGGCAGCATATGAACTAAATATAAACCCAAGGCCCAATTTTCCGCAGAATGTATAGGGCAGATCGTACAGTATATACAGGCGGTCCCCTATTTTCAAACATCCAACTTAAGCCCCATACACACTATTAGTTTTTCTGCTGAGTTTTTCCTTCAGATTTACCAAAACCATATAATATGAGGTCAAACCTTAGGAGTTTCAGTTTGTATGCAATCAGGCAGGCCCTTGCACTACATGGTTTTGGTAAATCTGGAAAAACTGAGCAGAAAAACTGAAAAGTGTGTATGGGACTTTACAAACGACTCCTACTAACAAACGGAGGCAGACAACAGGAAGTGAGATGAAATATACCCCTAGGAAGGGAAATTCTCTCCTGTAAGCCCTTGTACACACGGTCAGAGATTCTGACAACCAAATCCGACGGATTTTGTCCGAAACTGTTGCATACACACGATCGGACAAAGTTGTCGGAAAATCCGACGTGATTACTTTATTTTGTTACGACGGGCCTACGTTCAGGCTAGTAGCCAATAGCTTTTGTGTAGGAATTTGATCTGAGCATGCGTGGCACTTTGTCCGATCGGAATTCTCTACACATGATCGGAGTATGTCCGATCGGAGCATTTTGTCGGAAAATTTTACCGGCAAGTTGGAAAAGTTGGTCCATCGGATACTTCCGACGGAAACAGTCCGATGCAGACCACACACAGTCAGAATATCCGACAAAACGGTCCGATCGGACACATTCCGTCGGAATCTCCGACCGTGTGTACAAGGGCTTAGAGTTAATATGGGAAAAACATTACATTACAGCCTTTAGAAATTTAATTTTGTGCAGGGACTGTTCTAAACACAGGAAAATGCGCCCCTTTACAGGCATACTATAGACATACTATAGACAACCCCCAGGCACGATATTTACAGGAATATTTCCCTTTTATTGTTTCACTTTAAAGCGGGAGTCCACCGGGACTCCGCGTTTTTTTTTTTTTTTTTTTAAAAGCCAGCAGCTACAAATACTGCAGCTGCTGACTTTTAAATAGTGACACTTACCTGTCCAGCGCGCCCGCGATGTCGGCACCCGAAGCCGATCGCTCGCTCGGCTGCCGGGTCCCGCCGCCATCTTGGGTATGGGAATCAGGAAATGGAGCCTTTCGGCTTCATTTCCCGGTTCCCTACTGCGCATGCGCGAGCCGCGCGGCGCAATCCGGACGGTCCCCGCTGCCTCTGGGAGCTGTGTGTTTCCCAGCAGGCAGCGGGGCACTTGCTGAAGGGGGCGGGGCATTGCGGAACGGGGGCGTAACCTACGCTCGTTCCGCAGACAGCTAGCCCGGAAGTGGGTGCAGTTACCTGGATTATCCAGGTAACTGCACCCCCCTCCCCCCTGAAAGGTGCCGATTGTGGCGCCGGAGGGGGGGAGGGATCAGATGAGCGGAGGTCCATTTTAGGGTGGACCTCCGCTTTAAGCATTATTAAAATCACTGCTCCTGAAAAAACAGACATTTTTAAAACTTTTTTCTGCATTGATACTTATCCCCTGGGGCAGGACCCAGGTCCCCAAACACTTTTTATGACAATAATTTAAATATTAGCCTTTAAAATTAGCACTTTTGATTTTTCACGTTCAAGTCCCATAGACTTTAATGGGGTTGTGCATGTTTGCACAAATTCTTGGTCTGTTCACATGTTCTACCCCAAATCGGGGGAGTGTTCGGCTCATTCCTAGTAATGACAGATCATGTAACACTTAGATTGTACACAGGTGGACATCATTTCCCCAATTATGTGACTTCTGAAGGTAATTGGGTGCACCAGAGCTTTTTATGGGCTTTATAATGAAGGGGGTGAATACATATGCACATGCCAATTATCAGGTTTTCTTTTTCTGAAAAATAATTTTATGTACCGTATTTATCAGCGTATAACACACGCCGGCGTATAACATGCTCCCCAATTTAAGAGGGAATTTTCAGGAAAAAAATGTTTTTTGAAGCAAAATAATGGTCAGTGAGCATCAATGGAGCCTGATCTGTGCCCATCTGCAGCTTCAGTGCAGCCTGATCTGTATCCATCTGCAGTCTAATCAGTGCCCATCTGCAGCCTTGCTCCTCGCTGTAGCCTTAGTGCCCATCTGAAGCATTGCTCCTCACTGCAGCCTGATTAGTGCCCATCTGAAGCATTGCTCCTCACTGCAGCCTAATTAGTTCACATCTAAAGCATTGCTCCTCACTGCAATCTGGTTAGTGCCCATCTGAAGCATTGCTCGTCCTCGCTGCAGCTTGATTAGTGCCCATCTGCAACCTTGCCAAAATATAGGCTGCCACCGAGGGGAAGGAGGAGAGAAGCGCTGCCAAAATAGAGCCAGATCTCCTGTGTACTCAGCTTGGTGTCACGCCCAGTCCCGCCCAGTCCCGCCCTTGGCCTGGATCCTATGATGGACATAACGCCTGTCCAATGCCGGGACTTCAATGGTAGGATCCGTCCAGGGGGCGGGACTGGGCATGACTGCGAGTCCCCGCCGAGTACACAGGAGATCTGGCTCTACTTCGGCAGTGCTCGTCCCCTCCTTCTCCTCAATGGCAGCCTATATCGGCGTATAGCACGCACACACGATTTTCCTCCTATTTAAAAGGGGAAAAAGTGCGTGTTATACGCCGATTAATACGGTATATATTTTTCTAATTTTACTTCACCAACTTAGACTATTGTGCTCTGATCCATCACATATAATTCAGATTAAAAAAAAAACATTGAACTAAAGGCTGTATTGTAACAAAATAGCTAAAAAGGCAAAAATGCAAAAGCACTTTGTATTCTGTTTTTTTTTTTTTAATTAACATTATTATATATGTGGATTCACTTATTATTTAGCATTTTGTGATTTATAGAGTGGTTTTAACTAAGTACACTATAGGAATAGTTAGGTAGTCTATTGTTTTACTTATTGGAGTAGGCACTACATTACTCTTTGATAAGAGCCAGTTAACCTCCCTAGCGGTAATCCTGAGTCTGGCTCAGGCTGGGATTTCAGTACCATAAGCGGTAACCCCGAGCCAGACTTGGGATCGCATCGCTGGATACAGGTAAGACACAGGGAGAAGTTACTTACCTTGTCCCCTGGATCCAGCGATGTCCTCCACTCTGTGTGATCGAGCTGTCCTCCACTCGATTCACACAGTGCCTGAGTGCCGCCGAGCTCTGTTCCCTGAGATGTTATGGTGCACAGGAGCGGAGATCGGCGCCAAATTAAAAAAAGTAAAAACACACAAAACACACACAGTACTGTAATCTTACAGATTACAGTACTGTATTAAAAAAAATTACACACCCCCTGCATGCACTTTTATATTATAAATACAGTTTTTTCTGCCTGGAATTTGGAGATTGCCCATAGCAACGAAAAAGTGTCCCTTTATGTCAAAAGTGACTTTAGACCAACTAGAAAACAGCAATAATAAATTATAATCACTTGCAGAATTGAGCGATATCGATTTGTGGGGAAATTTGTCATCAAACACTAAAACTAATGACAGCGGCAATTCTGCAAATGAGCAAATTTCAGTGTTTTTGGATTTGATTACATTATTGAATAATTTTTATTATTATTTATTATATTATAAACTTTATCATACCCGGGATGTCTACTAGACTCTGGTTTGAACAGATTTAAGAGAGTTATTCCTAAAGCCGCGTACACACGGGCGGACTGTCTGGCCTACTTAGTCCGCCGAAACACATTTCAGCGGACAGTCCGCTCGTGTGTGGGCTTCAGTGGACTTTTTCAGCGTGCAGTCCGGCGGACTAAGTATTTCGAAATTTCCGTAATACTGCGCGCGGCCCCCCCTTCCCCAAGGCACCCCCCCATGTTGAGGGCACGGGGCCTGGTACGGTTTAGGAGGGGGGGCGCTCGCTCGCCCCCCTTTCCTGGCCGGCCGGGTAGCGTGCTCGGACAAGGGTCTGTTGTGGACTTGGGGGGACCCCCACGCCGATTTTTTTCAGCGTTGGGGTTCCCCTTTAAGTCCATACCAGGCGGCGGGGCCAGCGACGTCTCCTTCGCGGGCCCCGCCTACCTGGAGACGCGCTCGAAATGAGCGGACTTTCCTCCGCGTGTGTGGGCGAGTCCGTTCATTTCAAAAGTAGGGCGGATAGTATGGCGGACTTAGTACGCCGTATTAGTCCGCTCAAAAAGTGCCGTGTGTGGGCAAGTCCGTTCATTCGAAAGTATGACGGACTGTCCGTCGGATTGTATGACGGACTAAGTAGGCCATACAGTCCGCCCGTGTGTACGCGGCTTAAGAATTACAGGACTACAATATAAAACGCCAAATTTCCATGCAAAATAATTGTACCGCTTTCAGCACCTAAAACCAGAACTAATCATACTGCCAGGGAGGTTAAAATAGCGCAGTGCCGAATATAAAAAAAAAAATGGCCTGATCATAAAAAGGGTAAAATTTTCTAGTGCTGAAGTGGTTACTATTACAAAAGAAACATGGGACAAATGCGCCAATTTGCACTAAAACAATAAAATAGCTTAAAATAGATGCTCCTTGAAAATGCATAATAGTTCCCCTATATGACCCTCTCCTTAGCCTAGAGTCTAGACAAAAGGGGGAAAAAACACATTTGGAATAATAATAAAAAAAAAAAAAGATTATATAAGTGAGGAATAAAAGCATAATTAAGTAGAGTTTTAGTGGCCTAATGAAACTAAATTATACTTAGCGGTTAAATGAAAATCAGACTTTAAGATATGTATCCTCAGCGTGCGAGACAATTAATAGAATTTTTATTTAAATTTTTTTATTTTTTTTGAAGACCACTCTGTGATTGAGAGAGCTTGTCATCAGCAATCACGCAGCTTTATTTCAGGGGGAATCATGAATATGTGAGTGGAAAGTCACTTTTAGCTGAAGTGCTTTATTGCCGCGGGCCATTTGTTACCAAGAAGAATGCGAAAACCCTGGGTATAAAATTTCACATGCTGTGCCTCTGAATAACTTAAAAAAAAAAAGTCTCCACTAAAGTGTTAGCTGGCAAACCTATTTTAAACGTATAATTTTTCTTTTAAAACATTTATTCCATTTTAATCCTTTTCTTAGCACTTCAATTCTTGTGATTGTTTAGAGTGGCTTTTTAGTCCCCCTCCTATTTTTCTTTCTTCGGCAAATGGAATATTTTTATATAATTTTGAAAAGACAACCTGCCTAATTTTGTGATTCAGGAGCGATGTGGATTTTGGCCGTCGTGCAAACTTTCAATTGTAGCCTTCATTATAGGAGATTTAGGTAGAATAATGCAAAATGTAGCTTTATATAAACAGGGTACGTTAACAAGGATTGGTTTGTATTTCAAAAAATGATATTAAATATAGAATACTTGCAGGTAGTATAAATTCTTGCTATATATAGTTATTATTGCAACACTTGCATATGAATGAATGTACATACAGTATATATTGTCAGGATTGCATTTAAAATAAAAGGGTAATCAAACAACTAAATACACAATTGACATACTTATGTTTATAAAAGTACACCTGTGCCCAAACTAGACATTAAAGTGATTGTAAAGGATTGTTTTTTTTTTTTTAAATAACAAACATATACTTACCTCCACTGTGTAGCTCGTTTTGCACAGAGTGGCCCCAATCCTCGTCTTCTGGGGTCCCCCGGCGACTACCATGGCTCTCCCATGGGGTCACTTTGCAGGCGTGCTCCCGAGTCTAGCATTTGCGTCCACAGACACAAATGCCGGACTCGACACGCCCCTCGACGCCCGCGTCATTGGATTTGATTGACAGCAGCGGGAGCCAATGGCTGCACTCTTATCAATCTATCCAATCAAGAGCCGAGAACCCCGGGCAGAGAGACAGTGCGTCCCCGCCGGGTCAAGTTCCAGGGCTCAGGTAAGTAAAACGGGGGGGGGGGATTTGGGGCTGGGGGGCCAATCACTGCCATAGGATGCATTAAGGTGAAAAAATATGAAGGTTTACAACCCCTTTAAGCGTTGCAATACTGGACACTTGTAACACCCTTCCCGCCCAGGCCAATTTTCAACTTTTAGCACTGTCACACTTTTGCCCTGTACACAGGATCAGACTTTCCGACAGCAAAACTGTGGAATTTTGTTCAAAGGCTCCAACTTATCTTGCATACACACGGTCACACAAAAGTTGGCCAACAATTACAAACTTGGGAACGTGGTGACGTACAAGACTTACGAGGAGCCGAGAAAAGGGAAGTTCATGTGATATCTCAATTACAAATGCTAGTTTTACAAGATCGAGCGCTTCCGGCTCGTACTTGATTCCAAGCATGCGTGAACTTTTATGCGACGGACTTGTGTACAAACGAAAATTTGAGAACCTGCTAGTCAACATTTGTTGGAAGAAAATCCGACAACAAATGTTCGGTGGAGCATACACACGGTCGGACTTTCGGACTTTCAGCCAACAAGCTCACATCCAACATTTGTTTTCGGAAAGTCCGATCGCGTCTATGCGGCATAAGAATGACAATTGCTCGGTCATGCTACGCTGTACCCCATATTAAAGTTTTAGCATTTTTTTCACACAAATAGAGCTTTCTTTTGGTAGTATTTAATCACCATTTTAAAAAATGTTTTGCTAATTAACCACTAAGCGTCAACGCTATAGCCAAAAGACGGCTGCAGCACGGACGCCAGTTGCCGGGAGACCGTCCCTGGATGTCCTCCTGTTTACTTCCGCAATGCGCGCTCGTGCATCGAGGAAGTTCTGTGCTGGCCGTGTCACTTTGCACAGCCAGTCACAGATCGCTGTAAATAGCCAATCACAGTGGCCGTTTACAGCGTGATCAGCGTGTCCAATGAGAGATGATCTCATATGTAAACATATGAGATCATCTCTCATCGCCGGCTCTCCCTCCTCACACAGACAGCGTGTGAGGAGGGAGAGATGAACAGCTGCAGCGGCCGTGAGCAGGAAAAAAAACCCACATAAAATAAAGTGCTCACAATGTCACTGCTATCTGTCCCTACTACCATCTGTCTCCACTGCCACCTGTCTCCACTGCCATCTGTCTCTACTGCCACCTGTACCCGCTGCCACCTGTCAGTGCCATATGTCCCCAGTGCCACCTGTCAGTGCCATCTGTCCCCAGTGCCATGTATTAGTGGCATCTGTCATCAGTGCCACATCAGTGTCACGTGTCATCATTCATCAGTGTCACGTGTCATTGTCCTGGTGCTCCAGGGCCATCAAAAGTGTAATAGGTAGTCAACAAGTTAGATGTGTAATTTATGGTCCTAGAACACCTGATGGTGCTCCCTGCATGTTGGGTCTCTCTATGTGGCCAGGCTGTGGAAAAGTCCCACACATGTGGTATCATAATACTCAGGAGGAGTAGCAGAATGTATTTTGAGGTATCATTTGTGGTATACACATGCCATGTGCCATGTGAGAGAAATAACCTATTACAATGACAATTTTGTACTAAATACTTTGGAATGTCTGCTTTCAAAAAAGGGGTCATTTGGGGGGTATTTGTACTTTCCTGACTTGTTCGGGTCTCAAGAAGTACATCAGGTGTGATCAATTTTGTATGATTTGCCCCACAGCTTGTAGACTCTCTAACTTTCACAAAGACCAAATAATATCCACTAATTTGGGTTATTTTTACCAAAGATATGTAGTAGTATAAATATATATTATTATATATATGTGGCAATGATAGATGGCATTGATAGGCATCACTGAAGGCACTGGCAGGCTTTGGGGATGTGCACTAATTGGCAGCTACCTGGGCACTGATTGGTATTTCCCTGGTGGTCTAGAGTAGCATACCTGGTGGTCCAGTGTAGCGGCATCCTGGTGGTCCTGGTCTGGCATCCAAGGGGGGCTGTGCTGATAAACAATCAGCACAGACCCCCCCTGTCAGGAGAACAGCTGATCGGCTCTCCTCGACTCGTGTCAGACGCGAGTGAGGAAAAGCCAATCAATGGCTCTTTCTGTTAACATCGTGATCAGCCGTGATTGAACACGGCTGATCATGAGGTAAAGAGCCTCCGTCGCGCGAGAGTGGTCGTTCTGGAGGGCCATCATATGATGTCCACGCAGAACGAGAAGAGGCGGCGGCGACAGAAGACCGGGCCACCACTAGTAAAAGAGCTAAAGCAAGAAGTGGAGGCCCGGCAAGAAGAACCGAAGAAGGGGACAAGACCCCCGAAGTCTGAAGAAGACACCAGGAGCTGTGCAATAAATTATTTTAAACCCTTGTGTGGTGTTTTTTTTTTCACCTGGTGAATGGGTAGGGGTACATTGTACCCCATTCTCATTCACATAGGGTGGGGGGCTCCCAGATTCTCATAAGCCCCCCCGCCCGCAGACCCCGACAACCAACGGCCAGGGTTGTTGGAAAGAGGCCCTTGTCCTCATCAACATGGGGACAAGGTGCTTTGGCGTGGGGGGCCGCAGGGCCCCCCCTTTCCCAAAGCACCCCCATGTTGAAGGCACGCGGCCTGGTATGGCTCAGGAGGGGGGGGCGCTCGCTCGTCCCCACCCCCTTTCCTGACCGGCTGCTCAGATAAGGGTCTGATATGGACTTTGGGGGGGACCCCACGCCGTTTTTCAGCGTAGGGCTTCCTCTTTAAGTCCTTACCAGGTGACGGGCCCAGCGAGGTGTCAATCTCGCCCTTGGAGGCGGCGACATTGACCTCCTGCGCTAGTCACGTCTATCTGAAGCCACGAAAATGATGTCAAAGTCAGGTGAAAAAAAGATATATTATGGTTTGGTGGATCACCATAAATGCCGGGAGATCTGCCTTCCTACCTGTGGTTTTGGAAGAAGCAAAGTAGAAGGTTAACAAGAAAGTGTTGCAGGAGCGAATTACACAAAGATAATACAATTTAACAACCTCATTAAAACCATCGTATTACCGGAGATATAGTAATAAACACAGAGCCTGTCTCTGCCTTTCCGAGGAATATCAATGCGGTTACAATATGCTTACGGTTTATAGATTTATTTTAAAGCTGCCTCTAGAGAGTCAAAGAGCAGTTGCCTTCTCCCATGAAAAAGTTGTTTTCCTAGCCTTTAAAATACAACAGCAGATGGAGCAGATTATGCTTTGATGACAGCGGGGCTCCTCATCTTTGGAACAGATAAGTTATTGCCTTAGCAGCCATTTGCCATTAGTGTGGACACTCATATGTCTTATTTACATTGTTCATTTATATTGTAGCAAACCTTGATCCTGCCCCAGTATTATCTAATGGTTTTACAGTAATTACAAAACATATACACTATATTGCCAACAGTATTGGGACTCCTGCCTTTACATGCACATGAATTTTAATGCATGCAGCTAACTAGTCTGCCACTAGGTGGCTCTGTTCCAGAGTACTGTCTGGCTACAGAAAGCAGTCATCAGGTGCTAGACCCCTTTTAGTTAGAACTCTCCTGATGTCAGGGGTAGCATAGTATAGTATAGTAGGTGAGGTTGAAAAAAGACACAAGTCCATCAAGTCCAACCTGTGTGTGTGATTATATGTCAGTATTACATTGTATATCCCTGTATGTTGCAGTCGTCCAGGTGCTTATCTAATAGTTTCTTGAAAATATCAATGCCCCTCTCTGATACCACCGCCTGTGGTTGGGAATTCCATTTCCTTGCCGCTCTTACAGTAAAGAACCCTCTGCGTAGTTTAAGGTTAAACCTCTTTTCTTCTATTTTTAATGAGTGGCCACGAGTCTTGTTAAACTCCCTTCTGCAAAAAAGTTTTATCCCTATTGTGGGGTCACCAGTACAGTACTTGTATATTGAAATCATATCCCCTTTCAAGCGTCTCTTCTCCAGAGAGAATAAGTTCAGTGCTCACAACCTTTCCTCATAACTAATATCCTCCAGACCCTTTATTAGCTTTGTTGCCCTTCTTTGTACTTGCTCCATTTCCAGCACATCCTTCCTGAGGACTGGTGCCCAGAACTGGACAGCATATTCCAGGTGCGGCTGGACCAGAGTCTTGTAGAGCGGGAGAATTATCGTTTTATCTCTGGACTTGAACCCCTTTTTGATGCCAATATTCTGTTTGCTTTGTTAGCAGCAGCTTGGCATTGCATGCCATTGCTAAGCCTATCATCTACTAGGACCTTTTCCATCTTATATTCCCCCAGAGGTTCTACCCCCAGTGTATAGATTGCATTCATATTTCACCCACATGCATTAATTTACATTTTTCTACATTGAACCTCATTTGCCATGTAGTTGCCCACCCCATTCATTTGTTCAGATATTTTTGCAAGGTTTCCACATCCTGCAGAGAAATTATTGCCCTGCTTAGCTTAGTATCATCCGTGAGTCTGTGCCCACATATAAGCCAGGTTGAGAGGAGCTCTACTGAAGGTAGGACATGGAAGCCAGATGCCCCACCATCAGGCAGATGTAGCCACCCTAGTGGAGGCTCTGGACAGGGCTGGAGGCCAGAGAGAGGTAGACCTGCATGTAGGCAGATGCAGTCTACTTTCTCCATGACAGGTGGTGCTCTCCTGCAGCAGCACTGTTGTTGGAGGAGGAAGTCAAGAGGAACAGGGTTCCTCTATGGCTTCCTTGGGTCACTAGACAAACTATCTTGATGCTGCTGCCCCAAGTGACTCTAGCAGCCATCTTGGGTTAGGCAGAGCCAGTTTAAGTCCCTGGCTCACGGATTTGGCACACTTTATGCACGTGTATAGTGTAGGGAGAGGTACTCCGCCTCTCAGGGACAGTACTAATGGTAGGGGAAAGGTTCCTGATGAGGAGGGAAAGCATAGGGTCTGTGACTCCTCTGGACATGTTCTCGAATGGGCACGAGTAGGCCAGGCTGCATTCTGATGTTTTTACAGATGCTGTCGGTCCGATCAACCATCACCTCATCCTCAGTGCTGCAAACAGTGAGTGTACCCAGCTGAGCGGTTCCTCCCTCCGGGTTCTGTTGTTACCCAATACTGCATTCTTCAATACAAGTTCTTTATTTCACTGGTCTGCGTGAATTATTGTCATTGCACCACACTGCACGCCAACTACATGCACCAAAAAGTGCTAGATGTAGACTTCCTGACCCTTAAGGAATTGGGGGCTAGGGCTGGTTGCAAAAAGGCCTTTTAAGCCTGGCCAAGAGTTCCCTGGATTGGGGTTATCCCCCTGGAGGGTCCTGTGAGAGGTCTACTCATGGAGGAGGTGACTGCAGAGATTTAATCTCAGTGAGTACTAATGACTCCGGGTGGAGATAAATGTTTAAAGGGAAGATAGGTTACCAAAAGTGCTGCATGATGCTTTCACATTTGACTACTGCAGAACATCTGCTAAATATGATTAACAATAGACTGTCAAATTACCCCAGATTGTATGTCGATGTGATGTGACTGTTTTTCAAGTTCCATCAGTAAAGTGCAGCAACCCTATGTAAATAGTCCATACATTAATCATATTTTTTAATTTAACCAATGGGTTGAATGAAAAAAAATTACCCAAGTCCCCAATCCATATTGACTCACGTGACACCACATCATGGTGGGTTGTGGTGGTCAGATACAGTTTAGTTAAAGTTATATCTAATGGTTGTGATGGACGAACTTCCGACGGGACATTTCGCGAACACGGGCCGCGAACGCGGCCGATAGTTCGCGAACCGGAACGTTCGTGGCGGGCCCCATTGACTTCAATGGGAGGCGAACTTCGCAAACCTATAGGTCAAATTTGCAGCCACAAAAAAATTATTAGCTGTGCAAACATAGTCCCACCACATGGCCAATGACATAACACATGTATGAGGTGAATCTGGGATCGACAACTACAAGCATTCTTTTTTTATATGGGAAATTGTTCTGACAATTCAGGACTGTGGAGCGCATGAAGGCAATGGAGGAGAGGGAAGGTCAGGGACCAGGGTAGGCAAAGAAGAGGGTGCAGGAGATGATCACCAGCAGCGTCACATACAGCAATGACACCTGCGCCGTGATAGAGTCATCTGACAGCAGCACCGTGATACAGAGCACTGACATCAGCAGCGTGACATACAGCAAAGACACCTGCACCGTGATAGAGTCATCTGACAACAGCACCGTGATAGAGAGCACTGACATCAGCAGCGTGACATAAAGCACTAACACCAGCACCATGATATACAGCACTGACAGCAGCACCGTGATAGAGAGCACCGACATCAGCAGCGTGACATAAAGCACTCCCACCAGCACCGTGATATACAGCACTGACAGCAGCACCGTGATAGAGAGCACCGACATCAGCAGCATGACATAAAGCACTCACACCAGCACCGTGATATACAGCACTGACAGCAGCACCATGATAGAGAGCACTGACATCAGCAGCGTGACATAAAGCACTCACACCAGCACCGTGATATACAGCACTGACAACAGCACCGTGATAGAGAGCACTGACATCAGCAGCGTGATATAAAGCACTCACACCAGCACCGTGATATACAGCACTGACAGCAGCACCGTGATAGAGAGCACTGAGATCAGCACCGTGACATAAAGCACTCACACCAGCACCTTGATATACAGCACTGACAGCAGCACCGTGACAGAGAGCACTGACATCAGAACCGTGATAAACAGCACTGACACCTGCACCGTAAGCAGCCCCAGGAGGAAGTCAGCATAGCACAGGGATGGTGGGAGCCCCTCATAATGAGCATAGCACAGGGATGGTGGGAGCACCTCAAAATATGCACAGCAGAGGTACAGCCCCAGGAGGAAGTCAGCACAGCACAGGGATGGTGGGAGCCCCTCATAATGAGCATAGCACAGGGATGGTGGGAGCACCTCAAAATATGCACAGCAGAGGTACAGCCCCAGGAGGAAGTCAGCACAGCACAGGGATGGTGGGAGCCCCTCATAATATGCACAGCAGAGGTACAGCCCCAGGAGGATGTCAGCACAGCACAGGGATGGTGGGAGCCCCTCATAATAAGCAGCCCCAGTAGAAATATGACACCGCTCAACCTCTTCAAACTGGAGGGTACGGGCATATAGTACGGTGTGCTTTTTTTGGACAAGGAAGTGAGCCAAATTAAGAAAGAAGGTCTGTGTGCTCGATTAAAAAAATTGTTTATAGACATATACATGGTCTACTGGTCACATGTGTTGAATTCCTCCGAGATCCATGCCTCATTCATTTTAAGAAATGTGAGGTAGTTAACACTTCGTGAGCTAGGCGAGTACGCTTATCAGTCACGATCCCCCCTGCTGCGCTGAACGTCCTTTCGGACAGGACACTGGATGAGGGGCAAGCCAAAAGTTCCATTGCAAATTGGGCAAGCTCTGGCCAGAGGTCAAGCCTGCCCACCCAGTAGTCCAGGGGTTCATCACTCCTCAGAGCGTCCACATCGGCCGTTAACCCGATGTAGTCGGACACCTGACGGTCTAGGCGTTCCCTGATGCTGGATCCGGATGACACCTGTCGATGGTTTGGCTGAAAGAATGACCTCATATCCGAAGTCACCAACACATCTTCAAACCGGCCTCTTCTTGCAGGCGCTGTTGGATTGGTACCCGCAACTCCTTCTCTGGGAGTGGGAATTGCTCCTCTGCCAGCGCACGCAAAAGCAGAATGCAGCATTTCTCGAAGCAAGGCCTGGAAGTGCTGCATTCTGACAGCCCTCTGCGACGGCGGTAACATTTCCGCCATTTTGTGTTTGTACCGGGGGTCTAAGTACGTTGCCACCCAGTACTGGTCCTTGACCCTTATGCTTTTTATACGGGGGTCCCTATTAAAACACTGGAGCATGAAGGCCCCCATTTGCACTAAAGTGGAAGCGGTGTGGTGGCCTGGCTCCTGCTCATCATCCAGGATAATGTCGTCCTCTTCATTCTCCTCTCCCCATCCACGCACAACAGGGATCCCAGAAAGGTTTAAAGCATGCTTTTCTTGCTCCTCCTCATCCGCCCCGGCACCATCCTCCTCTGACTCCTCTTCAGACTCCTGTTGTTGACTTGTTTTAGATAGAGTAGCCCCCCCTGGGAATTCATCCAGCATTGCGACTTCCTCATCTTCCCGCTCCTGCTCCTCCACAGCTTGATCAATGACACGACGCAATGCGCGCTCCATAAAGAAGGCATAAGGTACCATGTCACTGATGGCGCCATGGCTGCGACTGACCAGTTTGGTGATCTCCTCAAATGGTCATACAGGTAGACGTTAACTGCACGTTTCTGCTGGAGCAGCCTATTAAGCATATAGAAGGTTGAGTTCCATCGCGTCGGGCAATCGCAAATAAGACGTCTGACCGGCAGATTGTGTCACCGCTGAATGTCAGCAAGGCGAGCCATGGCCGTGTAAGATCTTCTGAAATGGGCCGAGATTTTCCTTGCCTGCCGCAAGATGTCCTGGACCCCAGGGTATTTGACAACGAATCGCTGCACGACCAAGTTTAAGACGTGTGCCATGCATGGCACGTGCGTGATTTTGCCCTGTTTCAATGCGCTAAGCAGATTGGCACCGTTGTCACACACCACTTTACCAACTGTCAAATTGAGCAGTGTTAGCCACTGATCTGCCTGTGAACGCAAAGCTGAAAGGAGTGCCGGGCCAGTGTGGCTCTTGGCTTCCAGGCACAACAGACGCAGCACGGCATGGCAACGTCTCACCTGGCATGTCGAATAGGTTCTGGGGAGCTTGGGCGGCGCAGCGGAAGAGACGCTAGCAGCGGAAAAGGAGGAGTCAGCTGAGGAGGAGAGGGAGGAGGATGGAGTAGGAGGAGGAGGAGAAGAAGAGTCAGGCCTGCATGCAATCCGTGGCGGTAAAACCAAATCTACACGGGTGCCACGGGTTACATGCTTGACGGCCATCAGAAGGTTCACCCAGTGGGCAGTAAAAGTGATATACCTTCCCTGCCCATGTTTGCTAGACCACGTGTCGGTGGTCAGATGTACCTTGGCACCGACACTGTGTGCCAGAGATACATTCACTTGCCGCTGAACATGGCCATATAGCTCTGGGATGCCCTTCTCTGAGAAATACTTCCTTCCTGGGACCTTCCATTGTGGTGTTCCAATGGCCACAAATTTGCGAAAGGCCTCCGAGTCCACCAGTTTATATGGCAGTAGTTGGCGGGCTATGAGTTCTGACAAGCCAGCCGTCAACCGTTGGGCAAGAGGGTTATCCGGCGTCATAATTTTTTTACGCTGGAACATTAGGCCCACGGAAGCCTGCCTTTTTGCAGAAAAACGTGAGCTTGGCGTGATGGAAGGTGGAGTGGAGGACAATTGTGAGGAGAGAGGAGAAGGAGAAGTAGAAGACGAGGCTGGACGGTGAGAGCCTGCAGTGTGGCTTTGTGTGTTCCGTTGCTCCCACTCGGCTCGGTGATGGCTGCCCATGTGCCTTCTTAAGGCGGTCGTCCCTAGGTGAGTGTTGGGCTTACCGCGACTAATGCGTTGACTGCAAAGATTGCAGATGGCAACGCTATTGTCAGCAGCGGACACGTTAAAAAAAGCCCACACTGCGGAGCCATGTGCCGGTGTCCTGGGAGCGCCAGATATGACCGTACATGGTCGATGACTCGCTCCTGATACATTTGCAGTCTGCTTTGTCCCTCCTGTGCAATGTAAGTTATTCCTGCTTCTCCTCCCTATCTGCTGGTCCATATCTCCCTCTGAACTCCCCTCCTCTTCCTCTCTTGTGGGCACCCACGTGACATCACTAGACACGTCATCATCAACGTCACGTTCCCCACCGCTATAAGTAGAGATCTCGGAGTAGGCAGCAACACCGGGGACCAACCTCCTCCTTGGGCTGATCTGGGTAGACTGCTGAGTAGCGGTTGTTGCTACCTCCTCTTCCTGATCCAATACCAAGAGTGGCTGCGCATCAGAAATATCCTCTTGATATGGATCGGAAAATAATTCCTGTGACTCAAGCGGAAGGTAAGTGGTGGTGGTGGTGGTGTTGTTGGTGGTAGTGTCTTTGGGGGTGCACATAGCAGAGAGTGAAGAAGAGGGTGCAGATCGAGAGGATGAGGAGGGTGCAGAAGAGTAAGGCTGAGCGAGCCATTCAACCAAGTCTGGTGCGTCCTTTAAAGTAATTGAACGCACCTTCTGCAACTTCCCACTTTGGCTCAAGCCTGTTGCTCCTGCCCTACCCCTACCACCCCTGCGGAAGGGCCTGCCTCTTCCTCTGCCTGTCATTTTTTAAATGACCCTGTGACAAAGCTCTCAGTCCCTATACCAATGAAGGACTGCTGCAGTATAGGGCAGCGGTCAGCAGTAGTGCACCTCAACCCTATGTATTGTGGACCGATACCAGTCCTTATAGAATAGCAGACTGTACCTCACTCAACCCTATGTACTGTAGCACCCTAAACCAAGTTACCAGTCCTTATAAGGACTTTTGTGGACCAAGTAGGTTGTGTGTGAGTGATTAGCAGACTGTACATCAGTCCCTATACCAATGAAGGACTGCTGCAGTATAGGGCAGCGGTCAGCAGTAGTGCACCTCAACCCTATGTATTGTGGACCGATAACAGTCCTTATAGAATAGCAGACTGTACCTCACTCAACCCTATGTACTGTAGCACCCTAGACCAAGTTACCAGTCCTGATAAAGAGCTTTGTGGAACAAGTGAGTTGTAAATGATTAGCAGACTGCAGCAGAAGGGCAGCAGTCAAGTATAATAGTCTTTCTATATTTGGAAGAAAGAATATTATACGTGTACAAGCCTATTACCATACCACTGATACCAGTCCTGAAAAGAACCTTTGTGGAACTAATAGTAACAGCTACTGTTTAAACTGACCCTCACTGCCTGACACACTGCTTCCTGCCTGTCCCTATATAAACTGGCAAAACAGAGGCTGCTGGAACAATAACTGGTTACTGGAATAGCACTTTTGTGGACCTGATAGTAACAGCTAATGATGATGACTAATCTGGCTGTCCCTACAGCAGCACACAGCGTTCTGTCCCTTTCTCTAAACTGACAAAAGACACTCAGGCTGCTGCAACAATCAGTAGCACAGCAAACCTATATACACCTAACACCTATACCCAGGGGCGGGCTGGGCCGGGGGGCAGGGTGGAAATTTCCCCCCAGGCCGGCACCTACATTATCTTTAAAACGGCCGCTGCGCTGGCTGGCTGTTCATTTTTTTTTTTTTTTTTTCAGGCTGTGACGCGCTACTGCATTGTGGGAGTTGTAGTCCGGCTGCACTAAAGCTCCTGGAAGTGTGAGCGCAGCAAACTACAACTCCCACCTCCCAGGAGTCTCAGAGGCAGGCCAGGTGTGTGGCACGTCAGGGGAGGGGTTGCACGTGACCTACTGGGCTTATGTAGCTGTCTGTCTGATCCTGCACTGTGGGAGGGACAATGCAGTGTTTCCAGCCTCCCATTATCCTTGTGACAGTTAGATTAAAAACAGACTGATTTGTTCCGTCCGTAGGACAGAATGCTCAGTCTGTACATTTAGGGGCTGGTGACTGCAGCTGAGCGGTGTGTCTCACACACAGCCCAGCCAAGTTCCCCCCCCTCCCAGCAACGGACCAATGGAGTTGCACTGCATACAGCTGCCCCTCCTCCTCTCTCTCCCTGTGTCTGCCTGGCCCGCCCACTCTCCTATCCCGATGTACAGCTGTGAAGAGGAGAGAGGGGGGGAGAGAGGAGAGAGGGGGGGAGAGAGGGGGGGAGAGAGGAGGGTGCGCGGGAGATATGAACAGCAGCAGCTACACATTCCAAGCTGTGAGAACTTCCAGCCTCCTCCCTGAATAAGTGAGCTCTGCATTTTTCATTACACATTGACAACTGATCTGTCCCTTTCTCTCCCCTATCTGTCTCCCTCCCCCGCTCTGTTCTTCCAACATCCACTTACCACTAAGCCACTTATGCAGCCCATATATTGATCGCTTTTTTTTGTCATTACACTGGAAAAGAATATGATCCAATTCCCCCATCTACACATTCCAGGTGGATGGGGGAATCCTCCGACAGTGGACCAGTGGGGCGAACAACCAGGGTTGCTTTCCTGGCACCGAAATTTGATAGCACTGGTCTCTGTCTCCATGGCAATAGCGCATTAGGACCTAGCGCTGGCTACTTGGCGCATTATGTCTGCAGTCTGATCATCTCCTGTACTATGTCTGCAGTCTCTGATCACCTCCTGTACTACATCTGCAGTCTCTGATCATCTCCTGTACTATGTCTGCAGTCTCTGATCATCTCCTGTACTATGTCTGCAGTCTCTGACCATCTCCTGTACTACGTCTGCAGTCTCTGATCATCTCCTGTACTATGTCTGTAGTCTCTGATCACCTCCTGTACTACATCTGCAGTCTCTGATCATCTCCTGTACTATGTCTGCAGTCTCTGACCATCTCCTGTACTATGTCTGCAGTCTCTGACCATCTCCTGTAGTATGTCTGCAGTCTCTGACCATCTCCTGCATCATGTCTGCAGTCTCTGACCATCTCCTGCATCATGTCTGCAGTCTCTGACCATCTCCTGTAGTATGTCTGCAGTCTCTGACCATCTCCTGCATCATGTCTGCAGTCTCTGACCATCTCCTGTAGTATGTCTGCAGTCTCTGACCATCTCCTGTACTACGTCTGCAGTCTCTGATCACCTCCTGTACTACGTCTGCAGTCTCTGATCATCTCCTGTACTATGTCTGCAGTCTCTGATCACCTCCTGTACTACGTCTGCAGTCTCTGATCATCTCCTGTACTATGTCTGCAGTCTCTGATCATCTCCTGTACTACGTCTGCAGTCTCTGATCATCTCCTGTACTACGTCTGCAGTCTCTGACCATCTCCTGTAGTATGTCTGCAGTCTCTGACCATCTCCTGTACCATGTCTGCAGTCTCTGACCATCTCCTGTAGTATGTCTGCAGTCTCTGACCATCTCCTGTAGTATGTCTGCAGTCTCTGACCATCTCCTGCATCATGTCTGCAGTCTCTGACCATCTCCTGCATCATGTCTGCAGTCTCTGACCATCTCCTGTAGTATGTCTGCAGTCTCTGACCATCTCCTGTAGTATGTCTGCAGTCTCTGACCATCTCCTGTACTATGTCTGCAGTCTCTGATCACCTCCTGTACTACGTCTGCAGTCTCTGATCATCTCCTGTACTACGTCTGCAGTCTCTGACCATCTCCTGTACTATGTCTGCAGTCTCTGATCATCTCCTGTACTATGTCTGCAGTCTCTGATCATCTCCTGTACTATGTCTGCAGTCTCTGACCATCTCCTGTACTATGTCTGCAGTCTCTGATCATCTCCTGTAGTATGTCTGCAGTCTCTGATCATCTCCTGTAGTATGTCTGCAGTCTCTGATTATCTCCTGTACTATGTCTGCAGTCTCTGACCATCTCCTGTACTATGTCTGCAGTCTCTGATCATCTCCTGTACTACGTCTGCAGTCTCTGATCATCTCCTGTACTACGTCTGCAGTCTCTGATCATCTCCTGTACTACGTCTGCAGTCTCTGATCATCTTCTGTTCTACGTCTGCAGTCTCTGATCATCTCCTGTACTACGTCTGCAGTCTCTGATCATCTCCTGTACTACGTCTGCAGTCTCTGATCATCTTCTGTTCTACGTCTGCAGTCTCTGATCATCTCCTGTACTATGTCTGCAGTCTCTGATCATCTCCTGTACTACGTCTGCAGTCTCTGATCATCTCCTGTACTACGTCTGCAGTCTCTGATCATCTCCTGTACTATGTCTGCAGTCTCTGATCATCACTTGTACTATGTCTGCAGTCTCTGATCATCACTTGTACTATGTCTGCAGTCTCTGATCACCTCCTGTACTATGTCTGCAGTTTCTGATCATCTCCTGTAGTATGTCTGCAGTCTCTGACCATCTCCTGTAGTATGTATGCAGTCTCTGATCATCTCCTGTACTACGTCTGCAGTCTCTGATCATCTCCTGTACTATGTCTGCAGTCTCTGATCATCTCCTGTACTATGTCTGCAGTCTCTGATCAACTCTTGTAGTATATATTTTTTTTTTTGGTGGGTGGGGTTGGAACTGGAACTAAGTTGTCTGCTGTGATTAGACTTTGCTGCATGCACGGAGTGTTTTTTTTAAGAACATATAAAATAAGAAAATTAAGTTCTTCTGACTGCTTGAATTTTTTTTAAGAAAACCGCGCACAGTAACCATGATGCATCGCGGAATCGAATCGTTGACATGATAATCGTAATCAAATCGAATCGTGAGGCCAGTGAAGATGCGCACCTCTAATAGCATAGCCATCATGACAATTTAAAATTTTGGCAGTGGCTGCTTTTGGTTTTTTTCTAGCACCCTCTCCCCACCAGCGGACTTATCTAACACCCTCCCCCCCACCAGCGGACTTATCTAACACCCTCCCCCCCACCAGCGGACTTATCTAACACCCTCCCCCCCACCAGCGGACTTATCTAACACCCTCCCCCCCACCAGCGGACTTATCTAACACCCTCCCCCCCTCCAGCGGACTTATCTAACACCCTCCCCCCCTCCAGCGGACTTATCTAACACCCTCCCCCCCACCAGCGGACTTATCTAACACCCTCCCCCCCCACCAGCGGACTTATCTAACACCCTCACCAGTGGACTAGCCCAACCAATCCCCCCCCTCCGGCACGCACGGCCAGCAGCACAGACACACACAGCCACCTCCTAGACCCCCCGGTCAGTGGTGCGGACTGATCTGGGAGGACACCCGCCCTCTGCATGCCTGCCACTTACCCCATCTTAGTGGTGGGTCAGGCAGCAGGTGAACTGCAGCACGATACATATAGGGGGTGGAGAGGAGAGAGGGGGCGGCGCCCTGGTGCCCCTAATGGGCCTGCATTGCATTTTGGTTTTTCTGCTTTGAATGAAGCCCTCAGTGAGCTGATTCGGTGGTTCATTGGGCCACTTGACTGGACTTGCCCCCCTGGCCTAAGCCTGCCAGCCCTCCCCTGCCTATACCAGTCCTGAAAATAACTTTTGTGTACCAAATAGCTAGCGATTTATCTCTCCCTGCTCCACACAGCAACCTTTCCCTATAGTGACAGAAGAAAGAATGTAAAATGGCCGCCGGATCGGGTGTATTTATAGGTTAGGGGGAATGTCCAAGTGTCCATGTGCTGTAATGTCTCAATTGGCTGTCCTGTACCCCATGATGGATGTGTTATCAGGTAAAAGTTCTTTTACACAGTAAAAACACGGAAGTCCGCCAGGCAAAGGGCGACAATAGTCCGCAGAACAGGCGGACCGCGAACAGCCGAAATTCGACGCGAAACGACCGCCGGGCGAACCGTTCTGCCATCACTATCTAATGGTAGTTAGAGCCACATACAACTGAACTTGTTACGTGATGCTGAAGATGTTTCATAGCTTATCCAAGCCAATGCTTCAGTTCTAACAAGGGACTTTTTTTATTTTTTATTTTTTACTGATGTCACATCCTCCTAATATAGATTAGGCCGCAAGGTAAACCTTGTTTAGCTTTGTAATCAATAAAACAGTGTTTAATTGTTTAGGGCTGCTCGGTGTTTCACAGGCTGCTGTTCTGTTACCCCACCCCTTGTCTTCTAGAGGCTTCTAGAAGTATAGTGGGAGAGAGAGAAGAACAGACAGCCTAAATATTTATGGGACTCCAGACAATCCCTGGTGAGGTGTGTCCAGAAGGTTGAGGGAGAGACCATAAATATTTTGGCCCTGTGAAGCAGGTGGAGTGTTTCTGGTCCAGTCCTGCAGGAGGAGACCCCTGTGCAGGGGCTCTGGCCTTGGGGCAAGAGTGCTAGGGAAGCCTTTGTTAAGACACAGAGGTCCACAAATTGTTCAGTTGCAGTTTATCGGGATGTCTCATGCTTCCTACTCATATTCAGGTTCATTGTTTCCAACAAAAAAAACTAAAAAGAACCCATAGACCAGTGATGGCGAACCTTGGCACCCCAGATGTTTTGGAACTACATTTCCCATGTTGCTCTACACTACACTGCAGAGTGCATGAGCATCATGGGAAATGTAGTTCCAAAACATCTGGGGTGACAAGGTTTGCCATCACTGCGCTAGACTGTTTTTTCAGCCAGTGGAGGAATGAAGAAAATGCTGTGTGGTTGGCTATGTGTGCCAAAAAGGGAAAACTATCACTAAATTCACCAGTGGCTCTTTAGGGGTTATGCTACACTTTTATTCTTTATATATTTTACAGGCTTTTCTTAAACTGTACCTGCTCACTCCTCCCAAATGACCATGCACCTATGCACACTTTCAGCAAGCAGTTCTGTGTTTATACACTCCTCCACCCACTCACACTGTGCCTGCTCACTTTTGCACCGACTAAGGTCTCTGTTTACTGATCCCCATTGAGCAGGTGGATGACAGGTCTGTGTCTGCCATGCTTATGCAGAGAGGACATGGACAATTTTCACTATGGGTGGTTAGATGTAAACAGACCAACTGTCCGTTTACATCCGTCTCTCATCCAATTTGCCAATAGCGGATAGGACTGAATCGGATGTTGGCAGGTGTAAACAAACGCATGTCCGTTAACATCCAACGCTCCATAAAAGGCAATGGACGGTGCGATCAGGTCTACCTAAAAAACTGGCAAGCAGACTTTATTGGTCTGCCTGTGGGGAAGGGGCCTAACACTGAACCTGCAACCTTATTTGACCAAAGCTGTGGCTGTGGCTGTATTTTATCCTATTCAATGAACACTAAAATAAAGAGCCTCCCTTTGTAAACTCCCAACCTAGATGTGTACTTACCTGTATCCCATGGCCTGTTGCAGTCCTCCCATACTGCAAATGAAATCTTCTTTGCCCTGGCAGCACCTATTCAGTTGACTTTTTCCTTCTGACTATCTGTCTATCTGTCTATCTATCACTATATATTTCTGTATCATTGTGCATACAATGACATTAAATATTCATGAATGGGTTTATAATTAATATGTAAAATCACTTTTCAAAGATATAATTAGGTTTTCGAAAGTAAAATATTTAGATAACAATGAGAATAAAAGGCTGAATTACATTACATAGAAAATAAGTAATGGATGTAATGGTGTACATTCCCAAAAGGATGCCTTTAATTTATTATTTTACAACACAGAAGCGTACTATTGCGATAAAGGTAAGGGGACAGGAATGTAAAGTGGCACAAATGAAATCATTCTGCTTTACAATTCCGTTCTATATGCCATCCCACGATAAAATCTAATTAATTTTTAATATTGCTAAGGCAAAATACATTTAGCACAAAAGGAACCTGAAGCATGCAGAAATGATTAAGGTTGATGATCCTTTGTTACAAATAATGAGAAAGTAAAAATAGCATAGGTGGCTCTTGCTGGAACTGCAAAATGAACCTAGACTTTGAAATGTCTACTAAATATGAATGACTAAATACTATATAATTACCAAATCCATAGCTAAATTATTTTAAAGTACACCTGTGCCCAGCCCCAGACTACAAATTCTTACAATCAGTTAAAGCCATCACTGACCTCACTAGCTGCTTGTACTGTGAAGTAATTCATTCTTAAGAATCCTTAACTCTTTGTCTACTGTAACTGGGGCATGTTTTTACTTTTTTGCACACATGATATTGTCAGCATTTTTACTTGAAAGTGCCTTAAAACCCAAAACAATGATATATTTTCTGAATGCAGAGTGCTTGGAGAATAAAATATTGCCCATTTCAATATTTATGTTATACAATGTTTGTGCAGCTGTTTATCAAAAGCATATTTTCAGGAAAAAGATAAAATTAATTTTAATGCAAACAAACACAATATTATACAATTTTTTGCTAAAATATATAAGATGGGGTTGTGTCAAGTAAACAGACATCGAACATGTCAAAACTTAAAATTGCATGTACCCATGACATTTCTAAGATAGTGTAGCACCCTATAGATGTAGTGTAGGATTTGTTAGTAGTATAGGTATTACATTTAGTTAGCTCAGGGCTAAGCCCGAGCTGTAGAATCTGGGTCAGAGTTCAGTGAATCAGGGTTGGATGACTCATCCTGACAGGTCTGCTGGTGCCACCTCCTGGTCTAGAAGGTTGTAAAAAAACTTCCAGAGATAGTGGATGAAGGTTAGGAGGAGCTGCCAGGAATATTTATGATGCCTTGCCCAATCCCCAGGAGTGGGCTGGCAGGGGTCAGGGCTTACCTCATAATTAGGCATGAGCAATGCCAGCAGGGGTAATGATGGAGATATAGTGCTGAGGAGGCTGGTGGTGGCCCTCAGGGGAGCCCCCCTAGCCTGGAGGGGGTGACCTTGGGTCGGGGCTCGGTTGCTGGAAGGATCCTGCCATAACACACAGAGGAAGTCCTTCCTGGAGGCGCAGGAGCAAAAGAGAGGACAGCGTGGGTAGGTCAGCACTACTGGGGACTTACAAGGAGGGGGACTGCCACATGTAGCCAGTTCTCACTGAAGACAGAGGTGTGCTTAAGACTTCATCCCTTCCCTGGGAGATCTCCTGAGAGTAAGCCGGGTGGGCTGGTAAGAGTCACTCTGGAGGATTGGTGTGGAGAAGTTAGCCTGGAGGGCTAGTGAAAGGGGCAGCTGCAGCCAGGTATGTTGGCAGTGCCTGAAGAGGTGGTGCTGGGATCAGTAGCCACAGAAGGAATAGAAGTTTGTTTCACTGTATTTTTGCTACACCACAGGGGACCTCAGGTTCCTGCCTGTAGTGGGTCTATCAGTTCTCTACACACAGTGATTCAGCTGGAACCAGTAATGCTACGTACACACGATCGGACTATCCGGCGGACTTAGTCCGTCGCACAACCCGCCGGACTTTGCAGCGGAGGTCCGCCAGACTTTCCAAACGAGCGGACCTGCCCACACACGACCGGACTTTTGAAATGAACGGACTTGCCCACACACGGAGTAAAGTCCGTTCATTTTGAACGTGGCTCCAGGTAGACGGAACTAGCACAGGAAGTCAATGTCGCCGCCTCCATCGATGAGATTGACACCTCGCTAGCCCTGTCACCTGGTATGGATTTAAAGGGGAACCCCTACGCTGAAAAAATGGCCCGGGGGTCCCCCCAAAGTCCATAGCAGACCCTTATCCAAGCACGGAGCCCGGCCGGTCAGGAAAGGGAGCGAGCGCCCCTCCTCCTGAACTGCACCAGGCAGCTTGCCCTTAACATGGGGGGGTGCTTTGGGGAAGGGGTGCCCTGCGCACCCCACCCCAAAGCACCTTGTCCCCATGTTGATGAGGACAAGGGCCTCTTCCCGACAACCCTGGCTGTTGGTTGTCAGGGTATGCGGGTGGGGGGCTTATCAGAATCCGGCCTCCTACCCTATGTGAATGAGTATGGGGTACATTGTAGCCCTACCCATTCACCTGGTGAAAAAAAGTGTACAGAAAAAAAACACAAAACAGTTTTTTTTAAATAATTTATTAGACATCTCTGGTGGTCTTCTCTTCTTTTGTCTTTGGGGGTCTTCTCGCCGGACTCCTCCGCTATCTTCTGCTCTTTTCTAGCTCTTTTACTAGCGGAGCTTTCTCCTTCGCTGCCGCTGCCATCCGGGGGTCTTCTTCCGACTTTGGGAGTCTTGTCCCCGTCTTCAGGGGTCTTGTCCCGCTCTTCGGTTCTTCTTGCTGAGCCTCCGCTTTCTTCTTCAAGCTATTTTACTAGCGTTGGCCCGGCCTTCTGTCGCAGCCGCCGCCACCTTCTGCTTCTTCTTCTTCCTTCTTCCGATGTTGACATGACGCTCTCTCCGGCCGTAATGCTGGGGACGCGTTGTGCGGCGATTTATATTGGGACAAGGGGCGGGGTCACCAGGTGATGTCACATGGTGACCCCGCCCTTTATGATGTCACAGTCCCAGTATCCTCTGGGACTGTGACATCATAAAGGGCTGGAGCACAGCGCAGCCATGCAGGATCGGCCCTGCTTGAGCCACAGCTCAAAGTGGCCACAGGGCAAGTGGCCTATCGGGAAATTTCCCAGTAGGCCAGTCTGGCCCTGGACACAGAGCACTGTCAGAGTCATGATTGGACACTGTCATCATGACTTTATCCAATCATGGCTCATTTCCGTCCTACAGTATAAAAGTTTTCTTCCAATGGCAGGCATTTTCAGTGTGATTTTGGTGTGGAGAGAGATAGAACAGGGCTCTGTTCAGTGCTATTAGTTACTTGGTGTGCTATTCTGTGCTATTTTAAAATATTAGTTTAGTGTCAGTCTAGGGATAGAGTGAGTGTAGCGAGGAGGACCATCATTCACCTTTGCATAGTGTGCAGCTAGATTAGGGACAGCTCATATAGTTCCAGTGTAATGTAGTGAGACTGTGTCAGTAATCTTTACATTAGTGTATAGCTAGAGTCAGGGCCGTCTTTAATATTGATTTGACCCTGGGCAAAAATTTTCTTGGCCCCCCCCCCCCCCATGCAATTTCACTCTCCAATTGCTCTGAGACATACAATAAATAGAAGCTAGACTTAAAATCATTTTACTGTATCAGATCAGGCAGCAATTGTTATTGGTTGCCAGCGGTTACAGCATATCATTACTGCTTACTGACTGGTTGCTAGAGGTTGCAGCACACATTATGGCTCACTGATTATTTTCTAGAGGTTACAACAAATGATTTCTGCTTGTTAATTGGTTACTAGAGATTACTGTACAGTATTACTGCTCACTGATTGGTTGCTAGAGGTTACAGCACGCCATTTGCTCACTGCAGGGGGGCATCTACATATGAATGCCACCTTTATTTACATATCAATACCGTCAGCCGCAGCTATTTACTTATGAATGCCGTCACTATTTACATATGCATGTCGGTTATTTACATGTAAACACAGGGTCTGCAGGTGAGCCATCTTTACACAACAATAAGACAGAGCTGGGCAGCATTAGTACCAGCACTTCACACTGAGATATTGGGACACAGCACAGGACTTCAAAGGACAAAGGAATTTAAACTAGGACAATTGGCAAATATGAGGCAGCCGCTTTGGGCCCCAAAACAATGACAGGGCTCAGGGCAGCTGCCCCTTTTGCCCTGCCTTAAAGACGGCCCTGGCAAGAGTAGGAACAGTTCAGATAGTGTCAGTGTAGTAATGATTTAACACCGTCTATTTGATTGTGTTACTGCCAGTTTAATGCCATTTACTTCTGTGTGGGTTACTGACAGTTTAACCCCATATAGTTTTGTTTGTTACTGCCAGTTTAACGCCATATACTTCTGTGTGTGTTACTGCCAGTTTAACCCCATATAGTTTTGTTAGCGTTACTGCCAATTTAATGCCATATACAGTATCTCACAAAAGTGAGTACACCCCTCACATTTTTGTAAATATTTTTTTCTATTTCTTCATGTGACAAAACTGACGAAATGACACTTTGCTACAATGTAATGTAGTGATTGTACAGATTGTATAACAGTGTAAATTTGCTGTCCTCTCAAAATAATGCAACACACAGCCATTAATGTCTAAACCACTGGCAACAAAAGTGAGTACACCCCTAAGTGAAAATGTCCAAATCGGGCCCAATTAGCCTTTTCTCTTTCCTGATGTCATGTGACTCATTAGTGTTACAAGATCTCAGGTGTGAATGGAGAGCAGGCGTGTTAAATTTGGTGTTATCTCTCTCACTCTCTCATACTGGTCACTGGACATTCAACATGGCACCTCATGGCAAAGAACTCTCTGAGGATCTGAAAAAAAGAATTGTTGCTCTACACAAAGATGGCCTAGGCTATAAGAAGATTGCCAAGGCCCTGAAACTGAGCTGCAACGTGGTGGCCAAGACCATACAGAGGTTTAACAGGACAGGTTCCACTCAGAACAGGCCTCGCCATGGTCTACCACAGAAGATGAGTGCACGTGCTCAGCGTCATATCCAGAGGTTGTCTTTGGGAAATATATGTATGAGTGCTGCCAGCATTGCTGCAGAGGTTGAAGGGGTGGGGGGGGTCAGCCTGTCAGTGCTCAGACCAAAGGTTGCACACTGCATCAAATTGTTCTGCATGGCTGTCATCCCAGAAGGAAGCCTTTTCTAAAGATGATGCATAAGAAAGCCAGCAACCAGTTTGCTGAAGACGTCCTGTGGTCAGATGAGACCAAGATACATTTATAAATATAAATTATTTGGTTCAGATGGTGTCAAGCATGTATGGTGGCAACTAGGTGAGGAATACAAGTGTGTCTTGCTTACAGTCAAGCATGGAGGTGGGAGTGTCAGCGTGCATGATCCCCTCCCTTCGGAGACTGGACCGCAGGGCAGTATTCCAACATAATGACGACCATAAACACACCTCCAAGACAACCACTGCCTTGCTAAAGAAGCTGAGGGAAAAGGTGATGGACTGGCCAAGCATGTCTCCAGACCTAAACCCTATTGAGCATCTGTTGGGCATCCTCAAATGGAGGGTGGAGGAGCGCAAGGTCTCTAACAAGTCTCTAACATCTACCAGCTCTGTGATGTCGTCATGGAGGAGTGGAAGAGGACTCCATTGGCAACCTGTGAAGCTCTGGTGAATTCCATGCCCAAGAGGGTTAAGGCAGTGCTGGAAAATAATGGTGGCAAAAGAAAATATTTACACTTTGGGCCCAATTTGGACATTTTCACTTAGGGGTGTACTCACTTTTGTTGCCAGTGGTTTAGACATTGATAGCTGTGTGTTGAGTTATTTTGAGGAGACAGCAAATTTACACTGTTATGCATACTGTACACTCACTAGTTTACATTGTAGCAAAGTGTAATTTCTTCAGTGTTGTCACATGAAAAGATAGAATAAAATATTTACAAAAATGTGAGGGGTGTACTCACTTTTGTGAGATACTGTAGTTCTGTGTGCGTTACTGCAAGTTTAACGCCATATAGGTTTGTGCATTTCTGCCAGTTTAACGCCATTTACTTTTGTGTGCGTTACTGCCAGTTTAACGCCATATAGTTTTGTGCGTCACTTTCCTCATCCTCCTCATCCTCTGTCACACAAGCAGAGACAAGTGTGCAGTCCCCTGCAGTTGCCAGAGTGGATAAACCTGCCTCCTTGTCCACATCTATTCCTGCCATAGCCCCAACATCAGCCACTGAGGAGTCAGCTGAGTTATTTGACCACAGCGTCAGCCACTTGCACGTTGATGATGCCCAGCCATTACTGGATTCAGATGTTGGTTCTGAGGTTGAGAATAATAGGCACATGAGCCTAGAGAGAGGGAGGATTGCTGGTAGACAAATTGGCATTCATGTTCCCCCAGCCACAGTGTATTGCCACTTTGTCTCCAGTGGTAATGATGAAGATGGAGGAGATGGAGATGATGATGATGATAAGGTCAATGATGCGACTTGGCTGCCAGATAGAGCAGGGGAGAAAACTGAAGGTGAGGCGGCACAACCTCAAGGAGGCCGACATCAAGAAAGAGTAGAGAGCTATTCTATCACATTCTGCAGCTGTTATCTCCCGGCTCACTCTCCAAAGCTCAGCTGTCTGGGTCTCATCGCCCTGTTGCTATCTGCAAACTGTCTCAGGCACATCAAACATGGCAAAAAAACAACCATATGCATATAAAATTACACTTTGCAATTTTTTTTTGCATTCATCGAGAGCACCGCTATAGAGTTACAGTAGAAAGGTGCCCCTGACACCCAGAATTTTTCTGAACCTGTTTGACAGTTGCATATCATTGCAATTTTTCACAGCAAGGCCAATTCTTGCTTCCATCAAGGGTACCTCTATAGGGTTACAGTGGGAAGGCGCCACCAACACCCCAAGACCAATTTTTACGCACCCATTACTTCTATACAAAGTCAAAGTGACACCAGAATGTATCCAAAAAATCTCTAGTCTTGTTCCCAGTGCACTACATCGTGGCCTCATCATACACACTGGCTCCTCAGCTGTCGCTGAGCAAAATAAAGGAAGCTTGCAGGGAAAATGCCATTTTTTGGGCTTTATAAATTAAATTATTGCTGCAGCAGATTCTAGACATGGTACAGATCTGCCACTTGACAGGTAGACTAAGGGGACCCCCCACACACTATATTGGAAGGAATTTTTCATTTTTATGCTTTCACTTTAAAAATCAAAAAATCACTGCTCATTTAAAAATGAAGTTTTTCACAAACTTTTTTCATTGATACATGTCCCCCAGGGCAGGACCCGGACCCCTATAACCATTGTATGCCCAATTACTTGCATATAAGCCTTCAAAATGGGCACTTTTGAAGTTCAGGTCCCATTGACTTTAATGGGGTTTGTTACTCAGGTCTGAACTTTTGCGGTGTTTGGAAGTTCAGGTGCCTCGGCCCCCTACGCAGGACACAGGGAACAGCTGAAGAGCAGTCAGCACAGAATATAGGCATGAGCATATTTTAAATGATGCGTATATCTGTGCACTAGACGTCTCACAGAGATTCCCTGACACCAAGGAACCTTCCAGAACCCACTGATGACAAACTTACCAAGGATTATCCAGCTAACAAACAGTATCATACAAAGCACAGTGGAGCCTACTCAACAAAGTCTTAGCCCTTGTACACACGGTCAGACATTCCGACAACCAAATCCGTCGGATTTTGTCCGACAGATTTTGTCCGACAGATTTTGTCCGAAACTGTTGCATACACACAGTCAGACAAAGTTGTCAGAAAATCTGATCGTACTTAACGTGATGATGTTATTTCGCTAGGACGAGACTACGTTCAGGCTAGTAGCCAATAGCTTTGGTCTAGGAATTTGATCTGAGCATGTGTGGCACTTTGTCCGATCGGAATTCTCTACACATGATCGGACAAAGTCTGATCGGATCATGTTGTCGGAAAATTTTATAGCCCAGCTGGAAAACTTGGTCCGTCGGATACTCCAACGGAAACAGTCCGATGGAGCCCACACACTGTCGGATTATCCGACAACACGGTCCTATCAGAGCTTTGTCCATCGGAATGTCCGACCACGTGTACAAGGGCTTACAGGTAATGTAGCACAAGAAACTTCTGAGCACAGCAGTCTGAGAGATGCCTTACAAACCCTCAAAACATATCAAATATAAAGCAGACTTTAGGTAAAAAGTGCTGTTTTCATCAAGGGAGCATAGGAAAACTTGCAAAACATTTGAAAAGTAGTCTGGAGCTCCATCTGCTGGATGCATATAACAATACAGAATACTTACATATAATATTTAATATTTACAAGACATATGTTTCACAGTTTTAGTCTTGATCATATTAAATAAGTAAAGAAAATGCATAAAACATAGCAGCTGCACATTCCCTTCATGTAATAGTTCAGAAGAGAATCTTGTCAGTGAAACTATTTTTTATCAGCGCAAATGATTAGAATCACTACAAATGTATAGACGACAAGGTCATCCCATGCATGGAGAACAAGATGACATTATACAAACCTTTTTGAGGTGGGTAAGTTGTTCATGTCTTTTTAGTCTACTTAAAAAACATCATAATGTCTTACTTCACATTAGCCTAAATTTCCAAAATCGACATAAAGAGACAGATATATATATAATTGCTGTTTACAGACCCCTTTTATCCCCTGTAGTTCTTGCTTGTTTTTATTTACTGTATAAGATACAGAAATATACATTAAACATAATAGCATAATCACAGAGTGACTACTCTGCTGTGCTTTCACTGCAGAAATAACAATGTTGTCAGCAGGTAATAAAACTATGTTTCCTAGGGGGACTCAGAAGAACAACTATCGTGTTAATGCTACTGATACAATGTGCCATTTATCCCATTGTGGATGTTACCCGTATTTTAACTACTTTGAGACATGCAACCTAATATTACAAAAGAAGTGTAAATTCTTTGATTTTCAAGGGAGAGTATATTATATTTTCAGTAAGTATTCAGTTGCATTATTTGACTTATAAGGGGGGGGGGGGTGAGGCTGAAATTTAAAGTAAACTTTGCATGTGGAATTTAGAATTAAAGCACCACACAATGAAATTCAAATCCAAATACAGTTTTGTTTTCCAATGATACATTTTTTGCAAAGCCAGTGTGTTTCTGGGGACAAGCCTTAGCCCCCTTCATCAGTATTGGACAAAAGTAAACAGTGAAGTGGCGGCATGTCCATTAGGGGCACGAAGGTCGCCACCCCTCCCAATCCATGCATCCGGCCCCTAATACATTAATGGATTCCAATGGGGTTTTCTTTTTATTTTTTTTCAAAGCACGTTATTAGAGCTGGAGGCTCTAATTAGATTAAAAAAGGGTGGGTTGGGCACGCAGAGCACTGCACCCTGAGCCCATCCATTTGTGCGACGATAGCAAATTAATATTCACGATTGTCTTCCTGATTCTCCTCCTGGTCAATCAGGAAGCGGGTCCTGAGACTCGATTGGCTGTGAGGAGAAGCGACTATATTGGTGGCCAGGAGGAAGCAGCCGTGAAGCCGCTGAGGAGTAGGAGATGCAGGAAGGATCCAAAGCTGCCCGTGACCTAGATGGGGTAAGTTCGGGCTGGTGGGTGGATGGACAGATGAGGTAGTGACGGGCGGGAGGGGGTTTCAGGAGGTTTCTTTGCTGCCCCCCCCCCCCCCCCAAAATGTAGCTCCTGCCACCATTGACACAGTAAATTAATGTATGTGGACTTAATAATTAATTCATAGTTGAATTTACTGAGATGACAGCAAAAGGGCTTTGCTGCTTGCACCAGCTGCTGACTCTTCTCAATAAAATCCAGCTACAGATGTTTCACTGTTAAACGTTTGGCCAAGCCCTGATAATGGTGGGTGGAGGTACAACCACTCGAAACACATTAGCTTTGCAAACAATATTACATTGGAATTTACACTTAAATATTACGGGCTTCAATTCTAAATTCACAAGCCAAGGTGATCATGGAAGCTACCTACTAGCCTAATACTGGGTTCTCAATATTTTCACATACTGCCAGGGTTTTCTTTCAGCAGGAGTGCAGGGTTACGCAGTTCCTGCCCCTCCAGCACTAAATGTATGCAATTGAAAGTGTTGCTGGGTGTGATGGAGGGTCTATTAATGCTGGCTGCTGGGGTATCGATTGTTGTGGGAGGGGATATATTTTTGTGTGGCAGCCTATTGTTGCTGGTGGAGGATCTTTTGTTAGTGGGGGGGTTAACTATTGCTGGAAGGAATCTACTGTTTAGGGAGGGATCCACGGTTTCTGGCTTCTGGAGAGTCTATTAATGCTGGCTGCATAGAGATCTGTTGTCACTGCTGGGGGTCTATTGTTGCTGGGGGGGGGGGGGTCTATTGCTGCTGACTGCAGGGGGTCTATTTTCTTGTTTTTCTTGTTATCATTACCAAATTCAATACCAATTACTCAGCACAACAAAATTATACTTGGCTCTATATTCTCTAAAAGTGGCCAAATTGGCAGCTGGGTAGGGGGTGGAACCAAGGGTCAGTGCTCAGAGGTAGGTAGGGGTGGAAACAAGGGTCAGTGCTCAGAGGTGGGTAGGGGGTGGAGACACGAAGTGACTTAGATGTAAGGATGGGCCGAACGGACCACTGTTCGGTTCACACCAGAACTTTTGAACAAAGCAACAGTTCGGACCCGAATAACAAACCTCATTAAAGTCAATGAGACCCGAACGTCAAAAATCAAAAGTGCCCAATTTGAACTCTTATATGCAAGTAATTGGGCATGCAATGATTAAAAGGGTCCGGGTCCTGCCCTGGCGGACATGTATCAATAAAAAAAAAAGTTTACAAAAAACTTTCTTCCAATATAGTGCCTGGGGGGTCCCCTTAGTCTACCTGTAATGTGGCAGATCTGTGCCATGTCTAGAATCTGCTGCAGCAATAATTGCATTTATAAAGCCATCCCAACATAACCCTATAGAGGTAATCTAGATGAAAGCAAGAATTGGCCTTGCTGTAAAAAAATTGCAATTATATGCACCTGTCAAACACCTTCAGTTTCCTCCTCTGCTCTATCTGCCACCCAAGTCGCATCAGTGACCTCATCATCAACATCATCATCATCTCCATCTCCATCATTACCACTGGAGCCAACTTGGCAATATGCTGCTGCTTGGGGAACATGAATGCCAATTTGTCTACCAGTGTTCCTCCCTGTCTCTAGGCTCATGTTCCTGTCATCCTCAACCTCAGAACCAACGTCTGAATCCAATAATGGCTGGGAATCATCAAGGAGCAAGTGGCTTACACTGTGGTCAAATAACTCAGCTGACTCCTCAGTGGCTGATGTTGGGGCTATGACAGGAATAGATGTGGACAAGGAGGCAGGTTTATCCACTCTGGCAACTGCAGGGGACTTCACACTTTTCTCTGCTTGTGTGACAGAGGATGAGGAGGATGAGGCAATAGTGGAGTAATGTGTACAGATGGGCACCAGTCACTTTTAGCTGTTTATTGATTCTCACTAAAATTCTCACTCAAAACTTCAGGGATATAGGGGATATGGCACAAGGAACCCATGGACTAGCAGACAACAGAAAATGAGGGAGGAACATCCTAACAATCGGACTTTATAGGCCCAATATGGGAGACCACACGTGATTATAAAACATAGTCAATTTATTATTCCACATTAAAATTACATTTAAAACAAAGGTGTAGTTGCCTCCAACACATCCATGTAATAGTATCACTTGTACTTCATCATATATCATAAATTAAATATATCATATATGATAAATATTCATAGCTTTGATTAGTGCAGCCTATCAGACTATTGCCAGAGGCACAACACCCTGGGTGGAAGACACCATACTCCATTAAGGCATAAATTTCATATTCCGTCTTCTCTGATCCTTAAGACACCTGGAGTTCTTTCCTGATGCTTCAGTCCCCTTGTTACACAAGCTAGGCCTCAATGTATACTATATGGTCTTCCTCCTCAAGCACCAAGCCTGAGAGGGTCTGGTAGCCAAAACATCCCACCCCTAGGCAGGAGACCCAGGAGAACTGAACTTCCCGAGGTCACTCCCTGGACATTTATACCCTCTCCCAGGCTGAACCACTGGTTGTCCAGGAAGAGATAAATATTCACAGCTCCAATTAGTGAAGCCTCCAACACTATTGCCAGAGGCACAACACCCTGGGGAGAAGACACCATACTTCAGTGAAGCATAAGCTTCATAATGTTTTCCGACCCTTAGTACCTCTAGAGTTCTATCCTGGTGCTTCAGTCCCTTTGTTACGCAAGCTAGGCCTCAATGCACATGGTGGCTACATGGTCTCCCTCCTCCAGCACCAGGCCTGACAGGGTCTTGTAGAGAAAACATCCCTCCCCCAGGCAGGAGGCCCTAGGAGAACTGGACTCCCCAAGGTCACTGAATGAACATTTATTCCCTCTCCCAGCCTGAACCACTGGATGTCAATCGAGAGATAAATATTCACCAATTAGTGTAGCTTCCCATACTATTGCCAGAGGCACCAGTAAAGCCTGGTTCAGGATGGGGGGGGGGTTCGCATTTAAAAACTGGACCTGTCTTTTCAGGTGTATTTTCAGTATTCAAAAACAAATAATTATAGTTGATGCCGCTCTAGAGGTATATACAGTACACGTATTTGAGGTATTAAATAAGCCTAGCTGTGCCTCCATATTAAGATTAGCAGCTGCCAGCCCTGTAGATGGTAACTTGCTTGTGTCTGAATAAACAGCTCAGTGATTGATGTTTATGTCTTAGTATGTGGTCAGTGTCAGGAGAAAATATCAGAATAACTATATATATCCAGTCATTGCACATCAATGTATAACTCTAGAGAAATAACGCAAGATGATTAAACCCCCAAGGGATAGCAAAGCTTTACTCATCTCTTAAACAGTGTGTTGATTGCACACCTTCACAATGAAGGCGAGAGGACACTGATGAAAAGTATATCTGCTGTGCTCAAATCAGCAGGTTTCAAAGACAGCTATGAGAAAACTGCACTCTTTTTTTGGTGGCTGTCGGCTGGTGTAAATTCATGAGCTGCTTATAACATTTTCTCTTCACTGGGGCACATACTGTAGATATAATGATCCTTGCTTGATCAAGTACAATCGGCCTGAACTTCCAAGGTGCGCAGGCGATCATTAAAATCAGAAAACTAGCCATGGTCAAAGATGCCAAAGCAGACCGGAAGTCAGAAACAGAATCAGTTCAGGAGCAAATGATACTGCATCAACTTAAATAGGAAGTCAGGGTAAAGACATAAGTAGCAATGCGCGATATTACATTTTTTTGCGTCCTTTCTGTCAACATTTGATTTGGAAAAATTGAGAATCTTAAAGAGGAACTGCAGTCCGCTCACATAATTTGTAATAAGAACATCTTTGCCATTCTGAAGCTTCCTTCCAACCACTTTGCATGTTATTTTATATATACTCTGATTCTGTACTTGCCAAATATGCTGCAAAAATCTCCCTCCACTGTGCCTGGCTGCATTAATTTTAACTGTGGGCAACTGAAGCTGCTGCCTCTTCACTTCCTAGATTTACACAGACACACAGAGGCACACCTCCTGCTCAGCAGCCCTGCAGCTCTCATTGTCCCTCTTATGACTCACCCTCCCTCCCCATCTGGCAAACTCTCATGAGAGTGAGAGAGAGTGCTGTGCATAATGTCATAAGCCTAGGCTAATGACCAAACAAGAAAAAGGAAGGGGGCGGTATAAGGTATTTACTGGCAGAAAAAAAAAAATATGACTATCCAAAGTTAAAACAACAAGAGCAGAAGATTTAATAGCTGGAAAGATGAAAAATGACTGAAGGTCCACTTTAAGCAAATGTTAGCCTTCATTGGATTAAATCTACTTTGCTGAAGTGTCATTTTTATCTTTAATGCATCTCAGGCCTGCTGATCTCCTGCAGCCTCTTTACAGCCTATTACTCTCTCCAGTAATGGCTGCATGGCATATGTCATGGCAGGTGTGTCAGCAGTGTATTAAGAAAAATCCCAACAATACACAATTAGGCCCAGTGGGTAGGTATAGCCGACCGGAGCAGCTTACAAAAAAGTAGCAGAGGAACGCTATCTTGAGATGATGCCAACAGCTTCTGCAATGAGGAGCACAATTGTGGCCTGGCCAGTCCACAACCAAACAACTAAACTCTTTATCTCTGCATTCTTATGCTGCGTACACATGATCGCACATTCCGACAACAAAATCTATGGGATTTTCTCCAATGTATGTTGGCTCAAACTCGTCTTGCATACACGTGGTCGCACAAAGTTGCCGGAAATTCCGAACATCAATAACTTGGTGACGTACAACACGTACGATGGCACTAGAAAGAGGAAGTTCAATACCAAGTGTGCCACCCTTTGGGCTCTTTCCGCTAATCTTGTGTTAGTAGAAGTTTGGTGATAGACCATTTTCAGCCTCCTGCTTTTACGATCATTACTGCTCTTAAGTTTGTGCTTGTGGGTTCGTATTTCTATTATGTATTTGATTTTCAGTGCATTCTCGCCCGCTCATATCTGATTTTCAGCTACGACCTTTGTTTTTCAGTGCTTTCTGAACAGCTGACCGTTCTGAAGCCATGAGGGCCCTTACCCCGGGCTATAGGATTTACAACTACCATCTGGCCAGAGCCAGAAGAGAATGCTTTTGGGATAATGGCCAGCCGCTTCCGCCTATTCCTTACACCAGTCAACATGACGCAATATAAACCTAACCATGTAATACTTGCATGCTGCATTCTACACAACTATTTAAGGAAAAATTCAATGAACTATGTGGCCTCAGTTGGGCCTGAAGCCGGACTTCAACAAGAAACCCTGATGGCGCTTGAAGCTGGCCGTCCTGGCTTGCCCCCCTAAAGCGCCCGTGAAGTAAGACAGAAGTATGTTGAGTACTTTGCGGGTGGGGGGGGGGGGGGGGCATTGATATGCCAGAAACTGTTTAACCACTTGCCGACCGCCGCACGACGTTGTACGTCGACAGAATGGCACGGGCAGGCATAAGGGCTTACATGTACGTCCTTGCCTGCCCGCGGGTCGGGGGCCCGATCGGGCCCCCGCCCGGTGCCTGCGGCGGTCGGTATTCGTTCGGGAGCGATCCCAGACGAGGGGACGGCCATTCATTCATGGCCACCCCCTTGCGATCGCTCCCGACGAATGAAAATGTCCGGTGACATCACTTCCTCTCCTGTAATGTAAACACAGGAGAGGAAGTGATGTATTCTCTCCTCCGTGTCTGTATTTTTCGTTCCGGCACCGAGGAGAGAGCATCGGTGAGTTGCACAAGCACTACACTACACAGTAGAACATGCCAGGCACACTCACACCCCCCCTTTACCCCCCGATCACCCCCCAATTACCCCTGCCCCCCCAGTCACAGTGACACCAATTGCTTTTTTTTTTTATTTTTTATTTTTTTTGCATTGGTGTCATTTGTGACTGTAATAACTGTTAGGGCAGTTAGGGTTAGCCCCCTTTAGTTCTAATGTGCCCCCCTAACCCCCCCCAATAAAGGTTTAACCCCGTGATCACCCCCCGTCGCCAGTGTCACTAAGGCTGGGTTCACATTGCAGCGGTTTATGAGAACGAATGTGATTCGCACCGCACTGCAGTGCAAATCACATCCGATCTCTGTGCGATTCGAGTTCAGCCATACAGATAGTATGGCTGAATTCGTGTCGCACCCGCCGCACCCGCCGCAAATTCGCACGGGACCCTTTTTTTGGCCCGCAGCAGAATCGGATCGCATGGGTGTTCACACCATGCGATCCGAGTTTGCAGATCGCACTGCGATATGCGAACTGATCTGGGGGTGTCATTAACATTTCACTGACACTCCCAGCAGTTCGCATAGGGCAGTGTGAACTGCCGCCGGGAGGCATGCGATGCGGGAACCCGCCACGGATTCGTGGCGTTCCCGCATCGCTCCAGTGTGAACCCAGCCTAATAAGCGATCATTTTTCTGATCGCTGTATTAGTGTCACAGGTGACGCTAGTTAGGCAGGTAGGTATTTAGGTTCGCCGCAGCTTTTTATAGCGCCAGGGACCCCCATATACTACCGCATAAAGCCCCCTGATTTCCCCCTAGTTAACCCTTTCACCAGTGATCACCATATAACTGTTACAGGTGACGCTGGTTGGTTAGTTATTTTTTTATAGTTTCAGGGCACCCGCCATTTATTACCTAATAAAGGTTTAACCCCCTGATCACCCGGCGGGTGTCATTTGTGACTGTAATAACTGTTAGGGCAGTTAGGGTTAGCCCCCTTTAGTTCTAAGGTACCCCCCTAACACCCCCAATAAAGGTTTAACCCCGTGATCACCCCCCGTCGCCAGTGTCACTAAGGCTGGGTTCACATTGCAGCGGTTTATGAGAACGGATGTGATTCGCACCGCACTGCAGTGCAAATCACATCCGATCTCTGTGCGATTCGAGTTCAGCCATACAGATAGTATGGCTGAATTCGTGTCGCACCCGCCGCACCCGCCGCAAACTTGCACGGGACCCTTTTTTTGGTCCGCAGCAGAATCGGATCGCATGGGTATTCACACCATGCGATCCGAGTTTGCAGATCGCACTGCGATATGCGAACTGATCTGGGGGTGTTATTAACATTTCACTGACACTCCCAGCAGTTCGCATAGGGCAGTGTGAACTGCCGCCGGGAGGCATGCGATGCGGGAACCCGCCACGGATTCGTGGCGTTCCCGCATCGCTCCAGTGTGAACCCAGCCTAATAAGCGATCATTTTTCTGATCGCTGTATTAGTGTCACAGGTGACGCTAGTTAGGCAGGTAGGTATTTAGGTTCGCCGCAGCTTTTTATAGCGCCAGGGACCCCCATATACTACCGCATAAAGCCCCCTGATTGCCCCCTAGTTAACCCTTTCACCAGTGATCACCATATAACTGTTACAGGTGACGCTGGTTGGTTAGTTATTTTTTTTATAGTTTCAGGGCACCCGCCATTTATTACCTAGTCTCACTAGTGTACCCCTAAATTTAGGGGTGTCTACTTTCCAAAATGGGGTCATTTGGGGGGGGTTTGTGCCATCTTGGCATTTTATGGCCTTCAAAACTGTAACGCCCTTAGAAATCCTGAAGGCAGTGCTTGGTTTTCGGGGCCCCGTACGCGGCTAGGCTCCCAAAAAGTCCCACATATGTGGTATCCCCGTACTCAGGAGAAGCAGCAAAATTTATTTTGGGGTGTCATTTCACATATGCCCATGGCATGCGTGAGCAATATATCATTTAGTGACAACTTTTTTGGTCCGCAGCAGAATCGGATCGCATGGGTATTCACACCATGCGATCCGAGTTTGCAGATCGCACTGCGATATGCGAACTGATCTGGGGGTGTCATTAACATTTCACTGACACTCCCAGCAGTTCGCATAGGGCAGTGTGAACTGCCGCCGGGAGGCATGTGATGCGGGAACCCGCCGCGCATTCGTGGCGTTCCCACATCGCTCCAGTGTGAACCCAGCCTAATAAGCGATCGTTTTTCTGATCGCTGTATTAGTGTCACAGGTGACGCTAGTTAGGCAGGTAGGTATTTAGGTTCGCCGCAGCTTTTTATAGCGCCAGGGACCCCCATATACTACCGCATAAAGCCCCCTGATTGCCCCCTAGTTAACCCTTTCACCAGTGATCACCATATAACTGTTACAGGTGACGCTGGTTGGTTAGTTATTTTTTTTATAGTTTCAGGGCACCCGCCATTTATTACCTAGTCTCACTAGTGTACCCCTAAATTTAGGGGTGTCTATGTTCCAAAATGGGGTCATTTGGGGGGGGTTTGTGCCATCTTGGCATTTTATGGCCTTCAAAACTGTAACGCCCTTAGAAATCCTGAAGGCAGTGCTTGGTTTTCGGGGCCCCGTACGCGGCTAGGCTCCCAAAAAGTCCCACATATGTGGTATCCCCGTACTCAGGAGAAGCAGCAAAATTTATTTTGGGGTGTCATTTCACATATGCCCATGGCATGCGTGAGCAATATATCATTTAGTGACAACTTTGTGAAAAAAAAAAAAAAAAAAAGTTTTTAATTTTCCCGCAACTTGTGGCAAAATATAAAATATTCCATGGACTCAACATGCCTCTCAGCAAATAGCTTGGGGTGTCTACTTTCTAAAATGGGGTCATTTGTGGGGGTTTTGTGCCATCTTGGCATTTTATGGCCTTCAAAACTGTAATAGGTAGTGAGGAGTGAAGTCAAATATTTACGCCCTTAGAAAACCTGAAGGCGGTTCTTGGTTTTCGGGGCCCCGTACGAGGCTAGGCTCCCAAAAAGTCCCACATATGTGGTATCCCCGTACTCAGGAGAAGTAGCAGAATTTATTTTGGGGTGTCATTTCACATATGCCCATAGCATGTGTGAGCAATATATCATTTAGTGACAACTTTGTGAAAAAAAAATAAAAAAAAATTAAAGTTTGTAATTTTCCCGCAACTTGTGGCAAAATATAAAATATTCCATGGACTCAACATGCCTCTCAGCAAATAGCTTGGGGTGTCTACTTTCTAAAATGGGGTCATTTGTGGGGGTTTTGTGCCATCTTGGCATTTTATGGCCTTCAAAACTGTAATAGGTAGTGAGAAGTGAAATCAAAAATTTACGCCCTTAGAAAGCCTGAAGGCGGTGCTTGGTTTTCGGGGCCCCGTACGCGGCTAGGCTCCCAAAAAGTCCCACATATGTGGTATCCCTGTACTCAGGAGAAGCAGCACAATTTATTTTGGGGTGTCATTTCACATATGCCCATAGCATGTGTGAGCAATATATCATTTAGTGACAACTTTGTGTAAAAAAAAAATATATATATATTTTTTGTCATTATTCAATCGCTTGAGGCAAAAAAATAAAATATTCAATGGGCTCAACATGCCACTTATCAATTTCCTTAGGGTGTCTACTTTCCAAAATGGGGTAATTTGGGGGGGTTTTGTACTGCCCTGCCATTTTAGCACCTCAAGAAATGAGATAGGCAGTCGTAAACTAAAAGCTGCGTAAATTCCAGAAAACGTACCTTAGTTTGTAGATGTGACAACTTTTGCGCAAACCAATAAATATACAATTATTGACTTTTTTTTTTACCAAAGACATGTGGCTGAATACATTTTGGCCTAAATGTATGACTAAAATTGAGTTTATTGGATTTTTCTAATAACAAAAAGTAGAAAATATCATTTTTTTTCAAAATTTGCGGTCTTTTTACGTTTATATCGCAAAAAATAAAAATCGCAGAGGCAATCAAATACCATCAAAAGAAAGTTCTATTTGTGGGAAGAAAAGGACGCAAATTTTGTTTGGGTACAACATTGCATGACCGCGCAATTACCAGTTAAAGCAGCGCAGTGCCAAATTGTAAAAAGACCTCTGGTCATTTACCAGCAAAATGGTCCGGTCTGAAAGTGGTTAAGAAACATTTTATCAACAATTTTTTAACTTAAACTGAAAGAAGATTTCCTTTGATTTACTGCCTGGGTTTCTTTTACTGTAGCTGTCTCCTAGGTTTTCCAATGGGCTTTTCTTTTTGGACATTTTCTTCAATGTTAATGTAATTTATTTGATACATGAGGTGACAATCTCTTCTTCAGCTAACTATTATTATGTTGTGAGTCTGCTACACACACCTTGTTTTTGTTATTAATGTATGTAATGCATTACTTCCAAAAATATTCATAATTTCAGCACCATGAATGAATTTTGTTGAGTCATGAAAATGGCCTGATTGTCGCAAAGTATAATGCACTGTGGGTGTTATTTACTAAAGGAAATTCCACTTTGCACTCCAAGTGCACTTAAACGTGCACATGAAACTCCACTGAAACTGCACTTGTAGTGCAAAGTGTATTTGCCTTTAGTAACTAACCCCCATTGTCACTGTAAACACCAACTTACTACAAAAATTGCTATTGAGCATTGAAAGAAGAAGCCACACATTGTTGAGTAGAAAACATTTTACTCAAAGTACATTCACATGTGCGTTAGAAAAGAGTTTTTGAACAAACCAACATCTTTGGTGTATATATTTTTTTCACATTGTAAATATCCTTTTTTGTTTCAAAGCATAACATACACAACTCAGGAACTTACAAAGTTCAACTTTGACAAAGTAAAGGCAATATCAGACATGAGTATGTCCAAACTGTGTTGATATTGCCTTCATCAGTTAGGGTGATGTCACCCCTGTAAAAGCCAAATTTTGAAGATGCACGCAAACTGGGATTCAAACTGGGGGTTTCCTTCCTGATCCCATGCCTACATGTGCTAGCTACTATCATGAGGGATCAATGGACGTGTTTTGGGGGTGCAACCCCTTCCTCTCAACTAATTGAGTTGGAAGGAAGGGGTTGCACCCACAAAACGCGTACATTGATATCCCGTGATGGCAGATAGCACATGTTGACACACTGTGTGCATCTTCAAAATTTGGCTTTTAAAATACTTTAAAAGCTTTTTTTAAATTAAAAAATACACAAGAAAACTTTTCAATTTTTGTGTGTTTTATATTCTGCCTAAAACATCAATGATGTTCTTCATTTTTTTTTTTAACATCATTGATGTTTTCCTTTATATTTTCTAAATCACGATTGCACCTCATTCTCTCCCCAATGAGGATCTGGGCACTTTCACTGGTGAAATTAGATTCTTCTTCCACAACATCCCCATCACCTAAATGGGAAAAAAAACACACCATGTATTATAAATATGCAGGAACATATATCTTACCTGAAACTGTGGTCTCAGACACTCACCTATTGTGGTGACAATTTCACCTACTTCATGAACCTCTCCCTCATCCTCTGCTTGTGGTGTGGAGATTTCCACTTCTTTAGGAGGTGGGGGGTCCCTGGTGTCCTCGGATGTCCTGAGTATTTTCTCCCATATGTGAATAAAAAATAGATATACTTAGCACACAGATATTGGAGGGTAGAAATAGGAATATGAAACATTGCTTAGAAGTGTCGTACAGTTGTCTGTTTTGGCAGAGTTCCAAGCTGAAGAACATTTTATTTCCTTTCTAAAGCTGGAATACTTACTTTTTTTTTGTTAAAGAATCACACATGGAGACACCCCTAGTGTCCACTGGAGCACCTGTGTGGGATACCCTAAAAAGTTTGATTCTGGTGTTCCACACTCATACTCCTGCGTTCAGATGTGTAAACAGCTGTTGTGTGTCCTCTCCTTACACTGAATCAAGTTTGCATTTCATTCTATTTACAAACACATCTAGACAACAAACTTATTTTAATACAAATAGGCATTAACAAATGTTGTTAACCTGTATCTGCCTAAAACATCTTATAAGTGGGCGAACAAACGATGTTTCCTATGACCGATTACTGTGCCCATTAACATGAAAGTCTCCATTTTAAAATGTACAACAGTAAAGAAAAGCACATGGAGCAGCACGATTGTTAAGAAGAACAATAGGAACACACAACAAAATACTTACTTTTTTGCAGCACTCTCTTGACTCTTCTGTACTGATCCTGCTCCCTCAATTTGAGGTCTGACCATCGTTTCCTCAGTTGATCCTTGGATCGCCATACCCCAAAATTCTTGTGCAGATGCTTCACAACTTTAGGCATGATCTTGGCCTTCCTCACATTTGGGTTTGGGTACGGTCCATGCTTCCCATCATAGTCGACCCTCTTGAAGATGTCCACCGTCTCCACCATCTCTATAAAGGCCATAATTTAGGCCTCCAATCTCCTCCGGGATCGGGAGGTTCGGGGGGGGTTCCAGCCTTTTATCTTTGCTACTCTCCTCTGCATGCAGCTGTTGTCTCTCCACCATGTGCTCTCCCACTATGCCGAAAGACAAGGGGCAGGGAATAGACTAGAAAGGGCAGAGTTTTGGAAGTGAAGTAACGGAAGCGACGATCGATATTACGAAGGTACAGTTTTAAGTTGGTGCATCAGTGGCCTATACTGCTTATAGATTGAGGCCTATATTGGGTCAAGATTAGGAGAGTTTTGACCTACATTAGGTTTGTCTTGTGTTGTGTCTTGCAGAGAAATTGGATCTATTCAATGATGAGGACTTTATCCCCATATTCAATGATATGTACAGGAAGCTGCCCTGTCCGTGGCAGGTAAACCACCCCTTTTATAACAATAAACCAAAGAGGAAGGCAGCGCTGGATCAATTGCTGGTATTTGTGAAGCTGGTAATCCCCATGGCAGACATCCCTTATTTGAAGGCCCTAATTGGTGGCATGAAGAGCACTTATAATAGGGAGCGCAAGAAGGTCCAGGATTCCCAGAGATCAGGAGCTGCAGCAGATGACATTTATGTCCCCAGGCTGTGGTATTATGACAGACTGCATTTTCTGGCAAGCCAGACTGAACCCAGGCCAGTACTCTCCAATCTTCCTTCAAGGTTTCCTTCACCCATAAGACCAACCTGGGCCTTTCTGGGCAGCAACATGTGGAGGAGCCCAGCTTGAGTCAGGTATAGCATTCTTCAAAATATTTCTGTTTGTCAAATTAATTATGTTAAATATATGTTAGTTTTGATAATTAATTTCTGATTTCAGTGTTTTACATATCAATAGACAGTAGTTGCCCCAAATGATTGGGACAAGAATGAAAAATGCTGGAGTCAGAATGATAGTGTTTTCTATTTATTAACATTCAATTTGCAACAGCTATGAGCTGAAAATTGTGTGTGATTGATGAACCAAAAACTAAAACTATGTCCTTCTTTCTTAAAAAAAAGGAAAGCCTCAGGCAGGAGGAGGCCATGAAAAGTGGCAGCCAGGAGGTGGCGGGGGTAAGTGGCAGTAAGGAGGTGGCCAGGCCCAGTAGCCTGCCCAAATCGTAGGTCCCTCCCCTCGGCCTTCCACAAAAAAGTGCCAGGAAGAGGAGTAACCTGAAGGAGGCAGCAATTGGCCTGTTTCTGAAGGCTACTCAGAAACCCCCCAGTGTTCAAGAGGACTATGCCTACATGACAGCATGCAAAATGCTGGAAATGGAGGGCCAATGCCTCTTATGTGAGGAAGTGATCTTGCAAGCCCTAAATAAGGGTTGAGGGGCGAACTCACAAGCCAAAGCCACATTTGTGATTTGAACCATGGTCCTCCTCCTCCAGGTCCTCCTCCTCCACCTCCTGCCACAACTCCAACATCAGAGCCACAGCCTGGAATGAAGCATGTAAGGAAGACATGAGAGTGATGGCCTGGGTTATATCTGTGTTTTACTTCAAAAAGGACAGTTTGTTGGTGAGTAGGCAGGTTCATTTCAAAAATACAAGGTCAAATTAACAAGGGACACCAACCAACTTCCTTGAGGTAAAAAAATACAAGATAATAATGGTGTTATGGTAACTTGACACACAAAATGAGAACTAATATTATGAAGAGCACTAGAAAAAAAATGCAGATCTTGATAAAAAAAAACAAAAAAGAAACATTATTATGGAGATCTGCCGAAAAATAAAAATATTATTCATGAGATCACAAGAAATAATAAGGAAATCAGTTTGTGAGAACTCTGTGTGACTATGAGCAGCAAAATTACTTAATTCTTCTAGCATTATAAAGAAGAAGAGAATGAGCTGCATTAAAAGATTTCTAAATTTGCAGCATGACAAATGTTATGTTATGTTATGCTAGTTTTACCAGACCGAACGCTTCTGTCTGGTAATTTATTCTGAGCATGCGTGGCACTTTGTGCGTCAGACTTGTGTACACACAATCTGACTTTACGCTATTTTTACGGATTTTGTTGTCGGAAAATTAGAGAACCAGATCTCAAACTTTGTGCGACGGAAATTCAGATGGAAACTGTCTGATAGAGACTACACATGGTCGGAATCCTTACTCCTGTAGTCTGTGTGTTACCTTCAGCTGTTCCCTGCACTCTCTGTGTTATTTTCTGACCCTTTGACACATAGCAGATTAGGCTCAGATTTTATTAAACCATACCTCTTTATGCCCCTCTGTATTGCATCTGATGTGTTTTTATGTATATAATATACATGGAGATGTGTATATATATATATATATATATATATATATATATATGTAACTATCCCAGCCACACACACTCACATTAAGATCCCTTTCACACTTTATTGCTGTATTAGATCCCTTTCACACTGGGGCGGTTTTCAGGCGCTTTAACATTAAAAAAAAGCGCATGTAAAACGCCCGAAAGAAGCCTCATCTGCAATCCCAATGTGAAAGCCCAAGTGCTTTCACACTGAGGTGCTGCGCTGGCAGGGTGTCAAAAAAAGTCCTGCGAGCAGCTTCTTTGCAGCGCTTTTGGAGTGGTGAATACACAATTGAAATCAATGGGAAGCGCCTGCAAAGCACCTGCAAAGCACCTGCAAAGCACTTTTGGCAGCAGTGCTTTGTGGGCGCTTTTAACCCTTTATTTGGCCACTAGCAGGAGTTAAAAGCTCCCCAATAGCGCTCGAAAAACGCTGGTAAAGCTCTGCTAGTTTAAGCGGTGCTTTACGAGTGTTTTTCGGGCGCTGACATTGTGAAAGGGCTCTTAAAGCACTTGGGCTTTCACATTGGGATTGCAGATGAGGATTCTTTAAAGCGCTTTACAGTCGCTTTATTTAACGCCAAAGAGCCTGAAAAATGCCCCAGTGTGAAAGGGGTCTTAGTGGCACTATTTGCCCGCTAGTGGGGTGCCTTTAACCCCTGCTAGCGCCCGAAGAAAGCGTTAAATGTGCCCGTGTAATGTCGCTGCCAAAGTGCTTTGCAGGTGCTTTGGCAGCGTTGCCCATTCATGTCAATGGGCAGGGGTGGTTTAAGATCACTGTATACACTTTTTTATTTTAACGTCCTGCCAGCACAGCGCCCCAGTGTGAAAGCCCTCAGGCGTTTTTACATTACAGAGACAGCAGCGGCACTTTCAGGGTGCTTTGCAGGCACTATTTTTAGGCCTTTAGCGCCTGAAAAACGCCTCAGTGTTAAAGGGGTCTTAGACATTTGGTGTGTTCCACCCTGACCCAACTTGTTTATTTATTTTCTATTTAAAAAAAAAAAAGAGCTAAAAGAAAAGTGAAGTACCCAAAGGACCCAGTCAGAACCCTTCACTTTAGTAAAGTAAATTCATATTGGTTTAAGTGGATTACTTAGTACTTAGGACTGATGGTCCAATTTAGTTCATAACAGGGCAAAGATAAGCCTGGGCTTATATTGGAAACCCATCATAAACAGGTAGATTGAAAATGACATGAAATTGATTACCTAGTCTCAAGTTGAAGAAACTTTTGAGCATTCAACTTGTAAGGCTATAAGCCAGTTTTTCAACTTTATCATAAATCTGTATGACTCTCCAGCTAATAAAACATGCCTTCCACTATAGGAAATTGGAATTATATGGCAAAAACACTGCCACCTCCAAATCAGACTTTGTCCGACTTTAATTTACGATCCTGCTTGTAAAGACGTTGCAGGTTAGTAACTCACCGGCATAAAAGTCACATTTTACTGAAATTCATTCCATATCTTTATGTAACTGGGTAATGTGACTTTTGATAAATTATAATATTGAAAACCTTTGGATGATTTTTATATAGATATATAAATTTGGTGAAAGGTTAGTAAGTTTGGTTGATTGATAATATCCATTCAGTTATCCATCATTGGAAGGGTCTTAGTAAGGTCTTGGTGAAAGACTCAGTTCTTGCCAACTATCATTTGTTAGGCTTGTCTCTGTAATGTCATCTTGGGTGCTGCTATGAGATAAAACTGTTACTGTACTGTATATTTTAGGTTTATTTTATATTTTATCTTCATTGCGTACTTCATTCGAAGGTTCTCCAATATACCCTGAGGAATGCTATTATGAAAACTTGAGGAAAGGGAAATTTATAAAGTCAATATATCTGTGCCGTACTTTTGCATTTCAAAAGTGATTGGATTATTTTTACCCTCTTTGATCTAGACTGTGAAAAGATTAGCTGTAAATCTTCCAGAAGTAAATGAAATATCTAAAGTTTGAAGAGTGTTACCCTCAAAAACTTTCTAATCTTATTTATGATTTTGGGCATGTATATAGCAGCATTTCTCAACCTATTTACCCTAGAGGAACCCTTGAAATAATTTTTGAGTCTCTGGGAATCCATTCTAAATCCAATTTATTGGTGGTTAGTAGAATAAATTGCCCCTTACTTTGGCGGTTAATAGGAAGAATGCCCCCCCCCTCCTACAATGTTGGTATAAACACCCCACAGATATCTAAAACGATCATTTGTGGCATTAGCCCTGGAACTATAAAGAGACTATCAAATGGGAGGTCAATCAACCACTACTGAAGGAACCCCTAACAACCCCTAAATACCTGAATGAGGTATACTCAGTTTGTGGTCATCTCCATAGATTCTGCCCCTACAAGTGTCCTCTTACATGGATACTATCTGAGCAATCCTGCATTTTTACACCAAACTGAGACAGGTAATAGAGATGTGCGATTAGTTTCGTATGAATCTCAAATTCGTACGAATTTTCCAAAATTCGTACGTTCGGGAGGATCCAAAATACGACCGAATGCGTCCGAATTTTGAACAAAATACGAACTTTTGTTTACGAATCCCCAGGAGGAAGTCAGCACAGCACAGGGATGGTGGGAGCCCCTCATTTAACGAAAATTTGTATTTCGGATAGGAAATTCTTCAACGGAATTTCGTATTTCGGATAAAAACCAAACTTCCATCAGCGTTGACTGTCATATTGAGGTATATTTTTGCCTTTAAATTCATCGTAAAGAGTGTTCGTACAAGTTAATGAACCTAAAGACAATTCGTATTTTGTACGAATTGAAATTTAATTTCGGACACGAAATTAGAAGTAGAATTAATTCTAATATGAACCGTAACGGAACAAAACAAATTTATTGAGGGCGCCCACGTCTAACAGGTAATGATGTAGTTTGACCGATTAGTTAATTACAACTTTTGGGGACAGGGGAGGTGCACCCAAGTTCCTAGCTCCACCCAGCTGCCAAAGTTGGAGTGGTCTTGAAGTTGTGAAAACTTTGACATGGCTGCTACTGATAACCAATTTTCTTTAAGAACGGTAGGCTCAGAAAAATGATCATCATGAGTAGAAACAGTAGTAGAAACAATAGAAACCTTTGTAAAGCAAGAGCAAAAAAACATCTCCTTCACAGCTCTTTGTTTTAGTTCACTAGTGCTTCACATTCTCAGGCTGATAGATGTCTCATTTGTTAAGATAATACTTTAAACGAGGTAGAAGACTGGCAGCAATTTTCAAGTAAAGTTATAGACAAAACTTTTTTTTATTCCGGATAGAGTAAGGGAGGGTTATAACCCCTGTCACATTTTTTTTTTCATTTGTATCCCATTTGGGGAGATTTCCCTTCACTTCCTATTCCTTAGCCAACGTGAGAAGTGAGAGGAAATCCCTGCAAATTAAGGGAATCCATTTGGCCCCTCAAGTCACCAGAACTTGTGTCCCCATTGGAGATTTCCCCTCCATTACTTTTCTGGGGACAACCCAAAATGTTTGATTTTCTCTTTCTTTTACTTTCATCGGTAACAGTAAACAAATAGAGGGGGTGAATCACCCTAAAAGAGACACAGACAGCAATAGAAACAGATGCTCTAATCTATCTCCACTTAAAAACTGAAAAAAAAGTGTTGCCATTATAGTACACAAGAAGAAACTCAGCACAATAGTACAATTTAATTTTTTAAAAGAGTTTTTTTAACCACTTGCTTACTGGGCACTTAAACCCCCCTCAGTCCCAGACCAATTTTCAGCTTTCAGCGCTGATGCACTTTGAGTGACAATTACGCGGTCATACAACACTGTACCCAAATGAAATTTTTATCATTTTTTTCCCACAAATAGAGCTTTCTTTTGGTGGTATTTAGTTACAGCTCGGAGTTTTATTTTTTGCTAAACAAACAAAAAAAGATGCAAAAAAAAAATTAAAAAAAAATCATGTTTTAATAGTTTGTTATAAAATTTTGCAAACGGGTCATTTTTCTCCTTCATTGAAGTGCGCTGATTAGGCGGCACTGATAGGCTGCATTGGTGGGCACTGATGGGCTGCATTGGTGGGCACTGATGGGCTGCATTGGTGGGCACTGATAGGCTGCACTGGTGGGCACTGATAGGCATAGTTAAGGCGGCACTAATAGGCACAGATAAGGCGGCACCGATGGGCACAGATAAGGCGGCACTGATGGGCAAAGATGGGCACAGATAAGATGGCACGGATGGGTGGCACGGATAAGTGGCACGGATGGGTGGCACGGATGGGCACTGATAGGTACCACAGATAGATGGGACTGATGGGCACTGATAGGTGGCACTGATAGGTGGCTCTGATAGGTGGCACTGCTGGGCACTGATGGGCGGCACTGCTGGGCACTGATGGGCGGCACTGCTGGGCACTGATGGGCGGCACTGGGGTGCAGCACCTTTGAGGCAGATTTTGGGTGGCACTGTGGGTGGCACTGCTGGGTGGCACTGTGGGTGGCACTGTGGGCACTGCTGGGTGGCACTGTGGGCACTATGGGCACTGCTGGGTGGCACTGACAGGGGGGCACTTACTTTATTTCAGGATGGCACTGCGGGTGGCAGGTGGGCACTGGCAGGGGGCAGGTGTCCGTTTAAATTGCTGGCCGTGATCGGGACTGATGTCCCGAACACGGCCGCCGGCGATCGGCTTTTTTTTTTCTCCTCGCGCTGTCAGCGCGAGGAGGAATACTAGCCGATTACCGGCTCCGTTTTATCACATGATCAGCTGTCATTGGCTGACAGCTGATCACGTGATAAGGGGTCGGGATCGACCCCTTACACGGATCGGTGATCAGGCGAGTCTCACGGACTCGCCGATCACAGAGCGCGCCGCGCGCGCCCCTCAGGGGGCGCGCAGGCCGCTCGTAACCGGGACCACGTCAATAGACGTAGTCCCGGAAATGTGGGTCCGCGCTGTTGCCGTCATTTTGCAATAGCGCGGATCCCAAGTGGTTAAAGTCCAAACTGGTAGCGTAGAGAAGAGTAATTATCCTATTTTGTATTTATTTTCCTGCCTTTTGTGTGCCTACGCCCTTGTACACATGGTCAGGCATTCCAACGGAAAATGTCCGATCGGACCGTGTCGTCAGATAATCCGACCGTGTGTGGGCTCCATCGGACTGTTTCCGTCAGAATATCCGACCAACAAAGTTTTCCGATCGGACAAAGTGCCACGCATGCTCAGATCAAATTCCTAGACCAAAGCTATTGGCTACTAGCCTGAATGTAGTCCCATCATAACGAAATAACGTAGTCACGTTATGAACGATTGGATTGTCCGACAACTTTGTCCGACCGTGTGTATGCAACAGTTTCGGACAAAATCCGTCAGACAAAATCCAACGGATTTGGTTGTCAGAATGTCCGACCATGTGTACAAGGGCTACTAGGGAGATTCATACGTTTTAATTGTTCTGTGAACCATTGTCAATGAGGCACAAAGTAACGAGCAAATACAAAATTTGAATGGGAATAGAAGGAAAGTCTTCCAATGGCGGAAAGTGGTGGACTCAGAATCTGGTGCAGCTGTGCATATATCCAATCAGCTTCTAACTTCAGCTTGTTAAATTACCGTGGTAATAAAGTCTTTTTTTTTTCTTTAACCACTTGCCGCCTGAAATATAGCAGAATGACGGTGGCAAAGTGGCTTCAATATCCTGACAGTGCGTCATATGACGTCCTGAGGATATTAAGCCAGTGCGCTCCCCTGGGGGGTGCACATCGCGGCGAACTATGTTGCAGTGTGTCAGTCTGACACCCGGCAACACCGATCTAGGTAAAGAGTCTCTGACGGAGACGCTTTATCACATGATCATCAGCTGTGTCCAATCATGGCTGATCACGATGCAAATAGGAAGAGCCGGTGATCGGCTTTTCCTCACTCGCATCTGACAGACGCGAGTAGAGGAGAGCCGATCGGTGGCTCTCCTAAGAGGGGGTGTCTGTGCTGATTGTTTTTCAGTGCAGCCCCCCCTCGGATCTCCCCAGGACCACCATAATGCTGCCCAGGACCACCAGGGATGCCACCACACTGGACCACCAGGTATGCCCCAGCTAGACCCCCAGGGAAATGCACATCTGTGCCCAGGCAGCTGCCAATCAATGCCCAGGCAGCTGCCAATCAGTACCCACTGACAATGCCTACCACTGCCAGTGCCACCAGGGATGCCCATCAGTGCCTTATATCAGTACCCATCAGTGCCACATATAAATGCCCATCAGTGCCCAGCAGCGGCGCCTATCAGTGCCCAGCAGCGGCGCCTATCAGTGCCATCCATAAGTACCCATCTTTTCATCCTTTCAGTGCCCATCAGTGTCACCTATCAGTGCCCACCTGTGCCACCCATGAGTGCCCACCAGTGCCGCCTATCAATGCCCATCAGTGCTGCATATCAGTTCCACCTATCAGTGCCGCCTAGCAATGCCCATCAGTGCCCATCATCGGTGCCCATCAGTGCCCGCTCATTGGTGCCACCTCATCAGTGCCGCCTTATCAGTGCCCATTAGGGATGAGCTTTGTGTTCGAGTCGAACGTACGTTCGACTCGAACATTGGCTGTTCGTCCGTTCGGCGAAATCCGAACACTTGGTCCGTTCGCGTCAAAATTCGCATGGCGCTCACGGCCCACAATGCACTGCGATGGCGCAGTGCATTGCTGGCTCATGATTGGCCAAGCATGCACTGTGACCCCGCATGCTTGGCCAATCGCAGCGCCAGCAGCGAGGAGAGCCATGATTGGCCACAGGCAGGATGCCTGTGGCCAATCATAGCTGAGGCTGTGTAGTGCACGCCCCACACTATATAAGGCCGCCATTGAGGCGGCCTCGTGTAGTGTGTTAGCATCTGAAGCAGTGGGTGTTCTGGGTACCTTCAACACAGTACACACCGATCGTTTTTGGCTGATTTCCTATCTTGCTGTTGTGTAGTGGTTATTGTCTGTGCCCTGACCGCAGTATACACCACTATATTCACTATTCACTTCACTATATTTATATATCTTTAATAATAGAGCTTGCAGTCAGTAGTGTTAGGAGATAGTGCGTGCTGTCTGCGTGCTCTGTACCCAGTACATACCGCTATAATCCACCTACATAGCTGTTCTCTATTTGAGCCCAATTGCCATCTGCAGGAGTTATTGGAAGTTGTGTGTGCCTCCAGCACAGCACAGTATACATCTGTATATACCCCTTTATCTCTGCTGTTTTCTGGTTATTGTCTGCGTGACCTGACCGCAGTATACACCGCGATATTCACCTAGCCTATATAGCTAGTGATCTATCGTTAATAATAGAGCTTGCAGTCAGTAGTGTTAGGAGATAGTGCGTGCTGTCTGCGTGCTCTGTACCCAGTACATACCGCTATAATCCACCTACATACAGTGGTGTGAAAAAGTGTTTGCCCCCTTCCTCATTTCCTGTTCCTTTGCATGTTTGTCACACTTAAGTGTTTCGGAACATCAAACCAATTGAAACAACAGTCAAGGACAACACAAGTAAACACAAAATGCAATTTGTAAATAAAGGTGTTTATTATTAAAGGTGAAAAAAAATCCAAACCATCATGGCCCTGTGTGAAAAAGTGATTGCCCCCTAAACCTAATAACTGGTTGGGCCACCCTTAGCAGCAACAACTGCAACCAAGCGTTTGCGATAACGTGCAATGAGGCTTTTACAGCGTCCTGGAGGAATTTTGGCCCACTCATCTTTGCAGAATTGTCCTAATTCAGTTACATTAGAGGGTTTTCGAGCATGAACGGCCTTTTTAAGGTCATACCACAACATCTCAATAGGATTCAGGTCAGGACTTTGGCTAGGCCACTCCAAAGTCTTCATTTTGTTTTTCTTCAGCCATTCGGTGGTGGACTTGCTGGTGTGTTTAGGATCATTGTCCTGCTGCAGAACCCAAGTTCGTTTCAGCTTGAGTACACGAACAGATGGTCGGACATTCTCCTTCAGGATCTCTTGGTAGACAGCAGAATTCATAGTTCCTTTTATCACGGCAAGTCTTCCAGGTCCTGAAGCAGCAAAACAGCCCCAGACCATCACACTACCACCACCATATTTTACTGTTGGTATAATGTTCTTTTTATGAAATGCAGTGTTCCTTCTACGCCAGATATACTTGGACACACACCTTCCAAAGAGTTCCACTTTTGTCTCATCGGTCTACAGAATGTTGTCCCAAAAGTCTTGGGGATCATCAAGATGTGTTGTGGAGAAATTGAGACGAGCTTTGATGTTCTTTTTGCTCAGCAGTGGTTTTCTCCTTGGAACTCTGCCATGCAGGCCATTTTTGCCCAGTCTTTTCCTGATGGTGGAGGCATGAACGCTGACCTTAACTGAGGCAAGTGAGGCCTGCAGTTCCTTGGACGTTGTTGTGGGGTCTTTTGTGACCTCTTGGATGAGTCGTCGCTGCGCTCTTGGGGTAATTTTGGGCGGCCGGCCACTCCTGGGAAGGTTCACCACTGTTCCATGTCTTCGCCATTTGTGGATAATGGCTCTCACTGTGGTTCGCTGGATTCCCAAAGCTTTGGAAATGGCTTTATAACCCTTTCCAGACTGATAGATCTCAATTACTTTCTTTCTCAATTGTTCCTGAATTTCTTTGGGTCTCGGCATGATGTGTAGCTTTTAAGGATCTTCTGGTGGACCTTACTGTGTCAAGCAGCTCCTATTTAAGTGATGCCTTGATTGTGAACAGGTGTGGCAATAATCAGGCCTGGGTGTGGCTAGAGAAATTGAACTCAGGTGTGGACAACCACAGTTATAGTATGTTTTAACAAGGGGGGAAATCACTTTTTCACACAGGGCCATGATGGTTTGGATTTTTTTTCACCTTTAATAATAAACACCTTCATTTACAAATTGCATTTTGTGTTTACTTGTGTTGTCCTTGACTATTGTTTAAATTGGTTTGATGTTCCGAAACACTTAAGTGTGACAAACATGCAAAGGAACAGGAAATGAGGAAGGGGGCAAACACTTTTTCACACCACTGTAGCTGTTCTCTATTTGAGCCCAATTGCCATCTGCAGGAGTTATTGGAAGTTGTGTGTGCCTCCAGCACAGCACAGTATACATCTGTATATACCCCTTTATCTCTGCTGTTTTCTGGTTATTGTCTGCGTGCCCTGACCGCAGTATACACCGCGATATTCACCTAACCTATATAGCTAGTGATCTATCGTTAATAATAGAGCTTGCAGTCAGTAGTGTTAGGAGATAGTGCGTGCTGTCTGCGTGCTCTGTACCCAGTACATACCGCTATAATCCACCTACATAGCTGTTCTCTATTTGAGCCCAATTGCCATCTGCAGGAGTTATTGGAAGTTGTGTGTGCCTCCAGCACAATATAAACTACCCAACTGCTGTTTTACCCAACTCCCTTCAGGCCATTACCATATCTGGAAGGCCAGCAAGGAGAGGCAGACAGGCGCGAGCCGATAAAAGAGGGCAAGCAGGCTCTGTGTCTAGAGACAACAGTGCTGGTCGTGGACGCGGTGCATTGTCATCAGCACGTGGCCATGGGACATGCTTGTCCTTCTTTTCGGCAGCTGGACATGTTGAACTGCAACATGCCAACGACTTGGTAGAGTGGATGACCAAGCCCTCTTCATCCTCCTCATCCTCTCTCACCCAGTCTCAGGGTAGTCGCAAAGCAGCTGCCAACGCATCGTCTTCCCTCCTCTCAATGTCATCATCAGTGATTCCTTCCCTAGACCCACCACGTCCTCCTGAGGAGTCTCCTGAACTCTTTGAGCACAGTGTTGGGTACATGCTCCAGGAGGATGCCCAGTGTTTGGTGGGCTCTGATGATGACACTCAGCTAGAGGAAGGCAGTAGCGTGAGCGCAGAGAGAGGGGATGCTCAAGAAGGACAGCAATCTGGCAGTCATGATCCACAAGCTGCAGCATACTGCCAGGTTTGCTACAGCGATGAAGAGGGAGGGGATGATGAGGGCACTGACTCCACGTGGGTGCCTGGAAGGAGGGAGGAGAAGGAGGAGGAGGAGGAGGAGGAGGCACATGTCCAACGAGGCAGGATGCCCTCCGGGGGCCAGCTTAGGGGCAGCACACCGACTGAATCACACCGCAGAGCTCCGCCTGTGCAGAGCGCTGCCTCTGCGCGTTATTCTAAAAGTTCTTCTGCTATTTGCAACATATGTCTCAAGCGTATCTCATGTGGCCAAAACATCAGCCGCTTGGGCACCACATGCTTGACCAGACATATGTTGACCTGCCATGCAGCTCGTTGGCAAGCGTACCTCAAAGACCCACACCAAAGAACAAAGCGGACCTCTCCTTGCTCCTCATCAGCTGGCATCTCCAACCCCACTAGACCTTCAGTCCTCTCTGAAACCTGCTCTGAGAGGAATGAAGGTGTAGAATTAGGTGTGTCACAGCCAAGTGCTTCCGGGAACTCTGCTAGCGGTACACCCACGTCCGATTATAGCAGGCAAATGTCCCTGCCCCAGCTGCTGGACCGGCGGAAGAAGTTTACTCCCAGCCATCCACATGCCCAGCGGTTGAATGCTAGCTTGGATAAATTGCTAGCACTTCAACTGCTGCCTTTTCAGTTGGTAGACTCGGCCCCCTTCCGTGAGTTTGTACAATGTGCGGTTCCTCAGTGGCAGGTCCCCAAACGCCACTTTTTCTCACGGAAGGCGATTCCGGCTCTCTACCGGCATGTGGAAGGCAATGTCCTTGCCTCGCTGGACAGGGCGGTCAGCGGTAAGGTGCATATTACCGCTGACTCATGGTCCAGCAGGCATGGACAGGGACGTTACCTGTCTTTCACGGCCCATTGGGTCACTCTTCTGGCTGCTGGGAAGGATGCAGGACAAGGTGCAGTAGTGTTGGAGGTTGTTCCGCCACCACGCCTCCAAAATGCTACTATTGGTTGTGACACACCTCTCTCCTCCACCCCCTCCTCTTCTTCTTCCTCCATGGCCTCTTCCAGTGCTCTGTCCTCAGAACCAGCGGTGCTCCGTAGGCGTTGCAGGGGCTACGCAAGTACGCATGCAAAACGATGCCATGCCGTGCTTGCGCTGGTTTGTTTGGGGGACAGGAGCCACACTGGGGCGGATGTTTTGTCAGCTCTGCAGGGGCAGGCCGAGAGGTGGTTGACGCCACGCCAGCTTAAGCCAGGAATGGTGGTTTGCGACAATGGCACCAACCTCCTCTCCGCCCTCCGACAGGGACAACTGACCCATGTGCCCTGTGTAGCTCACGTCCTTAACCTGGTGGTGCAGCGGTTCTTGGGCAGGTACCCCGGCTTACAGGATGTCCTGAAGCAGGCCAGGAAAGTCTGTGTGCATTTCCGCCGATCATTTAATGCCTGTGCTCGGCTGGCTGAGCTCCAAAAGGAGTTGAACCTGCCCAAGAACCGCCTTATATGTGACATGCCCACCAGATGGAACTCAACATTGGCCATGCTGCAGCGGCTGCACACGCAGCAGAGGGCCATCAATGAGTACCTGTGCGACTACGGCACCAGGACAGGGTAAGGGGAGCAAGGTTTTTTATCACCACGCCAGTGGGGCATGATCAGGGATGCATGCACTGTCCTGTCACCGTTTGAGGAGGCCACAAGGATGGTGAGCAGTGACAGTGCATGCATCAGTGACACTGTACCTCTTGTCCACCTCTTGGAGCATACGCTGCGTGGAATAATGGACAGGGCACTTGAGGCAGAACAGAAGCAGGAAGAGGAGGACTTCCTTGCCTCTCAAGGCCCCCTTTATCCAGACAGTGTTCCTGCTGTGCCACCCATCACACAGGAAGAGGATGAGGAGGAGGAAGAGGAGGAGGAGGATGATTGTGTCAGTATGGAGGTGGAGGCTGGCACTCAGCAGCAGCAGCAGCAGCAGCAGTCTTATAGGGATGATTTACAGTCCCAAGAAACACGTGGACTTGTACGTGGCTGGGAGGAGGTAGCTGCGGATCATGTTGTCCTTAGTGACCCAGAGGACTCCGGACCGAATGCCTCAGCTAACCTACGCTGCATGGCCTCCCTGATCCTGCAAAGCCTGCGGAAGGATCCTCGTATTCTTCGGATCAAGGAGAGGGACCATTACTGGCTGGCCACTCTCCTTGATCCATGGTACAAGGGTAAGATTGCCGACCTTATCTTGCCATCGCAGAGGGAGCAGAGGATGAGACATCTCCGGGAGGCCTTGCAGAAAGCTCTGTGCAACGCGTTCCCAGAGACTGGGAGGTTACAAACTCCTGGTCCTGGACAACGTGTTGCTGAGGCATCGGTCAGAAGGAGCGGTGGAGAAGGTGGCCGTCTGACTGATGCTTTCAGACAATTTTTTAGTCCGCAGCCCCAAGGTATGATTGGTTCCAGCACCCATCGCCAGCGTCTGATTTACATGGTGCAGGAATACCTAGGGGCAAGGTCAGACTTGGACACCTTTCCCACTGAAAATCCTCTGGCTTACTGGGTCTTGAGGATGGATCACTGGCCAGAGCTTGCACAGTATGCAATTGAGCTACTGGCCTGTCCTGCATCCAGCGTTCTTTCGGAACGCACCTTCAGTGCTGCTGGTGGCTTTGTTACCGATCACAGGGTGCGCCTGTCCACCGAATCAGTTGATCGACTGACCTTCATCAAGATGAATCAGTCTTGGATCACCCACAGCTACCAAGCACCTGAAGCTGATGTAACCGAATAATTTTTTTTGAAATACCACATCCCTTCAAGACTGCCTATGCTGATGCTGAGTGACTGTCCTGTTATGTTGATTGTCTATCCTCTTCCTCCTCCGCTGATATGTTGGAAGAACATTTTTGGTTCTGGGTGATGCCAGCAGCCCAATTTTTCTGCCCCTGTTTAACAGGGGCGTTTAATTACAATTTTTGATGCAATGCTTTGCAGCAGGGCTAATTCCTGCAATAAAACTAGAGTATATGGCAGAGGTTGCAGTGTGGTGGCACCAGCACCAGTGCCTAAGGCCCAATTTTTCTGCCCCTGTTTAACAGGGGCGTTTAAGTACAATTTTTGATGCAATGCTTTGCAGCAGGGCTAATTCCTGCAATAAAACTAGAGTATATGGCAGAGGTTGCAGTGTGGTGGCACCAGCACCAGTGCCTAAGGCCCAATTTTTCTGCCCCTGTTTAACAGGGACATGTAATTACAATTATTGATATAATATTTCACAGGAGGGCCCCTTCCTGTGCCCACCCAGAGTAACGGTGAGGACTTATAGTGTTGTGGCACCAGCACCACAACCACCAAAGGTCAATTTTTCTACCACTGTTTAACAATGGCATGTAATTACAATTCTTGATATAATCGTTCACAGTAGGGCGCTCCAGCGCCCACCAAGAGTCACTTTGAGGGCTTACATTGTTGTGGCAAAACCAACACCTTGTTCCGCCATTTCTGCAGAGCATATAGGGCAGGCCCCTACTTTCAAACATCCAACTTACAAACATCTCCTACTTGCAAACGCAAGGAGACAGCAGCAAGTGAGATGAAAAAAGATGGACGACAAAACAAATTATACAGGGGTGATAACCCTTCCCTATGTTTTCCAAAAAGCTTAAAAATAGTTTTTTTGACTGGAGCTACACTTTAAAAATGTAACAGTTGAAAATTACAAACAGATTCAACTTAACACAACAAACCTACACAGTCCCTGTCTTGTTTGCACCGCCTGTATACTGCTGTTCTGAGTATATAGGGCCTGGGGGCCACACGCATTTCCTTTTTTTAATATGGGTACAGGGTTCCCCTTAATATGCGTACAAGACCCAAATAGGCTGGTAATGGGCAGGGAGGGCTACCCATGCCATTTTTCTGAATGATTTTCAACCATATTGCAGGAACCAGATTTAACATTAAAACCGCAAGCAGTTTTAAATGGTGTTATTTCCGTTAAATGTCATTTTGTGCAGGGACTGTTCTAAACACGGGAAACACGTGGCACTTCACAGGCATACTACAGACACCCCACAGGCACCATATTTAAAGGAATATTTCACTTTTTTTTTCACTTTAATCGTCATTAAAATCAGTGCTCCCGCAAAAACGGCCGTTTTTAAAAAAAAATTTGCATTGACCCATGTCCCCTGGGGCAGGAGCCAGGTCTCTAAACCCTTTTTAGGACAGTATCTTGCATATTAGCCGTTAAAATTAGCACTTTCCATTTCGAACGTTCGAGTCCCATAGACTTCAATGGGGTTCTAACGTTCGTAACGAACGTGGGGTCCGTTCGAAAGTTCTGGTGCGAACCGAACCGGGGGGTGTTCGGCTCATCCCTAGTGCCCATCAGTGCTGCCTTATCAGTGCTCATCAGTGAAAGAGAAAACTTGCTTATTTACAAAATTTTCAGTCTTTTTTTGTTTAATTTGTGATCAAATACCACCAAAAGAAAGCTCTATTTGTGGGAACAAAATTATAAAAATTTAGTTTGGGTACAGTGTAGTATGACCGCACAATTGTCATTTAAAGTGTGAAAGCTCAAAATTGTCCTGGGCAGGAAAGTGTAAAGGTGCCTTGTATTGAAGTGGTTAAAAATAATAACTGTTATACTTTCCTGCTGTGTGAAATGGTTTTGCACAGAGCAGCCCTGGTTCTCCTCTTCTCGGGTCCCTCTTTGGTGCTCCTGGCCCCTACCTTCTGTTGAGTGCCCCCACAGCAAGTAGCTTGCTATGGGGGCACCTGAGCCGAGCTGCAGTTCTGTGTGTCCTTTCAGACACGGAGCCGTGGTTTTGCCCACCCCCTCTCTCTCCTGATTGGCTAATTCACTTTGATTGACAGCAGTGGGAGCCATGGGCGCAGCTGCTGTGTCTCAGCCAATCAGGATGGAGATTCCCAGACAGCCAAGGCAATCGTATACATAACTGGACAGAGATGGGGTTCAGGTGAGTATTAGGGGGGCTGATACACACTGAAGGTTTTTTACCTTAATGCATAGAATGCATTAAGATAAAAAACCATCTGCCTTTACAACCACTTTAAGCTTTGGCAGTAATATCTAGAAGCTGATTGGTTACTATGCACTATAGTTACTTCCTTCCTATAAAGCAGAGGTCTCCCTGCTTCATAGGAAGGAAGTAACTATATGCGATTTATTGGTGTTTTTTCTGGCACTTTTCTGGCACTGTATGAATATCACGGCTTATTATCACATTGTTAATATTTGTTATGTCACATGGTACACTTATGACACATTACATTGTAGCAACTAAGGAGTTTAGCACTCTGTAAGGCAACTTAGTTGTTTCTTTGTCGCTTTTCAGACTTTTTGTCTATCACATTTATTTTGTTTTAGCCCCATCACTATTCAGTAGATTTAAATGATATATTGGGGAGCGCCGGATTACTCTTTTTTTTCTATTTTCTATCTTTCTAGATGTACTTTTTACTTCCACCCAAAGCCTTCGGTGGTAACAAATGAACAAAGAAATCTGGATGGATGCTATGAGTGCACAATGTTTGCTTATCTACATCCTTCCATATGGTTTATAAACTAAAAGAAATACTGCACATGGAGAGTTCTTTCTCTGCACTATATTGTTTTACCCTACTTGACATGCTGTAAAGAAATCATCTGGGAACAAGAGCCCAAGGGTCAGAGAGCAGACATGGAGTCTGAAGACTGAGGAACATGAACAGTAGGTCAAAACCTGGTAGGCTGGAAATGGGAGGAGCTGCAGAAACCAGTGTGTAGCACTGTCCTAGTTAGGTTGCTAGCAGTTTGAGGCAAATATAATTGTTGGCTGCTCTGTAGCCAGTGGAGTGAAGTTTGATAGCTTGTGGCTGTTCTGGGTTCTGCTGGTTGCAGGCTCAACTGATTTCCCGTAATTTCTGGTAGGTTCCCAAAATTTGGTGGGTGGAAGAAACCCTCATTTGCATATCCATATCTCTTTAGCCAATCCCTGGCAGAAAGAATGGGCAGTAGGGGGCTGGGGTGGGCATAAAAAGGAGGGGGCCTTGTTCCTGTGGGAGAAGATCTCTGGGTCACTTGGCTGAAGTTTAGAGGATCTAAAGCCATCTGGGTTCCAATTCGAGAAAAGCTGGGGGATCCATGTCCAGTTTCTGGGAGCAGTTTGCAGGAAGTCCACAGAGGATGTGACCTGAAGGCACATAGTACAGAAGGTGTCTGGTATTGCAGGAAACTTTTTTTTAAGTACCCAGCACACAGTGAGTACCAGGCTGAAACAGATCCTAGAGATTGTCCTTGTTAACTCTGCAAGAGACTGCCCCAGACTTTACTAGCTTAGGATTACTCTTTCATTGAGCTGTAGTCCTCTTGCCACTAGCCTCAGTTCCACCCTGAAGAGACAATTACTGTCAGAGAGTGTCCTCCATTACCTTTTGCGTTGAATCTGGAGTATTCCAAGGCTCACTCTGCACCCTACCCTCGTTTATCAAGCAATATATCTGAAAATACACTTTCTGATGGTTCTTAGGAGAAAAGACTGGGAAGCTACCATGTGCCTGGTGTATTTGGACTCACCTCCATGTTGTTATAAGCATGTAGTGAGTGAAAAACCACATAGGTGTCTGGTGAAAGAGTTGAAGGTTAACGTTGAGTAGCAGGGCTCATAAAGTTGAAACTTTGTAGACTATATGATTGCCATGGTCTTGAATATGCTGTATAGAAAGGAACTAAGGTGGCATAGTGTAAACATCTTGGAATACACTTCGCTTTAATGTCCTTCATTTTTAACTGTTACATTTTTCCTGCATCGTGAAGGTCCACTGTCTTTCAATAAACGATTCAACCACCAGTAGTTGGAAAATATTTGAAACCTGCATTGCATAAATAAGAAACAGTATCACCATTAATTATAGACTAATCTTCTCCTTGCAGAAATTCATATTTTATCCGCTACATTTTAAATCATGATACTAAACAGAATTGAAGCTGCTCAGTTCATTTCGTTTGCCACCCCATATGCCGAGGTTTTCTTTTTAGAAGAAATTAGACATAATTTGTGGCAGATAAAACATCAGACAGTGAAAGCTTGCTTTTGGCTCCCGTTTAATGATATGTAGTTAAGGACTGGCAAGCTTGAGTTCTAGAACTGTCATTAAGCTGTCATCGTATGCCCCCGAGAGTAAATAGTTACTTGTGAGATAATGAAATGCTGCTGTAATTGTGTCACATTTCCTAATTTATCTTAACAATTATGATTCAGACTACACCAAATAAATAATATCTTTAATTTTACACCACTTTAAAAAAATATGCATTACATATTTGCATTGAAAATTCTTACAATGAAATAGGGCATTTTTGGTACCTTTTCAAAGACTGTATTTTTCCAGTAATAACATACATTTTCTCAGCTCATTTTGTGAAAAGAGGCTTTGTTGTCAATCAGCTCTTGTTATGAAGATAATGGTGGTGCCAGGTTTCGAGATACACGGCAAGGCTCAGTTCCACAGCGGCTAGAGCAGTTTGCTCAGCCCTTTGCAAGTTTCCACTTGGTGAGTAATTGAAAACTTCCCTCGAAATTTTGGGAGTGCCGTCAGTGGTACCAGACTGAGTTAAACTTTTCCTTCACTCTATGGTCACTTTGAAGTAGTTGTAAAGACTAAGGGCTTGTTCACACTTGACTAAATTTCTAACACTCAACAAACGCTCCTATAGCATTAAATGCGCTTTAATATGTGCTTTAGACTTGCGTTATTGTGCTTTAGTATGGGTGTTAGATTGGCGGTAATGCACATTAGTATGGCATTTTACAAGCATTAATGACTCTTTGAAAATGCTCCCCCAACCCTGCATGCACAGTTTTGCCGTGTTAAGCCACATTAAACCTGCTCCACAAATGCCTATTTATTTATATTTTTTAAAAGGAAGTGAAATTACAGGAAATAAACACTTTGAGGTGTTGCTTGTCATGGTGAGTGTTTCATGTGCATACTCTCTTAGCAGGGAAGGCAGCAGCATGGATTCCTTTACTTTGCTCATGTTCCACCTCCTGCAAATGACGCAGATGTATGAGCAATTGGCTGAGCAGAGGAAGAGGAGAAAGGCATCTAGGCACTATTGGGTACATCCAACTGTCTCCCCAAAGGGCACTTTCATGCCCTGCATCATGATTTATGCACCTAGCTTCAGAAGTTGATGTCAACCATCTTCAAGCAGCACAAACAGGAAATGCATAGAAGGAAGTGATTGCAGGGTACTCTATGCGCTCCTCTATCATTAATTGTGGGACATTATATTCCTCCTGCATGTTTTTTATAAACTCATTTTAACACGCCTGCCAGTTTGTTTGTGGAGCGTTACCATAGACTTGAATAGGAGGCGTTGATTTCCTCCAGCATTTTCAGTCATTTCCTGTCTATATGCATTCATCAAAGTGTCAACTCCATATCATTGCTCTGAACCAGATTCCTTATAGTGACAGCTGTGACTCCATAACAAGAAGTACATAAACAGGGCATTAAAGCCTAAGTCTAGGTAGTGCTAGCCCCGTAGTACAGAGGCTGCCAGCCATCCAAGCAACAGTCCAGTTACTCTGACTCCAATAAACAGTCTAGGGGTTGCCTTTTTGTAATTTGTGTACCTTGTAATAGGAGAGGGGTTGGGGCATGAGATGCTCCAAAATGCTCAATAACATTGATCAGAGGACACTCTTCTCTGAATATGGGGACAGTCTAGGGCATCACAGCTGAAGACCATGAGGCTAGTCTCTTAGGTGTCTGGCTACCCTTCACGGCTGCACAGATATAGTCACATAGTGCAATTTTAGGGTTTTGCACAATCAAAAGGCGTCAGTTAGGGTTTTACTCAATCCCCAGAACAGCTGCCTCCTTCCAGCTTCTTCCAGTCCAGTGAGTGAGGCTCTCCCTCTCCACACCCAATTCCCTTGTGGAGAAATCCTGCATTGAGCTCCAGATTATTTTCTGGTCTCCATCCCCCTAAGTCCTTGCAGAACAGCAATTTAGGCCATAGGATGCCTCAAGCAGCCCCCATGAGGATCTTTCTATCTTCCCTGTTGGGAAAAAGACAAGGCCTACCTCTCTGGGTTTTGACCAGAGCATGATAAATATTCAGACCAGTTATTTGAATTTCCCACACTAAGCACTGGAAACTTCTTCCTAAGACAGGGGAAAATAATTAAACTCCCAGCCTGTGAAACCATCAGCAGACCAGAGCAATTGATTATTGCTCCCTTGATTACAGAAGGAACCAAAAACTAGATTTACCTAGCATCTTACTCTAGGAAGGTGGTACATCTGCTTAAAAAAACAATAAACAAAAAAACAAACAAACAGCATACCTTCAGTAGTGATGGCCAATCGGTTCGCCCGGCAGTCGTTTTGCGGCGAAATTTCGGCTGTTCGCGGTCCGCCCGTTCGGCGGAGAGGAAGGAGGAGCAGGAGCGGGAAGATGAGGAAGTCGCAATGCTGGATGAATTCCCAGGGGGGGCTACTCTATCTGAGACAAGTGAACAACAGGAGTCTGAAGAGGAGTCAGAGGAGGATGGTGCCAGGGCGGATGAGGAGGAGCAAGAAGAGCATGCTTTAAACCTTTCTGGGATCCCTGTTGTGCGAGGATGGGGAGAGGAGAATGAAGACGACGACATTATCCTGGATGATGAGCAGGAGCCAGGCCACCACACCGCTTCCACTTTAGTGCAAATGGGGGCCTTCATGCTCCAGTGTTTTAATAGGGACCCCCGTATAAAAAGCATAAGGGTCAAGGACCAGTACTGGGTGGCAACGTACTTAGACCCCCGGTACAAACACAAAATGGTGAAAATGTTACCGCCGTCACAGAGGGCTGTCAGAATGCAGCACTTCCAGGCCTTGCTTCGAGAAATGCTGCATTCTGCTTTTGCGTGCGCTGGCAGGGGAGCAATTCCCACTCCCAGAGAAGGAGTTGCGGGTACCAATCCAACAGCGCCTGCAAGAAGAGGCCAGTTTGAATATGTGTTGGTGACTTCGGATATGAGGTCATTCTTTCAGCCGACCCATCGACAGGTGTCATCCAGATCCAGCATCAGGGAACGCCTAGAGAGTCAGGTGTCCGACTACATCGGGTTAACGGCCGATGTGGATGCTCTGAGGAGTGATGAACCCCTGGACTACTGGCTGGCCAGAGCTTGCCCAATTTGCAATCGAACTGTTGGCTTGCCCCTCATCCAGTGTCCTGTACGAAAGGACGTTCAGCGCAGCAGGGGGGATCGTGACCGATAAGCGTACTCGCCTAGCTCACGACAGTGTTAACTACCTCACATTTCTAAAAATGAATGAGGCATGGATCTCGGAGGAATTCAACACATGTGACCAGTAGACCATGTATATGTCTATAAACAATTTTTTTAATCGAGCACAGAGACCTTCTTTCTTCATTTGGCTCACTTCCTTGTCCAAAAAAAGCACACCGTACTATATGCCCGTACCCTCCTGTTTGAAGAGGTTGAGCGGTGTCATATTTCTACTGGGGCTGCTTATTATGAGGGGCTCCCACCATCCCTGTGCTGTGCGGACATCCTCCTGGGGCTGTACCTCTGCTGTGCATATTATGAGGGGCTCCCACCATCCCTGTGCTGTGCTGACTTCCTCCTGGGGCTGTACCTCTGCTTTGCATATTTTGAGGTGCTCCCACCATCCCTGTGCTATGCTCATTATGAGGGGCTCCCACCATCCCTGTGCTGTGCTGACTTACTCCTGGGGCTGCTTATTATGAGGGGCTCCCACCATCCCTGTGCTATGCTGACATCCTCCTGGGGCTGCTTATTATGAGGGGCTCCCACCATCCCTGTGCTATGCTGACATCCTCCTGGAGCTGCTTATTATGAGGGGCTCCCACCATCCCTGTGCTATGCTGACATCCTCCTGGGGCTGCTTATTATGAGGTGCTCCCACCATCCCTGTGCTATGCTCATTATGAGGGGCTCCCACCATCCCTGTGCTATGCTGACTTCCTCCTGGGGCTGCTTACGGTGCTGATGTCAGTGCTCTCTGTCACGGTGCTGCTGTCAGTGCTGTATATCACAGTGCTGGTGTGAGTGCTGTATGTCACGCTGCTGATGTCAGTGCTCTCTATCACGGTGCTGCTGTCAGTGCTGTATATCACGGTGCTGGTGTGAGTGCTTTATGTCACGCTGCTGATGTCAGTGCTCTCTATCACGGTGCTGCTGTCAGTGCTGTATATCACGGTGCTGGTGTGAGTGCTTTATGTCACGCTGCTGATGTCAGTGCTCTCTATCACGGTGCTGCTGTCAGATCACTCTATCACGGTGCAGGTGTCATTGCTGTATGTCACGCTGCTGATGTCAGTGCTCTCTATCACGGTGCTGCTGTCAGATGACTCTATCACGGTGCAGGTGTCATTGCTGTATGTCACGCTGCTGGTGATCATCTCCTGCACCCTCTTCTTTGCCTACCCTGGTCCCTGACCTTCCCTCTCCTCCATTGCCTTCATGCGCTCCACAGTCCTGAATTGTCACAACAATTTCCCATATAAAAAAAGAATGCTTGTAGTTGTCGATCCCAGATTCACCTCATACATGTGTTATGTCATTGGCCATGTGGTGGGACTATGTTTGCACAGCTATTAATTATTTTGTGGCTGCAAATTTGACCTGTAGGTTTGCAAAGTTTGCCTCCCATTGAAGTCAATGGGGCCCGCCACGAACGTTCCGGTTTGCGAACTATCGGTTCGCGGTCTGCGTTCGCGAAACGTCCCGTCGGAAGTTCGTCCATCACTAACCTTCAGTATATGTCCTTCATTTAGCAGAAATCTTCTTTTTCCAAAGTCCCCCTCCACCCCACCACATACACTTCCAGTTCAGTAATAGAACTAAGGGAGCTGTAACAGGCACTCTTCAAGAGTGCCGGGTTCTTCCCAGCTCCTCCATTTATAGAAGCCATTGCTACAGCTTCTATGAATGAAACGTGACTTATTAATAGAACAGTTTTTTTTTCGTGGTAGTTAGTCGGCTGCTGGCCAAATGGTCAGCTTCTGTCGGACAGACCGACATATACACGGGCAGAATGTTTCCCAACTTTCTGCCTGTGTGTACGGAGCTTAAAGAGCAACTGCAGTCTGCTCACATAATATATATATATACTGTGATTCTGTACTTGCCAAATATGCTGCAGAAATCTCCCTCTACTGAGCCTGGCCTCAACCATTTTAACTGTGGGAAGCTGAAGCTACTGCTTGTTCACTTCCTGGATTTACACAGACCCAAAGAGGCACACCTCCAGCTCTGCAGCTTTCATTGGCCCTCTTATGACTCACCCCCCCCCCCCCCACCCCCCATCCTGGTAAACTCTCACAAGAGAGAGAGCTGTGCATGATATCATAAGCCTAGGCTAATTACCAGACAAGAAGCAGGAAGTGGGCTGTATAAGGTATTTACTGGCAGAAAAAAAAAAATTTACTATCCAAAGTTAAAACAACAAGGGCAGAAGATTTAATAGATGGAAAGTTGAAAAAAATTACTGAAGTTAGACTTAAAGTCCCAGAGCTTTTATAGGGTTCTGACATATCACAGTTTTTTGTGTCAAATACTTTATTTGAATTTGTAGCCTATTCTATTCTTTTATACATTTTTTAGCTGATTTAGACACACTTTTTAATATATATATTTTATAGGGGTAGCACTTAACCCCAAAGGAGGGGCTGAATTTTTCTGGGCTTACCGATTACCTCCACCAACTCGTACTCGTTGTCCTTGTTTAGGGGTTCCCAGGGTTGATGACCCAGTAACTGTAGAGACCGACACTTGAATTCCTTGTTAGGATTTTTATTTTGCATAAAACAGTTGAACAAACTCAGTCTCTAAGTTGGGAATAGAGGGTATCAGGGTAGAGTTTAGCTCAGGTGCTTGTTACTGCTGACTTCAATAGAAGTCTCTCTCTGTACATAATCCAGGGAATAGCCACTCGCAACTGTATTCTTTAACTGTTGGATAAATCCTTGAGTTTGGGTTTAGCAGCCAACAGGTAATTCTAACTTTTCAAAGTCTCTCACACAGACTTGGTTGGAAACTTGGTTATAACTGGAAGGATAGAAGTAGGAACCTTTCTTACTGTACCAGAATCTTTCAGCCGGTCCGTGATACTGTAAGAATTGTGGATTCAATCAATGTCCATGGCAGCTCAGCTTCCAGGCTCTTACCAAGCAGCCAGCCTTGTACGTGGCCCTCTTCCGAAGAGTCCTCCCCTGGTCGCATGTAGAGTTGCTGGGCCTCTCCAAACCCGAGACGGCACCGGAACACCTTAGAATCCTCCTTCCAGTTACTGTGCCTCGAACTAGCCAGTTCTGAGGCTCGGAAATGGATGGATCCACACCCCAGGCCATCAGGGCCCCCCGAGGGCTGGTCAGGAGGTCCAGGACCATGGAGTCAGCAACAACTTCTCGACCGGAACCCAGAATCACGTGACTTCGGCACCTTAATTACCCTCTCTCGGATTATGCAGCGAGATAAACGTGCCCACTGATTGGCTCCGAGAAAGAGATTGGTACCTAATGCGTCCAACCAGACTGCGTTCTAAGGCCTCTCACAGGTGTACAACCCCACCTATGACCAGGCAGAACTTCTATACAGCCCAGCCAAACCAGTGCCAAAGCATAATTTAGCACAATTAACCCCAAAACGTAACTATAGTTTTGGGCAAAAACGAAATTTAAATACATAGCGCATACTCATTAGGAGTACCGGCGCTACATAGGTTTTAGTTTAAAAAAAAAAAAAAAAAAAAAAAAAGACTTTTTTCTCAATGTAGTTTTTGCACATCCCACATTTTCACTCCAAAATACAGTTAACAATGCCTTCTGGCTACAAGGATACCACAAGTAAGATTTATACGTAACAAAATGAACTAGTAAACTGAACCAGAAGAAATATTTTTCCACATTTCCACGTTACCTTTTGAAATAAAGGGAAAACGGGTTTGTGTAAGAAGTTAGAACATTATGAACAGATTTAATGGAGTAGAAGTAAACAGGTGTTAATACCAAAATGGTATTTGCAGTTCTGAATACTATTGTGCACAATTGTGTAAATTACCAGTTCACTTTGCTTGCTTCCCTTCCCATACCAGCCATCCCCATCCATCAGTATGGACTAGACCCAACAGGGGTCCAGCTTATGTCAGTGCGGGAGGTTATGGAGACAGAATGCAAATTTTATATGATATCACTGCCTTAATAAGAGCACTGTTTTCTTACTATGACAGAACCTAGGAAAATAACAGAGCAATAAAATTGTAATTATTTCTGAACAAACTTGTTATGTTTTATAACTTCAGCCAGCATGGATTCACATTCTCAGCATAATTTGCTTTTCCAGCTGGTGTGCATGGGGTGATGAAAATGTAATACATAGAAGGGTAACTGATAATAACCAATAACATACTTAAAAAAAAAAAAAAAACATTCGGAAACCTTGGTAAGTCAAAAGCCAAGCATAAAAGGAGATATGGAGACCCAGTAATTGTAGATCCAAAAATATTAGCAAATAATATTATATCCAAATCTCAACTTTACCCAATAGAATCGAACTTGGTTCTGCCCCCTCGGCCTCCTGAGCTTTCTTATTGGTCTTCTAATAGGATAGGAGAACTTACTGACTAACAAGAGGGGTAAAGATTTGTCAGGGAGCCAGACAAGGCTTGAATTTTATGGCAAAAAAAATGTGATTTCTATATAAATTTAGTTGTCTGTACAGATTATTTTGACATATATTTATTGTAGAAGTTATCCTCTGCATTTCTCCGTCATCTCTTCATGGTGAACTGCCTTCGTTCTTGACAGATTTGCTTTAAATCTAAGCTCTCCATTTGTTCATTTGCTATACATAGAGACTATTTTTTTTTTTTTTTTTTTTTTATATATACTTGGCTTGAGTTCTCTTCATTTTTGAAGAGTACATGTTGCTGAGTTAACATAAGCTGTTTTTCCCAGTCAGCTATGTACAAATATATCCATATCAGCATATTGTCGTAGTTACATCAAATAATTTGCTCAACAGACTGTTCTCTATCAGGTCAACTAGACACACAAAAATATATATGTTTGAGGCTATGAAAAGCACAGGGGACTGAAATGGAGAAGTCAATTTCAAAGCAATGTTGGAAAGTTTATTTTACAGTAGAGAATTGCTCAGGGTCTATTTTCCCAATTCCCTGCTCTGTAAAACAGATATGGATACATTTTCTGCTCAGTGTACTTTTTATCAAATTTTTTAGGAGAGTGGCCTCAGTTTCTGAGAACTATAGCAGTCCGAATTATAGAACACCTAGCCAGCAACGCTCTCTTTCACACAGAGCAGGCAGAATGACCGAAGCCTGTTCCTTTGGGACATGGATTTGGCTTTTAATGGTATTGATTAAAGGGTTTAGGAGGCTGGTGGGGGTAGCTTAGGCAAGGGCATGTGGCCAGGGCCATGGATTAGGGGGTACCACCAATCCTCCTGTACAGGGCTTTGGCCAGCAGGGGGGGGGGCTGTGGGGTTGTCTGTATGGGGCCCCGTGGTTTCTAACAGCAGCCCTGCATGTTGCTCTACTTGAGCCTTGTGACCCTCTCAGTATTCATGTTTTTTCATGACAGAACAAATCCTCCTACCCTTGTTGTTTTAGCTATACCAAAAATAAAAAAAGAGAAAAAAGGGGTGCTCTGACACTACACATGATACATTATTTTGTATATTTATTTCTTTGGTGGTATATCATAAAGGTAGGACTAGGCGTGGTTCCCCTATTTGTTTTGCTGTGGCCATTTACTTGGTTATGTACTTAAATCATTGTTACAATTGGTGGCAGGAAGCCCAAGTAAGCCTGGCATCCCTAAAGGCAGGGTGGCACTTTCAGGGCAAGGAGCAAACTAGCATTTCCACTCCAGGGCTGAATCCGAGGCTAAAATGGGGGGGGGGAGGGGGGACCAAGAAAGGATATTGGGCACCAGTCACTTTTGTCTTTCTAAAGTTTTGTTTCAGAATGGTTAAGGATTTGAGGGTTGGGGTCCCAGATACCAAAGCAGCTCACTTACAGATTCTCTGGATCCAGATCAATGTTCAGATTCACAGAGTCAGGACCTTTAAGCTGAACTGTCAACACTGTAAGCACATTCCCAAACTTGAGTGTATCCTCCAAGGGAGTCACCAGACCCTTCTGTGTGACCAGCCTTCTTCCTGGCTCTCTCCAGCAGGGGGCCTCTCTTGGGCCTCCTCTATCACACAGCTTCCTTCAGACCAGGTAGAACAGCTTCAGGACCACTTTAGCACATGTTAAGCCCTAAAACAGGCTATTGGACCTCACAGCACAGCTCCAGCCAGCAGCACCTCCTTAGGCCTCAGCCCAGGCAAAGTGAGAGCACATGGCCTTATATTCTCCCCCAGCACGCACCAGTGGCATAAACCTCCTGCTTTATTGGCTAAAGAAAATCTAAATATTCATAACTCAGTCTTGACTTTGACTAGTGATACTAGTGACGTCTACTGTTGATAGTGAGAAATCATAAACCAACTTAAGCCTGGGGAAAAAACAGGTGAAAAACTATACAATCAGTCTGAGCTAACAGCTCAGCCAAAAACAAAATTGACATACAGTAGTAGATCCTGTTTAGGATATTGTATTAAGCTGTGGCCAATACATAATAATAAAGAGTATCAACCCAGTTGCAAAAGAAATATGCTACGAGTTTGGTTATTTATTGAAAGGTAAGGGGAGAAGTGAACGCATTTTAACAGGTCTGATTTGGGATCAATTAGAAAATAATCTACAAAAGTTCTAGCACTAGAGCCCATAGCAGCGAAGTAAAGAAAGTCATATGATTAGGCGGGCGTATATAATATACATGTATATATATATATATATATATATATATATATATATATATTTATGGTCGTGGCCCTATGACCGAGAGAGGTGCAACATAAATAGACCTGAAGTGTGCCTTGGTGGTCTGGTCAGTATGCCAATAAAAGGGGGCATACCCAAGGTAAGTAATGGGTAGTTTATGAAGAAGGATGTACTGAGAAGTGCCCTAAAAAAGGGAAGGGCAGGAGGGTATCGCGCACTGAACCGATAAAGAGCATGGGCGAGTGGGCTGCTTAAATACCCTCCAGGCTCCTCCCATAAATTCAGGCCAGCATACTTCTTACACAGTATATATACAGTATCTCGCAAAAGTGAGTATGCCCCTCACATTTTTGTAAATATTTTATTATATCTTTTCATGTGACAACACTAAAGAAATTACACTTTGCTACAATGTAAAGTAGTGAGTGTACAGCTTGTATAACAGTGTAAATGTAAATTTGATGTTCCCTCAAAAGAACTCAACACAGCCATTCATGTCTAAACCACTGGCAAAAAAAAGTGAGTACACCCCTAAGTGAAAATGTCCAAATTGAGCCCAAAGTGTCAAGATTTGTGTGGCCACCATTATTTTCCAGCACTGCCCTAACTAAATTTGGTGTTATCGCTTTCATTCTCTCATACTGGTCACTGGAAGTTCAAGATGGCACCTCATGGCAAAGAACTCTCTCAGGATCTGAAAAAAAGGATTGTTGCTCTAATAAAGATGGCCTAGGCTATAATAATATTGTCAAGACCCTAAAATTGAGCTGCAGCATGGTGGCCAAGACCATACAGTGGTTTAACAGGACAGGTTCCACTCAGAACAGGCATCGCCATGGTCGATCAAAGAAGTTGAGTGCACGTGCTCAGCGTCATATCCAGAGGTTGTCTTTGGTAAATAGATGTATGAGTGTTGCCAGCATTGCTGTAGAGGTTGAAGGGATGGAAGGTCTGCCTGTCAGTGAACAGGCCATACACCGCACACTGCATCAAATTGGTCTGCATGGCTGTCATCCCAGAAGGAAGCCTCTTCTAAAGATGATGCACAAGAGAGCCCACAAACAGAATGCTGAAGACAAGCAGACTAAGGACATGGATTACTGGAACCATGTCCTGTGGTCTGATGAGACCAAGATAAACTTATTTGGTTCAGATGGTGTCAAGCGTGTGTGTGGCGGCAACCAGGTGAGGAGTACAAAGTGTGTCTTGCCTACAGTCAAGCATGGTGGTGGGAGTGTCATGGTTTGATGAGTGCTGCCAGAACTGGGGAGCTACAGTTCGTTGAGGGAACCATGAATGCCAACATGTACTGTGACATACTGAAGCAGAGCATGATCCCCTCCCTTCAGAGACTGGACCGCAGGGCAGTAATCCAACATGATAACGACCCCAAACACATCTCCAAGATGACCACTGCCTTGCTAAAGAAACTGAAGGTAAAGGTGATGGACTGGCCAAACATGTCTCCAGACCTGAACCCTATTGAGCATCTGTGAGGCATTCTTAAAAGCAAAGTGGAGGAGCGCAAGGTCTCTAACATCCACCAGCTCCGTGATGTCTTCATGGAGGAGTGGAATAGGACTCCAGTGGCAACCTATGAAGCTCTGGTGAACTCCATGCCCAAGAAGGTTAAGGCAGTGCTGGAAATGTTTAGGAGATATCCCCTGTCCCCTGCATGTGCCGATGAGATTGGCACATACGCACTAGAGCAAACTGACACAATGGCACCTATGTGCCGCTGCATCAGTCTGCATGCCATTCTTTAACCACTCAGCTCAAGTGCTTACCGCTTGTGGTGATCCAGATCAGACTGGACTCTGGGCTCCATATGCTCAGCTGAAGGAGCCCAGAGCCCAGATGGAGCCCAGGAACATGACTGGTTATTGTTATCAGGCACAAGTGCTTATCTATATTCAGCAGTTCCGACAATATAATCAAAGTCCCAACGTCCACTTCTATACTAATGTGCTGGGCAATGAAATTGTGGGGAACCGCAGCACAAGGATTACTCCGCCTGATCCCAAAAATCATCAAATAGTCACAGCAGAGTAATCCTTGAGCGGCAGTTCCCGACAATTACATTGCCCGGCAGATTGGTATAGTAGTGGACATCAGGACAATGATTAAATTGTCGGAACTGCTGAATATAGATAAGAACTTGTGCCTAATAACATTATTTAGTCATGTTCCTCCTCCGGCCACCAGCTGAGAAGATGGAGCCCAGAGCAAACCCTAGGTAAGAGACTCGGGGCTATGGGCCCCAGATTCCAGGCTTTAGCTCCAGTAGCCACCCCCTAGTGACGCCACTGGATGCCAATATGAAAATGAAAGCGCTACCTGGCTAAACTCAGCTCTATCAGTGTCAGACCTTTGGAATAAATCTATGTGGTTCTCAATAGGCTTGTGCAATTAGTTTCGTAACGAATCGAAATTCGACCGAATTTTGCATCTTTCGGACATTCGGATGCATACGAATGTCCGAATAAAAAAATAACGAATAACAACGAATATGAAAGAAATATAACCAATGAATTCGAATGAATTCGACATGCTTCGGTAATTCTTTAAAGCTCTAATGAAACAAAAGGTCAGCTCAAAGTAAATCTTATAGTCCAATCAGCTAATTAATTTTGTGCTGGAGGATGGATTACTGGCAAAGTACATTCCTGAGAACTGAGTGAGAAGGGTGTTGTATTGTATTTGAGCAGAGGAGAAGAGACGTTGTCATTGTGTGTGTTAAAAGATTCAATAAACAAACGACTTTCCAAACTACGAATCATTATCACGAATGTCTATACATACATAAATAGGGAATTTCAACGAATACGAACGAATGAATTCGACACTCTACGAATAATTACGAATTATCCGAAATCGTACTAACGTAACATAACGAATATAACAGAACGAAATTATGTATTTTACGAATGACAACTAAGGCCGCGTACACACGAGCGGACTGTATGGCCTACTTAGTCCGTCATACAATCCGACGGACAGTCCGTCATACTTTCGAATGAACGGACTTGACCACACACGGATGCACAAACAGTCCGTCGAAAGCTTGCGCAATGACGTGTACAGCACGTACGACGGGACTAGAACTAGGAAGTCCAATACACAGCAATGCACCCTTCCGCCGTGTAAATCCTTTCTGAGCATGCGCCATTCTTAGTCCGTCGAACTAGCCTACTGACGAGCGGATTGTCCGCTGAAACCAAAGTACGACGGACAGAATTTCGAAAAATCCGAAATACTTAGTACGCCAGACTGCACGCTGAAAAACTCCGCTGAAGCCCACACACGAGCGGACTGTCCGCTGAAATGTGTTTCGACGGACTAAGTAGGCCATACAGTCCGCCCGTGTGTACGCGGCCTTACCGAAACTAAACGAAATTTTCTGTTGTGCACAAGTCTAGTTCTCAATCATGATCAACCAATCATGACTTCATAATTCATTAAAAAAAGACATATGTCCTTCAAGTTGAACCTTAAATAAGTGGGAAGTCACCACCTCCTTGGCATCTCAAATGGCACATATAATATTGATTAATTACTCTCTGATGTTATTTTATGGACAATCATCATAAAAAGTAAAAAGGGTTTCCCCCTAGCACTGACATCAAGATTGAAATTTGGAGTAAAGGGGGGGGGGGGAGGGGAGGGCAGTGGAGACCTGAGGAAGAAACTATAAGGATTGAGAGGTGCCAGAGTTCAATAAACCATTGGTAACGATAAAGACCTGTCACTGCTGCTCTCTCCTAGTGCAGGGTGACTGGTCTTGTCTCCGCCCCCTAATGTACTATTCAGCAGGAAGCCTGTCATGGGTGGAGCCTGCTGTGTCCCTGCCACAGCTCTACTCTCCGCACAGGCTATGTACAGCACAGTGATGATGCCACTGCTACGTTAACAAGGTAAAAATTGGGTTTGCAAAGGCATTTGGTGCACACAAAGTCTTTATTTTAAATACTTTGTAGCTACTAAGGAATATTTTTAAATGTTTTTGTGCATGACGTTCAGCTGTGATAAATAAATACAGGTCAATCTAATTTTAAAAGTTAAAATAAAAACAGAACTGTTTTTAAAACAAGAAGAACTCAAGTCAAACCTTTTGGATACAATAAGGCGGGTTAGCACATCTGTATGGTTTTTGCTTCCATTTGTTCCCACATTGCAGAGACTTCCCCTCACTTCCTCTCCTGGTGACACCTGTCTCCTGTCTGTGAGGGGGAATCTCCCCAATGTGAACACAGATGGCAATTAATAAGAAGACAGATGGTCTATCTCTTCCCTACTGTTATGTACTGACCGTATCATCTGATGAGCAGATGGAGCTGTTCTATAATAGGTGGACCTTTATACACATTGGATGGTGTTATGTTGCTATCTTGTCATGCTTTCACTTGTTTATCTTCATGTTGCATTTGTTCGGAGAAGCTGTTTGCTTGAACGTCTTATAGCTAAAGCCTCAGTACTTAAAGCGGAACGCCAATTTTATTTCCAAAACTCATGTCCTCAATCTAGAAGAGTGTGCGCTGGAGGTGGTAACCCGGCCTTTTATTCTCTTAATCCCTCTGTCCTTTTGCATGTATGCAGCAATCCTCAGAATGTCTTTGTATGGGCTTTAGTATGATTCAGGCTGTGTATTAAAGAGGAAGTAAACCCTGATGGGTTTACTTCCTCTTTTTTTCCCTGCAAAGGTAAAGCATAATGGACTACTATGCATCGCATAGTAGCTCATTATGTGTCACTTACCTGACACAGGAGCCAGCGAAGTCGCCGCTGTCCCCTGTAGTCCGCCGCATCCATCTTGCTGGTGGCGTCTCGCAGCTCCGACGAATCACAGCGGCGAAGCCGCGATGACGTCACTCCCGCGCATGCGCACGGGAGTCGCGTCTCGCAGCTCCGCCGCTGCCATTCGGCGAAGCCGCGATGACGTCACTCCCGCGCATGCGCACGGGAGTCGACAAATTAGGCAAATCCATTCTTGGACTTGCCGCATTTAGTGCGCCTGCGCGCCGCTGTCTACGGCGCATGCGCCGTAGACAGCGGTGCCCATTTTCGGGCAAATATCTCCTAAACCATTTAGGTTTAGGAGATATTGCTTGGACCTACAGGTAAGCCTTAATCTAGGCTTACCTGTAGGTCAAAGTGGTTTGAAAGGGTTTACTTCCTCTTTAAGTGTTGCACAGCCTGATGAGTTCATGCCCCTCTGTAGACGATCCGGACTACATGGGGTGACTAATTATATGATTAATTTAGGTTGAATATATTTTTATTATGGAAAAACAAATTCAAAAAAAGAAAGGTGAGGGAAAAAAGGAGAAACACTCGATAACAGTACATGAATAATAGCACAGTGGTCACAGGTAGGCATTGTGCCAAATTGGAGGAACGTGTTATGAATGAAATATCATATAATTAAAGTAAAACAAATAAGAGGGTCGATGGGATCATTAACCACTTGCTTACTGGGCACTTAAACCCCCCTCAGTCCCAGACCAATTTTCAGCTTTCAGCGCTGATGCACTTTGAATGACAATTGCGCGGGCATACAACACTGTACCCAAATGAAATTTTTATCATTTTTTTCCCACAAATAGAGCTTTCTTTTGGTGGTATTTAGTTACAGCTCGGAGTTTTATTTTTTGCTAAACAAACAAAAAAAGATGCAAAAAAAAAAAAAAAAAAATCATGTTTTAATAGTTTGTTATAAAATTTTGCAAACGGGTCATTTTTCTCCTTCATTGAAGTGCGCTGATAAGGCGGCACTGATAGGCTGCATTGGTGGGCACTGATAGGCTGCATTGGTGGGCACTGATAGGCTGCACTTGTGGGCACTGATAGGCATAGTTAAGGCGGCACTAATAGGCACAGATAAGGCGGCACCGATGGGCACAGATAAGGCGGCACTGATGGGCAAAGATGGGCACAGATAAGATGGCACGGATGGGTGGCACGGATAAGTGGCACGGATGGATGGCACGGATGGGCACTGATAGGTACCACAGATAGATGGGACTGATGGGCACTGATAGGTGGCACTGATAGGTGGCTCTGATAGGTGGCACTGCTGGGCACTGATGGGCGGCACTGCTGGGCACTGATGGGCGGCACTGCTGGGCACTGATGGGCGGCACTGGGGTGCAGCACCTTTGAGGCAGATTGGGTGGCACTGTGGGTGGCACTGTGGGGTGGCACTGTGGGGTGGCACTGTGGGCATTATGGGCACAGACGGGGGGCACTTACTTTTACTTTGTTATTTTTCAGGATGGCACTGCGGGAGGCAGGTGGGCACTGGCAGGTGGCATGTGGTGCCTTTCATTGCTGGCCGTGATCGGGACTGATGTCCCGATCACGGCCGCCGGTGATCGGCTTTTTTTTTTCTCCTCGCGCTGTCAGCGCGAGGAGGAATAATAGCCGATTACCGGCTCCGTTCTATCACATGATCAGCTGTCATTGGCTGACAGCTGATCACGTGATAAGGGGTCGGGATCGACCCCTTACACGGATCGGTGATCAGGCGAGTCTCACGGACTCGCCGATCACAGAGCGCGCCGCGCGCGCCCCTCAGGGGGCACGCAGGCCGCTCGTAACCAGGACGACGTCAATAGACGTAGTCCTGGAAATCTAGGTCCGCGCTAATGCCGTCATTCGGCAATAGCGCGGTACCCAAGTGGTTAATAGAAAGGAAGGCCCCAGAGAAAAAAAGGTGTAAAAGATGAAAAAATAAACAAGAAAAGGAAAGAAAAGAAAAAAAAAAGAGCAGTAGCAGATCCAAGAAAGTGGTGGACATGAAGTAGTTCTGACAAAATGCAAGACTGCCGTGTTTTACCTTTAAACAGGTAGATCATTAAGGGGGGTTAGAGGTGCACAATGGCCAATAGAAGGTCAGTGGAAGAGCAGGCAAAAAAGGAGTCGGGCACGTAGGACAATTATCTATTCCCTGCAGCCTGGCCAACCACTGATATTGTATTAAGTGGAGATTCTACTGCAGAACTTGTCCAAGGTAGAGTAGTGAAGTCGCTGGAGCCATATGTTATATGATAAATTTATCTAATGGGAGTTCCTGGTGGCAAAGTCATCTTTAATGCACACTTACTGGTGGCAAAGTCATCTTTGATGAACACTTACTGGTGGCAAAGTCATCTTTGATGCACACTTACTGGTGGCAAAGTCATCTTTGATGCACACTTACTGGTGAAAAAGTAATCTTTGATGCACACTTACTGGTGACAAAGTCATCTTTGATGTACACTTACTGGTGACAAAGTCATCTTTGATGCACACTTACTGGTGACAAAGTCATCTTTGATGCACACTTACTGGTGACAAAGTTATCTTTGATGTACACTTACTGGTGGCAAAGTTATCTTTGATGCACACTTACTGGTGACAAAGTTATCTTTGATGTACACTTACTGGTGGCAAAGTTATCTTTGATGCACACTTACTGGTGGCAAAGTCATCTTTGATGCACACTCACTGGTTACAAAGTAATCTTTGATGCACACTTACTGGTGACAAAGTTATCTTTGATGCACACTTACTGGTGGCAAAGTCATCTTTGATGTACACTTACTGGTGACAAAGTCATCTTTGATGCACACTTACTGGTGGCAAAATTATCTGATGCACACTTACTGGTGGCAAAGTCATCTTTGATGCACACTTACTGGTGGCAAAATTATCTGATGCACACTTACTGGTGACAAAGTCTTCTTTGATGTACACTTACTGGTGGCAAAATTATCTGATGTACACTTACTGGTGACAAAGTCTTCTTTGATGTACACTTACTGGTGGCAAAATTATCTGATGTACACTTACTGGTGGCAAAGTCATATTTGATGCACACCTAGTAACACCCGCTGACATTGATTGATGACAACACTGCCCCCACCCACCCAGAGAAGACCAAGAAGAGGAAGAATAATAAGTGGTCAAGTGATTACAATTACTACAAATTTTTAAGGTTTTTCAGATGGGTTTTTTTTTCTATAACCAGAAGTAATCTTTGAACAGTGGCAGAGAGGGACACAGGGTTATACTTTATATGAATTGTTGAGTCCCACTTAAGTACTAACCATGTTACACAAAAGTCGGTTCATTCCTATCTGTACTCCTGTTGGAAAGATGTAAGAAAAATGGAAACTGAAGTGCCACACGACTGCTAAGGAGGTCCAGATATAACTGTATTCCAATAAAAGTCAAGGTAAGACTTGTGTGTACCAGTGCATTTTTGATGTGTTTTTTTGTGTGTTTTTGATGCAATCCAGTACATTCCCCCCCCCTCTTTTTTTCTTAACCTTAAATAAAGACACGTGTGTTCCAGTGCATTTTTGGTGCATTTAGGTGCATTCCAGTGCATTTCGATGCATTTTACAAGCGTTACATTATAGGCCAGTGTAGAAGAAGTGCAGAATGTTCTACTTTTTGCTGAATCGCACTGGAACTGCAAGCACTGGTGTGAATTATGCCATTGAAAACCATATAACCTACTTTCCATGCATTTTTTATGCAGAAAAAAACGCACTGGACTGCATGTTGTGTGAACTGGCCCTAAAGTTGTATCTGGACCTCTTAGTAGTGATGTGGCACGTCAATTTCCATTTTTGTTACATTACAGTATAAGCAAAGGCCTTTGTTGAGATCCTCCAGGGTGTAGAAGTCACGTGCCCTGGAACCAGATTATTTACATCAAGATCAAAACTTAAAATAGCAATACCCGTAAGATAACCTTACAGATCCATCCTTATTTTTCCACTTGATTGAAAAGATTTCCCCGTATTTCCTGTTCTACAGTTACTACTGAAACAGAAGGGAAAATGCTCCCCCTCCCCCCTTCTCTCTCCTGACTCTGAGTGAGTACACTAAGGTAATCAGGGTACTCAGAGCACCCCTTACATCAGAGTTCCACTTTACACCAGAGGCCACAGTGTTCCCCCTTATATCAAAATCCTCTCCGTACATCAGAGTTTTCAGTGCCCCCCCTTAAATCCGGGTTCCCAGAGCATCCCTTATATCAGAGTCCCCAGAGTTCTCCCTTACATCAGAGTCTTCAGAGTTCAGATGTAAAAGGTGAACTCTGTGGACTCTGATGTAAAGGGGGACTCTTGTTATTAACTTGATATGATTAGAAATGTTATTTATTTGCAAAATAGATGTATAAAAAAAATTGCTGTGCGCTGCTAAAGTGTTCGGGTTTGACTTGAAAAAGTGGCAACCCTAACTAATACAAGTTAGCAGGGGTGCCAAAATGGAGTTATCACAAACACATTCTGGGCCTGCGGTGTGCCCGGGGCATTAGGATGTGCCCAAGCACACCCCGTGCGCACGCCTCTGTCCAGAGGTATGGCGGTTGAAGAACCTTTAACACCGGAAGCTTTCAGAAATGTTGGCTTCTGTGTGCTCTGATGTAAGGACTGGCAGGTTGAATGATTGATGGTGGATTGGACCCAGCACACTGAGGGGAGCAGCAATCCAACACAGGCAAAAAATTTATACGAACGCCGTTAAAGTTTATGGGACAGGAATATGAATAATCAAAAGTGCTAATTTTAAAGGCTTATGTGCAAGTTATTGTCATAAAAAGTGTTTGGGGACCCGAATCCTGCCCCAGGGGACATGTATCAATGCAAAAAAAAGTTTTAAAAACAGCCGTTTTTCGGGAGCAGTGATTTTAATAATGCTTAAAGTGAAACAATAAAAGTGAAATATTCCTTTAAATTTCATACCTGGGGGGTGTCTATAGTATGCCTGTAAAGGGGCGCATGTGTCCCGTGTTTATAACAGTCCCTGCACAAAATTACATTTCTAAACTGTTGGTGCTATATAAATCGTGTATAATAATAATAATAATAAAGGAAAAAAAGTAATTTAAAAGTACTGTAGTAGAATTGTCGGTCCCGGCAATGCAGATAAAAGTCATTGAAAAAAACTTCATGGGATTCCCCCACAGTCCATTACCAGGCCTTTGGGTCTGGTATGAATATTAAGGGGAACCCCGAACCAAAATTTAAAAAATAAATTGCGTGTGGGTCCCCCCAAATTCCATACCAGGCCCTTCAGGTCCAGGATGGATATTAAGGGGAACCCCGTGGCAACATTTAAAAAAAATGATGTGGGGGTCCCCCTCAATATCCATGTCTGGAATGGATTTTAAGAGGAACCCCGCGCCAAAATGTAAAACGAAAATGGCTTGGGGTCCCCCCAAAAATCCATGTTGATGGAGACAAGGGCCTCATCCCCACAACCCTTGCCCGGTTGTTGTGGGGGTCTGCGGGCGGGCGGCTTATCGGAATCTGGAAGCCCCCTTTAACAAGGGGACTCCAAGATCCCAGCCCCCCCCCTGTGGGAAATGGTAACGGGGTACAAATGTACCCCTACCATTTCACAAAAAAAGTGTTAAAATTATAAAAATGACATGACACGACTTGGGGGCAAGTCCTTTATTAAAAAATAAAAATGTCCCACAAAGTCCATTCATTTTTCTTCTCTCACTCAGACGGACTGAAAAAAAAAAAAAAAAAAAACCTGCACGCTGCCACTGATCCGCCTCCATGGGAGGTACCCGCTGTAATGACCGTGCTCTCAGGTGACAGTTCTTTTATAACTGAGGGCGGGGGCACATGGTGACATCACCGGGTGACCCCGCCACCCTCTGACGCACTGGGACATCGCTATGGCGGGACCACACCTCAAATTGTTCACTATTCGACGAACAGGCGAACACCCGATGTTTGAGTCAAACTTATGCTTGACTCGAACATCGGGCTCATCCCTATTCATTATATAGTGAGACCTGGAGGTGAAAATGGATGGAGGGGCTGCATGACTAAGGGAGGAACAGGGTCAGGGAACGGTCAGCTAGGCCAGTGTGCTTGGTGGGGGTGTATCCCTTACCTGATTGGAGGCAGAGGTTTAAGGTGCAGGGGTCAGATGTGAGGGTTTTTTGGTGAGGGAGTGAGGGAGTTCTTTCACATTCCAATGAGTCAGAAGTGGCAACTTCCTACCCACCCATCCTGGTGTTAGGGGTTTCTGCGGTGGATAGGTAGTGGTAGTGTTTTTTTATGTCTCAAGTTTTGACCAAGTTTATACAAAAAAACCCCCCCACAAAACCATTATATATATATATATATATATATATATATATATATATATATACACAATGTTATCTACTAAACGGTGTATGTTGCTCATTTGTCACAGCAGTTGGTGGGTCAAGGGGTCTTTGGGGGTTCAGCAATTACAAAAGCTTGGGGTCCATCTAAGGTATGGCACTTCCACTTGGTTAGCGGTGGATCTCCCAGGAGTGAGGTCCCCTGGGGGAGGGAATATGGAAGTATGTGTGATGTCAGAATGTCTTTGAGCCGGTTGGGGTGCGGCCGAGGACATGAACGATTCTATTTAAAATTGTGCCTTAAGGACACCCAAAGACCTCTTGTTGGACATTACATTGGTAATTTTGCACTTATTGGTATGTTTTAATGGTATGTTATTTTATTCTTTGGTTAATAAAATTGGCTGCTGTGGCCATATAAAACCCATGTCACTCAGTCCTTGTCTTTATTCTATATTTTAAGGACCTAGGTTGACGAATCCTTTACTCATGACTACTTGTACATGTTGATCATATCCCCCCTTAATCTCCTTTTCTCAAGAGGGAATACATTCAGTTCCTCTAATCTTTCCTCATAGCTGAGCTCCTCCATGCCTCTTATCAGTTTGATTGCCCTTCTCAGCACTTTCTCCAGTTCCCCGATATCAATTTTGAGAATTGGTGTATTTAGTGCTTTGTCACCTTTATGTTTAGCAATGGAGAGATAATTGGCACAATTCAATATCACATGAGAACATTGCTATAATGTCTGCTATTTTCAGCCATGTGACTGTTGTTTTCAGTTCATATTTGCTCACCTTGTTGAAAATAACAAACATTATGTCAAGTGATGTTCCGTCGATCTGTTTATCCTAGCAAATTGATCCTAATGTTAAAAAAGTAAAATAGACCGTTGCAAACAGTAATTAAGGCATGTTATTGATTTTCTTACCATATTTATCGGAATATAGTTTTAGGAAAAAAACTTGAATTTTAAATAAAGAACTTTGAAGCAAAATAAGGGTCAGTGCTAGGGTGCCCACGTGTCTCGGATTGCTCGGACATTCCTGCAATTAGCTGGTCTGTCCCGGGTTCGGGCACCTTCAGTCCGGGACAATACAGTGTCCCGGATTGAAACTGATGCAGTCGTTCGTGATTTTCCATTGACTGCCGAATGCCGATGATGTAATCCGGCCGGGCCAGCCCAGTGGTGTAGCATGGGGGTGGGCAGCCCAAGTGACTTCTTCCAATGAGGCAGACATGCCTCAGCACCCAGGTCTCCCCCCTGCCCAGGGACTCCAGTGGTCCAGCCTGCCATGTCCCCCATGATTCCCCAGGTGCGTACCACAGACAGCCCATGTGTGTGAGGGGGAGGGGCAGTGCTCGATGCAGACAAGCGTACGGCAGCTGCTGGTGGAGTTCCTGGCCTGCGGGGGATACCGAGGAGTGACTGGGGGATAGCGGACATCTATGGATGATCTTCATGTAGTCCTGGCCTGGAGTGGTGAGTGAAATCCACCGATCTACCTTATGTTTACGTGGGGGAGTAGTCAGTAGTGCAGGAAGGAGTGTAGTGGTCAGGGGGGTCAGTCAGGTAGGTCAGTTCAGGGGACAGGGAAGTCAGTGTAGTGGGCAGGTTGGTCATGGTAGAGGTCAGGTAGGTTATAGTGGTCAGGTATGTCAGTGTAGTGGGCAGTTAGGTCAGTGCAGGTGTCAGGTAGGTCAGTGTAGTGGGCAGGTAGGTCAGTGTAGTGATCAAGTAGGTCATTTTAGGCGTCAGGTAGGTCAGTGTAGTAGGCAGGTAGGTCAGTTTAGGGGTCAAGTAGGTCAGCGTAGTGGGCAGGTAGGTCAGTGTAGTGGGCAGGTAGGTCATTTTAGGGGTCAGGTAGGTCAGTACAGTGGGCAGGTAGGTCATTTTAGGGGCCAGGTAGGCCAGTGAAGTGGGCAGGTAGGTTATTTTAGGGGTCAGGTAGGTCAGTGTAGTGGACAGGTAGGTCAGCGTAGAGGTCAGTGTAGTGGACAGTTAGGTCAGTGTAGGGGTCAGTGTAGTGGACAGGTAGGTCAGTGTAGGGGTCAGTATAGTGGACAGGCAGGTCAGTATAGTGGGCAGGTAGGTCAGTGTAGGGGTCAGTATAGTGGGCAAGTAGGTCAGTGTAGGGGTCAGTGTAGTGGACAGGTAGGTAAGCGTAGGGGTCAGTGTAGCGGACAGGTAAGTCAGTGTAGGGATCAGTGTAGTGGACAGGTAGGTCAGTATAGTGGGCAGGTAGGTCAGTGTAGGGGTCAGTGTAGTGGGCAGGTAGGTCATCTGCTGTTTACTTGGCGGCCTCTTTAATACCAAGTCCCACCTCCTGGACTGACTTCTATGGTAGACAGAACACTGGTCCAATGCCGGCCCAGAAAACGAGACTTACTATTAACGAGGCCACAGGAGATTCTGGCTGTATGTAATCTGACGGCTCTTGTCCCGCCCCTCTCCCAGTTCCCTCCTAGGCAGCCCAAATTGCAGTATCGGCATATAACACACACACACTATTTGCACCCAATTTTCAGGGTGAAAACATGTGTGTTATACGCCAAAATAAATACAGTCGTTATTTATTGCAGATATTTATATCATTTTTCCAATTTATGCTTCACTTTGTATACTGTATATATGTTACTGTATATCAAGAATTAAACATTGTTGCAAAATATAATCACTTTATGTAGTTAATGTACTAAATCTGAAGAGTGCAAAATCTGGTGCAGCCGTGCATGGTAAGCAATCAGCTTCTAACTTCAGCTTGTTCAGTTAACCAGTTACCGGCCAACCATCGCAGTTATACTGTGGCAGGTTGGCTCCCCTGCGCGAATCGCCCATACATGTATAGACTTGATGTCCACTGGCATCCCGCGATCGTGTGAAAGAGAGGCAGAACAGGGATCTGCATTTGTAAACAAGGCAGATCCTCCTTATTACAGGGGAGAAGAGTGAGATCAGCTGTTCCTAGTGATCAGAAACAGTAATCTCTTTCTTCTCCCAGTAAATCCACTCCCCATTGACAGTAAGAAACACCTCCCTAGGGAACACTTAACCCCTTGATCGCCCCCTAGTTAACCCCTTCCCTGATAGTGCCATTTATACCGTGATCAGTGCATTTTTATAGCACTGATCACTGTATTGGTGTCACTGGTCCCCAAAAAGTGTTACTTAGGGTCAGATTTGTCCGCAGTAATGTCGCAGTCCTGCTAAAAATCGCAGATCGCCGCCATTACTAGTAAAAACAATAAAAAAAGTCCCTAAATCTTTCCCCTATTTTGGAAACGCTATAACAAAAACAATCAATACACGCTTATTGTGATTTCTTTTTTTTTAACAAAAATATGTAGCAGCATATGTATTGGACTGAACTGTTGAATAAATTAGTTTTTTTATATATTTATTTTTGGATATGTATTTACATCATGATCAACCGTGGACATGGCTGATCACATGGTAGAGTCTCCGTCAGAGACTCTTTACCTAGATTGGAGTTGCAGTGTGTTAGACTGACACAGTGAAAAAATGATCGCCGCGATCCACACCGCCCTAGAGGCGCGCATCGGCTTAATATCCTGGCAAAGTCATATGACGTCTAGTCAGGTTATTGAAACCACTTTGCCGCCGTCATTTTGCTATATGGCGGGCGGCATCCCCTGTCAGCACTCTAGTAGCAGCTGCGGATGCACTGTCCACATACCCCCTCCCTATCGAGCCTGACTGGCTCACACACTTTTCCCATTGTTCAGTTAACCACTTGACCCCCCTTCATGACTAGACCATTTTTTGCGATACAGCACTGCATTATTTAATTGACAATTGCGCGGTCGTGCAAAGCTATACCCCAAATAAAATGTATGTCCTTTTTTCCCCATAAATAGAGCTTTCTTTTGGTGATATTTGATCATTACTGCATTTTTTATTTTTTGCAAAAAATAAGAAAAAAAAGACCAACAATTTCGAAGAAGAAAAACATTTTTTTTTAATTTCTACTATAAAACATATCCAATAAAAAAATTAAAAAAAATCTTTTTTTTTTCCATAAATTTAGGCCAATATGCATTCTGCTACATATTTTTGGTAAAAAGAAATCCCAATAAGCACATGTTTTTACATTGGCGCAAAAGTTATAGTGTCTACAAACTATGGGTCATTTTTATTTATTTTTATTTATTTGTTATAGCAGAAAGTAAAAAATATATATTTCACTTGCCATGGTCACCTGCCGCCAGATGCAGTGTGTCACATGCCCCTGTAGCCTGCCACCAGATGTAGCGTGTCACTTGCCACCATCACCTGCCACCACATACAGCGTGTCACTTGCCACCATCACCTGCCACCAGATGGAGTGTGTCGCCCCCGTAGCCTGCCACCAGATGTAGCGTTTCAGTTGCCACCATCACCTGCCACCAGATGCAGCGTGTTACTTGCCACCGTCTCCTGGAACCAGATGCAGTGTGTCACTTGCCCCCATAGCCTGCCACCAGATGTAGCATGTCCCTTTATCCAAGTACATACCTGATTCCTACACTGACCTACCTGTCCACTACACTGACCCCTACACTGACCTAACTGCCCGCTACACTGACCTACCTGTCCTCTACATTGACCCCTACATTGACCTACCTGTTCACTACACTGACCTCTACACTGACCTACCTTTTCACTACACTGACCTACCTGACCCCTAAATGACCTACCTGCCCACTGCACTGACCTACCTGACCCCTACACTGACCTACCTGCCCACTACACTGACTTACTTGACCCCTAAAATGACCTACCTGCCCACTAGACTGACCTACCTGACACCTGCACTAACCTAACTGCCCACTACACTGAGCTACCTGACCACTATAACCTTCCTGACCTCTACCATGACCCACCTGCCCACTACACTGACTTCCATATCCCCTGCACTGACATATTTTTTTTTTCCAAAAAAGCTGCGCTATAATGATTCAAACCAATGTGTGAAACAAATGAATAAATAAATCAAAAAAAATTTAATCCAAAAATACAGACAAAGGAATCTATATATAAATGTTCAAATATTAGTCCATTTCCCAGTCAACAGTAATTCTGCTTATCATCTCCACCGTGTTTTGTCACACCGCACCAATGAAAAGAAGTGTCATCAGAGTTGCAGAGAGAGGCTTTCCACCACCAACAATACTGACGCTTACCAGCTATACTGATCCCATCTCAGAGATCAAATGTCGCCACTATTAAATCACTCCCTCTGAACATGGACTGCATGGAGGATGTATCTCTTTAAGCGCTCTGTTCAAGTGGATGGTATGTTCCTACGGCCACACCGCTCATTGCCCAGCACATGCATAAACAAGAGGAATCGCCATAGTGTGATATAGTCGAAAATTTTAATAAAATAAAAAGACTTGCACTTACATCAAATATGAAAAGGATTCGTTTTCAGTAAAAAGATTTTCCGGCCGGCTTTATACAACGCTGCCCGTCGCTTCCGGGTTCAGCATAGATCGCGGTGACGTCAACACGCCGCTCCTCCCTACGCTGTTTCGTTAGAGATAACGTCTTCCTGGGGCACTGACCTACCTGACCCCCTGACCACTACACTACTTCCTGCACTACTCACACTACTGACTACTCCCCCACACAAACATAAGGTAGATCGGTGGATTTAACTCACCACTCCAGGCCAGGACTCCATGAAGATCGTCCATAGATGTCTGCTATCCCTCAGTCACTCCTCGGTATCCCCTGCAGGCCGGGAACACCGCCAGCACCCACCGTACGCTCATCTGAATCGAGCACTGCCCCTCCCCTTCACACACATGGGCTGCCTGTGGCACGCACCTGAGGAATCATGGGGGACAGGGCAGGCTGGACCACTGGAGTCCTTGGGCGGGGGGGAGACCCGGGTGCTGAGGAGTGTCTGCCTCATTGGAGGTGTATGGTGATTATAGGGGCTGGAGCCTGGAAGAAGTCACTTGGGCTGCCCAGCCCCATGCTACACCACTGGGCTGGCCCGGCCGGATGACATCATCGACATTCGGCAGTCAATGGAAAATCGCGAACAGCTGCATCAGTTTCATTCCAGGACACTGTATTGTCCCGGAATGAAGGTGTCTGGGACCCGGGACAGATCTGCTAATTGCAGGAATGTTCCGGGCAATCCAGGACACGTGGGCACCCTAGACTCGGGACGTCTTCAGGACTGGAGTTGAGACACACTGTTCTAGACCACATTTAATGCACATGGGATCCAGCACAAGACAGTTTAACCATCTCAATACCGGGCACTTACACCCTCTTCCTGCCCAGGCCATTTTTCAGCTTTCAGTGCTCTCACGCTTTGAATGACAATTGCTACACTACACCCATGTGAAATTGTTATCATTTTCTTCACACAAGTAGAGCTTTCTTTTGGTGGTATTTAACCCCTTTCAGACCGGACCATTATGCTGGCTTAAGACCAGACCACTTTTTGAGATTCGGCACTGCGTCGCTTTAACTGACAATTGCGCGGTCGTGCGACGTGGCTCCAAAACAAAATTGACGTCCTTTTTTCCCACAAATAGAGCTTTCTTTTGGTGGTATTTGATCACCTCTGCGGTTTTTATTTTTTGCACTATAAACAAAAATAGAGCAACAATTTTGAAAAAAACACATTATTTCTTACTTTTTGCTATAGTAAATATCCCCCAAAAACATATAAAAAAAACATTTTTTTCCCTCAGTTTAGACCAATACGCATTCTTCTACATATTTTTGGTAAAAAAAAATCGCAATAAGCGATTATTGATTGTTTGCGCAAAAGTTATAGCGTTTACAATATAGGGGATAGTTTTATGGCATTTTTATTAATAATTTATTTTTTACTAGTAATGGCGGCGATCAGCAATTTTTATTGTGACTGCGACATTATGGCGGACACATCGGACATTTTTGACACATTTTTGGGACCATTGTCATTTATACAGCAATCAGTGCTATGCAAATGCAGTGATTCCTGTGTAAATGACACTGGCAGTGAAAGGGTTAACCAGGGGGTGGCAGTGTAGGGGTTAAGTGTTCCTAGGGGCGTGTTACTAACTGTGGGGGGCTGGGCTTTGTGTTAGTGAACACTGATCTCTGCTCCAATAACAGTGTCACCTGTTGCTAGGCAGAACGGGGAGATGCTGTTTACAACAGCATCTCCCCGTTTAGCCTCCCCGTGAGACAATCGCGGGTATCCCCGCGGCAATCGAGTCCGTGGGACCTGCGACCAGGGCGGCATATAGAAATGGGCGTACCTGTATGCCATTCTGCCGAAGTACATTGGCGTGCACCGGTCGGAAAGTGGTTAATCACCAAAAATGACCAAACATTTTGAAAAAGAAAAAACGTTTTTCTTAGTTTCTGTCAGTAAATTTTGTAAATAAGTAATTTTTTCCTTCACTGATGGGCGCTGTTGAGGTAGCACTGATGAGCACTGATAGGCTGCACTGATGGTCACTGATGAGGCGGCACTTATGGGCACTGATTAGGTGGCACTGATGAGGAGGCACGAATATGCCGCACTTATGGGCACTGATATGTGGCACTGATGAGCACTGATGGGTGGCAATGGTGGGCACTGGGCACAGATAGGTGGCACTGATGGGCACAGATAGGTGGCACGGATAGGTGGCACTGATGCACATTGATGGGTGGCACTGATGGACAGCAGTGGGAGACAATGGCTGCGCTGCTATCAATCTATCCAATCAGGACACAAGACACCGGCCAGAGCTGGTGTGCTTGCTCCCGTCGCTAAAATTTGGGGGCTCAGGTAAGTATGGGTAAGTAAGGGGGGCTCGAGGGGCGCTGCTGCATTAACTGATTGCCGGCCCGCTCACCGACAAATGACGGCAGGGCAGTGTGGCTCCTGTTCTGGGATGCCATCATATGGCGGCGTCCCAGAACGGCCGCTCTCGCATGGCCACGGGGGCACACAGCGTGGTGATCTAAGGAGCGCTGTGTTGCTAGAACACGGTGCGACCCCGATCTGTGTAAAGAGCCGTGACCACAGCTCTTTATCCATGTGATCGGCTGTGTCCAATCCAATGTAAACATGGAGATGCCAGTAATCGGCGCTCCTCGCCTCACACTGACAGAGTGTGAGGAGAGGAGAGCCAATTAGTGGCATCTCCTCACAGGGGAACATCTAGGAATGTAATCAGGGCACTGATCATCAGTGCCCTGATTACAATAAAGAAATATAGTGTCACAATTCAGTGCCCACCAATGCCAGCATACGGTGCTCACCAGTGGCAGCAATCAGTGCCCACCACTGCCCACAAGTACCGCCAATCAGTGCCCATTAGCCACACAAGTCAGTGCTGGCAATCAGTGCTGTCCATCAATGTCCATTACAGCTGTCCATCAATGCCTATTAGCGTCGGCCATCAGTGCCACCCATCAATGCCCCTCAGTGCCCATCTGTACTGCCTATCCATGCCGCCTATCCGTGCCCACCAGTGCCACCTATCAGCTGCCGCCTATTAGTGCCCATCAGTGCCACCTAACAGTGCTCTTCAGTGCCACCTATCAGCGCTTATCAGTGCCACATATCAGTGCCACCTATCAGTGCCCATAAGTGCGGCATATTAGTGCCTCATTATCAGTGCCACCTCATCAGTGCCCATAAGTGCCACCTCATCAATGCCCATCAGTTCAGCTTATCAGTGCCCATCGGTGCTGCCTCATCAGCGCACATCAGTGAAGGCAAAAAATGACTTAGTTACAAAGTTTACTGACAGAAAAAAAGTAAAAAAAAAATTTTTTTACACATTTTTGGTCTCTTTTTTTTTTGGGTAAAAAAAATAAAAAAAAACAGCAGTGAATAAATACAACCAAAAGAAAGCTCTATTTGTGTGAAGAAAATGATAAAAAATGTGTTTGCGTACAGTGTAGTATGACCGCGCAATTGTCATTCAAAGAGCGACAGCGCTGAAAGCTGAAAAATGGCCTGGGCAGGAATGGGGTGTCTGGTAGGCAAGTGGTTAAAAAATGTTTTTCACCTTAATGCATAGAATGAATTAAGGTGAAAAACAGCGAGGGTTTGCAACCCCTTTAACTTTTTTAAATGGATCTAGAATAATATAGAATAGAACAGAATAGAATAGATTGTATAGATCTATGTCTGTCATCAAGCATCAACTTTATAAGATAAAGTTTGAAGTTTTCTCCTGCTAGTTTGAGGTCATGTCCCCATGCTCTTGATCCCTGAGTTCTACATTATTATTACATTAGGCTTTGAAAAGCCTATATACAATGAAATGGCATAGACTGAAATGGCATAGACCTGAAATGGCATAGACTGAAATGGCATAGCTGTTTGATTTCTGCGCTTTTATCAAGGTTATTGTAGGTAACATTGCCCTGCATGATTATCTCTAAATTGAATGTTTTCATTGGTACATGCTGTTTGTAAGCCTCTTGCCACGTACGATCATTACAAACAGTGATGGCACGTGCATTAAGGGTGCACGGGTGCCACACCCTTTCTCCTGCCACCCCCCTCTATCACCAATAGATAGATTCATGCATTGCATAAATCTATCTATGGCCACCACTACCACCCCCTATTCAGGCGCCCGGACCCTTTTCAGGCACAGGGCGCCTGAATTACAGTGGCAAGGGTGTTTTGAAGCACCTGATTAAAGCCATAGGCTCTAATAAACGTCAAAAAAGGTGACCTGCGTGCGTCATGCAGGGCGCTCGCAGGTCATTCAGCTGTGTTAGAAAAGCGAACAAATATTTGCTTTCCTAACACTAAACTGCCTCTCCACCAATCAGGTGCTCGGGTCTGTTACCCGTCACCTGATTGGCTGAAACTGCAGGCGCTGTAATTGGACACCAGGAGTCCAATCATAGCAGAGGACGGAAAGAGAGGACGGGAGAAGACATTGAGGAACTATCCCACTGGCACAGGTAAGTGCAGATGGCAGGCCAGCGGGGGGGACACACTGGCAGCATTTGATATGGCACAGTGGCAGCGTTTGATGGGTCACAATGGGAGCAATTGATGGGCACAGTGGCGGCAATTGATGGGTACAGTGGCAGCAATTGATGGGCACAGTGGGAGCAATTGATGGACACAGTGGCGGCAAATGATGCGCACAGTGGCTGTGTTTGATGGCACAGTGGCTGCATTTTATGGGGCACATCGGCTGCATTTTATGGGGCACAGTGGCTGCGTTTGATGACACAGTGGCTGCGTTTGATGACACAGTGGCTGCGTTTGATGGGCACAGTGGCGGCAATTGAGGGGCACAATGGCTGCATTTTATGGGGCACAGTGGCTGCATTTGATGACACAGTGGTTGCATTTGATGACACAGTGGCGGCAATTGATGGGCACAGTGGCTGCGTTTGATGGCGCAGTGGCAGCAGTTGATGGGCACAGTGGCTGCGTTTGACGGGCACAGTGGCTGCGTTTGATGGCGCAGTGGCTGTGTTTGATGGCGCAGTGGCTGCGTTTGATGGGCACAATGGCTGCAATTGAGTGCACATTTGCTGTGATTGATGGCATCGTGGCTGCAATTGATGGCACTGTGATGCGATTTATGGGCACAGTGGCTGCATTTGATGGCCCAGTGGTGGCAAATGATGGGCACAGTGGTTGCATTTGATGGGCACAGTGCCTGCGTTTGATGGCACAGTGGCTCCGTTTGATGGCACAGTGGCAGCAATTGATGGGCACAGTGGCAGCAATTGATGGGCACAGTGGTGGCAAATGATGGGCACAGTGGTGGCAAATGATGGGCACAGTGGTTTCATTTGATGGGCACAGTGCCTGCGCTTGATGGCACAGTGGCTCCGTTTGATGGCACAGTGGCAGCAATTGATGGGCACAATGGCTGCCATTGATGGCACAGTGGCTGCGATTGATGGGCACAGTGAGGTTGCAATTGATGGGGTTTTATTTCATAATTTTTTAGTTTGTTTGTGCCCCCCCTAAAAAATTTTGAGCACCAGCCGCCACTGATTACAAATAGCCCAACACCAGTACAGTACTAAACAAGACCAAAATTGCCAAATCAATCTTAAAAGTAGCAAAAATAGAAGTAACATGTTCACATTGCTAGAAAAGTATCCCATCAATAAACATGTATAAAATGACTGGGAAATGTCTGATAAGGGGTGCACACTTGTAAGCAAGTACAGTTAGCTAGTTTGTAGCTTTTTCCCAAAATAGTGTGGTAATAGGGAATTTTGCAATTGAATGTTAGGTCCCCTTTTAGACAAAACCTTCCTGTAGGGATGTAATGGGTGCAGTTAGTGCCCATTAAAATGCCAGGAGGGGAGGAGCCTAGTGAGTTGGGGCATTAAAGCCAAATACCCCTGTGACTACATGTATAGTCAGCTAATGCCAAGGCTCGGCACAGGGCTGATGCCCCAGAAGAAGGAAGTGTACAGTATTCAGAAGGTGTAGGTTCAGCATTCCTGTCTACAAAATGCAGTGAGTCATAAACCGGATACATAGAGCCTAATGGGCCAGAGCCCTCTAAATGAGTACTAATGACCTTGGGCAACATAAGGGAGCATGTCCACCTGGGTAGAGCTATGGAGTGGGAGAGAAAGAGAGATTGGTGTACTAAAGAAAGAACCTTGTTACCTCTTAGTAACCGCCTCCGGTAAATTTACTGCTACAGCATGACCACTGTGTGCAGACTCAGGTATATATACAGTGGGTATAGAAGAGGATCACCCCTCTTGGCTTTGACAGACACACTTTTTGTTTTATCCAGCTGTATTTACTTAGTGTGACTTATAACATCCAAGTCAAAGATATAACACCAACATGTCAAAAAATAGTAGGAAAAAGTATCATGCCCCTCTTAAAAATGAATTGTGACCTCAATCAGGTGTAGCTAATCCCCTTCTCAATGGCACACAAAGCCATTTGACTTTCAACTGTGATCAGTTGTGGAAATTTAATTAACTCCAGGAAAATAGCTTACCAGGAAAATGTAAGCCACCGAAATTGAAGCAAACAAACAACTAGGTGGCAAGACACTGTCACTAGGATATCCAGGATTAGGTGGTGGACAGGCAAAAGTCAGGAGATGGATACAAATAAATGTCCAAGGCTTTATTAATGCCTATGTAGCACCCTCTAGTGTTCTAGAGAAATAGTATAGGGTTTTTTCAGAGTAGTTACATTTCCAGACTTGGCTGGCAGCCAAGTCTGAGTGTGTTTATGATCTGGGTTGGGAGTGACTCAGAGTAATGCTGGGTGACTCACAGGTGGTGTCCCCAGGCCCTCCCACTTCTTTCCAGAATGTTCTGGAAGGAGAGGTGGAGAGGGGAGGTGGAGCCACCTGGGGTATTCTAGGGAGGCACGACCAATCCCCAACTTGGATTGGCCGGGGGCAGGCCTCCTTAAATACCCAGGATCAGTATCGGGTGAAAGATGGAGATGGAGTGTGAGGCTATCAGGGCCTTTGAGGGAGCTCACCAGTCTGGGGGGTGGGTGACATTGGGCCTGGGCTTGGGTGTGGATGGGACCCTCTTACAACCCACAGAGGTGTCCTGGTAAGGAGGCACAGGAGGAGCAAGAGAGGACAGTGGGAGAACATGGCCAGGCAAGTCTTCAGGAGTTCCACAGAGTCAGCTAGGGGGGCTGGTGAGTGAGCACACACTGTCGGGAGGACTGGGAGGCACGCCTGAGAGGACCGAGATGCAGCAGTCTGGAATGGGTGCAGAGCCAGTCTGGAGGATGGTGGTGTCATGGGCAGTAGAGCGAGGCAGCTGCAACCAGGAGGGCTGGCAGTTCCTTAGTAGGTGGTACTGGGAGCCGTAGCCACAGAGATAGCTAGCACTGCGACTTTTCAAGATTTTGCTACACCAAAGGGGCCTACAGTCCCTGCCTGTAAAGGGCACCTGCTTTAGGCCTGGTTGAGCCAGTGTCAGGCCTACCAAATCAGTGCTAGCTAGTCCGGAGAGTGCAAGAGAGGAAGTGACATGTAGAAGGAGGAGTGCATATACTGTGATGTATATAGGAGTCCCAATGTTAACTGTTAATTACCTGGGCATCTCATAAGTTCCCTAGCCCCAGCCAAGTTTAACTCCCCTCAATAAAAATACAAAACCAAGTGCAAAGACTCCTTCATATCTCCGGATGCTTGAAATTGTGTGCTTGGCTTGACAGACGGACCACAACACTCAGCAGCTCCTACAGGTGTACTGCTACACCTAGAATCACAGTGAAGCATATTATTAGGAAGTGGAAGGAATTTGGTACAACACAGCCCCCCCCCCCCCCCCGGATCAGGAATAGCTCCCAACTGGATGTAAGTGGCCAGAGAGGCTACCATGAGGCCTACAGCAACTCTGAAGCAGTTACAGGAATTTATGACAAGGAGTGGTCATTGTGGGACTTCACTTCCCAATCACCTTGGAGACAAAGAACAGTCCATGTGTTTGTTTTTGATATTTTATTGAGGAAATAGAACTTGGATGGGTAGAGGAATTTATGGGAGGCCCAATGAAACAAACGATCGGCTGCTTGTGTAGCAATCAATTATTGGTACAGCTATATACAGTGGTGTGAAAAAGTGTTTGCCCCCTTCCTCATTTCCTGTTCCTTTGCATGTTTGTCACACTTAAGTGTTTCGGAACATCAAACCAATTTAAACAATAGTCAAGGACAACACAAGTAAACACAAAATGCAATTTGTAAATGAAGGTGTTTATTATTAAAGGTGAAAAAAAATCCAAACCATCATGGCCCTGTGTGAAAAAGTGATTGCCCCCTAAACCTAATAACTGGTTGGGCCACCCTTAGCAGCAACAACTGCAACCAAGCGTTTGCGATAACGTGCAATGAGGCTTTTACAGCGTCCTGGAGGAATTTTGGCCCACTCATCTTTGCAGAATTGTCCTAATTCAGTTACATTAGAGGGTTTTCGAGCATGAACGGCCTTTTTAAGGTCATACCACAACATCTCAATAGGATTCAGGTCAGGACTTTGGCTAGGCCACTCCAAAGTCTTCATTTTGTTTTTCTTCAGCCATTCGGTGGTGGACTTGCTGGTGTGTTTAGGATCATTGTCCTGCTGCAGAACCCAAGTTCGTTTCAGCTTGAGTACACGAACAGATGGTCGGACATTCTCCTTCAGGATCTCTTGGTAGACAGCAGAATTCATAGTTCCTTTTATCACGGCAAGTCTTCCAGGTCCTGAAGCAGCAAAACAGCCCCAGACCATCACACTACCACCACCATATTTTACTGTTGGTATAATGTTCTTTTTATGAAATGCACTGTTCCTTCTACGCCAGATATACTTGGACACACACCTTCCAAAGAGTTCCACTTTTGTCTCATCGGTCCACAGAATGTTGTCCCAAAAGTCTTGGGGATCATCAAGATGTGTTGTGGAGAAATTGAGACGAGCTTTGATGTTCTTTTTGCTCAGCAGTGGTTTTCTCCTTGGAACTCTGCCATGCAGGCCATTTTTGCCCAGTCTTTTCCTGATGGTGGAGGCATGAACGCTGACCTTAACTGAGGCAAGTGAGGCCTGCAGTTCCTTGGACGTTGTTGTGGGGTCTTTTGTGACCTCTTGGATGAGTCGTCGCTGCGCTCTTGTGGTAATTTTGGGCGGCCGGCCACTCCTGGGAAGGTTCACCACTGTTCCATGTCTTCGCCATTTGTGGATAATGGCTCTCACTGTGGTTCGCTAAATTCCCAAAGCTTTGGAAATGGCTTTATAACCCTTTCCAGACTGATAGATCTCAATTACTTTCTTTCTCAATTGTTCCTGAATTTCTTTGGGTCTCGGCATGATGTGTAGCTTTTAAGGATCTTCTGGTGGACCTTACTGTGTCAAGCAGCTCCTATTTAAGTGATGCCTTGATTGTGAACAGGTGTGGCAATAATCAGGCCTGGGTGTGGCTATAGAAATTGAACTCAGGTGTGGACAACCACAGTTATAGTATGTTTTAACAAGGGGGGAAATCACTTTTTCACACAGGGCCATGATGGTTTGGATTTTTTTTCACCTTTAATAATAAACACCTTCATTTACAAATTGCATTTTGTGTTTACTTGTGTTGTCCTTGACTATTGTTTAAATTGGTTTGATGTTCCGAAACACTTAAGTGTGACAAACATGCAAAGGAACAGGAAATGAGGAAGGGGGCAAACACTTTTTCACACCACTGTACACTCTTAAGCCCCATACACGCTATCAGATTTTCTGATGATTTTTGGCTTCAGATTTACCAAAACCATGTAGTACAAGAGCCTGTCTGATTGTATACAAATTGAAACACCTAAGGTTTGACCTCATATTATATGGTTTTGGTAAAACTGAAGGAAAAAATCGTCAGAAAATCTGATAGTGTGTTTCGGGCTTGACTCCAGTCTCCTCTAGCATATCTCTTGCTAGCAGACTGTTACTCTTTCTCTTTCTCTTCAGCACATCTCTTACTTTTTCACAGCTAGCACATGGTTAGGCCTGACACTGGTTCAGCCCGGCCTTAGCAACCGCCTTTTGCAGGCAGGGACCATGGGTCCCTTTAATGTAGCAGCAATGGAATAGGAAGTCTGCTCCCAGTAAGCCCTCTTCAGGCCCTGCCAGCCCTCCTGGCTGTAGCTGCCTGACTTCACTGCCCGAGACATTGCAATCCTCACTACTGGCTCCACACCCAGCTCTATTTCCTCTCAGTCCTCTCTGGCATGCCTCTCCAGTCCTCCTGATAGCACATGTTACTCACCAGCCCTCCTGGTTGCAAACTGGTGGTTGCCTCCTGAAGACCTGTTTGGTAGTACTAACCCCTTGCTGTCCTCTCTGACTCCCCTCTGTGCCTCCTGTCCAGATCCCTCGTGTGAGTCGCAAGCATAAGGTCAACCCCCCAAGGTCCCGACAGCCTAGCACTCTGTCCTCAGTTCTTCCACCCAACAAGTCCTCCCCAGCTGGGCTGACCCTGGATATTTCAAGGAGGCCTGCCCCTGCCAGTCCTAGTTTGGAATTGGTCGGGGCTCCCTGAGACACCCCAGACAGCTCCATCTCTCTTCCCCTCTTCTTCTAGAAATTTCCAGAAGAAAGAGGGAGGTGACAGTGCAGTGATGCTGTCCTTGAGTCATAGCTGCTACTCTGAGGCACTCCCAGCCCACACAGATCAAAACAAAGAGGCCTAGCTTCCAGCTAGGCCTCCCTAAATTTACCTGCACTACTTAAATCCTAACCTCTAGCACCTAGGTAGAGGGTGCTACATTTCCATGTGACAACAATATCACACATTTTCCACAAATGTGGCTTGTATGGGAGGGTTGCTAGAAAAAAGACACTATTCAAGAAAGGCCACATGCAGTCATGACTGAGCTTTGCCAAAACGCACCTTGAAGATAAAGGTGTTATTGTCAGATGAGACTAAAATTTAATTATTTGGCCTCAACACCAAACCATATTTCTGGTGGAAATCCAATACAGCTCACCATCCAAATAACACCATTCCTACAGTAAATCATGGAGGTGGTAATATCCTGTTATGGGGGTGTTTCTCTGCAGCAGGGACTGGAGCACTTAGATAGAAAGAAAAATGGATGGGGCAAAAATACTGTCAAACTATTGAAGAAAATCTGCTGCCCTCTTTCAGAAAGTGGTCAATGGGAAGAAGGTTTACCTTTCAACATGATAATGACCCAAAGCACACAGCAAAAATGAGCACACAGTGGTTGAATGAGAAAATGGTGAATGTCCTTGCATGGCCTAGTCAGAGTCCAGACTTAAACCCCATTGAAAATCTGTGGAATGACTTGAAGACTGCAGTCCACAAACAGTCACCATCAAATGTAACTGAATTTGAGCAGTTCTGCAAAGAAGAGCAGGCAAATATTGCAAATTCTAGATGTGCAGTTAGTAGAGACAAATCCCAATAGACTAAAAGCTGGAATTAAAGCAAAAGGTTGTTCAACAAAATACTGACACAAGGGGGGGTGATCCTTTTTCCAACTCAGTGATTCTGTTTTAAATTAAATTATTAATTTTTTGACATGTTGGTGTTATATCTTTTACTTAATGTTAGAAAGTTGCAGTTGCAAGTTTAGTAAATAAAGCAGGATGCAACAAAAAGTGTGTCTGTCTTCATTTCAGGCAGCAAATCAACAAAATGTGATTATTTTACAGGGGGTGATTCTTTCCTATACCCACTGTACATGATTCTGCACTTCCAGGGTGGGGGCACATGCTTGCCACTGGCAAGCTGGCTGTGCTGTGATTAGACAGAGCACAAGCCAATCAGCGGGTGCCGTCCAATAGATGTCTAACGGCACCCACTGATCAGGGAGGAGGAAGACAGGACAGAGCTCTGTATATGTAAACAAAGCAGAGCGCTTCCCTGTCAGTGGGGATGTGGCGGTTTTTGTTTCCCTGCAAAGCAGGGAATAAAAACCGGCACAACCCTTAGTAAAAGCACCTCACAGTACACATAAACACTGGTTATGCACACATTTAACCCTTTGATCGCCCTTCATGTTTAACCCCTTCCAAGCCAGTATCATTAGTAAGATTAGTGCCATTTTTAGCACTGATAACTGTATTAGTGTCACTGGTTCCCACAAAGGGGTTGGTTTATTAAAGGCAAACAGTCTGTGCACTCTGCAAGTGCAATTGCTCTAGAGCTTAGTAAATGAAGTTATTTGCAAAGAATACCCAATCACATGCAAGGAAAATAAAAGAAAATTATTTTTGCTTGCACATGATTGGATGATGGAAGTCATCAGAACTCTCCCTTATTTACTAAGCTCTGGAGCAACTGCTATTGTAGAGTGCAACTGCAGTCTATGTGCCTTTAGTAAATCAAACCCAAAGTGTCAGTAAGTGTCAGATTGTCCCCCGCAATATCGCAGTCCTGCTATAAGTCACTGATCGCAGCCATTACTAGTATAAAATAAAATTGCGGTATATAGACCATAGTTTGTATGCGCTATAACGTTCATGTAAACCAATAAATATACGCTTATTGGGATTTTTACCAAAGTTATGTAGCAGATTACATATTGTCCTACATTTATGAAGAAATGTAATTTCTTTTTATTTTATTTTATTTATTTTTTTTGATCACCAATGTTTTTTTTTTTTTAACCACTTCAGCCCCGGACCAATAAACACCTTAAGGACCAGAGGTCTTTTTCCAATTTCGCACTGCGCTGCTTTAACTGGTAATTGCGCGGTCATGCAATATTGCACCCAAACGAAATTTGCGTCCTTTTCTTCCCACAAATAGAGCTTTCTTTTGATGGTATTTGATTGCCTCTGCGATTTTTTTTTTTTGCGATATAAATGGAAAAAGAGTGAAAATTTTGAAAAAAAAAGATATTTTCTTCTTTTTGTTATAAGAAAAATCAAATAAACTAAATTTTAGTCATACATTGAGGGCAAAATTTATTCAGCCACATGTCTTTAGTAAAAAAAATGTCAATAAGCGTATATTTTTTGGTTTGCGCAAAAGTTATAGCGTCTACAAACTAGAGTACATTTTCTGGAATTTACACAGCTTTTAATTTATGACTGCCTATCTCATTTCTTGAGGTGCTAAAATGGCAGGGCAGTACAAACCCCCCCAAATGACCCCATTTTGGAAAGTAGACACCCCAAGGAAATTGCTGATGGGTATGTTGAGCCCATTGAATATTTATTTTTTTTGTCCTAAGGGATTGAATAATGACAAAAAAAAAAAAAAAATTCTTACAAAAAGTTGTCACTAAATGATATATTGCTCACACATGCCATGGTTATATGTGGAATTGCACCCCAAAATATATTCCGCTACTTCTTCCGAGTATGGGGATACCACATGTGTGGGACTTTTTGGGAGTCTAGTCACGCACGGCACCCCGAAAACCAATCACCACCTTCAGGATTTCTAAAACCCCGTACACACGAGAGGACTTATGTCCGACAGACTTCCGAAGGAGTTCCGTCAGAGTTCTGCCGGAGTTCCGACAGAGTTCTGACGGACTTTTCGGCTGAGCGGACTTGGCCACACACAATCACACTAAACTCCGACGGATTCGAACGTGATGACGTACGACTGGATTCGAATAAGGAAGTTCATAGCCAGTAGCCAATAGCTGCCCTAGCGTCGGTTTTAGTCCGTCGGAATAGCATACACACGAGCGAATTTTTCGAAGGGACCGGGTCCGGCGGAGTTCCTTCGAAAAAATTTGAAGCATGTTCCATATTCTAAAGTCCTTCGGACTTTGGCGAGTCAAAAGTCCGTTGCAGCCCACACACGATCGAATAGTCTGACGGAATCAGTCTGTCGGACTTTGGATGTTGAAAAGTCCGCTCGTGTGTACGGGGCTTAAGGGTGCAAATTTTTGATTTAACTCCTCACTACCTATCACAGTTTCGAAGGCCATAAAATGCCAAAATAGCACAAAACCCCCCAAAATGACCCCATTTTGTAAAGAAGACACCCCAAGCTATTTACTGAGAGGCATGTTGAGTCCATGGAATATTTTATATTTTGCCACAAGTTGCGGGAATATTACAAACTTTTTTTTTTTGCACAAAGTTGTCACTAAATGATATATTGCTCACACATGCTATGGGCATATGTGAAATGACACCCCAAAATACATTCTGCTGCTTCTCCTGAGTACGGGGATACCACATGTGTGGGACTTTTTGGGAGCCTAGCCGCGTACGGGACCCCGAAAACCAAGCACTGCCTTCCGGATTTAAATATACGGGAGGTTTATGTTTTGCGTGTGGGTGTTAGCGGTACTGGCACTAACCTAGCGCTGCCTGGGGTGACGCAGACCCTGACCCTAAAACCTAATTGATATCACCCGCCGGGTGATCAGGGGGTTAAACCTTTATTGGGTAATAAATGGTGGGTGCCCTGATGCTATAAAAAACCAACTAACCAGAGTCACCCGTAACACTTATACGGTGATCAGTGGTGAAAGGGTTAACTAGGGGCAATCAGGGGGTTCAAATTTTTATTAGGTAGTATATGGGGGTCCCTGGCGCTATATAAAAACCTGACGGGGAGCCTAAACAACTAACTGGCTAACCAGCGTCACCAGTGACACTTATACTGTGATCGCTGGTGAAAGGTTAACTAGGGGCAATCAGGGGGTTAAAACCATTATTGGGTAGTATATCGGGGTACCTAGCGCTATAAAAACCTGGCGGTGAACCTAAAAAAATAACTAGCTACCTAGCGACAGTAGCGACTCTGATGCAGCGATCAGAAAAATTATCGCTTAGTGACACTGGCAAAAGGGGGTGAAAGGGTTAACTAGGGTTTGTGTACCTATGTGTACCTATGTGTCAGTGTAGTGTTTTGGTGCACTTACTTTTAGTCTTCTCCTCGTAGTCCGGTCAAAAAGACCGCCCGAGGAGAATGACATCACTTCCTCCTTCCTGTGTAAACAATAAACAGTGGGAGGAAGTTCGTCATTGGCCAGGAGCGATCGAGAGGGGGTGGCCAGAAACCAACGGCCATCCCCTCATCACGGATCGCTCCCGGAGGGAAACGGACCGCCGTATCCAGCGGGAGGGGGTCCGATCGGACCCCCCACCCGCTGGAAGGCAGGCACGTACATGTACGTGCTTGTGCCTGCCTGTGCCATTGTGATGACGTACAATGGTCTATAAGTGGTTAAACCCAGTATATAAAATATCACCAAAATAAAGCTCTATTTGTGGGGAAAAAAGTGATATATATTTTGTTTGAGTACAGCGGTGCAGGATTGCGCAATTGTCAGTTAAAATAACACTATGCCAAAAAGCACTGTGTTAAGCCTCTAGCACACAATCAGATTTTTGGAAGACCGAATGTCTGTTTTTTGTTGCATGCTAGTCTCAATATCGAAAGTGAAGAGATTACTCACCATGCGAAAATTCTCGTACTATACAATTCAACTTCAGAAGTGACGCAATGGGGGTTATTTACTAAAGGAAAATCCACTTTGCACTGCAAGTGCACTTGGAAGTAAAATTGCTGTAGATCCGAGGGGACATGCAAGGAAAATAAAAAACAGCATTTTAGCTTGCACATGATTGGATGATAAAATCAGCAGAGCTTCCCCTCATTTCAGATCTTCCCTTTAGATTTAGAGCGACTGCACTTCCAAGTGCACTTTCAGTGCAAAGTGGTTTTTCCTTTTGTAAATAACCCTCAATGTGTTTAATAGTTTTGTATGTATTCTTTCATTTCTGAGCATGCGTAGTCTTGCTCTTACATTTTTTTCGGAAGAAAACCGTACTAATGAAACAAAAACGGCCGTTGTGTTTGCGTACGATTAAAATGTTATGGTCTGCACATCTGGCTTTTTTCAATTGAAAAAATGGGAAAGCACCGTACTAACGATCCGAAAATCGTCAGATCGTTCGACGGAAGAAATTTTACCTCTGATTTTTTTGTATCGTGTGTACGAGCCTTAAGTCTTCTAGAGCAGCGTTTCTCGACTCCAGTCCTCAAGTACCCCCAACAGGTCATGTTTTCAGGCTCTCCATTATTTTGCACAGGTGATTTGATCAGTTGCACTGCCTTGGTAATTACCACAGCCATTTCATCTGAGGGAAATCCTGAAAACATGACCTGTTGGGGGTACTTGAGGACTGGAGTTGAGAAACACTGTTCTAGAGGGCAAGTGGCTAATCTCGGCTGACAGAGCCATATGCTTTATCTTGTGAATCCCAGTTTAAATAGAACAAAACGCTATATAGTTACATAATAGGTATGGCCGAAAAAAGACAATAGTCCATCCAGTTCAACCTATGTAGGTGTACGTGTGTCAGTGTCTGTAATTATTTCCCATATCCCTGTATGTTGTGTTCTTTAAGATGCTCATCCAACAGTCATTTAAAAATATTCATACTCCCTGCAGCCACCACCACTTGAGAGTTCCACATCCTTATTGCCCTGACAAATTCCCTATGCAGTTTAACCGCTTCAGCCCCAAAAGATTTTACCCCCGTCCTGACCAGACCACTTTTTGTGATTCGGCACTACGCCGCTTTAATTGTAAATTGCGCGGTCGTGCGATGTTGCACCCAAACAAAATTGACGTCGTTTTTTTGTGGTATTTGATCACCTCTGCAATTTTTATTTTTTGCGCTATAAACAAAATTAGAGCAACAATTTTGAAAAAAAAAAAAAACACAATATTTTTTACTTTTTCCTGTAATAAATATCCCCAAAAAATCTAATAAAAAAATTATTTTTTTCCTCAGTTTAGGCCAATATGTATTCTTCCACATATTTTTGGTAAAAAAAAAATCGCAATTAGCGTGTATTAAATGGTTTGCACAAAAGTTATAGCGTCTACAAAATAGGGGATAGTTTTATGGCATTTTTATTATGAATTTTTTTTTTATTAGTAATGGCAGCAATCTGCGATTTTTATCCTGACTGCGACATTATGGCGGACAAATCGGACACTTTTGACACTATTTTGGGACCACTGACATTTATACAGCGATCAGTGCTATAAAAATGCACTGATTACTGTGTAAATTACACTGGCAGGGAAGGGGTTAAGTGTGTACTAGGGAGTGATTCTAACTGTGGGGTGGGTGGGCTACAACTCACATGACAGCGATCACTGCTCCCAATGACAGGGAACAGTGATCTCTGTCATGTCACTAGGCAGAACGGGGAAATGCCTTGTTTACATAGGCATGTCCCCGTTCTGAGGCTCCCTGACATGATCGATAACCCTGCCAATTAAAGGGGACATACAGGTATGCCCATTTGCCCACCGCTGCCATTGTGCCGACGTATATCAGTGTGCAGCGGTCGGCAAGTGGTTAAGATGCCCATCCAAGAGTCTTTTAAAAATATCCATACTCCCCGCAGCCACCACCACTTGTAGAAGAGAGTTCACGTTCTTATTGACCTGAGAGTGGAAAAACCCCCTACGCAGTTTAAGGTTAAACCACTTCTCCTCCAATCTCATCGTGTGGCCCTGTGTCTTCTTATGCCTCGTACACACGGTCGGACATTCCGACAACAAAATCCATTGGATTTTTTCTGATGGATTTTGTGCCAAACTTGTCTTGCATACACACGGTCGGACAAAGTTGTCGGAAAATCCGGTGGTTCGGAACGTGGTGATGTTTGTTGGGTACGATGGGACTACGTAGAGGCTAGTAGCCAATAGCTTTGGTCTCGTAATTTAATCTGAGGATGCGTGGCACTTTGTCCGTTGCAATTCTCTACAAACGATCGGAAAAAGTCAGATCAGTTTTTGTTGTCGGAACATTTTTGATCCAGCTCTCAAACATTTTCCGTCGGGATTTCCGACGGAAAAAGTCCGACAGAGCCCACACACGATCGGATTTTCTGACACAATAATCAGATCGGACCTTTTCCGTCGGAAAATCCAACCGTGTGTACAGGGCATTACACTCCCTAGGTCTGAATCTAGTATGATCTATGATGTATGAAGATGGGTCCCAAAACTGTGGTGCTCCCAAGGAGAGGGGGTCCTCACATCCAGAGCCATTCTATGGACGTGATGACGTCAGGAACAGTCCATGTACAAGACCGCTAACATTTGGGGTGGGGGGGATTGGAGGCAAGAATAGCAGGAGCCAGCCTTGCACTCGGAGAATTAAGTATAGATTAATTAAGAATATATCAGCTCTCATCTCCCCTAGGCAAAAACAAGCAGTTACCCATGCAATACGGGCACAGCCCCACTGCATAGGAAATATTTTGTTTTTCCTCGGAGTTCTTCTTTAAACAATTTTTATTGCTTGGCAAAGCTGTCCCAAAGTTACTTTAGATGCATATTTTCTAGTTTGCCTACAGTGAACCTTTTTTAAGTGATAATTTAGAGATTTATCTGTAATATGTGGAAAGGATTTCAGCTGAACTTTGGGTGTATGCTATTTGGGCACAAATTGCTGTAATCCTAATGCAAATAAGACACTCTATAAAGATTACACAGTGAAAGTACTCATTTATATCAGAGTTACATTTCTGAGACATTTTTGCTACATTTTCAAAATCTAAAATAAGCTGTAATTTTAATAAGAAACACAACATTTTGGCAAGTTTTATGCATTTCATTTTTTGGCAGTTTGAATGTAAAAATCATTTAAAAAATTTGATATATTTTGTAGTATTATCTGTCAAGTTGCCTTAAAGTGATTGTAAGGGTAATTAAAAAAAATAAAATAACAAACATATCATACTTACCTCCACTGTGCACCTTGTTCTGCACAGGGTGGCCCTGATCCTGCTCTTCTGGGGTCCAGTGGCGGCTGGTGAAATTTTAGGATGGGGGGGGCGCCAGACCCCTCCCTTCCTTTTTCACCCCTCCCACTTGGTAAACATGGGCATGGTTTCAGCACAATAGTGGGCGTGGCTCTAAGGTGGTGTGGTTAGCGTCTGAGATAAACGAGGGATGATGCAGGGAGAGGGAGAGAGGGATGGAGGGACAGCAGGCCCAGATCCTACACAAAAATAGCTTGTGTCTCGTCAAATGTAGCCTGTGTCCCACCAAATGCAGCCTGTGTCCCACCAAATGCAGCCTGTGTCTCACCAAATGCAGCCTTTGTCCACCAAATGCAGCCTTTGTCCACCAAATGCAGCCTGTGTCTCACCAAATGCAGCCAGCCTGTGTCCCGAAGCCAAGCAATTGGAGAAATTCTTCAAATGACAGTTTGACAGACGCTCTCCATCCAATCTGACAGAGCTTGAGCTATTTTGCAAAGAAGAATGGGCAAAAATGTCACTCTCTAGATGTGCAAAGCTGGTAGAGACATCCCCAAAAAGACTTGCAGCTGTAATTTCAGTGAAAGGGGGTTCTACAAAGTATTGACTCCGGGGGGCGCCATACAAATGCACGCTACACTTTTCACATATTTTTCTCTTATTTTTTTGTCAAAACTTTGGAAAACCATTTATCATTTTCCTTCCACTTCACAATTATGTGCCACTTTGTGTTGATCTATCACATAAAATCTCAATAAAATACATTTACGTTTTTGGTTGTAACATGAGAAAATGTGGAAAATCTCAAGGGGTATGAATACTTTTTGAAGACACTGTATGTTTGCCTGAATATCCATTTTACCCTCCACTTTCTCTGCGATAAAGGAATCCAGTCATAACCTGGTGAAGGACACAAACCAACAAAGCTAAAAATACCACAAAGTGGACATTTCTTTTGTTTTCTGAAGAAAACTTTTATGAAACATAAATAAAAAGATGTAGAGAGCAATGACGCCGGAACGTGATTGAACGCAACCAATATCCTTCCCCATCAACGTCTGTGTTTGTTTTAGGATGGAAGGTTTATATATGCTTTGTCTCCAATACTTTTCTTTTATAGATTGACCTCTCCTCTCCTCCCCAGTTCTAACTTCTAGGAAAATGATAACCGAGTCCTTGGAGGTTTTTATGTTCCTTATTGATTTTCAGTGTCTGGTAACAATGTGCTTATCTCAGGCTTTTTTCCTATGCTTTTCTTTTTCTGCCTTTTTCTTCTTCGTATTTTGAAATCTTTCATAAAGACGGGGATGAGGTGAGATAACTCAGTCTGAGTACAAAGTAATAAGGCAAAAACCCAAAGCACAATATTGTACTAAATAACAATCTTCTCAACAATACTATGAAAAACATACAAATATTTTAAAGCCTTGCTTAACCACTTGCTTACTGGGCACTTAAACCCCCCTCAGTCCCAGACCAATTTTCAGCTTTCAGCGCTGATGCACTTTGAGTGACAATTACGCGGTCATACAACACTGTACCCAAATGAATTTTTTATCATTTTTTTCCCACAAATAGAGCTTTCTTTTGGTGGTATTTAGTTACAGCTCGGAGTTTTATTTTTTGCTAAACAAACAAAAAAAGATGCAAAAAAAAAAAAAAAAAATCATGTTTTAATAGTTTGTTATAAAATTTTGCAAACGGGTCATTTTTCTCCTTCATTGAAGTGCGCTGATTAGGCGGCACTGATAGGCTGCATTGGTGGGCACTGATGGGCTGCATTGGTGGGCACTGATGGGCTGCATTGGTGGGCACTGATAGGCTGCACTGGTGGGCACTGATAGGCATAGTTAAGGCGGCACTAATAGGCACAGATAAGGCGGCACCGATGGGCACAGATAAGGCGGCACTGATGGGCAAAGATGGGCACAGATAAGATGGCACGGATGGGTGGCACGGATAAGTGGCACGGATGGGTGGCACGGATGGGCACTGATAGGTACCACAGATAGATGGGACTGATGGGCACTGATAGGTGGCACTGATAGGTGGCTCTGATAGGTGGCACTGCTGGGCACTGATGGGCGGCACTGCTGGGCACTGATGGGCGGCACTGCTGGGCACTGATGGGCGGCACTGGGGTGCAGCACCTGAGGCAGATTTTGGGTGGCACTGTGGGTGGCACTGCTGGGTGGCACTGTGGGTGGCACTGTGGGCACTGCTGGGTGGCACTGTGGGCACTGCTGGGTGCCACTGTGGGCACTATGGGCACTGCTGGGTGGCACTGACAGGGGGGCACTTACTTTATTTCAGGATGGCACTGCGGGTGGCAGGTGGGCACTGGCAGGGGGCAGGTGTCCTTTTAAATTGCTGGCCGTGATCGGGACTGATGTCCCGAACACGGCCGCCGGCGATCGGCTTTTTTTTTTCTCCTCGCGCTGTCAGCGCGAGGAGGAATACTAGCCGATTACCGGCTCCGTTTTATCACATGATCAGCTGTCATTGGCTGACAGCTGATCACGTGATAAGGGGTCGGGATCGACCCCTTACACGGATCGGTGATCAGGCGAGTCTCACGGACTCGCCGATCACAGAGCGCGCCGCGCGCGCCCCTCAGGGGGCGCGCAGGCCGCTCGTAACCGGGACTACGTCAATAGACGTAGTCCCGAAAATGTGGGTCCGCGCTATTGCCGTCATTTTGCAATAGCGCGGATCCCAAGTGGTTAAACTTACAAGTCTTACAAGTGGACCTTGCACATTATCTTAACCAGTTGAAGATCGGGCATTTTCTGGAACATTTTGTTTAAATTTGCGAAAATCATTTTTTTTTTTTTTTGCTAGAAAATTAGTTAGAACCCCGCCAAACATATATATTTTTTTAAAGCAGAGGCCCTAGAGAATAAATTGGTGGGTTTTGTAATAGTTTATGTCACAAGGTATTTGCGCAGCATTTTCAAAAGCAGTTTTTGGAAGAAAATAAAAACAACACTTTTTAAAATTTTAATGCATAACCCAAATTTTTTTTTGTAAAACATAAAAGATGATGTCAAAATATACCAAAAGATACCAAACATGTCACTCTTTTAAAACAAAATTTTACTATCCATAGGTGACGCTTTAAAAGCCTTTACAGGTTACCATTTTAGATGTACAAAGAAGCTCTGGTGCTAGAATTACTGCCCATGATTGGACATTTGTGGGTATACCTCCCATGTGTGGGGCGATCGTGGTTTGTGTGCATTCAGGACCAACGCACCTATTTACCTTCGCAAAGTTAGCATGGGGAAGGGAGAGGGCCCTTTATTTAATTTTTATTTATTTATTTTTTTTAATTGTTAATTTATACTTTTTTTTATACTGTCATTTTAAACTTTTTATTTATTTTTTGATAACTTTTTCTATCACAAGGAATGTAAACATCCCTTGTGACAGCAATAGGCATGTGTCAGGTATTATTATGAAGTGGTTTGCGACCCCAAATCTTACCTGTGCACTTAAAAGCATTCAAAATGCCAAGTTCGGCAGTTTTGAATGAATGAATGGGTGACTTGTATAGCGCTACCTATGCAAACTAAATCGTCTCAGGGTGCTTTTGCCGCCAGTGTCCATCTGCAGTATAGAGTGGTCCTTTGCCCCATGGGGTCCCGACACGCTTACAAACGCATACAACATACACCAGGGGCGGACTGACAACTCATGGGGCCCCCGAACAATAGGAGATTATGGAGCCCCCGACAATAAGAGAAGATTATGGGGCCCCTGGGCAATAGGAGATTATGGGGGGCCCCGGGCAATAGGATATTATGGGGAGCCCTGGGCAATAAATTATGGGGCCACACAGACACACAGTATACACACACAGAATACACAAAGGTACTGGAGAGGCGGGGCAGCTATAATCTTGGGATTTTTAAAAATACACTGATTTTTACATACTGTACTGTCCCTGGTTTTAGTGAGGCTGGCAACCCTGATGGGGCCCCTTAGTGGCGTGGGGCCCTCGGGCAGTGCCCGAGTACCCATATAATCAGTCCGCCCCTGACATACACATATTTGGGCAACTTTTCTGACAGGGTCTAATTAACCTACCAGAATGTCTTTGGAGTTTTGAATACCCTAATTTTTTTAAAACTGGCGCCTTTAAAATTCGAGTAATCTGGAAGTGACATCGCTTCCGGGTTACTACATCCAAGACCAGATCAAAGCTAATTCCGACTTTGTTTGGGTCTCCAGCCAGCCTCTTTGTATTATGCCATTGTCATAATTGTCATTATCCTCCTTTAGACAAGTTTACTCTCTAACACACCTGAAGAAGTGGACCCCTCCGCGAAATATGTTGAGATTTGGATACATGTTATGTGATAGGTCATAAGTATCAGCCTTAGGCATCATTGCATCACTGTGCTATTGTTCAGCCGATAGAGCATTTCACATGCCTTATTGTGGCACAACACCTTTTTATATGTGTTTTATCAAATTGTTGTAATAAAAATACTTTTTTTTATAGGTTTATCTATGTGTTGATGTTCTTGTACAGTACCAATAAACTCAATGATAGGCTCCTCAAAATATTTTCTTCATAGTGATTTCAGGATGCAGGTACTCTTTTTGTGATACTTAAGTTTTATGTATGTCTTTGAGACAATAACCTTTGGAATTTTGGACTGTGTGTGGAATCATCTTTATAATCCCTCAAGTATGTTTTGAAAAAATGGTGACCTATTTCAGTTTTTTTGTAGACCCCCCCTCGGGAAGCACCAGGCCAACACCATGCCCAATTCCATGCCGATAACAGGACAGATGATGTAAAGTATGTATATCTAAAACCTTTTTTTTTGCAGTATAACATAAAGCCACGTATTGCTACCACTAAAGAGCTTTAAACCAACCTTATTTTTTTTGTTCCAACAGAGATGAGAACAGTCTACCCAGCACCTCTCACTAACACATTTGATGACCCCCCCCCCCCCCCCCACACCCCAATTGGGGTTTAATCAGAGGGCCTACAATCATACCATGATTAAAACGTATCTAAACCCAAAAATAAGAATCTAATATATTGAATGTAGCACTACCTCGAAGGAGAAAATGGGTGCTTGACCTTCTCATAGACCTCAGCCCCTCTGACACACACCAGGCTGGGTACACAAACACACAATATCACAGAGAAACTCCTGACAGTATCAATAGTACCCAACTATAATGATTTATTCAAAGAATACAAGCCCCAAGGCATTTGGTAAAATCAAACATAATATATTGTCACAAAATAAAGTTGGTAAGGCAAGGACAGACAAAAGGTGAAATTAATAATAATGGTAGTAATAAACTTGGTATACAGAATGTGAAGCAATAAGGCATAAGGTGTTAATGCTATCAAAGTCACCTGAAGTGCAGCAGTGAGCAGTAAAATACTTGAACTATAAACCTTCTGAGCTATACTGAGAGTATAGAGTACATTAACAATGGCCATGCTAGGCCTAAAACCTTCTGGAAAGCACTGTCAGTAGTTGAGAGGTCAAGAAAGGGTATAGGAAGATAGCAGAGATTTGCACACAAGTTATGCAGTCCCTGAGATGTTTCTTCTGCCGGCTATACGTTGGGGCCCTTTAAGAAGCGTTGGTGTACCTTACAACAGTCCTGATGAACCTACATTCACTTAAGGTTTCATATAAAAGTAGTATAGTCTTTGTGCAGATTTAATGTATATGTGTAACAAATACCTGGTAAGGGTGCATCAGATGTAGCAACAGTTCAGTATAGCGGGGGTACGGAGTTGGTAGGGGTGCAGTGCAGGCCTAGAGTAAATGAGCTAAGAGCGGCGTGTACTTGCCATCTTGCTCTCAACATCTCAGTCCCTGTTAATAGTGTATTTATTAGGCCAAAAGTGCTCTCCCCTGTCCCCAGGGTGCAGCTTCCACGGCGGAAGGGGCCCCCTCCCTGATGAATTCTGCGAACAGGGGTGATTGTGGGTGGTTACCTCTTTGTAGCTTTGGTGCAGGTGCTGCTGGTGCAGCCAACGTGGGGCTGCCACCAGCATTCTCAACCCCCAATCACAGGACCCAGTTCCTTCCTGCCAGGTTCCCCTGGGTCCAAGGGCTGGTATGCAGAGGTCCTCCTCCTCATCTAGCTGGTAAAAGCACCAAACTTTATCAGACAGTGTACTGTAAATCCTCCTTCAGCTCCTCCTGAGTCTCAGAGTCTATCTAGATTTGCAGGTTAGAAAGAAAAATTCCTGCATTATAGAGATGTCGTTTTGAACTATATCTCCCATGATTCCAAGCGCTCTGCATTACAGTCTATGAGACTGCTTGGCTAGCTCTTCTGCTTCCTGATTGGTCCTTTGCTCTGCTGCCAGGAAGGGAGGGGTGAGCGGGGTGGAAAAGTCTCATACAGAGCCACAGCAAAGACAGCATAAGAAGAAGATTTTACATAGGTTACTTTGGCACCCAGCATAACAGTGTAATTGGGGGAGGGGCAGGCAGAACAATTAGCAGCTACATGGAACAGCCGGCAGCCAGCTATATGCAGTTTATCAGTCTATGGTATGAAGGCTGCATTTGTCTTCTTTTGAAAAATAAGTTTCACCTGGTACAGTGCCTTGAAAAAGTATTCATACCCCTTGGAGTTTCCACATTTGGTCATGTTACAACCATAAATGTAAATGTATTTTATGTGATAAACCAACACAAAATGGCACATAATTGTGAAGTGGAAGGAAAATGATAAATCGTTTTGAATATGTTTTACAAATAAATATGTGAAAAGTGTGGGGTGCATTTGTATTCAGCCCCCCGGAATCAATACTTTGTAGAACCACCTTTTGCTGCAATTACAACTGCAAGTCTTTTTGGGGATGTCTCTACCAGCTTTGTACATCTAGAGAGTTACATTTTTGTCCATTATTCTTTGCAAAATAGCTCAAGTTCTGTCATATTGGAAGGAGAGCGTCTGTGAACAACCCTGCAACAGATTCTCAATTGGATTTAGGTCTGGACTTTCACTGGGCCATTCTAACACATGAATATGCTTTGATCTAAACCAGGGGTCTCTGTCATGGCCGTCCTGGTGATCCGATCGCACATGGGAGATCTGCCCGCAGGATTCCTTTGCTGAGGACTGGTCGGTATCCTTGGGTGCGCTTTAACGTGAACGGACGCATTCGGGTGCGCATTGGTACGAACGGGCGCACGCGGGTGCGCGATGGTACGAACGGGCGTCAGCGGGTGCGCGATGGTACGAACGGGCGCACGCGGGTGCGCGGGGTCACGAACGGGCGCACGGCTACCCGCGGGGGCACGCAGACTCACCGTACGACCGCTTTGGCGCCCTAAGGGCTACTTAAGGACTCTGCCTCTGTTCCTCCTTGCTGTCCAGTCTACAGCGTGTCCGGTGATTCTGTTACTCGCTATCTGCTGCCTTGATTCCTGTTACCCGGCCTGTTCCTGACTACGTTCGTTTGCTCCCTGCCACCGACCTCTTGCCTGTCTGACTATGTCTATGTCTCTTCCTGTGTACCGTTGTTGCCCGCCTGTTACCGACCCGGCTTGTACCCGACCCTGCTGACCACCATCTGCTGTTCCGGTCTGATTGCCAGTGCCTGCTGCTATCTGCTGACCACCATCTGCTGTCCCGGTCTGATTGCCAGTGCCTGCTGTTATCTGCTGACCACCATCTGCTGTTCCGGTCTGATTGCCAGTGCCTGCTGCCATCGGCTGACTACCATCTGCTGTCCCGGTCCGACTGCCAGTGCCTGCTGCCACCTGCTGACTGCCTCTTGCCGTTCCAGTCTTCTACCTGTGCCTGCTGCTGTCGATCCGGATCTGCCTTACATCAGCCAGGCACTTGTGCCCTCTGAACTCTTGAATCCCTGTTCCCACCTTCAGGGGTTCTCGAGCCAGAGGCTTACGAGAAGCCGCTCCTTGCATTCTGGGCTCCCTTACCAGGTACGTGACAGTACTGAACAGCCATGTCTGAGCCCACGCAGGGAGCCTCCCCTATGGACGAGCTCTGCCGCCATCTTGCTGGTCTTACCCAGGTGGTGAAGAACCTGCAGGAAGGTTACGGCCGATTGGAGGAACAAGTCCAAGCCCTATCTGCTACTACGCCGGCCGTCTCCGGATCCTCTGCCCCACCATCGGTGGTGATGATGCCGCCCGAACCTAGGGTCCCTACTCCGGAATGATTCTCTGGCAACCGGAATAAATTCAGAGCTTTTCGTAATTCCTGCAAACTCTTTTTTGCCTTGCAACCAAGGACCTTCTCCCTCGAGGCAACCAAAGTAGGATTCGTCATTTCCCTGTTGACAGACGAACCTCAGGCCTGGGCCCACCGTCTCTTGGAACGGAAGGATCCATCTCTGGATACCATGAATGCCTTTTTTCCTGGCGATGTCACTGTTATATGAGGACCCTCAGCTTGCTGCTACCGCAGAGGCAGCTTTACACGCTCTACAACAAGGTCGCAGGCCTGTGGAGGATTATGTGTCGGAGTTTAGACGCTGGAGCTCCGTCACGGACTGGAATAACGCAGTGCTACGATACCAGTTTCGTATGGGCCTTTCAGAGTCGTTGAAAGACGAACTGGCCCGAGTGGGTACCCCCGAGACTCTGGAAGCCCTCATAGACCTTTCTGTTCAAATCGACAGGCGCCTACGAGAGCGACGCCAGGAGCGTTCCTCCACAACCTCTCGCCCCGTCTGGATGATGCCACGCGTGCCAAGCTCTGCCCATTTGGCCCCTTCCGCTCCTGCTACGGCCACACCGGACTCTTCGGAACCCATGCAGCTGGGGTTGCTCCGACCATCCCTGACACCTGAGGAACGCCAACGCCGCCGGGCCGGCAACCTTTGTCTTTACTGCGGAGAACCGGGACATTTTGTTCGCACTTGCCCTGCTAAAATGCGTAAGTGCCTTTTCATCCCTCCTGCTTCCTCACCCGTTTTGTCAAATAATACCTCTCATCTGGCTGTTCCTATTCTTTTGCAGCTTCCAGGAAGGACTATCCAAACCAACGCAATTATTGATTCTGGGGCTTGTAGTGGCTTTGTGGATTTGTCCTTTGCCCTAAAGAACAACATTCCTCTTCGGCCTAGGGTGAAAGGACTTTCGGTATATCTGGCCGATGGCTCGACCCTTAAGTCTGGACCAGTGACTCAGGAGACCTCCCCGCTGTTCGCTATCATTGCCGTTGCTCACCAGGAGCTTTTGTGCCTAGATGTCATCAAATCTCCTTTGTTCCCTGTCATACTAGGCATGCCTTGGTTGAGGGCTCACAACCCACGCATCAATTGGACCACAGGAAGAATTGAGTTCCCTTCAGCCTACTGTCTTCAGCATTGTTTTCCTGTTAACAACAAAGACTCTTCTTCCCTACTCTGCTTGGAAACGGACGCTGAGATCCGACAAGCTGTACCCAAGGACTATCATGACTTTTTGGACGTGTTTAGTAAGAAGGGCGCTGAAACCTTACCTCCACATAGGCCATACGACTGTCCAATAGAATTGCTTCCTGGGGCAGAGATTCCTTTCGGAAGAATTTTCCCTTTATCTGAGACAGAGTTGGGTACCCTGAGATCCTATCTGGACGACAATCTGGAGAAGGGATTCATCCGACCTACCACCTCCCCGGCGGGTGCAGGGATCTTCTTTGTTGAAAAAAAAGACCATTCCCTACGCCCATGTGTGGATTATCGGGCACTCAACAAGATCACTATTAAGAACCGCTACCCCCTGCCATTAGTGCCCGAACTATTTCAGAGACTAGGATCAGCTGAAGTATTCACCAAGTTGGATCTTCGGGGTGCCTACAACCTCGTCCGTATTCGGAGAGGTGACGAATGGAAGACTGCCTTCCGCACTCGTTTCGGGCACTTTGAATATTTAGTTATGCCTTTTGGTTTGTGCAACGCCCCTGCCACATTCCAACACTTTGTTAACGATATCTTTAGAGACTACCTTGACCTGTTTGTAATAATCTATCTTGACGATATCCTGATTTTTTCCTCCACTTTAGCTGATGACCGAGAACATGTAAAGAATGTCTTAGCTCGTCTCCGTCTTCACGGTCTGTATGCCAAGCCTGAAAAGTGCGTCTTCGAGCAACGAAGCATCCAGTTCCTTGGCCTGATCATCTCAGTAGAAGGGATTGAGATGGACCCTCAGAAAATTTCTGCTATCCAGGACTGGCCTGCCCCTTCTGACAAGAAGGGGGTTCAACGATTTGTAGGATTCGCTAATTTCTACAGGAAATTCATTAAGGGGTTTTCCTCTATAATTTCCCCCATCACCGAACTGACCAAACAAGGTCAAAGGTTCCAATGGACCTCCAAGGCACAGGAGGCCTTTCAAACCCTGAAAGACTTGTTTGTATCAGCTTCAGTCCTAAAGCTCCCCGACTCAACTCTGCCATATATCTTAGAGGTGGATGCTTCAGAAATAGCGGTCGGGGCGGTGCTTTCCCAGAGACAGGGGCCTAAGTCTCTTCTTCACCCGGTCGCCTTCTTCTCTCGCAAGCTATCTGAGGCAGAAAAGAACTACGACGTTGGTGATCGTGAGCTACTGGCAATTAAGGCAGCACTCGAGGAATGGCGCTATCTTCTTGAGGGCGCCACCCACCCGATCCTGGTTTATACAGACCATAAGAATTTAGAATATATTAAGTCTGCTAAGAGACTGAAACCACGACAGGCCAGGTGGGCGCTCTTCTTCTCTAGATTTTCGTTCCATATTACCTACCGTCCAGGATCTAAGAACACCAAACCTGATGCTCTGTCTCGCATGTATAGTGAATCAGAAAGTCCTTCGTCTCCGGATACCATTCTCTCTGCAGGGAACTTCCTCTTGCTCCAGGGAGACTTACTGTCTCAAATTAAGCAGGCCTCCATAGGTGAATAAAACAAAGAGTCCTGCGCAATCGTGCCACTCTAATAAAAATACAGAAAATATAAATATATACAAAAAATTGAAAACGTGAAACAGTCAATGTATAAAAATAGTTCCAAAAAATCGCACACAACTGATTGAGGATAAAATATGGAAAAAAGCGGGACCAAATGTAACCAAGTCCACCAGTCCAGGCTCTCAGAACTCTCACCTTAATATGGAAAATGTAAGCAGATCAGATATAGCCCCTGAAACTTCTCCTTTAATACACTGTGTTAAGCCACTCAGGGAATGCAGGTAAAGGATGTAATATAAACTTCTGCCACTAGAGGGCCAATTCCAGCATATAGATATTGCACTGTAGATAAGGACATCTATTCCGTAGTGTATGGCTTGAAAAAACACAGGGGAGAGGGGGAGGGAGAGAGAGAGAGGGGACTCCAATAGTGTAGTAATTAGATAAGCAGATGTGTTTATTAAAATATAATAACCAAGACTCTCACATTAATAAACATTAAAAATAGCAGAGAGAGGGATCTGGCGTCTTCTGCCAGTCTTACGCTACTTCCGGTTTCTCCTACGGCCACTCCCTGCGCGTTACGTCATACCACGTGACTTCTGTCCTACGGCCACTCCCTACGCGTTACGTCATACCACGTGACTTCTTCACGAAGAAGTCACGTGGTATGACGTAACGCGTAGGGAGTGGCCGTAGGACAAACCGGAAGTAGCGTAAGACTGGCAGAAGACGCCAGATCCCTCTCTCTGCTATTTTTAATGTTTATTAATGTGAGAGTCTTGGTTATTATATTTTAATAAACACATCTGCTTATCTAATTACTACACTATTGGAGTCCCCTCTCTCTCTCTCCCTCCCCCTCTCCCCTGTGTTTTTTCAAGCCATACACTACGGAATAGATGTCCTTATCTACAGTGCAATATCTATATGCTGGAATTGGCCCTCTAGTGGCAGAAGTTTATATTACATCCTTTACCTGCATTCCCTGAGTGGCTTAACACAGTGTATTAAAGGAGAAGTTTCAGGGGCTATATCTGATCTGCTTACATTTTCCATATTAAGGTGAGAGTTCTGAGAGCCTGGACTGGTGGACTTGGTTACATTTGGTCCCGCTTTTTTCCATATTTTATCCTCACTCAGTTGTGTGCGATTTTTTGAAACTATTTTTATACATTGACCTGTTTGACGTTTTAAATTTTTTGTATATATTTATATATTTATATTTTCTGTATTTTTATTGGCACGATTGCACAGGACTCTTTGTTTTATTCATTTCACTTGATAGTTTGTGTTCACTATTTTGTCCCGCTGCAATTTTTGCATTATGAAGTAGCACCTGCACTTTGTATCACTGTAAGGTTTATATGCGATTTATCGTTTTTGTATATTTTCTATTTTTTTGTTGTACACTAATTTAGATATATTTTCACTTTAGTCACTTTATTACTTAGTTGGCGCGAGGGCTCATTTTTTACAGGCCTCCATAGGTACTGCCTCTCCACCTGACATTCCGCTATTATCCAGAGATGATCTCCTTTGGTACAAGGATAAGATCTTTATTCCTCAGGAAGTGCGAATCTTGGTTCTGAGTTCCTATCACGACCATTTGTTGGCTGGCCATTTTGGGGTACACAAGACCATGCAGTTGCTTCAACGTACGTTCTGGTGGCCACAAATGAAGGAAGATTGCAGAAAATATGTGGAGGCGTGTACCACTTGCATTCGGAGCAAGGGCAGTAAGTCGAGAGCCTGGGGTCTGCTGAAGTTGTTACCCGTCCCCGATAGACCATGGAGGATGATCTCCATGGACTTTATCGTCGAGTTACCGCCTTCAGAAGACTATTCTACAATCTTCGTGGTGGTGGATAGGCTCTCCAAAATGGCTCACTTTTTGCCCATGAGGGGCACTCCTTCGGCCACAGAGACTGCCAAGACTTTCATTAGGGAGATTGTGAGGCTCCACGGCATCCCCGCTAATATTACATCAGATAGGGGGGTTAAGTTCACCTCTAAGTTCTGGAGAGCGCTCTGCGGGGCCCTGAAAATCGAACTCTGCTTCTCCTCGGCCTATCATCCCCAGACCAACGGCCAGACTGAAAGGATGAATCAGACGCTGGAGCAGTATCTGCATTGCTTTTCTTCATTTTCTCAAAATGACTGGGCCTCGCTCCTGCCCTTGGCTGAGTTTGCTTACAACAACTCCGTTCATTCTGCCACCAAGCAATCCCCTTTTTTTGCGAATTTCGGCTTTCACCCACTATTTCTATCTAACAATCTTCCCAAATGTCCGGTACCGGCTGTGCAGGAGAACCTCAACTTCTTCAAGACAAACAATAAACTTCTGCAAGAGACTTTGACTAAAACACAGGAATACAATAAGGAAGTGTTTGATAGGAAGAGAAGGGGGGAACTGGATCTCAAGGTCGGGGATCAGGTTTGGTTGTCCACCTTGAATCTAAAGCTGGCCTGCCCGTCCAAGAAACTAGGTCCAAAATTTGTGGGTCCCTTTCCGATTGTAAGGAAGTTGAATAGCGTGGCATTCGAACTGAAGCTTCCGGAATCATTTCGGATCCACCCAGTTTTCTATGTATCTCTACTCAAGCCCGCAGTTCAGGATTCTTTTGCCAACCGAAATGCCAGCCCTCCGGGAACCCGTGATTATCGATGGAGAAATCGAGTACGAGGTTGAATCCATTCTAGACTGTAGGGAGAGACGTAACCAGACTCAATTTCTGGTTAAATGGATGGGATATGGGCCTGAGGAAAATTCCTGGGAACCGGAATCCAACATCCATGCGAGAAGACTAATCCTTGCCTTTAAAAGGTCCCATCCGGGTAAGATGGCACAGTTGGGCATCCGGAGGCTGCCCCTTGGGGGGGGCAATGTCATGGCCGTCCTGGTGATCCGATCGCACATGGGAGATCTGCCCGCAGGATTCCTTTGCTGAGGACTGGTCGGTATCCTTGGGTACGCGTTAACGCGAACGGACGCACGCGGGTGCGCGTTGGTACGAACGGGCGCACGCGGGTGCGCGATGGTACGAACGGGCACACGCGGGTGCGCGGGCTCACTAACGGGCGCACGGCTACCCGCGGGGGCACGCAGACTCGCCGTACGACCGATTTGGCGCCCTAAGGGCTACTTAAGGACTCTGCCTCTGTTCCTCCTTGCTGTCCAGTCTACAGCGTGTCCGGTGATTCTGTTACTCGCTATCTGCTGCCTTGATTCCTGTTACCTGGGCTGTTCCTGACTACATTTGTTTGCTGCCTGCCACCGACCTCTTGCCTGTCTGACTACGTCTCCGTCTCTTCCTGTGTACCGTTGTTGCCCGCCTGTTACCGACCCGGCTTGTACCCGACCCTGCTGACCACCATCTGCTGTTCCGGTCTGATTGCCAGTGCCTGCTGCTATCTGCTGACCACCATCTGCTGTTCCGGTCTGATTGCCAGTGCCTGCTGTTATCTGCTGACCACCATCTGCTGTTCCGGTCTGATTGCCAGTGCCTGCTGCCATCGGCTGACTACCATCTGCTGTCCCGGTCCGACTGCCAGTGCCTGCTGCCACCTGCTGACTGCCTCTTGCCGTTCCAGTCTTCTACCTGTGCCTGCTGCTGTCGATCCGGATCTGCCTTACATCAGCCAGGCACTTGTGCCCTCTGAACTCTTGAATCCCTGTTCCCACCTTCAGGGGTTCCCGAGCCAGAGGCTTACGAGAAGCCACTCCCTGCATTCTGGGCTCCTTTACCAGGTACGTGACAGTCTCAAACTGGTGGCCCTCCAACTGTTGCAAAACTACGAGTCCCATCATGCCTCTGCTTATGGGAGTCATGCTTGTAACTGTCGGCCTTGAAATGCCTCATGGGGCTTGTGGTTTTGCAACAGCTGTAGGGCCACCAGTTTGAGACCCCTGATTTAAACCTTTCCATTGTAGCTCCGGCTGTATGTTTCGGGTGATTGCCCTGCTGGAAGGTGAACCTCCGCCTCAGTCTCAAGTCTTTTGCAGACTCTAACAGGTTTTCTTATAAGATTCAAACAAGGAAGATGCCGCTCTAGGCGAGCAGTCACTACAGTCAGGGCCATCTTTAAGGCAGGGCAAAAGGGGCAGCTGCCCTGGGCCCTGTCATTGTTGTGGGGCCCAAAGCAGCTGTCTCATACTTGCCAACTATCCCAGTTTACATTCCCTTGAAGTTTTAGTCCTGTGCTGCTACTAATGCTGCCCAGCTCTGCCCTATATTTGTGTACAGATGACTCACCTGCAGACCTGTGTTTACATGTAAATACTGGCATTCATATGTAAATAGCAGTGACATGCATATGTAAATAGCTGAGCCCAACTGCATTGATATGTAAATAAAGGCAGCATTCATAGGTATATCATGCCACCCTGCAGTGAGGAGAAGATGTACTGTAACCTATAGCAACCAGTGAGCAGTATTACTGTACAGCAATCTCTAGCAGCCAATCAACAAGCAGAAATGTGCTGTAACCTCTAGCAACTAATCAGTGAGTCTTAAGGAGTGCTGTAACCTCTAGCAACCAGTCAGTAAGCAGTAATGATATGCTGTAACCTCTAAACTGATTTTAAGTCTAGCTGCTATTTATTGTGTGTCTCAGAGAAGGTAGAGAGTGAAATTGCATGGGGGGAGGGGGCCCTAAGAAAAATTTTGCCCAGGGTCCAATCAATATTAAAGACGGCCCTGACTACAGTCCAAATGCACTGGGTGCAAGCCACTGCCCGCCACCCAAGATCAATATAAAGAAAAGGACGGCTGCACACCACAGGAATGTTCCAATGATTTTATTCCAAAATAGCAAATAACAGCCAACAAAGACAGAGTGTCCGAACCCAGGACTCCTGGGTTCGGACACTGTCTTTGTTGGATGGTATTTGCTATTTTTTGGAATAAAATCCTTGGAACGTTCCTGTGGTGTGTAGCAGTTCTTTTCATCCTAGGTTTTCTTCTATGATTGCCCTGTATTTGGCTCCATCCATCTTCCCATCAACTCTGACAAGTTTCCTTGTCCCTGCCGAAGAAAAGCATCCCCACAACATGATGCTGCCACCACCATGTTTCACGGTGGGGATGGTGTGTTCAGAGTGATGTGCAGTGTTAGTTTTCCGCTACACATAGCGCTTTGCTTTAAAGCCAAAAAGTTCCATTTTGGTCTCATCTGACCAGAGCAGCTTCTTCCACATGTTTGCTGTGTTCCCCACATGGCTTCTCGCAAACTGCAAATGGGACTTCTTATGGTTTTCTTTCAACAATGGCTTTCTTCTTGTCTCTCTTCCATAAAGGCCAGATTTGTGGAGTACATGACTAATAGTTGTCCTGTGGGCAGATTCTCCCACCTGAGCTGTGGATCTCTGCAGCTCCTCCAGAGTTACCATGGGCCACTTGGCTGCTTCTCTGATTAATGCTCTCCTTGCCCGGCCTGTCAGTTTAGGTGGACGGCCATGTCTTGGTTGGTTTGCAGTTGTGCCATACTCTTTCCATTTTCTGATGATGGATTGAACAGTGTTCCGTGAGATGTTCAAAGCTTGGGATATTTATTTAACCCTGCTTTAAACTTCTCCACAACTTTATCTCTGACCTTGCGTGTGTGTTTCTTGGCCTTCGTGATGCGGTTTTTTTCACTAAGGTTCTCTAACAAACCTGAGGTCTTCACAGAACAGTTGTATTTATACTGTGATTAAATTACCCACAGTTGTATTCTATTTACTATTTAGGTGACTTTTGAAGGCAATTGGTTCCACTAGATTTTAGTTACCAAAGTAAAGGGGACTGAATACAAATGCACACCACACTTTTCACATATTTATTTGTAAAAAAGCTATTTATCATTTTCCTTCCACTTCACAATTATGTGCAACTTTGTGTTGGTCTATCACATAAAATCCCAATAAAATACATGTTTTTGGTTGTAACATGACAAAATATGGAAAATTTCAAGGAGTATGAATAATTTTTCAAGGCACTGTAGTCCTGTGAATAACACACTTCCTGTCTCTAGGTGGCTATGTCATCCCTCTACTGCAGGGGTGTCCAAACTTTTTTCAAAGAGGGCCAGATTTGATGAAGTGAACATGCTTGAGGGCTGACCATTTTGCCTGACATTCTTTAAACCATTAAAATTCGGTCTAAGTGTGTTCGTTCGAGCACAAATACACAGCCCAACGAGAATTATCTTGCCTTTGTGCTGTGTGTGGTGATTAGATGAGCTCGGATGTGTTATTTGGATATACAGTATTTAATCGGCTTATACCATGCACCTTAACTTTAAAAAGGAAGTCTCAGAAAAAAAAAAAAAAATCTTACATTTTAAATAAAGAGAGGCCCGGAGCAATGCCGAAGGTATTCGGCGGAGGGCCGGCATGACAGGGGTTAACGGGGGCGGAGCCAGGCAAGGGGTGTATGCCGGGGGGCTGGACAGATTCGAGTATGGGCGGGCTCCATACTCTGTGTGGCAGGAAGCGGAAGGGGAGGGGCCAATCTGCACGAGGAGCCGTGAGGGTAAGGAGCTTCTTCCTTCCCTGCGGCCGTTGTTCGTTACAGTCGCGCACCCCGCGACCCCCCCCCCCCCCGTTTCGGATCACCGCGGGGGCACTCAGCGGCCACGTTTATTATCCGCACAGGACAAAAAAAAAAAAACGCAAATTGTTGCTGCTCGTACAGCCGGCCATGGCGGACGTTGAGCGGCTGTTGCAACAGCTGCGGGATGCGGCGGCGGTGCACGGCACAGATTGGCTGCATGCCCAGGTGGGGGGGTTATTGACAGGAGCCGGAGACGGGGGGCTGTCCCTGCGCCCCCTGCTGTATCACGGCCTAGGAGGTCTAGGCCTCCGGAGCGCCTCAGCCCGGAAATCTCCTCCAGAGTCCAGCGCCGCGCTAGGAGCCCCTCTGAGCGAGCCTCTAGGGACCCTCCGGCGCCTGCACGCAAGCGCCGTACACAGGCGGGGGCGGGTAGGCCCGGGAGGAATCCGCTGCCCCGGCGGGGGGATCGCCCGCAGCCCATTCCTCCGCGGGGGATCAGAGCCGCAGTGCGGGCTCGGCAGGGGGGGCTATGGATTCGGGGACCAGCCTGATGCCTGGAACGGCTGGTGCCCCCCCCTTTCAGGAAGGGGCGAGGGATCGGATGGTGATTGGCAGAGGTTCAGCTGGGGGCGGCCGGAGTGGAACTGCGAGAGGCGGGGAGAGAGCGGCACCGGCCCTGCCAAGTGCCCGTCGGGTCAGTGATGGGGAACAGCCTGGGCCCTCTTGGACTGTGTCGAGGAGTGACAGCACGGACGGCCGCGGCGGCGTCCAGCAGCTGGTAGTTTCGGGCCGGGGCAGTGTTGGAGATCGGGAGGACGCCCCCTTGTCGGAGGGAGAGCTGGAAGATGGGAGCGCAGATGAGTCCGTTCCGGTGCCGGCAGCGATGGAGAGCGTGATGACGGCTCGTGGAGGTCCGAGTCCGCGGCAGCCTGGTAAGCGGCCGTATGGCCACCCTTTGTTGTCTTCTTTGTGTGCGCCTGGGGCTGGGGGTGTGAGTGCTGGGGGTGGGGAGCCTGGTGTGTCTGTCTCAGGGACAGGGAGGGGTTGGATTCTGGAGGGCCAGGGTCCGGTTCACAGGATCTGGCTCTGTTACTGGCGGGTTTGAGAGATATCTTGGGGCGGCTGGTTCCGGCGCAGGGTGCTGCGTCGCCCACGGTGGCTTGGGTACCTTCCTCGGCTGAGATCGGGAGTGGAACGGGGCTCGGGGGATCCAGGGCGTTAGGTGTGGTGCCGGTCGCGCCATTGGCAGCGGTGGGGGCGCCCCCTGGCCCGGGGTCGGGGGCACAGGGAGCTGGAGCTGGAGTCGCAAGTGCGGCGGATGGCGACCAAGGTAAGTCGAAGGAAAAGGAAGTGGACAGGGTGCGTTTGGCAGATTCTGCCAAATGTGAGGTGTACGTTTGTTTTGAAGGGCCGCTGGGAGCACACCTGAAGCAGGAGGTTCGCGAAAAGATATGGCGAGGGGAGTATGTTGAGATCTTTTCGCTTCTTCCGCTGGAGAAATTTAATCTGGACAGAGGTAAGTTGGATGACAGCAAGAAGGAGGAGGAGGAGAAGAGGAGATACAGGCTCATCCCCAGATCATTTGCTAATTGGCTTCAAGCGTTTGCCATTCTAGCTAGTGTGGTGGACGAAAGGGCGCCGGAAAACTGCTCCACGCTTTTTTGTTACCTCAATGCGATAGGGGAAGCTCACCGGGTTTACGGGGGTTTGGCTTGGCTCAGATACGATGAGCAGTTCCGTCAGAGAAAGGTGGTCCGTCCGTCCTTGCGTTGGGATCACAAGGACATTAGTCTTTGGATGCGTCTTATGACTTCGGTGCGGCCTGGCAATTCGTTTTTTCAGGCGGGGGCCGGCGGATCTTCTGCCTCGGGACAGTCGGCCAATAAACGTAAGGGGTGTTGTTGGGCTTTCAACGAAGGGACTTGCAAGTTCGGCACCACATGCAAATTTAGACACAAGTGCTCCGGCTGCGGTGGCTCCCATCTCTTTACTAGATGTGCACAACGCGGCAAGGATGGAAAGGGGGAGCTTGCAGGAAAAGGGGAAGACGCTGGTGAGCATAACAAGGATGCGCCCGTTTCTAGGTAGGTATCCACGGAGGGAGGCGGCAGAGCTGCTGGTTTCGGGATTCGTCGAGGGATTTCGGATTCCGTGTAGACTGGCACAACCACCACCTCCTGCAGATAATTTGAAGTCAGCGTTGGCCCATCCAGAGGTGGTGTCTGCGAAGTTAGCGAAGGAGGTGGAGTTGGGACGCATGGCTGGTCCTTTTTCTTCCCCGCCGCTGGATAGGTTGGTAGTTTCCCCTTTGGGGCTGGTTCCCAAGAAGGAACCCAACAAGTTTAGGTTAATTCATCATCTGTCCTATCCCAAAGGGGGTTCGGTGAACGAGTTCATAGATGCGGATCTATGTTCAGTTTCTTACACTTCCTTCGACGCGGCCGTGCGTTGGGTTCGAGCATATGGGCGGGGAGCTTTATTGGCGAAAACGGATATTGAATCCGCGTTTAGATTGTTGCCGGTGCATCCGGACAATTTTCGTTTGTTGGGTTGCAAGTGGCAGAGGTCATACTTTGTGGATCAGTGTTTGCCCATGGGGTGCTCCATTTCTTGTTCTTTGGTGGCTGGGCTTCAGTCGGTCATCCACTACTTAGATGATTTCTTGTGTATTGGGCCGGCCGAATCTAAGCAGTGTAGGATTTTGTTGGCGACTGTGCAGCACATGGCGGAACGCTTTGGCATTCCGCTTGCAGCGGAGAAGACGGAAGGCCCAGTGACGGCCTTGTGTTTCCTCGGGATTTTGATTGATACCGTGGCCATGGAATGCCGCCTCCCTGAGGACAAGTTGACCGACTTGCGGGCGGCAGTGGTGGCGGCGCGGGGTGCTGGTAAGTTGACGCTGCAACGGCTTCAGTCGCTTCTAGGGAAGCTCAACTTTGCTTGTAGAATCATGCCGATGGGCAGGGTTTTTAACCGACGGCTGGCGGCAGCTACAGCAGGGGTTTCAGCGCCAGGGCATCACATTCGCTTGACGCGGGAGCATAAGGCTGATCTGGGGGTTTGGGAATCCTTTTTGGATTCTTATAACGGCAGGTCTATGTGGATGTCGGAAGCATTGGCCAGTTTTGACTTGGAGCTGTTCACGGATGCAGCGGGATCTGCTGGTTATGGGGCGTATTTTGGGGGCCAGTGGAGTGCGGGCCCGTGGCCATTGGAATGGCGTGAGGCGGCATTTACTCGGAATTTGGCCCTTCTGGAACTATTTCCGATTGTGCTAGCGGTGGAGCTTTGGGGGTCACAATTGTGATAATATGGCGGTGGTGCAGGTGATTAATAGTGTGTCAGCGTCCTCGCCACCCGTGGTACGTTTGTTGAGGCATCTGGTGTTGGCATGTTTGCGATGCAATGCTTTTGTTTATGCTGTTCATGTCCCGGGGTGCACTAATTCATTGGCCGATGCTCTTTCTCGGTTTCAGTGGGACAAGTTTCGTTTGTTGGCGCCGGGAGCGGCGAAGTCGGGAGTTCCTTGTCCGGCGTGGCTGTGGCGGATTGCCTTGGAGTGACTGCGGCGCTGATTCGACGGTCGGTGAGTGAGGCGACCTGGTCCACATATTCCAGAGCCTGGGAAGTGTGGTTTGATATGGTTCGGACTTTGGGTGAGGTGGTTGGAGTCGGGGACGAGGTATTCTTGGTGTTGTATTTTATCGGACGGAATGTAGAAATGGGAGTTTGGGGAGTCATCATTGAACAGTAAGTTAGCGGGGTTGGCATTCTTGTTTAAGTTCTTGTTTAAGTTGATGGGTCGCAAGGATTGCACTAAGGATTTTTTGGTGCGGCAAGCGGTTATGGGATACCGCCGGGGCCGTCGATCGGCGGATTGTCGCCGCCCGGTGTCTTTTGAGTTGTTGGGAGAGTTGTTTCGGGTGCTGCCCGGAGTGTGTTCGTTGGAATATGAGGTCCTGCTGTTTCAGACGGCTTTTTCCTTGGCATTTTTTGGGGCGCTGCGTATCGGGGAATTGGTTGCGTCATCGAAAAGGAGGGTTTGATGGATTGCAGTATGCCGATGTGCATTGCAGTGGGGTTTCTGTGTTTTTTTGGATCCGGAGGTCCAAGACTGACCAGGTCGGGGCGGGGGGCGAGGGTGGAGTTATTTGGTGTGGACGGGTCTCCGGTTTGCCCAGTACAGGTGGTGGCTCGTTTCCTGGAGTCTCGCCCAGCTGGGTCAGGACCCCTTCTGTTGCATGCGGATGGTTTGGCATTGTCTAGGTATCAGTTTACGGCAGTGTTCAGAAAATGTCTGGGGGTATTGGGGTTTTGCCCTTCAGACTTTGCGTCCCACTCCTTTCGGACTGGGGCAGCTACTGAGGCAGCCCGCTGGGGGTTAAGCGAGGGGGTATTGCGGCGCATAGGCAGGTGGGAATCAAGGCGTTTCCGCCTGTATGTTCGTCCACAGTTGCTTTGAGTGGATATTTGTGGGGTTAGTCGGGGTATGTATGTTGTCCTGTTTGTCCCCTCGGTTATGGTAAAAGGGGGAGGATGGTTTGGGCACCTTTAATACTGGGGATGTGGTGTGTTGCCTTATTTGGATAATGGGACACTCGTATGTCCACTGGGGAGCGAGAAGAGCAGACGTACGGCCTGACGGACGTCAACTGGGCATTCCCGGGAAGAGGCTGTGGTTCGGTGGATCGGTAGGCCCGGCCTGCTGTGGAGCCGAATTGTTCCGGATTTTGAACATTATGCTAGGCTGGACAGGCCCCCCGATGTTTTGGTGCTTCATGCTGGGGGAAATGATTTGGGGCTGAGGTCCATGCGGGAGCTCATCCGGGACATTAAATTTGATTTTTTGCGGCTGCGAAATGGATTACCCAGACTTGCTCATAGTCTGGTCTGACATGGTAGCACGCATGCAATGGAGGTGGGCCAGGTCTGTGGTGGGCATCAATAGGTTCAGGGTCAAAATTAATCGGGAGGTGGCCAGATTCTTGAGGAGGAATGGGGGTTTAGCGGTGAGACACCATGAGCTGGAGGAGGAGCCCTGGAGATATTTGCGTTATTACGTTATTTATATTAATTATAAAAGTTATATTTTGGTTAATAAAAATAAGATTGGCTGTTGTGGCCAATTCAATCCACCCCGTGTTGTGTGATCATTGGAGGGTGGGATGGGCTATTGGTAACGGGTGCAGCCATAGTTAATACCATAGTCAAGAGAGACCCGGAGCAATGCCGAAGGTATTCGGCGGAGGGCCGGCATGACAGGGGTTAACGGGGGTGGAGCCAGGCAAGGGGTGTATGCCGGGGGGCTGGACAGATTCGAGTATGGGCGGGCTCCATACTCTGTGTGGCAGGAAGCGGAAGGAGAGGGGCCAATCTGCACGAGGAGCCGTGAGGGTAAGGAGCTTCCCACCCACCCGCCCTACGATTGGGAGAGATGGTGGTGACGGTAGGGAGAGGGGGTCGGAATACTGGTTGGTGGTTGTTTGGCGGGGTGCAAGGTACTTGTGAAGGTCATATGGGCACCTAAAGGGCATGGTTTAGGGACCCGTCTGAGGGCGGCTCCCAGTTGGTATATGGGTACCTGCTAGTTGTCTCTGAGTCGGAGGCTTTAGCGACTTGAGGCCTGAGAAGTGGCTAGCAGGTACAGTCATGTGTTATGCCTATTGAACCTTGTGCCCCATGGTGGTGATAAAACGGAAAAGAGATATATAGATATATAGGTAAAAAGGTTATTACGCTATTTATGTTAATTATAAAAGTTATATTTTGGTTAATAAAAATAAGATTGTCTGTTGTGGCCAATTCAATCCACCCCGTGTTGTGTGATCATTGGAGGGTGGGATGGGCTATTGGTAACGGGTGCAGCCATAGTTAATACCATAGTCAAGACCTGTGAAGCAAAATAAGGGTCAGTGCCCATCTGCAGCCCCCAGCATATTACCATGAATGCAGCCCCCAGAGTATTGCTATGAATGCAGCCCCCACCATATTGTCATGAATGCAGCCCCCAGAGTATTGTCATGAATGCAGCCCCCACCGTATTGTCATGAATGCAGCCCCCAGAGTATTGTCATGAATGCAGCCCCCAGAGTATTGCAATGAATGCAGCCCCCACCGTATTGTCATGAATCCAGCCCCCAGTGTATTGTCATGAATGCAGCCCCCACCGTATTGTCATGAATGCAGCCCCCAGTGTATTGTCATGAATGCAGCCCCCACCGTATTGTCATGAATGCAGCCCCCAGCGTATTGCCATGAAGGCAGCCCCCACCGTATTGCCATGAATGCAGCACCCACCGTATTGTCATGAATGCAGCACCCACCGTATTGCCATGAATGCAGCACCCACCGTATTGCCATGACTGCAGCCTCCACCGTATTGCCATTAATTCAGCCCCCACACATTGCCATGAATGCAGCCCCCACACATTGCCATGAATGCAGCCCACAACACATTGCCATGAATGCAGCCCACAACACATTGCCATGAATGCAGCCCACAACACATTTCCATGAATGCAGCCCCCACATTGCCATGAATGCAGCCCACACATTGCCATGAATGCAGCCCACACATTGCCATGAATGCAGACTCACCATTGCCATCAGTGCAGCCTGATTCATGTCCTCTGCAGCCTTGGAGGAGACAGGGAGGGGGGCAGGATGAACGCCGACAGACGTACAGGAGAAACTCCTGCTTCTATTGATGTCCTCTTTAATTGAAAGTCCCGCCTCCTGTGATGTACAAAACAGTTGTCCAATGGCAGCGCAGGAGACGGGACTTCCTTTTACACAGGACGCTGTGTAAACAGGAAATACTCCTGTATCCACGGCACCCGTCCCGCCCTCTCCATGGCAGCCAGCATATCTATCTTTTGTGGCCCCCGGCGATCGGTTATTCGTTGGGGGCCACAAAAGATATGCATGTCAACATTACCAGGCGGGCCGTCCGAAACCGGAATGCGGGCCGGACTTTGGACATGCCTGCTCTACTGTATCTACTGAAAGTTGGTTGTCACCCTAACCACTTGCCGCCCAAGGTACGTCATATGACGTCCTTGAATTTGTGCGGGTATATCTGAATGATGCGTGCAGCTACAGGCATCATTCAGATATTAGCTTTTTCAACCACCAATTCCCTACACCATAAGAATGATCATAGCAGCTGTTCCGCCGCTTGATCATTCTTCTGGGTGGCGACCCGCCCCCCTTCCGCCACCCTCCAGTGCTTCTACCGACTCACTGCTTCCATTGGTGAATCTGAGAATGGATCCACCGGCCCTGGATGTTTACCATAGAGATTTCCGGAGGACCAAATGGTCGCCGGCGTCTCTCTGATTGTTCGAAGGCCGGTCGCGATGTCATGACGTCAAGCACAGCCTCTGCATTCAAACAGATAGGCACCACCTAGACTGGGAAGCCGATCATGCCATATATCTATTACAAGGGATGTTTACATTCCTTGTAATAGGAATAAAAGTGATCAAAATATTTTTTTTTCAAGTGTCAAACTAAAAAAAGAAAAGTTAAATTAACAATAAAAAAAAAAAAAGTAACGCGCCCCTGTCCCCATGTGCTTGTATGCAAAAGCGAACGCATACGTAAGTCCCGCCCACATATGAAAATGGTGTTCAAACCACACATGTAAGGCATCGCCACGAACATTAGAGCAAGAGCAATAATTCTAGCCCCAGACCTCCTCTGTAACTCAAAACATGTAACAAGTAAAAAAATGTAAAGCGTTGCCTATGGAGATTTTTAAGTACCAAAGTTTGGTGCCATTCCACGAGCGTGTGTAAATGTGACATGTTAGGTATCGATTTACTCAGCATAACTTAATCTTTCACATTATGTAAAAAAATTAGGCTAACTTTAATGTTTTGTTTTTTTCTAAATCATAAAACTGTTTTTTCCCAAAAAATTGTGTTAGAAAAATTGCTGCGCAAATACCGTGCAAGATAAAAAGTTGCAACAACTGCCATTGTATTCTCTAGGGTCTTTGCTAAAAAAACATATGTTTTTGGGTTCTATGTAATTTTCTAGCAAAAGAAATCAGAATTTTACATGTAGGAGAGAAATGTCAGAATTGGCCTGGATGGGAAGTGGCTACTCCCCTTATACAGACTAGAAGCATTTCCTTATCTTTCCATTCCCATATCATGAGGGGCAGGACAATCGGTAGTTTACAGACGATAGCTAGAAAGATACCCTTAGTGCAACTCACAGGAAGTGGCATTAGCACTGCATACCTCGCAAGATTAAAGGGTATTTTCTACACTAGCTAGTTATACTGCGTTGGTCTGTTTGAAGAGAAACTGATCCTGGAGATGTGTGTACCTGCAGCCGTGATGATAATGTTTAACCTGAGCGGTACTGTGGTATAAAAGTTATCGGCGTATAACATACACCCTAATTTTAAGAGGAAAGTTTCAGGAAAAAAACATATTTTTTAAATAAACAACTTTGAAGCAAATTAAGGGTCAGTGCCCACTGCCCATCAATGTCCTCAATGCGGCCTGATTAATCTCCCCAATGCAGCCTGAGCAATGTCCTCAATGCAGCCGGATCAATGTCCTCAATGCAGCCTGATCAATGTCCTCAATGCAGCCTGAGCAATGTCCTCAATGCAGCCTGAGCAATGTCCTCAATGCAGCCTGATCAATGTCAATGTCCTCAATGCAGCCTGAGCAATGTCCTCAATGCAGCCTGATCAATGTCAATGTCCTTAATGCAGCCTGATCAATGTCCTCAATGCAGCCTGATCAATGTCCTCAATGCAGCCTGATCAATGTCCTCAATGCAGCCTGATCAATGTCCTCAATGCAGCCTGATCAATGTCCTCAATACAGCCTGATCAATGTCCTCAATGCAGCCCGATCAGTGTCCTCAATGCAGCCTGATCAGTGTCCTCAATGCAGCCTGATCAATGTCCTCAATGCAGCCTGATTAATGTCCTCAATGCAGCCTGATCAATGTCCTCAATGCAGCCTGATTAATGTCCTCAATGCAGCCTGAACAATGTCCTCAATGCAGCCTGATTAATGTCCTCAATGCAGCCTGATTAATGTCCTCAATGCAGTCTGATTAATGTCCTCAATGCAGCCTGAGCAACGTCCTCAATGCAGCCTGATCAATGTCCTCAATGCAGCCTGATCAATGTCCTCAATGCAGCCTGATCAATGTCCATCTGCAGCCCATCAATGCAGCCTGATTAATGCCATTTTTATTTTAGCCTAATTTGCAACCTCACAGGGAAATCACAGAGCCGTCATCTCCTCTCCACTCTGGTCCAATGCCGGTGGCGGAGGCGGGATGGTGGGTGTGTGATATGAGAGCCGAGTGGAGAGCAGATGATGGCTCGGTGAATTCCAGCAGCGCTCATTCCCCTCCGAGGTACGCTATCGGCCTATAACATGCACCACCCTAATTTGCCCCCTATTTTCAGGGGGAAAAGGTGCATGTTATACACCGATAAATACGGTACTTAGGAGCCCACAGCCAAAAAGAACAGTATATAACTAGTTAGTCAATTAAGACAGGTGTCCCCAACCCCCAGGCTGCAGGGGGGATCCTGGATGGATCAGAGCAATTCTGATTGGTCACACGCTGGCATGTGACCACTTTGACCAGTCACAATTGCTCTTATTCATCCTGACATCCCTAAAGAAAGGGTAAAAAGTCAGCAGAGTGTTACTTTATTTTTCATTTTTTTGTGAAAACCCATTTCTGGGCAAATCATTGGTTGGTAGCTGGACAACGAAATGGAACATATCCCTTAATGTGAAAGATGAGAAAAATCATTAATGCTCAACTTGGGGAAAAGACACCTTAGAATGATTTAATTACATTTTAAATATATTCGGTATAATGATTTTATCAGCAGCAGCAATGGCAAATGTAGTAATGGGAAATTAAAAAAGCTGGCATCTACAGTTATAATTACTGCAGGATAATATGGAAACATTTTGATCCAGGAAATTGAACTGACTACCTTTGATGGCCAAATGTGTCCATAGTTTGCCCTGGTAATTAAGCTTTACCTTTCTCTGGAACAAAACCATTTGTATAAAAATCTGAAAATGATGTACATTGGCATTTTTTTTTTTTCTGATGTTGTTATTTTTGTACTTACGTTTCAACCATTTTCCATTTACAATCTGTAGATTAATGTTCCACTGCTTGATGCCCCACGCTGAGGGAACAATAAACTATGTTCATATTTGACAGTTAGCAGCCCACAAATAGAGCTTTCTTTTGGTGGTATTTGATCACCCCTGCGGTTTTTATTTTTTGCGCTATAAACAAAAATAGAGCGACAATTTTGAAAAAAACGCATTATTTTTTACTTTTTGTTATAATAAATATCCCCCAAAAATATATAAAAAAACATTTTTTTCCCTCAGTTTAGGCCGATACGTATTCTTCTACATATTTTTGGTAAAAAAAATTGCAATAAGCGATTAGTGATTGGTTTGCGCAAAAGTTATAGCGTTTACAAAATAGGGATAGTTTTATAGCATTTTTATTAATCATTTTTTATTATTTTTTTTTTACTAGTAATGGCGGCGATCAGCGATTTTTATTGTGACTGCGACATTGTGGGGGACCCATCGGACATTTTTGACACATTTTTGGGACCATTGTCATTTATACAGTAATCACTGCTATATAAATGCAGTGATTCCTGTGTAAATGACACTGGCAGTGAAAGGGTTAACCAGTGGGTGGCAGTGTAGGGGTTAAGTGTTCCTAGGGGAGTGTTACTAACTGTGGGGGGGTTGGGCTTTCATTTAGTGAACACTGATCTCTGCTCCAATCACATGGAGCAGAGATCAGCGTCACTAGTTGCTAGGCAGAATAGAGAAATGTTGTTTACACAGCATTTCCTCCATTCGGCCGCTCCGTGAGACGATCGCGGGGATGCCCGCGGCGATCGAGTCTGCGGGTCCCGCGACCGGACTCATGGGGGTCCCGACCAGCGCGGGAGCGCGCCGCCGCCGGCGCGCTCCCGATGGCAGGGCGGCATTGAATATTGGACGTACCTGTACGCCAATATGCCTGCCCGTGCCATTCTGTCGACGTACATCGTCGTGCGCTGGTCGGGAAGTGGTTAACATAATGATGGCCTAAAGCTGGAGTCTCAATGCTTTATAAACAAAGGGCCAGTTTACTGTCCTTTAGGCCCCTTTCACATGTCGGCGGGAGCGGCGTCGGTGGTAAAACGGCGCTATTTTTAGCGCCACTTTACCGTTGTTTTAGCGGTGGTATTCGGCAGCTAGCAGGGCGGTTTTAACCCCCGCTAGTGGCCGAAAAAAAAGAATTAAAACTGATTGCAAATCCCCAATGCAGTGGCGCTTTGCCGGCGGTATAGCAGTGCTGCCTTACTGGGCACAAGCTGCTGCAAAGATTAATATGTAACTGCGCATGCAATGCATGGCAGGTTCTTGCACCCAGTGGCCAATTTAAAACCAGGAGCTTGATCCACTAGTTGCTGGATGATCTTCAGCTTCCCATATGTTCCTGTGTTCTGCTCCTTCTGTTAATGCATTCCCTGTTAATGACTCGGCTAGCCCTTGACCTGTCTTATCTCCAGTCCTGGCTCCTGATCTTTGGCTTGTTCTACCGACTACGCTTCTTCTTGCTTACCAGTGCATGACCTCGGCTCACTCTTCTGATTCTGCTGCTGTCTAATTTCCAGGGTCTGACCCCAGCTTGTTTCTGATTCTGCTTCCTGCCACTGCTACCGGCTGATATCCTGTGTATGAACACCGGCTTGAATTCTGACCTGGCACTCGGCTCTTCCCCCTATTAAGTGCTACCTGACGCATCTGAGAAATTCCTGCTCTGCAACGCATCCTGTTTGTCTGGCCATCATCCGGTGTACATCACGTCTGCACATCAGCTTATCGCAGCTGGCGACCCCTGCTTCTTTGGGCCTAGCATTCCCTGTTACCACCTTCAGGGGTGTTTTGCACTCAGCCACAAGGGAAGCCCTCTCAGCACTCCAGCCTCCAACCAAGTACGTGACGATAGTTCCCCATCATTTGTGTCAGTGTAAGGAATAGTGCTCCATCATTGGTGTCAGTGGGAGGAATAGTGCCCCATCATTGGTGTCAGTGGGAGGAATGGTGCCCCATCATTGGTGTCAGTGGGAGGAATAGTACCCCATCATTGGGATCAGTGGAAGGAATAGTGCCTCAAAGGCAAGCAAAGGGTCAAAACTGGCCCAGTTTGGAGACCACTGCCAAAAATGATGGAGGATTTATAATAGAAAAAATTAAACAAAGCTTTCAAAGTTTTACAAATACCACTTCAGACTGAAGATGACAGGTTACATTTATTTGTTTAATACTGTAACTGTCAGATACAATTACATATTCAAAAAAGTGATTTTACTGCAAAAACATATATTCTATCTATATATATATCTATCTATCTATCTATCTATCTCTCTATCTATCTCTCTATCTCTCTATCTCTCTATCTCTCTATCTCTCTATCTATCTATCTATCTTTTTTTACATTCAGTTATCCCTTTTGTGCTATCCCTTGCCACAAAATGGTAAAATAGAGAAAAGGGTAAGAAAGTGTTAAAGGAGGAATTACACGGAAAAGAAAATGTTGAATCATCCAATTTCATTAAAAGTTAGACATTTTGTAACTTAATATTATTAAAAATTACGCTTCTATTCCTTTTTTTAGAATTGGCAAAAAATGTAAATGTCACTTCCTTGCAATATGTCCACCTGTAGGTGTTCTATAGACAGTTTGTGAACAGAATGCTCACACAAATGTAATTTCCTGCCTTTGTGATTTGCTCACTGCCTTCCCTCAAAATTTGAATTTGGATAGTCACATTTCAGGCACCCCCTTCAATGAGAGTATTATTTTTGGTGAGATGCTCTTTAATAGGGTCATTCTGTGCAGACATTGCACATTTTCTTTTTTTCAACATGGAGATAGCTCAGCTTTTGATAATAAAGGTCCCTCAAAAAGAGGAACACATGGTGAAACAAACAGCAATTTCTTCACAACAAAGAAAGGTTCATATACACAAATATACACAAATTACAACGTGTTTAGTTTACCTCGTATGAATATTTTTTTTTCTAAAAAAGAAAAAGTAGACTTAAAATTCAACAAAACAATTATAATTAAAAATATTTATCAAAATGTTAAACTAAAAGAAATTGCTATTTCCATTACAGATAATTCAGGTAAATTTTAAAGCATGTGATAAAATTTACAAACTCGATTAAAAAGACAAATATTAAAAGCTAAAAAGTTTAATTATCAGGATGGGTTGAAGTGATAATGACTTATATAGAGTAGTTTTACAAATACATATATTTCCAAAGTTTGTCTTAGCCCTTGTACACACGGTCGGAGATTCCGACAACCAAATCCGTCGGATTTTGTCTGAAACTGTTGTATACACACGGTCGGACAAAGTTGTCGGAAAATCCGACGTGATGCCATTATTTCGTTACAACGGGACTACGTTCAGGCTAGTAGCCAATAGCTTTGGTGTAGGAATTTGATCTGAGCAAGCGTGGCACTTTATCCGATCGGAATTCTGTACACATGATCGGAGTATGTCCAATCGGAGCATTTTGTCGGAAAATTTTACCGACATGTTGGAAAACTTGGTCCGTCGGATATTCCGACGGAAACAGTCCGATGTAGATCACACACAGTCGGAATATCCGACAAAACGGTCCGATCGGACACATTCTGTCGGAATCTCCGACCGTGTGTACAAGGGCTAAGATTACTAAATGGAGTGATTCTTTTACATTTGAAAGAAAGACATATCTCCAGTGGAAATACTTACTTAGATAACAATTTTGTATTACATAATATAAGAAGAGTGTAAAAATATTTTCGATAGGTTTTATAAACCCACTAATATATTTATTTCTAAAAGAGGAATATTATTAGCTAACAATTTAAATATAAGGATGGGCTGAACTAACGATTATTCTTTAGAAACATTTCCAAATAGATACTGTATAGATCTAAAGTTTTGACAAGGTTGCCGGATGGAGTTGATTTTTTTTTAAATATTATGTATCGCCAGTGTTGCCAACCTACCAGATTGAAATTTACTGACATGACACCCAAAATTTACTGACACAGCCAAGTTTTTACTGGCAGTTCCAAAAGTTACAAAATTACAGTTTTGAGTACAAACGCCACTATATAGGCTACAAAAAAGTACAATATGCAATTAGCACTGTGATTTAAGGTAGATATTATGGCAAAAATCATTTTTCAAATTTTATTTTCGATATAGTAAGTAAGTAGCTCAGGGACAGGACTCAGGACTGGGAGGGCAAGAAATTAGAATGGGTGATACACAAATGAAATTGACTCTCACAGTGATACTGAAAGCAGATCACCGTCAACACACGTCCCCTCCTGAGTCACAGTGACAGTCTATCTCTCCATGCCAGGTGGTCCCTTCAGTCTCCTCCAGTCCAAATAGCACTGACAGTCCCGCTCCTGGCTTGCCTTAATCCCATACTGCAGACCTGCACGCTCTGCTCCGGGTGCTCGGCTCCCTTGCACCATGACATCACACGACATGCTCAGACACTGCCTCCCCCAGACCCACCCCCCCCCCCACCGGCACCCCCCGAATACACTGTAGCAGGCACTTTGATGGTCTTGGACATCTCCAGGCCGAGGTGCGCATGTGCATTTCCGAGCTGAGTGTCACAGCCATATTTTTTACTAGCAACCTTTTCCTCTTACTGGCATTTACTGGCAGGAGAAAAGTGCCCATTTTTTTACTGGCTGCCAGTAAAAATACTAACGGTTGGCAACACTGTGTAGCGCACCTTACGTAGGAGCCACTGGTGAATTGGCCCACCCTGCACAACTAGCCACACCAAAGTTCCACAGGCTCCCAGAGTCAAGAAACGGTCCAATGCTTGTTTTTGTATTTTTATTGAGGGGAAAAAACTTGGATGGGGAGTAGGGGTATTATGCGATGGCCACTTGACTTTAGAACAACTTTAGGGACAACGTACCTATATACACTCCTCTGCTTCTTCCAGCACACTTGCTTGCAGATATCCCAGCCGGCACACTGATAGTTAATCTGACAAAAAGGCAACAGTCAGATTTTGAAGCAGAAGCCCTTTAAAGGCAGGAACTCCTGGCCCCTGGGGTTGTGTAGCAAAATACAATGTTCAGCTTACATCCCTCTGGCTACTGATCCTAACACCACCTCTTCAGGCAATGCCATCCCCTGTCTGTGTTAACAGACTGGTCGGTAAGTTGAGTTGGGAATTTCTTTGGTTTTGTTTTGCATCTGTTGCCCTTCCATGTGCTCCTTGCTACAAAGGCCAGTTATAGGTGAAGGCAATGGCCATTTGTTTTTACTGTTGGAATATTGGTGAGGGGACGCACTGAACACCTTTGCTGCCATTGTGCTAGATGCTGGGCGTCCAGTGCGAACCTGTGCCTTTAAGGAGGGTTAGAGCTCCCTCCAGGCTCACCTGCCCTCTTCCTATCCATTATAATGCTTGTGCTTCCACTTTGGAGGGTCTCAAAATTTAGAGTTGGAAATACAGAAAATATTGAGGTGCCTTGACGGGGCTTACACATGTATTTGATTTGCAAATGTGTGCAGACTAAACCCCTGCTTTCAACGCATACTGTTATACAGGATAATTCGGCTGGTTCCATTTGTTTGTCCTGATAGAACAGAGCCTTGGGGGCAAGCTGCACATGCTCAGTTTGGTGTATATTGCTATTTTTTTTCTTGGGGGGGGGGGGGGTGCATGATATTAGCACAGGGCCAATCAGCACTGTCCACACAGAGGGTTAGGGGTCATGCAGCCTCATAAGACAATAAGGGGAAAATGAAAGCTCCTCCTACAAGCTTTAACCAGTGCTCGGCCGAACACTGATAGAAGTCACAAGACTGCTATATACTGCTGTCTGCTGATGAGAAAGGTATTTAACAGTTTATATTTACTAAAATAATTGCATTTCCAATATATTGAATGCAGGGTCCTGGGTTTAGTAACACTTTAAGGGTTTTCCCATGTTACATTTTTGCAAAAGGCTGGGTTAGACTGAGATGATACCATCAGCCTGCTGCGGGCAGGAGAAGAAATTTCCTCAGTCTTCTGCTCTGCAGTGATCAGGCTGCAACATTGAAACTTTGTAGCAAATCACAAGGTGAGAGGCAGCAGCAGGGGCCAAACTGCACAGGTACTAAGACAGGTACTGTAGGCAACCCTTTGAGCACAGTGTGCTCAAAATTTTTTTTCAGAGAAATTGAGAGTGCAGATTTTATAACAAAAAGTATTTAAACTTCACTCTCTCAATCACAAAAATAACTTTTCATAAAGTAAATGCTGTAAACTGCTTTAGTAGTGAGAAATTAACATCCGGCACGCCCCAGATCAGCCCCAATGCATGCAAATCCACACCTCAGATCACTGTCCCGCCTGCAAATCTGTTTCACCACTGTAACCCTCTGTACATCTGCCCCAACACTGTAATCCCCTGCACATCTTCCCCATCACTGTAATCCCCTGCACATCTTCCCCATCACTGTAATCCCCTGCGCATCTTCCCCATCACTGTAATCCCCTGCACATCTTCCCCATCACTGTAATCCCCTGCACATCTTCCCCATCACTGTAATCCCCTGCACATCTTCCCCATCACTGTAATTCCCTGCACATCTTCCCCATCACTGTAATCCCCTGCACATCTTCCCCATCACTGTAATCCCCTGCACATCTTCCCCATCACTGTAATCCCCTGCACATCTTCCCCAATCCCCATCACTGTAATCCCCTGCACATCTTCCCCATCACTGTAATTCCCTGCACATCTTCCCCATCACTGTAATCCCCTGCACATCTTCCCCATCACTGTAATCCCCTGCGCATCTTCCCCATCACTGTAATCCCCTGCGCATCTTCCCCATCACTGTAATCCCCTGCGCATCTTCCCCATCACTGTAATCCCCTGCACATCTTCCCCATCACTGTAATCCCCTGCACATCTTCCCCATCACTGTAATCCCCTGCGCATCTTCCCCATCACTGTAATCCCCTGCGCATCTTCCCCATCACTGTAACCCTCTGTACATATGCCCCTCTACTGTACATCTGCCCCACCACTGTACCCCCCCCCCCGCTCATCTGCCCCACCACTGTACCCCCCTGCTCATCTGCCCACCACTGTAACCCCCTGCACATCTGTCCCACCACTGTACCACCCTGCTCTTCTCTCCCTCCACTGTAAGCCCCTGCTCATCTGCCTCACCGCTGTACCTCCCTGCACATCTCCCCCACCACCGTAATACCCTGCACATCTGCCCCACCACTGTACTACCCTGCACATCTGCCAAACCATGGTAACCTCATGTACATCTGCCCCACCACTGTACCACCCTGCTCTTCTGTCCCACCACTGTAACCCCCTGCTCATCTGCCCCCACCAATGTTTCCCCTTTCTCATCTGCCCCACCACTGTACCTCCATGCACATCTGCTCCACCACTGAACCATCTTCTCATCTGTCATAACACTGAACTTATCTTCTCATCTGCCCCACCATTGTAATCCCCTGCACATCTGCCCCACCAATGTACTACCCTGCACATCTGCCCCACCTCTGTACCCCCTGCTCATCTGTCCCACCACTGTAACCCCATGAACATCTGCCCCACCACTGTACCACCCTGCTCTTCTCTCCCTCCACTGTAACCCCCTGCTCATCTGCCCCACTAATGTTCCCCCTTTCGTATCTGCCCCACCACTGTACTCACCTGCTCATCTGCCCCACCACTATACTCCCTGCTCATCTGCCCCACCACTGTACCCCCTGCACATCTGCCCTACCACTGTAACCCCCTGCTCACTTCCCCCACCACTGTACCCCCTGCTTATCTGCCCACCACTGTAATCCCCTGCACATCTGCCCCACCACCGTACTACCCTGCACATCTGCCCCACCTCTGTACCTCCCTGCTCATCTGTCCCACCACTGTAACCCCATGTACATCTGCCCCACCACTGTACCACCCTGCTCTTCTGTCCCACCACTGTAACCCCCTGCTCATCTGCCCCACCAATGTTTCCCCTTTCTCATCTGCCCCACCACTGTACCTCCATGCACATCTGCTCCACCACTGAACCATCTTCTCATCTATCCTAACACTGAACTTATCTGCTCATCTGCCCCGCCATTGTAACCCCCTTTCTCATCTGCCCCACAACTGTACCTCCTGCACATCTGTCCCACCCCTGTTGTTGGAATCAGACAGGAATTATTATTATACATCTACACAGCTGTTTGTACAGCCGAACTCAGCCATATTGATGCCAGGCAGTTTCACATGTTTAAAAGCAAGGAATGTGACACAATTTGAATAGCAGAATGAGTTCTATTCAGCCCACCTGGAATGTACTGACTTCAAAGATAATATGGTGCCGGCTTGTCTGCAAGAACAAAGGACAGCTGGTGGGGCGTCCGAGATCAAGCCACAAGATTGCAATCCAGTTGGAGCAGTTGCAATTCATGGGCAAGAAAGGCCCTCCTCAAGACTCTTGGGTCTGAAAGCTGGGTGATATGTTGCTCTGAATGGGTGCTGGTGAATGGTGAATGAATGGGCACCCCTTGCCTGTACTGCCGTCCTGAAGATACCCAAGATACAGAATGGTGACATGGAAGCTGTCGCTGAAGAATGGTGGAGGTGTGTCACTCAGTGGCAAAGCGGCACGTGTTGGGAGACATCGCATGGTAAAACAATTATGGACTGCTCCATAGGACCTGCTTCTGCACACGTTGAAAACACAGCGTGGTAAGACAATTGTGTACTGTTCCATGAGAGATGTCTCTGGAGCGCTCGTTGAAAACAACCATGCGTTACACAAGCTAAGGACTGTGCTACAGGTACTGGTCCGGAAGCACATGTTGGGGAACCACACACGTTAAGACAGTTATGGATTGTTCAAAAGGAGCCGTGTCTGAAGAAGGGTGGTATGCGCCTTTTAGGCGCAAAGCGGAATATGTTGGAAGTGAATAAGAAGTAACGTTATATATCTAAAGTTCTACACATTTGTTGGTACAGCCGAACTCAGCCATATTGATGTTTGCATGACACATGTTTAGAATGTGTAGAGGAATGTGGCAGAATCTGCATAGCAAAGGAGTTATCTTCAGCCCACCTGGTGTACACAAAGCTTCAAAGAGATTGATGACGAAGACGGCCCAGGGCACATCAGATGCATACTGGCCACAGAAGCCAAGTATGGCAGGGCAGTCAGTAATATTAGGAGGGCTGTCATGTGAACACTGATTGGTCCAAACCAAATGGGACTGGCAGTAGGGTGTGGTATGGCTGAGGTATGTTTAACAAAAAGGGTTGCAACCTGAGCTCTATCTCTTTATTCCATCAGGAGACCCAGTCACGAGGATCGATAAGTATAAGGCTTATATTGCACTTTGATTGTATGCTATGTATTATTGTAACTTCTACTGATACTTGATGCACGTTTTCTTATTTCCTTGGGAAATAAATGAGATTTGATTGATCTTAGACCGTGTATTGATTTCATAGCCAAGGGTGGTAGCATTGTGATATTAACAATAACATGTGCTTGGCGTATTGATTGATAGCTAAACTATAGGGACTAAACAAAGGAATACATAACTGATAATAATAGTACTAGACTGAATTGATCAGTTACTTCACCTGTTCCTCCTGCTCTTCTGCCCCAACACTGTAAACCCTTACTCATGTGTTCCACCAATGTACCTCCTTTCCCCTCTGCACATCTGCTCCACCTCTGTACCCCATGTTCCTCTGCCCCACCGCTGTAACCCCCTGCTCACCTGTCCCACCAATGTACCCCCTTCTCATCTGGCCCAACACTGAATCCCCCCACTTATCTTTTCCACCACTCTACCCCCAGCACATCTGCCGCACCACTGTACCCCCTGCTCTTCTGTCCCACCGCTGTAACCCCCCTGCTCACCTGCCCCGTCAATGTACCCCTTTTCTGATCTGCCCCACCACTGTACCTTCCTGCACATCTGCTCCACCGCCGTATCCCCATGCTCTTCTGTCACACTACTGAATCACCTTCTCATCTGTCCTAACACTGAACCCATCTGCTCATCTGCCGCACCACTGTAACCCGCATTCTCATCTGCCCCAGTGGCAACCAAGTGAGTCATCTTCCTCCAGATGGTAGGCAGGGCTAGCGGGACTGTGATTGGCTTTAGCAGTAGCCATTGACAGTCTTCTGTCTCCTGAAAGCAGCTACAGAAAAGTTAGAGAACCAAACAATTTTTCCCATCTTTTACAATGTGCGGGGGTGCGGTATGGGGAATTCTGAAATTGCAATGTATTAGTGTCTCGCTGACACTGACACTTCCCTGTGCTGCTCTGCTGATGGGGAGGGAGTCGAGTGCCGGCAAAAGAGACTTTGTGTCCCGCTTGCGGCTCTAGTCCCGGGGGTTGCCTACCCCTGAACTAGGATTTACATGATCCTGAGTCCAGGAAGTAGATGGAGAGCGTGGATGATGTCTAAAGAAAGATTGTTCCATCCTGCTAGAAAGAAAAACAGATGAAGACATTATCACAGGGCTTTCTATTATACTTACACATAAGTCAGCATGCAATTCATATGAAAGGAAAAATATCTGATGCTAGGCTGACTTTAATGCATCTATTTAAAAGAGCTCATTGATTACAGGGTTCAGTTTACACAAGCTAAAATTTACACATAAAAGTTTATTAGAGCAGTAACTCCTCCTCTTTCTTCCTGACTATCCTTTCAGATGGTAAAAAATTTCAGTCAGAGAATGACAGCCTGAAAGGAAGCAGCTCCAGATGTGCTCTCTCTTTAGAAAACCCATAGTGCTTTGTGAATCCAGTCTCCTGTATTCCTATCAGTAGCGGCCCGTGCATTGTGGCGGCCCCTTTTAGGACGCCGGACACATGGATTACTATGGCAGAGCAGGAGGGGGTGGTACTTTTTGAAGCACCGCTCAATGGAGCAGCTGTTTGAGGGTGGATTGCAGGCGCTATTTTTAACGCTATAGCGCCTGCAAAACCCCCTCAGTGTGAAAGGGGTCTTAAGCCTCGTACACGCGATCAGATTGTTGACCAACATAGAGTCAGACTTTTGTCTGAAGAGCGTGTGCCAGGATCTTGTCTTGCATACTAACGGCACACAATTGTCGGCCAACAAACACAAACGTAGTGACATACGTGGAATTTCAGCTCTTGATCGCCACCCTTTGGGCACCTTCTGCTAATGTCGTGTTTGGTTAGCATTGATTCCGAGTATGCGTCTTTGTACTGTGGACTTTAGTGTGATGGACTTGTGTACAGACAATACGAAAAAAATCTGACAATAGACCGTTGTCCGCCAAAAATGTACTAGCCTGCCACTCAACATTTGTTGGCAGAAGGACTGTGCTAACGGTTGGATTTTAGGCAAACAGTCTGTCATCACACAAATCCAATCGTGTGTACGAGGCTTAAGAATTGATGCTGGTTTGAAGCCAAAGGGTAGCCACACCTGGAACTGCTGACTTCAAAAAAAAGTCTCTCTCTGTACATAATCCAGGGAATAGGCACTCGCAACTGAACTCTTTAACTGTTGGATAAATCCTTGAGCTTGAATTTAGCAGCCAACAGGTAATTCTAGCTTTGCAAAGTCTCTCACACAGACTTGGTTGAAAAACTTACTTGTAACCGGAAGGATAGAAGTAGGAACTTTTCTTATGCCTCGTACACACGATCAAACAATCTGGTGGAAAAGTTGAGTCCGTCGGACAATCCCCCCGTGTGTGGGCTCCGGCGGACCTTTTTTACCCAAAAGTCCGGTGGACTAAGAAAGTATTTTTGCACTCCAATCTGTCCGCCGGACTCGCATTTCGGTGGACAATCCGGCCATGTGTGTGCCAGTCTGCCGTACTTTTGAAATGAATGGACTTTTCCCGCCCGGAGAAAAGTCCGCTCATTTTGAGCGCGTCTCCAGGTAGCCGGGGCCAGCGAAGGAGGCGTCGCTGGCCCCGTCACCTGGTATGGAGTTAAAGGGGAATCCCTACGCCGAAAAATCGGTGTGGGGGTCCCCCCTTAGGTCCATATCAGACCCTTATCCGAGCACGCTACCCGGCTGGCCAGGAAAGGGGGTGGGGACGAGTGAGCGCCCCCCCTCCTGAGCCGTACCAGGCCGCGTGCCCTCATCATGGGGGGTGCCTTGGGGAAGGGGGGGGCCACGCGGCCCCCCCACCCCAAAGCACCTTGTCCCCATGTTGATGAGGACAAGGGCCTCTTCCCGACAACCCTGGCCGTTGGTTGTCGGGGTCTGCGGGCAGGGGGCTTATCAGAATCCGTGAGCCCCCTTTAATAAGGGGGCCCCGGATCCCGGCCCCCCACCCTATGTGAATGAGTATGGGGTACAATGTACCCCTACCCATTCACCTGTGAAAAAAAGTAAAAAAAAATCACAACACACAAGGGTTAAAATAGTTTATTGCACAGTTCCGGGGGTCTTCCGTCTTCTGGGGTCTTCTCACCGGACTCCTCCGCTATCTTCTGCTCTTTTGCTAGCTCTTTCACTAGCGGAGGAGCCCGGCTTTCTTCCTCGCCGCCGCCCTCTTCTTCCGACTTAGGGGGTCTTGTCCCCCTCTTCGGGGGTCTTGTCCCCCTCTTCGGTTCTTATTGCCGGGCCACCGCACCTTCTCCTAGCTCTTTTACAAGCAGTGGCCCGGTCTTCTGTCGCCGCTGCCGCTGTCGCCGTCTTCTGTTCTTCTCTTCTTCTGTTCTTCTCTTCTGGAGATGTTGCCTCGTTGCTGCATCCGGTCACAATGGCAGGGACGCGGCACACGGTGACTTATATAGGGACATCACCAGATGATGTCCCCGCCCATTATGATGTCACAGTCCCAGACTTTCCTCCGTGTGTGTGGGCGAGTCCATTCATTTCAAAAGTATGGCGGATAGTCCGGCGGACTTAGTACTATATTAGTCCGCTGAAAAAGTGCCGTATGTGGGCAAGTAGCTCATTCGGAAAGTCCGACGGACAGTCCGTCGGAAAGTCCGCCAGACTAAGTCCTATACTAAGTCCAATACTTTACCAGAATCTTTCAGCCAGTCCGGCGATACCGTAAGAAATGCGGATTCAATCAATGTCCATGGCAGCTCAGCTTCCAGGCTCTTACCGAGCAGCCAGCCTCGTGCGTGGCCCTCTTACTGAAGAGTCCTCCCCTGGTTGCATGTAGAGTTGCTGGGCCTCTCCAAACCTGAGACAGCACTGGAACACCTTAGAATCCTCCTTCCAGTCACTGCACCTTGGACTAGCCAGTTCTGAGGCTCGGAAACGGATGGATCCGCACCCCAGGCCATGAGGACCCCTGGGGGCTGGCCAGGAGGACCAGGACCACGGAGTCAGCAATAACTTCTGGACCGGAACCCAGAACCACGTGACTTCAGCACCTTAAGTACCCTCTCCCAGAATACACAGCGAGATAAACTCCCACTGATTGGCTCAGAGAGAGAGATTGGTACCTAATGCGTCCAACCAGACTGCGTTCTAATGCCTCTTACAGGTGCGAGCCCCACCTATGATCAGGCAGAACCTTAATACAGCCCAGCCAAACCGATGCCAAAGCACGATTTAGCACAATTAACCCCAAAACTTAACTATAGTTTTGTCCAAAAACGACATTTACAAACATAGCTCATACTCATTAGGAGTATCGGCGCTACATATATATATATATATATATATTATACATACATATGTATGTATGTGTGTATGTATGTATGTGTGTGTGTGTGTGTGTGTGTGTGTGTGTGTGTGTGTGTGTGTGTGTGTGTGTGTGTGTGTGTGTGTGTATATATATATATATATATATATATATATATATATATAAATAATACATAGGATTAAAAGTGACTATTGATAGTTGTGACATTTTATTGAACACACCTAATAGAATTGTATACTGTATTCTAGATTGGTATCATTGTGAACCGGACAGACTATTGACAGGTCAGCACAAGTAGGCAATCAGCTAATGGATACCACAGAGAAACTATATGCAGTACCTTCAGAAAAAGGAACATGGTGATTACACTAATGGGGCTCATCTACAAATAAAGTACAATGGAACTGCCAGTCTCCATGTCTTTAGCATTGATTCCTGGTTAGTTTTTTGTGCTTAAGGTAAAGCTGACCATTTAGGCTGCCACATTCACTTGTGTTCCTATACCACTACTATTGTATAACTACCACTATGAAAATTGCTACCATTCTTACTATATTGTTGCTTTGGCTGCTTTTATTACTTTTACAATTTCTGCTCATATTGCACATGTAGTGCCTCCGTGAGAGTGATTAGTTAGACTGGAGGTGGAGGGATTGTCACGCTACTGTGGAAAAAAAATTACGTCAGAGCTACAGTTTGAATTTAAAACGTATTTGTGTGAACTGTGAAGTTAAGTCATGGATTGTGGAAACTAACTAGTGTCAGATGATTGTATATAGTGTATATACCACATTTACCACTGACTAATGCAAAGTTGCAATACAAGGAGATCAGCTAAAAGTAGGTGGATCTGTATGTGTGTTACAATTGATCGAAATCAGTCGATTAATCGATAAAAAAAGAAAAAGGTTAATCGAACACGAAAATTGTAATCAGTAACAGCCCTAATAAAGTTGCATATTAAATTCACCTTTTGTCTAATTTCCAAACGCCAATCTAAAGGAATAGCAGTGATAAAAAAAAAGCATTTAGTGGGTTTAACTAGTCTTTTTTTGTACAATTCTCCTTTAAGGGGGCGTGGCAGGGGGGCGTGTCCTATGTCTATATACATTTGCTAATAGGCATAGGTGTGCACAGCCTATTATATTAGGGTCTGCACCCTAAAGCTCAAGCACACTTGTGACTGCATATATATGACGCAGACAGGGAGATCAGTCTCCCTGCCGGAACAGTGAAAGAGAAATGCGTAAGTACTTCTCTTATGGAAGAGGCGGTAAAATGGAGATCTTTCCCATCTTCCTGCTGGCACACAAAGCGATAATGTTAATGTGCATGGGGTGATTAGGGTGTGCCCAGGCACACCCAGCACACCCTGTGCGCACACCTATGCTAATAGGTGTCCCTCATTCCCATCTCAGAAAGTTGGGAGGTATGTGGATGGACTCTTTTTTTCAACCAGACTAACTATATAACTATGTAAGTAGTATTATACATGTACCGAGAACTGGCTGCTGTGTTATCAATGTACATGTGCTGGGTACTGAGGGGTTATCACACATGTACTGGAGACGGGCTGTGGAGGGGTCAGGTGTGTGTTCACGTGCCAGAGGAGAAATACAGACTTGGAAAAGGATAATTCTGAGTGCTGTATTTGTGATATCATTTTGGAAGAACCAGGAAGAGGCTGACTTTCACAGTAATAAAGTCAAATGAAAGTCAAATTACAGCTTATAAAATATACAATATTGCAGGCTAACGTACTAAAATATATATTTCTGCCCCCTGATTTACTTTTGACTTTGTCCAATTTCGAAGCGTATGTCAAAAATAGAAATATTTTTGGTAATTTGGTATACAAAATAGATTCATTTTTTTAACTACTTGCCTACAGGGCACTTTTACCCTCTTCCTGCCCAGGCCAATGTTCAGCTTTTAGGGCTGTAAGACTTTGAATGACAATTGTGCGGTTATGCAACACTGTACCCAAAAAACATTTTTATCATTTGTTTTTAACACAAATAGAGACTTCTTTTGGTGATATTTAATCACCGCTGGGTCTTTTTATTTTTTGCTAATTTAAAAAAAAATGTTTTTCATAGTTTGTTATAAAATTTAGCAAACAGGTAATTTTTATCCTTCACTGATGGGCACTGGTGAGGCGGCACTAACGAGGTGGCACTGATATGCACTGCTGAGGCGGCAGTGGTGGGCACTGATGAGGAGGCACTGATAAGGCTGCACTGATAGGCGGCACTGATGGGCACTGATAGGTGGCACTGAAGGGCACTGCTAGGTGGCACTGATAGGCGACACTGATGGGCTCTGATAGGTGGCACTGCTTGGCGGCACTGATAGGCAGCACTGATAGGCAGAACTGGTGGGCACTGGTAGGTGGCACCGGTGGCACTCAGCTGTCATTGGACACAGTTGATCATGGGGTAATGGGCTGCTGTGATTGGCCCTTTACCCCGATCTATTATCAGCTGAGTCCAAAGGACAATTAACAAGCTGTGTCTGCAGTCCATGGGATAATTTTCAAGTTTCCCAGAGGTGGGCCTTAAGCTGGAAAAAAAAAAAGGGAGGGAAGGGGGGGATAGGGGGGAGGAAGCAGGCTCAATGCAGTATGTTGAACTAGGGTGTCTATAGCGTGGGAGTGATAATTCAGAGGAATAAGGGACGTGATTTGGTGAACCAAGTCTCCCATACTTTCCAACCTGTTGTTATTTTAGCCAGGTATCCTTCTGTCGCAGCATACATGCGTTCACAAGCACCATGTGTATGTACTAGACGTACAATTTCCGTACATGAGATTGATGTGGAGGATTTCCAGTTACGGGCTGTCACTAGCCTAGTTGCCAATAGAATCTGTGTGATAATGTAATGGAGTGTGTGCGGATAATTTTCTATGCCTATAGACAAAATCGTCATTGCAGGGGATGGCTTAATAGGGATACTGGTAACTTCTGCAATGAGGCGGAAAACATCTATCCATAGTGATTTGATTGTGGGGCAATCCCAGACTATATGATAGAGGGTGCCAGGTGCACCGCACTGTCTCCAACAATGTACGTCTAAAGACTCATTATACGAGTGTATTTGCGCAGGAGTGATATACCATCTGAGGGTAAGTTTATAAGTAAGTTCCCAAAGGTTAGCAGATTTCGTTGTTTTGTAGATGGAGCGTAGTGCACATTGCCATTGTTGGGAAGAAAAGGAAACACCGATATCCCTCTCCCATTTAAGCATGGGAGGAAGAATATCGAAGATGGTTTTACCTTTAAGTGAAGCATAGAAAAGCGAAATGCCTTTGACTGGGGCTGCAGTGCTAGTAAAGTACTGCCAGATTTTTGTGGGCAGGGTAAATAGGGTATGCGGGTGTCTGAGTAAGCAGTGTGAAACTTGAATGTATGTATAATAATCCTTCAAGGTGAGCGAAAAGGTTTGTTGTAGTGTAGGAAATGGGTGGAGAAATTCAGAAGAGTATAAGTCCGCAATATGTGCTATACCTTTTTCTTTCCAGGGAGCGATCTGCATGTCTGGTACGAGCAGATTAAGGACTTCTATCGGTATGGGCACCTTACACGAAGCGGTAGAGGTAGGCAAGTTCGTGAGGAGATAGAAGAATGCTGTCGCTGATGCACGGATAGTCGGAGATATATGCTTGTCAGATTTACGTAAAGAGGGAGAGCTCAGGAGCCAAATTTTCAAGTTGCCACTAGGGATTTGGGAAGCTTCAATAGAGCTCCACTGGTTAAGAGGGTTAGGGGTGAACCATTCTCTCAACTGTGCTAAAATTGCCGCCATATAATAGTCCTGCACATCGATGTACCCCATACCACCAGCTAATTTATGTCTTGTGAGGGTTTTATGGTTTACTCTAGGTCTTTTGCCTTGCCATACAAAGTTTCTGAGAAGGGATCGTATCTGCGTGAAGAAAGATATGGGTAGCGGAATGGGCAGTGATCTGAAAAGATATAGAAGCCGTGGGAGTAGGACCATCTTGAAGGCAGCTAATCTACCTGCGCTGGAGAGCATCAATTTGGAGAGTTTATTCAATTCTGTGGGTAGACCATGCAAGAAGGTTGGGTAATTAGTTTGGTATAGTTCAGTGGTATTTGCAGTGAGTTTTATACCTAGGTATGTGAGAGTATTTGTAGACCATGCATAATGATATCTATTTTGCTATAATGTTTGCTGATGCTGAGGTAGTGCTATTGCTAAAATATAGGACTTAGTAGCGTTGACTTTGTAATACAAAACATAGCTGAAATAATCAAGTATAACTTGTACCGAAGCCAGGGAGGTGACAGGGTTAGTTAATGCAAAAATAATGTCGTCTGCAAAAAGGCTGATTCTGTGATCTGTGTTTCCAATAAAAAAAACAGAAATGGCATCATGAGACCTAATTTTTGTTGCGAGGGGTTTTATCATGAGATCAAAGATCAGGGGCGAGAGGGGGCAGCCCTGTCTCGTGCCGTTTGTAATGGGAAATGGCGTAGAGAGCATGGATAGACAGTAGACTTGGGCTGAGGGGGTAGAGTATAAAGCTAAAATTGCTGTGAGGATAAAACCTTGAAAGCCAAATTTTTCTAGGGTAAGTTTTAGGTATTGACAGTGAACCCTATCGAATGCCTTCTCCGCATCCAAAGAAAGGAGCAGAGAAGGCACTCGATGGGTCGCTGCATAATGTATGATGTTAATCATACGCCTTGTGGCATCAGAAGTCTGGCGACCTTTGACAAAGCCTGATTGGTCAGGGTGTATTAGTAATGGTAGTATGTCAAGTAGCCTAGATGAGATCACTTTCGCATACAATTTCACGTCATGATTGAGATGAGAAATAGGCCGAAAATTCTGCGGTAGGTTTGGCTCCTTCCCTGGCTTCAGTATGGTAACAATTAAAGCTTTAAGCATTTCCCGAGGGAAGGACATGACTGAATTGCTTATAATATTCACCTACAAATCCATCCGGACCGGGGGCTTTATTGTTAGGTAGAGTTTGGATGGCTTTTCTGATTTCATCTTGTGTGAATGGGATGTTCTAATTGCTGAGGAGTCAGCTGGGGTAGATGGACTGAGTGTAAGAAGGCCTGAATTTGGGAGGGTTGGGGTTGGTGGAGTGTGGTATCATCAGCGAGATTGTATAGGCCGCTGTAATATTCACTAAAAGCGTTGGCGATAGCTTGTGGGTTGGTCAATTTAGAGTTGGTGGTGGGGTGGAACATAAAGGGTATAGGCGATTTTGATACATGGCCTTTGATCTGATGTGAAAGTAATTTGCCAGGTTTATTACCCTCAGCAAAAAATTTCATTCTAAAGCGTTTTTGTCGTTTGTCATGGGTTTCTAGTAATAAGGTTCTGAGTTCGAGTCTGAGGGAGGTCAGTTGGGATTTAAGTGCCGAAGTAGGGTGCTGTTTGTTCATTGAGTCAGTAATTAGTATTTTGGTAAGGATGTCATCTAAACGCTGCCTCCTATGCCTCCTGTCCCTAGCTCTGTACTGAATGAACAAGCCCCTCATGTATGCTTTATGGCCCATAGTACATGAGGGTCTGTAACTGAGTCCTTGTTTTGCAAGAAAAAAGCTAATAGGTTGTCACGTACCTGGTGGAAGGAGCCCGGAGTGCAGGGAGCGGCCTCTCGTAAGCCTCTGGCTCGAGATTCCCTGGAAGTGGGGACAGGGATTCTAGAGTTCAGAGGGCACAAGTGCCAAGCAGGTGAATAGTAGGACTGGCCCTGGAACTGGCGGCAGACAACGGCAGACACAGGTAGATGGTTCTGGAACAGCTGGTAAGCAGTCAGCGGCTGGCAGCGGGTACAGATGATCACACTGGAACAGCTGATAGGTAGACAGCAGACAGCAGCGGTCACGGATGGCAGACTGGAACAGCTGACAGGCAGGCAGCAGACAGCAGCAGCACGGATGGCAGACTGGAACGGCTGACAGACAGGCAGCAGACAGCAGCAGCACGGATGGCAGGCTGGAACAGCTGGCAGAACAAGCGGGGTCAAATACAAGCCGGGTCGTCAACAGGCGGGCAGCAGCGGTACACAGGAGAAGGCAGAAGCGAGGTCAAACAGTCCGAGGGTCAAAGGCTGGCAGCAGGCAGGGATAGTCAGGAACAGGCCGGGTAGAACAGAACAGGAGCAATCAGGTAAGCAGAGGCAAGTAACCGGAACGCTGTAGACTGGACAGCACGGAGGCACTGGAACGGATTCCTTAAGAAGCCCTCTGGGCACCAAGAACGGTCGCACGGCGTGCCTGCGCGCACCCACGTGAAACCGTGCAGCCGTTCGTGACCCCGCGCACCCGCGTGCGCTCGTTAGCAACATCGCGCACCCGCGTGCGCTCGTTCGCAACATCGCGCACCCGCGTGCGCCCGTTCGTTCCCACTCGCACCCTCGTGCGTCCGTTCGCGCCAACGCGCGCCCATGGAAACCTATCAACGCTCAACGAGGGGATTCCGTGGATGGGTCTTCCATGAGCCACTGGATTCCGGAGACGACCATGACATAGGTTTTCTTGTAACAGGCCGGTATACGGGTCCGTTTGCAGGATCCTAGTGTTAAGTCTCCACAGATAGGCTGGAGGGGTTTTAGCAGAGTCTTCGATAGTTATGCTAACCGGAGAATGGTCAGACCATGTCGTGGAATGAATAGTGGAAGAAGAGATTTTTTGAAGAGTCCAAGGGTCTGTGAGAAAGAGGTCAATGCGTGAATAAGAGTTGTGGCAGGAGGAGAAAAAAGTAAAGTCCTTTTCATCAACATGTAGACATCTCCAGACATCGTATAGACGAAAGCTAGATAGAAGGGGGTTTAGCGCTGGCCTGGGTCTCTTGGTGCGGACAGAGGAGTCCAAGGTAGGATCAGGGGTGCAGTTAAAATCTCCACACCAAATCACTGCTCCGTGCTGAGTTGCAGCTATCTTCTTATGGAGCTTATGTAGGAATCATGTTTGGTGAACATTAGGAGCGTAGGAATTAACAATCGTGTAAGGAACAGTATTGATCGTGCAGGTCAAAATGATGTATCGACCATCAGGGTCCAGAGTAACTTGGGTAAGCTGGTATGCGAGGGAATTGCGAATGGCAATAAGAACTCCTTTCTTTTTGGAGGTAGCATTGGCCATATAAACTGTACTGAAATTCTTAAGCCGCGTACACACGGGGCGGACTGTCTGGCCAACTTAGTCCATCAGACAATCTGACGGACAGTCCGTCATACTTTCGAATGAACGGACTTGACCACACACACCACTGTTTGAGCGGACTAATACGGCGTACTAAGTCCGCCATACTATCCGCCCTACTTTTGAAATGAACGGACTCGCCCACACACGCGGAGGAAAGTCCGCTCATTTCGAGCGCGTCTCCAGGTAGGCGGGGCCCGCGAAGGAGACGTCGCTGGCCCCGCCGCCTGGTATGGACTTAAAGGGGAACCCCAACGACGAAAAAAATTGGCGTGGGGGTCCCCCCCAAGTCCACAACAGACCCTTGTCAGAGCACGCTACCCGGCCGGCCAGGAAAGGGGGGCGAGCGAGCGCCCCCCCTCCTGAGCCGTACCAGGCCGCGTGCCCTCAACATGGGGGGGTGCCTTGGGGAAGGGGGGCCGCGCGGCCCCCCCACCCCAAAGCACCTTGTCCCCATGTTGATGAGGACAAGGGCCTCTTCCCGACAACCCTGGCCGTTGGTTGTCGGGTTCTGCGGGCGGGGGGCTTATCGGAATCCGGGAGCCCCCTTTATTAAGGGGGCCCCCGGATACCGGCCCCCCACCCTATGTGAATGAGTATGGGGTACAATGTACCCCTACCTATTCACCTGTAAAATAAAAGTACAAAAAAAACCACAACACACGAGATAAAATACTTTATTGCACAGCTCCGGGGGTCTTCTCGCCGGACTCCTCCGCTATCTTCTTGTAGCTCTTTTGCTAGCGGAGGAGTCCGGCTTTATTCCTCGCCGCCGGCCTCTTCTCCCGACTTCGGGGGTCTTGTCCCCCTCTTCGGTTCTTCTGCCGGGCCACCGCGCCTTCTTATAGCTCTTTTACAGGCGGTGGCCCGGTCTTCTGTCGCCGCCACCTTCCGTTCTTCTTCTCCAGGAGATGTTGCCTCGACGATCTCTCCGGCCGGAATGCCAGGGACGCACTGCGCGGCCACTTATATAGGGACAATGGGGCGGTGTCACATGGCTTTATGTCACATGGGTTGGTGTCACATGGTGACCCCGCCCCCTTACGATGTCATAGTCCCCATGTGACATCAACCCATGTGACCAACCCATGTGACATAAAGCCATGTGACACCGCCCCTTGTCCCTATATAAGTGGCTGCGCAGTGCGTCCCTGGCATTCCGGCCGGAGAGATCGTCGAGGCAACATCTCCTGGAGAAGAAGAAGAAGAAGAAGAAGAAGAACGGAAGGCGGCGGCGACGGCGGCGACAGAAGACCGGGCCACCGCCTGTAAAAGAGCTATAAGAAGGCGCGGTGGCCCGGCAGAAGAACCGAAGAGGGGGACAAGACCCCCGAAGTCGGGAGAAGAGGCCGGCGGCGAGGAAGAAAGCCGGACTCCTCCGCTAGCAAAAGAGCTACAAGAAGATAGCGGAGGAGTCCGGCGAAAAGACCCCCGAAGACGGAAGGCCCCCGGAGCTGTGCAATAAAGTATTTTATCTTGTGTGTTGTGTTTTTTTTTTGTACTTTTACTTTACAGGTGAATGGGTAGGGGTACATTGTACCCCATACTCATTCACATAGGGTGGGGGGCCGGTATCCGGGGGCCCCCTTAATAAAGGGGGCTCCCGGATTCCGATAAGCCCCCCGCCCGCAGACCCCGACAACCAACGGCCAGGGTTGTCGGGAAGAGGCCCTTGTCCTCATCAACATGGGGACAAGGTGCTTTGAGGTGGGGGGGCCGCGCGCCCCCCCTTCCCCAAGGCACCCCCCCATGTTGAGGGCACGCGGCCTGGTACGGCTCAGGAGGGGGGGCGCTCGCTCGCCCCCCTTTCCTGGCCGGCCAGGTAGCGTGCTCGGACAAGGGTCTGTTGTGGACTTGAGGGGGACCCCCACGCCGATTTTTTTTGGCGTTGGGGTTCCCCTTTAAGTCCATACCAGGCGGCGGGGCCAGCGACGTCTCCTTCGTGGGCCCCGCCTACCTGGATACCCGCTCGAAATGAGCAGACTTTTCTCTGGGCGGGAAAAGTCCGCTCATTTCAAAAGTACGGCGGACTGGCACACACACGGGCGGATTGTCCGCCGAAATGCGAGTCCGACGGACAGTATTACGGAAATTCCGAAATACTTAGTCCGCCAGACTGCACGTTGAAAAAGTCCGCTGAAGCCCACACACGAGCGGACTGTCCGCTGAAATGTGTTTTGGCGGACTAAGTAGGCCAGACAGTCCGCCCGTGTGTACGCGGCTTTATTTGTACAAGAAGGAGGATGGCTGGACAAGAAGTGTGTCTCTTGTACACACAGGATATCACATTGGGTTTGCTTGGCAAGTGACCATAGAGAGGCCCTTTTGGCAGGATGATTCAGTCCTTTGGCATTTATGGAGACAATTTTGATGGTCATGTCTGTAGGTTAAGTCGGGAGGAACTGTAACAGCTGGAAACATTACCTGGAGTGCTTTATGAGGAAGAAACGGGGCCAAAGTGAAGCTATATGCGGTTTCAAGGGATGTTGCCGGAAAGAACGTTGACGGGCGATCAAGACGGCGTGCAGATAGGAATGTAGACATCTTTTCCAGGTCGAACAGACACTCCTGAAGACCTGCTGGGAGAGGGTAGGAGGAAGAGAAAAGCAAAACACACAAAAAAAAAAAAAAAAGACAGAACTGATTGAAGCAAAACAGAAATAGCAGTTGTCCTAACCTCTAGATGTTACTGAATGTTGCCCGTTGACTAGGCAGAGAACCGTGCTATGGCCGCTTACAGTGGCAGCAAGGAAAAAAAAATGAATGAAATGAAAAAGTGTTTCCGATGGAACAGTCCTGGGCACACCTATGCCAGGAAACACTAAGTGGGGGTAAAGAGTTTTTGTACCGAGCGTGAATGTGAGCATAGGACACACCGGAGCGGCGTGTGGTGATCACAATTCCGGGACCCTAGGTAGGGAGTTGGTTCCTGCGGGATCTTGGCGGGAGAGGTTGAGGGGACATGGTGCCCGTGTTGCTCTGATCCATGGCAGTCACCTCATTGTGAGAAGGAACAATGTTCCAGTCTCGCAGGAGTCTCAGGCCTTGTTGCAGCGAATTGACTAGGTGCTTCGATCCCTCGTATTGGATAGAGATTTCGGCGGGCGCAATCCATTGGTACTGGATTTGATTATTGCGTAGCGCCTTGGTGATTGTATTGAGTTGTCTGCGTCTGCTTAAGGTATGTTGGGATAAATCAGCATATACTTGCAGATGGCCGTATGGTTCAGGGAGAGAGGACAATCCTCTCACTTTTCGCATAAATTGCTCCTTAACATGATAGAAGTGCACCCTAAGAATAACATCCCTAGGTACAGCATCTGGGAGGAAAGAGGGTTTAGGCAGTCTCTGTATACGATCAATGACGAGTTCAATGCCTTTTGCATCAGGGAGTATAGCTTTAAGAAGGTTTTTTGCATACAAAGGCAGCTCAACATTCTGAACAGATTCAGGGATTCCATGGATTTTAAAGTTGTTGCGTCTGGCCCTGTCCTCTAAATCTGAGATTTTGTCCTTAATCCAACAGGTTTCTTGGGCCTGTGCTTCCTGGGCATCAATCATGTCATTTACAGTGGTAGTGACATCTCCCATATTAGTCTCAAGCTGCGTGGCTCTGTCTTCTAATGCATTGATGCTGCTGCCAAAATTCTGTATCAGGGATAGCATATCAGACTGTAAGGAGCTTCTAAGGGACATCAGAATCTCCTTGAGAGTGGTGTCCATGACTGCCTGACCTGCTGTGGGAAAAGAGGCAATGGCGTCCGGCTGTGGGCTCTGCTGAGGGAAAACATAGGGCATGGTGGCGGCCTGGACACTGTCCTGAGGTAAACCATTATCTAACCGCATCTTAGACTTCGCCAGGCTGTTAGTCAGCGGCGTTCCTGGGGGTGATGCATAAGAGTTTTCTCCTGTGATAACACTTACCCGTGCGGTGTCGTGTGTGGAGATGTGCTCTGCACGGTGGGGAGAAGCAGCTGCTACCTTTAGCCCGCAGCGGGACGGAGCCTTGGCGCCATTTTGGCTGCGCCGTGTGGACAGCTGATACATGAATGCCGTCAGTTTACGAGGTATTCTGTCATCCTTTTGTTTGAGGGACATCTCTCCTCTGCTGCACAGTGAAAGCGCCGGTCAGTCGTCGGAAAATAGCTCCTGGGGAATGCTGTGAGTCGCTGTAATGCGCCGTTGGTGTGGAGAGCTCTGTACTCAAGCGGCTATCATGGTCACGCGCCGGACACGCCCCCTCCAAAAGTCTGTTCATTTTGAACGTGACTCCAGGTAGACCGAACTAGCGAAGGAAGTGAATGTCGCTGCCTCCATCAGCGAGATTGACACCTCGCTAGCCCCATCACCTGGTATGGATTTAAAGGGGAAGCCCCCCAAAGTCCATAGCAGACCCTTACCTAAGCATGCAGCCCGGCCGGTCAGGAAAGGGGGTGGGGACGACCGAACCCCCCTCCTGAGACGTACCAGGCCACGTGCCATCAACAGCCCACGTGCCCTGCAGCCCCCACCCCAAAACACCTTGTCCCCATGTTGATGAAGACAAGGGCCTCTTCCCGACAACCTTGGCCGTTGGTTGCCGGGGTCTGTGGGTGGGGGCTTTTCATAATCCGGGAGCCCCTTTAATAAGGGGGCCCCCAGATTCCAGCCCCCTACCCTGTGTGAATGAGTATGGGGTACGATGTACCCCTACCCGTTCACCTGGGGGAAAAAAAGTGTACATAAAAAAAACACAACACAGGTTTTTAAAATACTTTATTAGACAGCTTCGGGGGTCTTCTTCCGTCTTCGGGGGTCTTCTCGCTGGACTCCTCCCCTATCTTCTGCTCTTTTGCTAGCTCTTTTACTAGCGGAGGAGCCCAGCTTTCTCCTTTGCCGTCACCATCCGGGGGTCTTCTTCCGACTTCGGGGGTCTTGTCCCGCTCTTCGGTTCTTTTTGCCGGGCCTCCGCTTTCTTCTTCCAGCTCTTTTACTACCGTTAACCCGGTCTTCTGTCGCTGTCACCGCCGCCGCCTTCTGCTTCTTCTTCTCTTCTTCTTCCTTCTTCTCTTCTTCTGATGTTGACACAGCGCTCTCTCCGGCGGTAATGCTGGGGAGGCATTGTGCGGCGACTTATGTAGGGATAAGAGGCAGGGTCACCAGGTGATGTCACTGGTGACCTCACCCCTTATGATGTCACAGTCCCGGAGGATGTCCCTATATAAGTCGCCGCACAACGTGTCCCCAGCATTACAGCCGGAGAGAGCGTTGTGTCAACATCGGAAGAAGAGAAGAAGGAAGAAGAAGAGAAGAAGAAGCAGAAGGCGGCGGCGACAGCGACAGAAGACTGGGCCAACGCTAGTAAAAGAGCTGGAAGAAGAAGGGGGAGCAAGAAGAACTGAAGAGCGGGACAAGACCCCCGAAGAGCGGGAGAAGACCCCCCAAGTCGGAAGAAGACCCCCGGGCGGCGGCGAAGGAGAAAGCCGGGCTCCTCCACTAGTAAAAGAGCTAGCAGAAGATAGCGGAGGAGTCTGGGCGAGAAGACCCCCGAAGACGGAAGAAGAGAAGACCCCTAGATGCTGTCTAATAAAGTATTTTAAAAACCTGTGTTGTGTTTTTTTTAATGTACACTTTTTTTTCCCCAGGTGAATGGGTAGGGGTACGATGTACCCCATACTCATTCACATAGGGTAGGGGGACGGATTCTGATAAGCCCCCCACCCGCAGACCCCGACAACCAACGGCCAGGGTTGTCGGGAAGAGGCCCTTGTCCTCATCAACATTCAAAGCACCCCCCCATGTTGAGGGCACGTGGCCTGGTACGGCTCAGGAGGGGGGACGCTGGCTTGTCCCCACCCCCTTTCCTGACCGGCCATGCTGTGTGCTCGGATAAGGGTCTGTTATGGACTTTGGGGGTGACACCCACGCCATTTTTTCGGCGTAGGGCTTCCCCTTTAAATCCATACCAGGTGACGGGGTTCGCGTGGTGTCAATCTCGCCGATGGAGGTGGTGACATTCACTTCCTTCGCTAGTTCTGTCTACCTGGAGCCACATTCAAAATGAACAGACTTTTCTCCGTGTGTGGGCAACTCTGTTAATTTCAAAAGTCCGGCGGACTAGCACACAGACGGGCGGATTGTCCGCTGGACTGCCGAGTCTGGCGGACTAGCACACAGACGGGCGGATTGTTTGAGTCAAAACTTCTTTCTAAGTCTGTCGGGTTAATCCGACCGTGTGTACGTGGCATAAGATCTCAGCAAGGACGCCAGGTCATGGGTAGAAAGAAAAGATCTAAGTGCTCACCGCTTAAGTATAACATTACATTTTTGTGTTCAAACACAAACTATTCAAATAAAGATGATGATAACACAGCATGTAAAGCCGACAATCGTGTTAGTTCCGTAGGGCAGCAGCGGGTGACATCATGCGTAGCTCCTGTCCCGTACGCGTTACGTTCAATCAGAACTTTGACGTCACCGGACTCCTCCCCCCTTCCCTTCGTTAGCAGACGGAGGCACTTGGGGAAGGGGGGAGGAGTCTGACGGAACTCCCTGAAGACCCGAAGCCAGCGGAGAGGTGAGTACCGATCAAAAGAATTTTGATCGATCAAAAAAATGAATTGATTCATCAAGGAATTAATCTTTAATTTCCACAGCCCTAGAAAATATAAATGTAATTCCATAAATCTTTTTGCAGAAATTCTTGCATAAGCCCAGTCATGACTGCTCTCTCTAAGGCAACAAATGCACAGTGACTTCCACTGCAAGCCGAGAAGATTAGTCACTCTCAGAAAAACAATTATAACATAAATTAATTCAATAGCGCGGGCTACACAGCAAATAGGATCATTTGCATCCAAAATACATTTTCTGTTATCGTCTTGGAATTACATATATTTAGACAATCATTTCAGCAAATGGCATTTTGGTAAACATGGTCCCACATTTTAATCTGACTGAACAGTTACTAACTTCTACAAAATCGAATGAATTCCCAATTACAGAAAAGAGAGAAGAGAATTACAAACACAAACGTAATGTGGAAAGATAATGAACAGACAGTTTTCGTTTCATGTAACCTTTAAAATATTGTAAACATTCTAACAAAATGAAATTACTGTCCAGTTTTGGGTCAGTGTCTATTAACCTATTATTTAAACCACTAGCGTTCACAAAAAAATTAAAAAAAATAAAAAGGTCAGTGATACTGGTTTCAATAAATAAAACCACCAAAAAAATTAGAAAAATAAAGGCATATTAACCACTTCAGCTCCAGAAGATTTACCTCTCTTCATGACCAGATCATTTTTTCGCGATACGGCACTGCGTTAAAGTTGATGTCCTTTTTTTTCCCACAAATAGAGCTTTCTTTTGGTGGTATTTGATCCCTACTGCGGTTTTAATTTTTTTGCGCTATTGAAAAAAAAAAAAAGAAGGTCGACAATTTTGAAAAAAATAAATAATATTTTATACTTTCTGCTATGAAACAATACCAATAAAAAATGTAAACAATCAAATGTCTTCATCAATTTAAGCCAATATGTATTCTGCTACATATTTTTGGTAAAAAAAAAAATCCCAATAAGTGTATATTGATTGGTTTGCGCAAAAGTTATAGCGTCTACAAAATATGGGATATACTGTATTTATGGAATTTTTCATTCTTTTTTAATTTTTAATTTTTTTTACTAGCAATGGCTGCAATCAGCGACTTATAGCAGGACTGCGATATTGTGGCGGACAAATCTGACGCTATCTGACACTTTTGACACTTTTTTTGGGAACCAATGACACTAATATAATGATTGCTAAAAATATGCACTGTCACTGCACTAATGACACTGGTTGGGAAGGGGTTAACATCAGGGTCAAAGAGTTAACTGTGTTCCTAGCCTATGTTTTAGTGTACTGTGGGAGGTGCTTTTACTAAGGCCCCTTTCAAACTGCCGGCACCTGGGCGTCAGCAGTAAAGCAGCGTTTTTTTTAGCGCCAATTTACAATCATTTTAGCGGTGGTATTCGGCCACTAGCGGGGAGGCTTTAACCCCCACTAGCAGCCGAGAAAGGGTTAAAAACCAGCCACAAAAGGGTTAAACCACCACAAATCGCTGCTACAGCAGCGCTATGCCGGCGGTCCCATTTATTTCAATGGGCAGGAGCGGTGAAGGAACGGTGTATACAACACTCCTTCACTGCTCCAAAGATGCTGCTAGCAGGACTTTTTTTAGCGTTCTGCCAGCGCACCACTCCAGTGTGAAAGCCCCCGGGGCTTTCACATTGGAGAGACAGCAGCAGCTGTTTCAGGGCGCTCTGCAGGCGCTATTTTTAGCACTGTATCACCTGCAAAGCACCCCAGTGTGAAAAAGGTCTGATGCCGCGTACACACGATCAGAATTCCGGCCAGAAAAAGACAGATGAGAGCTTTTCATCAGAAAATGCAACCGTGTGTATGCTCCATCGGAATTTAGCTGTCCGAATTTCCGCCAGCCAAAAATTGATAGCAGGTTCTCAATTTTCCCGATGGAAAAACTTTCTATCGGTAATTCCGATCGTGTGTATGCAATTCCGACACGCCAAAAATCAAGCATGCTCAGATTCAACTACGAGACAGAAGCTATTGGCTACTGGCTATTGAACTTCCTTTTTCTAGTCCCGTCGTACGTGTTGTACGTCGCCGCGTTCTAAACGATCGGAATTTGGTGTGACCGTGTGTAGGCAAGACAGCTTGAGCCGAATTTTGTCTGAATTCCGTTGGGAAAACCATCAGAGCTTTTTCCGACGAGAATTCCGATCGTGTGTACGCGGCATAAGGGTTTGCAGAAATACAGGATTGCAGGTTTATCTCATTATTATTTTGTCATCCAGCGCAACCCTCATTGATTGGTCAATAAAACTCCAGTTAAGTTTCCGTTGTAATGGAATTTGGATCCGAAATTTGTAAACAAAATTTCGTATTTCGTACAAAATTCGGAAGCATAGCAATTCGTGTGTAGGATCCTCCCGAATGTAGGAATTTACAGAAATTCGTACAAATTTTCGATTTGTATGAAACTAATCGCACATGTCTAGTTTTTAATACAGCCTTCGGATCTATGACGCAACCACAGGCCAAATGCTAGGCTTACAGCTGTGGTGAGATATCCCCATAAAAATAAAAAATAAAATGAAAAAAAACACCCAGATATTTAGTATCAATTCCTGAATGCCTGTAATCTGCTCTTGCCCTGCGAAAACCGACCCACCGCAGATCACTCTTCATAGAGCGGTGCACGTGTAAATGAGCTGTTAAAGTAGTTATAAAGATGTCGGATTTAGTAACAATAATTATATTATTATTATTATACCGGTTTTATATAGCGCCAACAGTTTGCGCAGCGCTTTACAACATGAGATATTCTGCTGTATTTCAAGAAAATATACTTTATACTACATATTGTATGTGCTAACAGTTTAAAAGTCTTTGAAATAAAAAAAAAAAAATCATAGCCAGGGACCCTCCGAGGAGCAGTTGATATAATCACTATAGACATCTCCAGTCGGTCCATGTCATATATAATATAGCTGTCAATGTACTGCCCAGAATCTCACAAACTGACTGGGACAATGACAGCTGTTTGCTGGTTTGCTTTGACAATCATTTACATCTTTATGAAATGCTGCTGCTTATTATTCTGGGCTTTGTGCACAGAAATGTTTACTTAAAGGGACACCAGCACTTTTTTTTTTTTTTTTTATATCTTTAACCACTTCAGCCCCGGAAAAAAAGATTTTACCCCCTTCCTGGCCACAGCACTTTTTGCGATTCGGCACTGCTTCGCTTTAACTGACAATTGCACGGTCATGTGACACTACACCCAAACAAAACTGATATCCTTTTTTCCCCACAAATAGAGCTTTCTTTTGGTGGTATTTGATCACTTCTGCGGTTTTTATTTTTTGCGCTATAAACAAAAAAGTGTGACAATTTTGGAAAAAAAAGCAATATTTTTTACTTTTTGATTTAATATATCCCAAAAAAATATAAAAAAAACAAATTTTTTTTTCTCAGTTTAGGCCGATAAGTATTCTTCATATTTTTGGTAATAAAAATCGCAATAAGAAGCATATGTTGATTGGTTTGCGCAAAAGTTAAAGCGTCTACGAAATAGGGGATAGATTTATAGCATTGTTATTATTATTTTTTTTTACTAGCAATGGCGGCTATCTGGACTGCGACATTATGGCGGACACATCGGACACTTTTGACACATGTTTGGGACCATTGTCATTTTTACAGCGATCAGTGCTATGAAAATGCACTGATTACTGTAAAAATGTCACTGGCAGGGAAGGGGCTAACACTAGGGGGGTGATCAAGGGGTTAACTGTGTTCCCTCTCTGTGTTCTAACTGAAGGGGGGAGGGGACTGTGTAGGGGAGATGACAGATCGCTGTCCATACTTTGAATGAACACACGATCAGTCTCTTCTCCCCTCAGAGACCGGGATCTGTGTGTTTAAACACACAGATCCCGCCGGTTCTCGGTGTGTCATGAGCGATCGCGGGAGCCCGGTGGTCATCGCGACCACCAAGCACTTGCATCTGCTCCGGGGGTGAGCAGCGGGCCCCTAGGGTAAGCAACGCAACATAAAGTCGTTTTGACCAGCCGTGCCATTCTTCGACAGTAAAACTGCGGCGGCTGGTTGGAAAGTGGTTAAATTAGCATATGTAATTTCATCTCTCCAAGCACTGTATATATGTATATTTATAATTTGGGGTTCTAGCACTCTGTGGACAGCTGCTGCAGGTTTATCTCATTATTATTTTGTCACCCAGCGCGAGTATTTACATTTTTGTTGCCTGTTTACTTTGACCGATCCCCGTTCGGGCTCTCATTCCCGCGATCGCGGGTGGCCGGCAGACACAGCAGCCACTGGCCACGGTCATTGGGTCCCCCCGCGCTGTGCAGCGCCTGCTATGGCTCTTAAAGGAGCCACTGTACAGTTACGGCGATTCACAGGAACGAGCCGATCTGCCACCGTATAACGGCGGCGGCTGGTCGGCAAGTGGTTAAAGTGTCCTTCTTTCCTATCTCAGAAAGTTGGTAAATAAGGATTTTTATGAAGTCGCTTTAATTCCCTCTATAGCTAACTTACACCCTGTCCTAAATATAGTATTACGGGGAAGATTGATGCTTGCATACATATTTGTAGCAATAAAAAAATGTCAGAGCAATTTCTGTGTCAGCAAGGAAAGTCCAATTTCCATCAAGGAGATAAGAAGCCGCTAACATGTATTTTACAGTTGCTGAATCTCCCCTCTCTGTTTTACTGCTCATATCAATCAGGAAGGTATATAATTCTAAAACATATTACAGCTGACATAAACAAGATTTGTCAGTATAATATCCTATTCAGTCAATTTGAAAGGGCCAATTAATTTTATGAAGCTTGTAGGAAAGGCTAGAAACCAAAAGCAGATTACAAAGCAAAATTCAAAACTTTCCCATAATGCACATTTTGATTGTCAGTTCCTTTGAATCAGCCCTCTCTCTCTCTGATAATTTTTTTTTTTTTTTTTAGCTTTTAGAAGCTTTTAGATTGCCCACAAAGTTTCTAAAGTGCCATATGGCGGATCCCAAAAGCTTGCCAAATGTTTGTTATTAGAAGTTTTCTGAATGCAAATTTTAATGGTGTTATTCCATTAGTGATTTTTTTATATTTTTTTTCCAAAGTGGACCTGAACTCAAAAATTTAGGATTTTCTACGTAATAAGCGCAGTGTAGAAATGTTAATTATGCCTGAGAAGTAGCCTGAAAGGTTTAACTCTGCAGAAAAGTCTCTGCAGAAGATGAAATGATTGCCGGGTGAACGGCAATTTCACACGGCAGGCATATAAATCTAAGAGATTGCCCACCGAGTTTCAAAAGTGTCAAATGGCCAATCTCAAAAAAATTCTGAATATTTATTATTATTATAAAGGCCTTTGGATTGAAATTATAATAATATTAGGCCATTTGTTTGTTTGCTTGGTTTTTACATGGACCTGAACTCAAAAAAATGTAAGATTTTCTAAGTTATTTGCAACATGTTTTTTTACGTGGACCTGAACTCAAAAAAAAGTAAGATTTTCTAAGTTGTTTGCAACATGATTTTTTTTTTTGCTTCTTGAAATGTTCTTAGAAATAGCTTAAAAAGCTACCAGGATCCAGTTTCGAACCCAGGACCTCTGTTGTGTTTGGCAATGGCTCTTGACAAAAAGAGGGGGGGGGGGAAATAGGCACTGCTCCCACCTATGACTGGTCTTTACAGCAAGGAGCACATGGAAGGGCGACGCATGTCAAACAAAACCAAGTTTTGTCCCAGTTCAACTCACCAGCCAGCCTGATAACAACCAAATTCTGCTGTCTAATGCCGCATACACACGATCAGAATTTTGGTCGGAAAAAGCTCTGATGGTTTTCCTGACGGAATTCCAATGGGATTTTGCTCAAGCTGTCCTGCATACACATGGTCACACCAAATTCCGACCGTCAAGAATGCGGTGATGTACAACACGTACAATGGGGCTAGAAAAAGGAAGTTCAATACCCAGTAGCCAATAGCCTCCGTCTCGTAGTTGAATCTGAGCATGCATGAGTTTTTGCGCATCGGAATTGCATACACACAATAGGAATTTTTTTCCGTCGGAAAAATTGAGAACATGCTCTCAAATTTTTGCTGGTGGGAATTCGGCCAGCTAAATTCCGATGGAGCATACACACGGTTGCATTTTCTGATGAATATCTCTCATCGGTCTTTTGCTGGCTGAAATTCCGATCGTGTGTACGCGGCATAACAGTTGTGTTTAAAAACTTGGGTTTCTGCTGGAAGCCAGCCTCTCCTCCCACATTGTCTATTTGGATGCATTTGATAAATTCTAATTTGCCCCTTTACCAAATTACTTACACTACTAGGGGGTGCCCCCGTTAATTCCAGAAGATCTGGTCTGGTTGGTTGGATACCTCCACAGCCGCAATGGTAGTGGGTGATGTGCATTAGAGTCTCAGGCGTTTTTACAGTACTTTATTCAGGGTTACAATGATCTGTTACTCATGATTTAACTCAATGCATACTGGGGTTTTATTTTGTTTTTTGTTAAAGCGGAGGTCCACCCTAAAATGGACCTCCGCTCATCGGAATCCCCCCCCCCCTCCGGCGCCACAATCGGCACCTTTCAGGGGGGAGGGGGGTGCAGTTACCTGGATAATCCAGGTAACTGCACCCACTTCCGGGCTAGCTCTCTGCGGAACAAGCGTAGGTTACGCCCCCGTTCCGCAAGCGCCCGTCCCCTTCAGCAAGTGCCCCGCTGCCTGCTGAGAAACACACAGCTCCCAGAGGCAGCGGGGACCGTCCGGATTGCGCCGCGCGGCTCGCGCATGCGCAGTAGGGAACCGGGAAATGAAGCCGAAAGGCTCCATTTCCTGATTCCCATACCCAAGATGGCGGCGGGACCCGGCAGCCGAGCGAGCGATCGGCTTCGGGTGCCGACATCGCGGGCGCGCTGGACAGGTAAGTGTCACTATTTAAAAGTCAGCAGCTGCAGTATTTGTAGCTGCTGGCTTTTAAAAAAAAAAAAAAAAAACGCGGAGTCCCGGTGGACTCCCGCTTTAAGTTGTCAATTTTTGTTAATTTCTTATTGGGCCTCTTCTGCGAAGCCACCCCTTCTTAAAGATACAGGGGCACACTGAACACCCAGCATATAGCACAATGGCTGCAAAGGTGTCAGTGCATTGCCTGACTATAAAACACATGGCTAGTGAGTTAAACTGGGAATTTCCTTTGGTTTTGTTTGGCTCTTCCTACTGTGCCACATAAGATGCTGGACAGTGCCTTGCCTTATTCCCTGAACAACCTTTTGGTGCATCTTGAACTCTTTGCTCCTCCGATGATCTTCCTATTGAAGCCATGTCTCTGCAATTCCTGTTTATCAGATTGCTATGCTCTTCTCTAGCCAGTATCTTGCCTCTTGTGCTCCTGTTGCTCTCTTTATCTTCACTATCACTTGTTACCAAACTTTTGCTGGTTCCTTAACTATGCTTTTGCTTGATTCCAACCTACAACCACTTGTTACCAACTTTTGGCTTGATTACCTACTATGCTTTTGCTTGATCTCAACCTAAAATCATTTGTTTGCTTGATCCCTACCTGCTACATCTGCTCCCAAACCCCAGCTTGCTCACCTCCTAGTGGGACGATCCTGAAGACCACAGCCTTATACTAGCAGGCAGTAAATCCATCAGGAGCTCTGGTGAAGACCAGTTAGACCCCATGCCTCCGGTGAGCTTATGTCATGCATAACCAGTTGGTGTACTTATCCTGCTGGTTTCTGTGTGAAACTTTCACTGCTCTATAGCTACTGGCCTCTGAGCCCTGACCAGGACATTCGTTTTGAAACTGTAATGGTAGATGCAAGACACTGTTGTCTGACTGCTAATCTCACCAGGTTTGGAGTAAGATTTGGAGATGCCACTGCTGTGCTGCTCATTGTTCTTCTTCTTGGAGAGGAAGCCATACCTGAGGACCTGCAGTGCAAGGAACTCCTTGCTTCTGTGTCATTCATTGTGTGGATCGGTGCTTCCTCCATTTATCCTTATGCTGTTTGATTTTTCATTCATCAGTCATCAGATCACTAGTAATCAGATTGTCAGCTTAACAAAGCAAAGCCTTAGGACCCATTCACATCAGCAGAGCACGTTATGCTCTCTATAACATGCAGCTGCTAGTGTACACCGAAAAGGGGCACTGCAATGCGCTGTTAAAATGCCTAAAACTGTTTACCTTATGTAAAACTTGAATTAAATGTTAACAAATGCCACAAACGTGATGTATAGCAAAGCATTGCAATGCAGTGTAATGTGTTGCAACACGCTACGTTAGGGCCGGTTCACACAGCGAGGCGCGGCGAGGCGTCTCCGACTTGCCTCGCCGCGACCTGCGGGGACCTCAGCGGCGACTTGCAGAGGACTTCTGTATAGAAGTCAATGCAAGTCGCCCCCGAAGTCGCCCCGAAGTAGTACAGGAACCTTTTTTATGAGTCGGAGCGACTCGAGTCGCTCCTCTCAGAACGGTTCCATTGTACAGAACGGGGGCGACTTGCGGGAGCGAGGCGAGGCGAGGCGAGCCGTGTCGCCTCGCATCGCCTCGCTGTGTGAACCGGCCCTTATGCAACTAAGCAGTGTGGGCTATAGAACATACTTATGTTTAATAAATGTTAATTTGGCATTAAATAAATATAACAAAGTTGTTTATGTTCAATCCAATGTATACATGTTGTAAAACATTTGCGATTGTATGTGAAATACAAAACCTCATGCATGTTTAATATGTTTCAAAAATGTACTGAGAACAACGTACGTAAAGAGGTGCTGGTAATTTTTAGCCCTTGTACACACTGTCGGAGATTCCGACGGAATGTGTCCTATCGGACCATTTTGTCGGATATTCCGACTGTGTGTGGTCTCCATCGGACTGTTTCCGTTGGAATATCCGACGGACCAAGTTTTCAAACTTGCCGGTAAAATTTTCCGACAAAATGCTCTTATCGGACATACTCCGATCATGTGTAGCCTACTCCGACAGACAAAGTGCCACGCATGCTCAGATCAAATTCCTAGACCAAAGCTATTGGCTACTAGCCTGAACGTAGTCCCGTCTAACTAAATAACATCATCACGTTATGTACAATCGGATTTTCCGACAACTTAGTCCGACCGTGTGTATGCAACATCACTTCCGGACCTCTTGCGGAATTAATCCTTCGGAATTACTCCGACGGATTTGAAAGTCGGAATCTCCGACCGTGTGTACAAGGGCTTAGACTTGCATATGTAGTTAGATGAAAAAAAAACTTAACAAGCTCAAAGCTCTGGTGAGGCAGCACCCACAAAACAAGGTTTCCCTTGAAGGGCACCAAACAGTAGCCCAAACCATAGAAAAACAGAAATGAATATATACACTGAAATCAGATGAATTAGTCCAAAATAGTTTTAATTGTTGGTAAAAAAAAAGTCATATAAAAACCACCAACTTGTTTCGGGGGGCAACGCCATTGCTGCTCAGCAGCTGCTGTCAAGTTGTTCCTCCAAGAGGAGCGTTCAATATTGGTTATAATATAGATCTGAGTCCATACAAGTTATATTCTGTGTTGAGTCCTGATGATGGAAGAGTGATGTTGCCCTTGAAATGCATCCAGTTTTAGACTTGTGCTCCTTTCTGTATTTCTAAAAATCCAGTGTGTCCTACTTTTTCCAGTGCACACCAATGCTGCATGGTGGTGTAAACTGAAACAATGCATATGTTTACTGTGTATGGGCAGCTTTTGGCCTGCCTATGGTGTTTGCCTTGCCTTGTGCTGTCACTTTGGGGGCATAATAACTTCCTGCCTATAGACCACCCAGACTGATGCATTTCCCCATATGGGGATAAGTTGTAGAGGCCTGGTGTGGAAAAATGCATCAAGTAGGGAGTCTCCAAAACGGCTAGTTACAGAGTTACATAGTAGGTGAGGTTGAAAAAAGACGCAAGTCCAACCTATGTGTGTGATTATATGTCAGTTTTACATTACATTTTTTTTTTGTATTTTGTGTGTCAGTATCACAGATTTCCTAAAATTCTGACCAAATTTATCTTGCGTGTTTCAGCCATAACTTTACGACAACTCACCTAATATTGAATAGGTCCCCTTTTTAACACTGAAACAGCCCTGATCCATTGAGGCATTGGCGCCACTAGACCTCTGAAGGTATGTTATGTTATTCAGCCCTAAGCCATCAGTAGCATATCCTTTAAGGCTGGGTTCACATCTCTGTGTGGAGCGGCTCACAGGGGTCTGATGCATCTCTGTTCACCATTTCAGGTCTAATTTCAAATTTTTTGCTGAATTCAGACCTCAAATGGACCAGAAGACACACAGAACTCCTGTGCAATTCACTCTGCAGCCATCCTGGAGCTTTGTGAACTGGCTCCATTGAGAGCCGGTCACAGGCTCCTGACATGCAAATGGGATTTGGTGAAACCCACATTCAATTCGCAATAGTGTAAACCCAGCCTTAGTCCTGTGAGTTGCAAGGTGGGGCCATCCTACATATGCTCGTTTGGGTTAAGATAAGAAAAATAGGAGAAGGCAACACCACTAACTCAATAATGTGCTCTTCAACCCATTCTTGAACCATTTTTGCATGGTGAAAGGGCACATTGTCTTTCTGAACGAGGTGACTGCCATGAGGGAATTAAGTGGTGTTCTTGGTCACCAACAATGTTTAGGTAGGTGGTAAATGTAACATCCACATGAATGTCAGGACCAAAGCAGGACATTAACCAAAGCATCACATCTCATCTTCTTACCATACTGTATCCTGGTGCCATTTGTTCCCCAGATAAGCAATGCACATGCACACAGCCATTCTCATGATGCCAAAGAAAATGTGATTCATCAGGCCACCTTCTTCCATTGCTCTGTGGTCCAGTTCTGGTGCTCATGTGCCAATTGTAGGCACTTCTAGCTGTGGACATGGGTCAGCATGGGCACCCTAGCCAGTCTGTTGCTATGCAGCCCCATACACAACTAACTGTGATGTTCATTTTTTCTGCTTTCAACTTCAGAGACAACATGTTTACTTGCTGCCTAATATATTCCATGCCATTGTAAAAAGAGAAACAATATTATTCACTTGACCTGCCATAAAATGATTACTGATCAGTGTAGGTCCTTGTATAACATAGATTTCGGTAATTCTAAAGTTCATTGATTGTGATCACTGTGATGGCCAATCACATTGACCATAAACGTAAACAATTGTGTTTATATCTGAGTGCCTGTCCCCTCTTCCTCTGTGCTGTACCCCACCCCCGGTCTCTGTTCTGATTGGTCCTGTAAGTCAAGCTGCTTGCACTGACCACCAACAAAAAAGGGTACAATGATAAGCAAGGAGGATAAGCAACACTGAGAACAGCGATGAGGCCCAGAGTCATACAAAACTTTCAAGCAGAACTAAACTTTTTCTGAGCACCACAAACTAAAAACACTATTTTATTTAAATGTTAATATTCAAAGCAAGCTCACCCATCCATCCATATCTCTATGTTTTATTTTGTTGAGAAATCACTTTGAAAAACAACCTCCCTAGCATTTCTACTGTAGCTGCGGCCATCTTGAGAAAGGGCAAATGATTACTGCAGCATTAAAGTGGTTGTAAACCCTTACAAACCACTTTGACCCACAGGTAAGCCTAGATTAAGGCTTACCTGTAGGTCCAAGAAATATCTCCTATACCTACAGGTTTAAGAGATATTTTCAAAAAGACAGGCACGGCTGTCTACGGCGCATGCGCCACAGACATCGGCGCGCAGGCGCAGTATCGGCATTAGCAGCATGCCGCTGAGTGGCCGCTGAGTGGCCAGAGCAGTGACACCCGGAAGAAGATAGACGATCCGTGCTACAGGGGACAGCGGTGAGATCGCTGGCTCCTGTGTCAGGTAAGTGACACATAATGGGCGATGCATAGTAGCCCATTATGCTTTACCTACAGGGTTTACTTCCTCTTTAACTTCCTGTAATCCATCTGCCCTTAGCTCAGTCGGGAGGGTGTGCTTAGCTGAAAAAGTCCCTCCTCTCCTCTTTCAAATGAAATAAAAAAACAGCCTATAGTGACTTCTAGGATGTATAACATGATTTTGACCTAGGCCAGAAACCAGGAAGCAACTGAAGAAATGTAAAAATATAAAAGCTAAAACAAGTAAATATAATGTACATTTCCTATCTATTTACTAAGAGTAGCAGCATGAAGATTAAATAGTTAATGTTGATTGAAAGTGAAAGTGTTTAGTTCTTTTTTAAAAGGACACAAACCACCAATATTATGGGGCACCTCCAACATTTAACCACTTACGGACCGCCCGCCACAGTTTTACTATTTTACTATTACTATTTGAAGGAGGATATTGTTATGGCAGCTAGCTGGCATAACTCCGGTATCCCCTTCTTTAGCGGATGGTCCGCTACGAGATAAAAGTGTTCTCTGCAGCGGATTCGCCGTGAGATTTTATCGGTGGTGGGAGAGGGCCCCCCCCCTCCCGCTGCGATCCGGTAAACTCTCCGCGCTTACCGGAGCTGTTGGCAGCGGTGGAGGCAATCGCGTCCTATCTTCTGTCAGGTATGGATACAATTGCTGAGCGGAAGCAACGTCAAAACGTCACTTCTGCCCACAGCTCTTAAAGAAACATTTTTTTAAAATGATTTTTTTAAATTACAATTTTTTTTTTATTATTGCATTTTAGTGTAAATATGAGATCTGAGGACTTTTTGACCCCAGATCTCATATTTAAGAGGACCTGTCATGTTTTTTTTCTATTACAAGGGATGTTTACATTCCTTGTAATAGGAATAAAAGTGAATTTTTTTTTAAACAGTGTAAAAATAAAAGCTAAAATGAATAACAATAATAATGATAATAAAAAAAAATGTTAAACACAGCCTGTCCCGCCGAGCTCGCGTGCAGAAGCGAATGTATACGTGAATAGCGTCCGCATATGAAAATGGTGTTAAAACATTGGTAGAGCGAGAGCAATAATTCTAGCCCTATACCTCCTCTGTAACGCAAAACATGCAACCTGCAGAATTTTTTAAACGTCACCTATGGAGATTTTTAAGGGTAAAATTTGTCACCATTCCACGAGCAGGTGCAATTTTTAAGCGTGAAATGTTGGGTATCAATTTACACGGCGTAACATTATCTTTCACAATATAAAAAAAGTTGGGATAATTTTACTGTTGTCTTATTTTTTTATTCAAAAAAGTGAATTTTTTCCAAAAAAAGTGTGCTTGTAAGACCGCTGCGCAAATACGGTGTGAAAAAAAGTATTGTAAAGCCCGCCATTTTATTCTCTAGGGTGTTAGAAAAAAAACAATATATAATGTTTGGGGTTTCTAAGCAATTTTCTAGATAAAAAAAACTTTTAAACTTGTAAACACCAAAATGTCAAAACGAGGCTGGTCCTGGTTAAAGAGGCCAGCTATTGCCATAAGGGGGCGCTAGCTCCTGACCACTGAAAGCTACAAGTTATTCTGTGAATTACATAGTCCTGATCCGTGCACTCTGTAATATATATATATATATATATATATGTGTATATATATATATATATATATATATATATATATACTATATGTAATGTATCATTTTGGGGGCATTTAGGGCTTCAAGGAATGTCTATTTTCCTTTCTTCAGTATAAAAAAGATATATATATATATATATATATATATATATATATATATATATATATATACCTTTGGGTAAGTGAAATCTGCCTCAAAAAATTATATAACTTTAATTTTGGTACAGTGTTGCATGATAGAGTAATTGTCAGTCAAATTATCATATCACTAAAAACTGAAAAATGGCCTTAAAGAGGTATTAAAGAGATACTGTATATACAGGCTGGTACTCAAGCTGTTATCTCCTACTTGATGACTTTTTAAAAGGGGAATTATATGGAATTCTGTTATGTCTCTACCTGGTTTTACACAGCTGGCTTCTTCTTGCACGGTAAGATTTGTCATAATGTCCTCTAGCAGATCCATAACTTTGTAACCTGCTGGTTCTGCCACTTATATTCACTCAACCCACACCACATAGCAGAATTCCTATAATAGGGTTTTTGAACTTGAAATATCAAGTATTTGTCAAATCAAAGTGCTGACCAGCAAGACAAATAACAGAGTATCAGCCAGTGACAGTGTATTTGTTCATTGTTACACAAAGTTATCAAACTATGATTCTGGGTGACAGTTTATTAAATTGTGCTGCCTCCGTTCTATTGACTATTGTGCTATCAATCTTTAGTGAGCCGCAATGATGCATTAACATTGAAGTGAACAGCTGCAACTGAAACACATATTAACTACAATCTAGATTGTACAAAAGCTACCTTTGTATAGTCTCTGTTGCAACGACTCTTAAGGTGTGTCATGGCAAAAAAAAAATATAACATATTTATCACATGTCCACAATACCCGCACATTTCCTTATGTTTAATGTTTTATGTCCTTTAATCTCACTGCAATTGCAGAAAAATAACTGTCTTTGACAAGACACCCTGGGGTATTTTATGAGCTCTGACGTTCTAAGCCCTGTCTACTTTACTTAATTACAAAGAAGACAGACCCCACTCCATCTCCATAACCCTTCATCATTTATTCGTCCTCCTCATCTCAGTAACCCCTCCTCATCTCTTCCTCATTTCCATATCCCTTCCTCATCTTTTCCATCTCCTCATCTCCATAACCCCTCCTTATCTCTTCTACCTCCACATCTCTTAAACCCTCATTATCTCCTCTCCCTCCACATCTCCATAAATCTTCTTCATCTCTTCCCCATTCTCATCTATTCCCACTCTTTATCTCCACAGCCCCTCCTCATCTCTTCTTTCTCCTCATCTTCGAAAAACCCTCCTCATCTTTTCAACCTTCTTCATCTCCATAACCCCTCCTCATTTCTTCCTCCTCCTCATCTCAATAACCCCTCATCATCTCTTCCTTGTCTGTATATCCCTCCCTCATCCCTTCCTTGTCCTCATCTCCATAACCTCTTCTCATCTCCATCACCATTCCTCATTCCTTCACCCCTCCTCATATTTTCCACCTTCACATCTCCATAAACCCTCTTCATCTCTTCCCCATTCTCATCAATTCCAACTCTTTATCTCCACAACCCCTCCTCATCTCTTACACCTCATCTCTGAAAACCCTCCTCATCTTTTCCCCCTTTGATCAACTCCATAATCTCTCCTCATCTCATTTACCTGCATGAGGCTGAGCTGACGGAAAGCTTTCCCTTACACAACCCGTCCTATTTCTCCTGGAGGTGGTGACAGGATATAACAGGGCATGGAGTGTCACAGGTGCCTGGTTGGTCATCCTGGATGGAAGATACTTGCAACAGGTGCCAAGCAGCAGGCAGACTGGTAGACTGGCAGATGCGGATAAATGGCAGCAGGTGCAGAACAGTAGGCAGCAACCAAGCTGGTGAGCAAGCAGATACAGAATCTCGAGTGGTCAGGCAGAATTCAGTAACGGCCAAGCAGCAGAGGTGTCAGGGCTGGCTTAGCCCTCTCTTCTCTGGGCTGGCTGCTCAGCTATCGGCTAATTGCCAGCTCTCATATCTCTCCACATTTACCAGCTGTTCCTGCTAGTCTGACCTGCCTACTTAAAGCTGTCCTGCTCACTTCATCTCTGCCTTCGCCTTGGTCACATCACAAGAAACCATCTCCTGCGGTTCTGTTTGAAGACTGGCTTGCTGACATCCCTTCTGGCTCCTTATCCTGCTTGCTGTTGCACCACTTGGATCTCTGACTTCTGGCCTGGCTGATTATCCAATCTGGTTATTGAACTCTGGACTGGCTGACTACTTGATCTGGTTACTGGACTCTGGCTATGCTTTGGCTATGCTCACTCTATTTACCTTTACCTATTTTTTATTAATAAACAAGTTGGAAGGCTGGCCGCATGCTAGCCTGAATTTGTGGGAGGAATCAGAGGGCTTTAAATCCCTCCTCCATCAGAGCCTTCGTTGGCTCGTTTCTGGGTTGTTGCATGTCACGTCCGGCCGCCTTTCATAGCGGCGGTCGGCCGCAGCTTGGTGTCGGTTCCTCTCCCAGGCACCATTGAGGGACCACTCGCTCGTCCCCCCCGTTCACCCCCGGGGTTCTGCCGGCTTCTTGGAAGCCTCCCTGCCCGTCCTCCCTTGCAGCCATGTTCTGCACTGCTTCCTAGGGGGGGCATTCGGCCGCTTCTCCCGGCGCCCATGCCGGGGGGAGCGGGGGGGCCATCCATCCGGCCATCCTCCACCTTTCTCTGCAGCTCCTTCTGGCCAGTGTGCGGCCGCCTGCTTCTCCGGCGCTCGTGCCGGGGGGAGCCGTCCATCATCCCATCCTCCACCTTTCTCGGCAGTCTTCTGGACAGTGTGCGGCCGCCCGCTTCTCCCAGTGCTCGTGCCAGGGGGGAGTGGGGGAGCCATCCATCATTCCTTCCTCCGCCTCCATCTGCAGTTTCTTCTGACCAGCGTCCACCTCACATCTCCCCACAGCCATACCTGGCCAGCGCGCATGCGCCCACCTCGCCCAGCGCTCATGTGGGGGGGGGTTCGTCTTTCTATCCTACAATTTCAGTCATTTTTTAAATCTGCGACTTTCCTCTTGGTGGGGGGGAGGGGGAGGTGATCGACCACCGCCGGCTCCCCCTCTCCCCGCGCGTGTGCGGAGTGCCGGCCGATTCTCTTGGTGGGGGGTGGGGGGGAGGTGATCAGCCGTCGCCAGCTCCCCCTCTCCCCTCGCATGTGCGGAGCACCCGCCGTTTCTCCCAGTGTGGGTGGGGGGGATTGGTCGCCCGACAGCTCCTCTCTCCCCATGTACTTTGCTTGCCTCTGGCAGCCTCCGGACGATTCTGAGGGGGGGATCGGCATCTACCCCCACATCCGCGCCGCACACCTGGTGGGGGGGGGTCAGTGTTCTGTCCTCTCCTCTGACTCCACCAGGAGGGGGGGGTCGACGGGACTCTGGGGGTGAACGGTCACTGACATGACCACCCACAGCTATCTTTACTACGGCAGGTCTGCCAGGGTTGCTGCTGTCTTGTGAATTTGCTTCTTTGGTCTATGTGTCGATCGCAGCCTGCGTTCTGTCCAGGTTTCGGTCGTAAGCGTTTTCTATCCAGCATGTTCTGTCACAGCATTTTCTGTCCAAAATTTCTGTCAGTATTTTAGGTCACAGCGTTTCTGTCCAGCATTTTCTGTCATAACGTTTCTGTCCAGCATGTTCTGTCACAGCGGTTTCTGTCATTGCGTTTCTGTCCAGCTTTCAGTCATAGCGTCACCCTACACCTACCACTTACCGCTTGCCGGCCAGTTCACCTCCCGGGAACTCTTGCCATGCTCCATGGAGGGGATGCCCACACGCTTCCCGGTTTTTCATGGGGGGGGCACTCACCCATCTGTTCACCTCCCAGCACTCTCGCACCATCCCCCCCCCCCCCCCCGCACGTCCATGCATCCATTTCAGTCACTGGGGTTTTTCACGGCGTTCGGCCCAGGTTTCTGTCTCTGCGTTCTTCTGTCATCACGTTCTGTCCAGGGGTTCCGTCATATCGTTCCGTTCTGCATTTCTGTCATATCGTTCGGTCCAGCTTTTCTGTCATATCATTCGGTCCAGCTTTTCCGTCATAGCGCTTCTGTCCAGCTTTTCCATCATAGCATTTCTGTCCAGCTTTTCCGTCATGGCGTTTCTGTCCAGCATTTCTGTTGTAGCTTTCTGTCCAGCATTTCTGTCATAGTGTTCTGTCCAGCATTTCTGTCGTAGCGTTTCTGTCCAGAATTTCTGTCGTAGCGTTTCTGTCCAGCATTTCTGTCGTATCGTTTCTGTCCAGCATTTCTGTCGTAGCGTTCTGTCCAGCATTTCTGTCGTAGCGATTCTGTCCAGCATTTGTTTTAGCGATTCTGTCCAGCATTTCTGTCGTAGCGATTCTGTCCAGCATTTCTGTCGTAGCGATTCTGTCCAGCATTTCTGTCGTGGCGATTCTGTCCAGCATTTCTGTCGTAGCGATTCTGTCCAGCATTTCTGTTGTAGCGTTTCTGTCCAGCTTTTCTGTCGTAACGTTTTCTGCCCAGCTTTTTTGTGGTAGCGTTTTCTGCCCGGCATTTCTGTCGTAGCGTTTCTGCCCAGCATTTCTGTCATAGTGTTTCTGTCCAGCATTTCTGTCATGGCATTCTGTCCTGCATTTCTGTCAGATGCGTACGGGCTGAGGTTTGTTTCATTTTGTTTGTCGTCCCATAATTTTCTCTCCCGTGTAACACACGTCATACGGTGCACGCTCATTTCTTTGCACTTGTATGGCTACCCACCACGGTGTGTGGGTACACTAGGCCGGAGGGTTGTTTGCTACCTGTCTGCTTTCTGTTATGGCATTTTGTACGTAGCATTTCTGTTAGCCAGGGCTCATATCCTGGTCTGTCACGCCTATGGACCATACGGGCTGAGGTTCGTTTCAATTGATTGCCGCTCCGCAATCTTCTCACCCGCATACCATACGTCATACGTTGCATGCTTATTTCATCACACTTGTACATCTACCCACCACGGTCTGTGGGTACACTAGCCCTGAGGGTTGTTTGCTATCTATCTCTGTTGTTCTGTCATGGCTTTTCCATTCGTAGCTTTATTGTCGTTTGTAGTGTATGTTAGCTGGGGCTCACATCCAGGGTCTGTTACGTCTACGGTCCCATACGGGCTGAGGTTTCGTTATTAATTGATATTCGTCCCACAATCTTCTCGCCCGTATACCATATGTCATACGTTGCATGCTTATTTCTTCACTCTTGTTCGTCTACCCACCACGGTCTGTGGGTACACCAGCCCGGAGGGTTTGTTTGCTATCTGTCTCTGTTGTTCTGCCATAGCTTTTCGTTCGTAATTTCATGTTGATGTTCGTAGTATGTCTGTTAGCTAGGGCTTACATCCAGGGTCCGTCACGTCTACGGACCCATACGGACTGAGGTTTCATTTTTAATTGATTGTCGTCCCACAATCTTCTCGCCCGTATACCATACGTCATACGTGCACGTTCACCATACCTTTACTGCTACCCACCACCGTCTGTGGGTACCTCAGTCCTGAGTGTTCGTTTTTTAATTACCTGTCTTGGCGCTGCAGGTTGTTCGGGCTCGCTCACTACTTACACTAGGGTTGTGCCAGCATTAGGTTCACATTCACGCGCTGTTGATCTTGTCATTTCTGCACTTGCATCCTCATACTTGTCAGGTACGTAGGGGTATTGTTGTTTCGTGTGTTGGTTGTCTGTTCTCTTTTCGGTTGTTGTGTTTTCTCTGTTAGGGTTTTGGGTGGGTTGCAGAGGAGGCCGGTGCTCGTTCATCCCTCCACCATCGCATGGGGGTTCAGTGCTTGGTAGCACCCCATCTTTAGGGGTGGGACCATTCCAAACTCTTAGCTGAGTTATCGTCGGGGTACCCCTTTCCCGGCCTCAGCTGGGGGGGCAGTATTCAGGTGTTTATTCCCAACTCTGTTCAACCTCTTCCATCCACCAGTGCAGCGTATGTTTCGTGCAGGATTCTTCAACCCGATTCATGCAGTTTCTCTATGCGTTCTTATTTGTTAGTCAGGATGGTGGGGTTCATAGCCCGTTAGGCTTGCACTGAGGTTTCAGCTATGGCTCCTGTTCTTCTTAGTGCGCCTTCAGGTGATGTTGGAATTTCTCACAGTGGCTTGTTGAACTGGGGGCAGTGTGGTCTCGGGTAATCAATCTGACCATGGTTCTTATCCAGATTTTGCGGTGGGCTTCTCACAAGACGGGATGGTCTCATAGGTTCATGTCTCTGGCTTTTGCTGGGTATTGCATTAGCAATTTGGCCTCATCTGCCAATTCCATGAAGTATCTATCAGGTGTCCAGTTTTCTGGACCTACAAACTCCTGTCAATCTGTCCATTTTTGCGGCTCACCCTCTCTAACCGTCAAGGGAGGGAAGTCGGGGATGTTCTCTTTGGCATGGCTACCAGTTACCAGCCAGGTTTTCATGGTGTTTCAGACTTCCTGTCTCCTTCCCTTGGCAGTTTCCCAGTTAGTGCTCTAGGCAGTTTCTCACTTACCCCTTACAACTTCCCCTTCATTGGTATAGATGGGTAAGCTAGGGGTTTGTGGTCATATTTCTGTACCTTAGCCTTGGTGTCAGGTAAGTAAGTTGGCCTCCTCTGCATCATTCCTTGGGTCTGCGCTTTCTCCATCCTCTCACTACAGTTCGGTCTCACGTCCAGGTTGCTTGCCAAACCAGGCTGGTATCCTAACCCCTTTTCTGTTATTCATTGGGTTCCTGGGCAATTTTGGTAGGTCCCGCAGGGGGTCCTTTCCTTACATCAGGTTCATAGGGCGCTGGAGATCCTCCACGTTAGCAGCTACATACGTAACCCCCCTTTTCTGTAGTCAGCCGGGCATTCGCATTTTCCGGACTAAACGTTTGTTGCGGACCCTCTTTGTAGCTTTCACATCACACCTTCTTTGTGTCTTTTTGCCCTCTTTTAGGCATACTGACCAGCCAGGCCAAGGCACGCCTCAGGCCTTGGTAGTTAGGGTCATCGTATTTCCGAATGAAGACTCTGACTACAAGTTGGAAGGCTGGCCGCAGGCTAGCCTGAATTTGTGGGAGGAGTCTGAAGGCTTTAAATCCCTTCTCCTCCATCAGAGCCTTCGTCGGCTCATTTCTGGGTTCCCTCCCAGTTCCCACCCACCCGTTCTCCCATACTTTCATCATTTCATTTACATTTCATACATATTCATTCAGGGTATGCCCTCTTTTAGGCATACTGACCAGCCAGGCCAAGGCACACCTCAGGCCTTGGTAGTTAGGGTCATCGTATTTCCGAATGAAGACTCTGACTACAAGTGTGATTTAATTGTACTTCTGTCTCAGTCTGGTTCATGGTTTCTGACAAGAGGTGCAGAATCGGATCCTGGGCAGAGTCAGGGTCGGTACCAGGCGAGCAGAGGAGGCATCCAAACAGTAGGCAAAAGGCAGAGTCAGGAGACATGCCGGGTAAGCAACAAGGTATCAGGAATTAGCAGAGTCAAACAGTCCGGCTAAACACAGGAACAAACACAGAATCAGGTCACAGAGTAGAAGCTGATGACCTCTTATGGTGTCTGGAGCAACTTTAAATAGGCAAGTAAGTGCCAAGTATTTACGCACGCTCACGCGCCTGTGCACATGCACAGGCACGTGTGAGTTAAGGCATGTCTAGTTGTCACTCGAGAATTATAATGTGCAAATGCATGAGTTAGGGAACCCCTAGTTGTCACTCGAGAATTATTATAAGCAAGTGCACATCTTCATGCATGTCTTCAATTTCCCTAACAGTTCATTTCCGCCTCATTTCCATAACCCAGTGCTGTATTTTGGCCTAGGCCGACAAGGCCCAGGCCTAGGGCGGCACTTTGCGGGGGGGGGAAAAAAAGGGACCACCCCATGAAAAGAAGAAAGCTCCCGCACCTTCCTCCCAGCTCCCACATGCAGAACCGCCATCAGGTGAGTACATCTGAATCCAGTGGCACTGGCATCGCTATTGTGTGCAGGGGGCAGATTGCCCCCGAGTGACAACAGGAAGCAGTAGTAGGGGAGTGTGTCGTTAACGCCGCCCCCCCCCCCCCCATCGGCAAAGAGGTGATTTCTTCCCCTGCTGCATAGTGTCTGTGTATCTCCTCCCCCACTCTCCCCACTCCCCTTTCTCCTGTCAGCTGAATAGGAGAAGAGAGAGAGAGCGGCTCTAATAAGGTTCCCCATGATGCCGCCCGGCTTCCTGCCCGCTCTGATTTCCTACCCACTGGACACAGCAGAGGGTCAATCAGAAGATACTGGGAGGTGGGTCATGGGAAATGTAGTCCCAGAAGATTGGCGGCCCCAGCGTGTCCACAGACAGCAGGCTACAGTCCCCCAGCATGCATGCATTCTGCGGGGGGGGGGAACCTGGAACCTGGCAAAAAGCAGAGTGCTACAGAAGAGAAAAAGAGAGGAATGTGCAGGGGGAAGCCAGAGAGGAAGCCATGCTGTACCCATACCACCAGAGAGGGAACACGCTGTACCTGCACCACCAGAGAGAGCCACGCTGTACCTGCACCACCAGAGTGGGAGCCACGCTGTACCCACACCACCAAAAAGGGAGCCATGCTGCACCCGCACCACCAGAGAGAGAGCCACACTGTACCCACACCGCCAGAGAGAGAGCCACGCTGTACCCACGCCACAAGAGAGGGAGCCATGCTGTACCCGCACCACCAAAGAGAGAGCCACACTATACCCGCATCACCAAAGTGGGAGCCACGCTGTACCCCCACCACCAGAGAGGGAGCCACACTGTACCCACACCACGGTACCCGCACCACCAGAGAGGGAGCCACACTGTACCTGTAACACCAGAGAGGGAACCATGCTTTACTCGCACCACCAGAGAGGAAGCCACGCTGTACCTGTACCACCAGAGAGAGCCATGCTGTACCCGCACCACCAGAGGGGGAGCCATGCTGTACCCGCGCCACCAGAGAGAGAGAGACACACTATACTCACACCACCAGAGAGGGAGCCACGCTGTACCCGCACCATCAGAGAGGGAGCCACACTGTTCTCGCACCACCAAAGAGAGATCCACGCTGTACCCACACCACCAGAGGATGCTGGGACTGTAACATCATACTGGGTGGGGACATCATTCGGTGATGTCCTTATATAAGTTGCCGCGCGCCTTGTACCCTTCATTGTGAGCAGAGAGAGCGACGAGGCAACATCTGAAGAGAAGAAGAGAAGAAGGGAAGAACAGAAGGCGCCGACAGAAGACCGGGCCACCGCCTGTAAAAGAGCTAGAAGAAGGCGCCGTGGCCCGGCAAGAAGAACCGAAGAGGGGGACAAGAACCCCGAAGTCAGAAGAAGAGGGCGGTGGCGAAGAAGAAAGCCGGGCTCCTCCGCTAGCAAAAGAGCTAGCAGAAGATAGCGGAGGAGTCTGGCGAGAAGACCCCCAAAAATGGAAGACCCCCGGAGCTGTGCAATAAACTATTTTAACCCTTGTGTGTTGTATTCCGATAAGCCCCCCGCCCGCAGACCCCGACAACCAACGGCCAGGGTTGTCGGGAAGAGGCCCTTGTCCTCATCAACATGGGGACAAGGTGCTTTGGGGTGGGGGGGCTGCGCGGTCCCCTTCCCCAAGGCACCCCCCATGTTGAGGGCGCGCGGCCTGGTACGGCTCAGGAGGGGGGCGCTCGCTCGTCCCCCCTTTCCTGGCTGGCCGGGTAGCGTGCTCGGACAAGGGTCTGATGTGGACCTGGGGGGGACCCCCACGCCGATTTTTTCGCATTGGGGTTCCCCTTTAAGTCCATACCAGGTGGCGGGGCCAGCGACGCCTCCTTCGCTGGCCCCGCCTAACTGGAGACGCGCTCAAAATGAGCGGGCTTTTCTCCGGGCTGGAAAAGTCCACTCATTTCAAAAGTACGGCGGATTGTCCGCCGAAATGCGAGTCCGGCGGTAAGATTGCAGTGCAAAACTACTTTCTAAGTCTGCCATACTTTTGGGTAAAAAAAGTCTGCCGGAGCCTACACACGGGCGGATTGTCTGGCGGACTTGAGTTTGCCGGACTTTTCCACCTGATTGTTAGTGATTAATACATTATAACTGGCTAAAATGTTTAATTTCACTATTAACATACAGTGTCTTGAAAAAGTATTCATACCCCATTGATATTTTCCACATTTTGTCATGTTACAACCAAAAACGTAAATGCATTTTGTTGGAATTTTATGTGATAGACCAACACAAAGTGGCGCATAATTGTGAAGTGGAAGGAAAATTATAAATGTTTTTCAACATTTTTTTACAAATAAATATCTGAAAAGTGTGGCTTTCATTTGTATTCTGCCCCCCTGAGTCAACAATTTGTAGAACCACCTTTCACTGCAATTACAACTACAAGTCTTTGCACATCTAAAGATGGAACATTTTTGCCCATTCTTCTTGGCAAAATAGCTCAAGATCTGTCATATTGGAATGAAAGTGTCTATGAAAAGGAATTTTCTTGTAAAATTTGTTTATTGAATTTCAACAATTAGTATACATAAGTACATATGGTGGCAGCAAAAGAAAAGATAACATATATGGTAATGATCAGTGGCGGAACTACCGCCATAGCGACACACGCGGGCGCTATGGGGCCCACAGCTGAGAGGGGCCCAGTGAGGATGAGGAATGCAGACATATCACTTGTGAATGCAGGGCGATCTCCTGCTAGGTGGCTGCCTACAGACGCACTGCTGCCTAGACTAGCTGGGAGGATGCAGGCCGACCTTGATGAAACATCATGTGAGTGTGGCATGTCAGTCTGCGGGGCCCGGCGGCGGCCACGGCTCCGCCGCATAGTGATGCCTCTGTGTGTTCTGACTCTGCATTGCTGCTGACCGTGCAGTGTGCTGTCCGACCAGTGCTGTCTGTGTCTGCCAATTGAATTGGAAGTGACACAGTCATCCGCCAGACTCCGCCAATGCCCATCACGATTACAATTAGGCTGCTTCCTGTGTGCCCAGTGACAGGTGCCGTGACAGCCAATGAGTGAATGAGGTGCTGAGCACAGGCGCGGTGAATTGTCTGCCTTATCGTGATGTCGTTCCCTCCTCCAGTCCCACCCACAATGGTGCAGAGGAGCCCGCGCAGTGCTTTGGCTGGCTGTCCCACACGGTCTGCAGCTTGGAATGGAGGCTCAGGCTAGAGCTGAGAAGAAGAGAAGGTACAGACAGTCTGATGTGTAACAGTGTCAGTGTGGCCTGTAATTGGCACAGTCTCATTTGTGTAACACAGTGTGTCAGTCAGATAGTGTGTCCTGCAATAATTGCTGCCTGGCTCAAGCTGTAGACAGACAGTTTTAGGCTGGGTTCACACTGCAGCGGTTTATGAGATCGGATGTGATTCGCACCGCACTGCAGTGCAAATCGGATGCTGCGAATCCGCTGTGGGTTCCCGCATCGCATGCCTCCTGGCGTTAGTTCACACTGCCCTATGTGAACTGCTGGGAGCGTCAGTGAAATGTTAATGACACCCCCAGATCAGTTCGCATATCGCAGTGCTATCTGCAAACTTGGACAGGAATGTTCACACCATGCGATCCGATTCTGCTGCGGACCAAAAAAAGGGTCCCGTGCGAGTTTGCGGCGGGTGCGATGCGAATTCAGCCATACTATCTGTATGGCTGAACTCGCATCGCACAGAGATCGGATGCGATTTGCACTGCAGTGCGGTGCGACTCACATCCGGTTCTGGCTGCCGCAGCGGTGTGAACCCAGCCTGATACACAGTCTGTAGTTGATGCAATCATATTCAGACTTCACAGTGTACAGTATAATGGCATCATATACGTATTTATTATAGTATGGGCAAACAAATATTGGCTACTGTATTGCGGGAAACACTGGCAAAACCCAAGGCATACTGATAGCAGGTACACATAGATAACATCCACCCTCCAGCCCTCCAAAATTAGTTTGCTGTATACACTCTACACACTAAGCTGTTGCCTGGGTACTGTGTCACATGAGTGTAATAATCTGTTGTTCAGTGGCATTAGTTCATTTTTTGTTGGGGGGGGGGGTTGTTTGTGGGGGGGGGGCCCATACAACCTTTTGCTATGGGGCCCTGTGATTTCTAGTTACGCCCCTGGTAATGATATTGAGTTGTATTTCCAACATAAACTAACAGTAGTTTAACTAAAACAATTTTAGCATGGATCTAACTACTCAAAAGATTGCATCATATAAGAGAGGATAAAACCAACTTAGACCATGTCAATATAAAGCCGCGTACACACGGGCGGACTGTATGGCCTACTTAGTCCGTCGAAACACATTTCAGCGGACAGTCCGCTCGTGTGTGGGCTTCAGCGGACTTTTCGAAATTCTGTCCGTCATACTTTGGTTTCAGCGGACAATCCGCTCGTCAGTATGCTAGTCAGACGGACTAAGAATGACGCATGCTCAGAAAGGATTTACAGGGCGGAAGCGCTCGGTCTTGTAAAACTAGTGTTCGTATTGAAGCTAGCATATTCGTCATGCTGCTAATTTTGTGTTTTTTTAATATAGCCCATTCTTTTCTTCTTCATAATGCAAGAAAAGTGAAGTAGCTTTGCTGCTTATATTCACACAGAGTTATCACAAATGTTTTTATTCATCCTCATCCTATGATTAATATTCCAATTTGAGAAAAAAAAAATATATATATATATATAAAATTTTATAATTTATCTATTACTATATATTTTTGGAACTACTATTGTCAGTTTAAAATTATTTATGTATTTTGTTTTTGTTTTTGTGGGGGGGGGGGGGGGGGTTTAAACAAGATGGACTTGCGTTTTTTTTGTCCAAGCAGACTATGTAAGTAGAGATAGATAGATAGATAGATAGATAGATAGATAGATAGATAGATAGATAGATAGATAGATACATAGATAGATAGATACCCAAACCAGCATTTTAGCTTACACATGATTGAATGTTCAAAATCAGCAGAGCTTCCCCTCATTTCAAATGTTAAGCCTCAAATTTACAGCGACTGCACTTCCAAGTGCACTTGCAGTGCTTTAAAAATTGCACTTGAAGTTAGCATATTTATATTAACATGAACGTGTGTTTTGTAAATAACCCCCAGAGCAGGGCTGGACTGGGACAAAAATTTGGCCCTGGACTTCACCCAGACCAGCCCACTTTAATTTTGCAAACAAGCACAAAAACAGTATATAAAACTATACACAATTGTGCAAAAAAACATAAGTAGCATAACATGAGGAGTCCTCGCTAACCTCTTTTATTATTTCCCTTATTCTCCTCTGTATTTTTCTCATCTTTCTCACATCACTGCGTGAAGTTGAGGACGAGCCGCACAGCCATTACTTTGTCACTGAAACCGGCCCACTGAGCCATCGGCCCACCGGGAAACTCCCTGTAGTCCCAATGGCCAGTACATGCCTGCCCCAGAGTCTTTTGAAATGTACCTGCCTACTCACAAATAAACTCAGTTTTTTTAAGCCAAAAAAAAAAAAAAATTACAATATTTTTGGAAATAATAAATATTTATTTTTAGTCTGTACAAAACAAAATCAAGAGGGAGGCAACACTGGAGACACTTTTGAAGTTTGTGAAGCCTTTTGTCCCCCAGGCACACATCAAGTCAGTGGCCACCAAAATTCAGATCCTGTGTAAACATGTAAATAGGGAGCACAACATGGTCCTAGAATCCCACAGACCAGGAACAGCAGCAGATGAGATCTATGTCCCCAGACTGTGGTACTACAACAGCCTGCGTCTTCTGTCAGAGCAGACTGAAGCCAGGCAGTCACTTCCGACTCTTCCGTCTAGCCTTCCCTCCACGCTTCGCTGGAGGCTGTGCCTCTGGTGGTGGACTTGTGGTAGGAGGAGGAGGAGGAGCAGTAGGGTCTGTGTTGTACAGTCTGGTGGTTGGTGTTAGCTCACCCTTCAGACCCCGTTGAATAGTGTAAAAAAAAATCGCTTCGCACAAGTTGCGCTGTCCCTTCTCCATTTCAAGCAACTTGCTGGCCAAATATGTAGCGTAGGCCTCCTCAGGATTGGGGGGTTTACTCAGCACTTGGGTGGCTTGGCGTATAAGTGCCAAGGACTCCTCCTCTGTCTGCGTCATCCTCCTGGGCCTTTTGCTGGCTAGGCGGAGGGGAGGGACCTGACTTTCGGTCCGACTCCTGCTGGGCACAGCTAGCTCCTGCGTGTGGCAGGTCCCGGCCTCCTCCTCCATACCACTGGTCCCGGCCTCCTCCTGGGTGAGCTCATCCTGTGTAAAAAATTAAGAAATAAATAAATAAAATATGTCTATATTTTGAAATCATCAATCACTGACAATTTTACAGTTCTCACTTGCAAATACATTTGTCTTGAAATACAAAAGGCTATCATTTTGACACCATCATTTTTCCATCAGTTCACCAAGATTTGAGCCACATTTGTGGAAACTACTGTATCCTTATATCTAATTTAATTTGTGATGAAATCCTAGATTTGGAAGCAATTCAAACATTGAACTTTACATCATTAATATTTGAGCAATCCTAACTTTAGAAACTAAAATATACCTGGCTCCAGCTGGGCGCATCAACTTCGTCCAGCAAGGAAGGGTCTGGATCTTCCTGGGGTGGCTCACCTGAGGTGGAGGGAAGGGTGGAGGGAAGGGTAGACGGAAGAGTGGAAAGTGACTGCCTGGCTTCTGACGTGTCATCCAGAAAATGCAGCCTGTCGTAATACCACAGCTTAGGTACATATATCTGATCTGCTGCTGCTCCTGATGTTTGGGAGTCTAGGACCTTTTTGCACTCCCGCCTATACATGTTACGCAGGTTCTGAATTTTGGAGCTCACAAAGTTAAGGTCTGCCTGGGGGAGTCGGGTTTTCACAAACGTCAAAATTGTCCCCAGTGTCTTCCTCCGGCCAGGATGGTTTGAATATAGTGGGTGCTTGGAATCCCACAGGCTCCTGTGCATCTCCAACATATCTATAAATGTGGAGAGGAAGGCCTCCTCCTTAAAGGGGTCTGGAGTGTACTTTTGCATTTTGATTTCTGAAAAAAAAAAAAACATAAATACTAATGTCAGACCAAATGCACACTATTTATATTGTGACAATGTAGGCGAGACACACACTACACCCACACTACCCCCACACACACTACCACACACACTACCCCCCACACACACACTACCCCCCCATACACCCACCCCCACACACACTACCACTCACACTACCCCCCCACACAGCCACCCCCACACACACTACCACACACACTACCCCCCCACACAGCCACCCCCACACATACTACCACACACACTACCCCCCCCCCACACAGCCACCCCCACCCCCACTACCACACACACTACCCCCCCCACACACACACACTACCCCCCCCACACACACACTACCCCCCCACATACACACTACCCCCCCATACACCCACCCCCACCCCCACACACACTACCACACACACTACCCCCCCATACACCCACCCCCACCCCCACATTACCACACAAAACACCAACCCCACTCAACCACCAACCCACATAAAAATCAACTAACCATCCACAAGGTGAAATCCCACTATATACATTCCTAACGCAGGCCTAAAACCCTAGAAATAAAAAGATAACCATCTTACCGTCGCGTGTATCACTCGCTGCTTCCGTTCGGACAAACGTACGGCCTCGCGGTAACGCTTTATATACAGCGCATGCGTCAAGCTCCGCCTGCGTTGCCCACGTTGCCCGCCCCTGACGTTCCATGTGACCGTATTTCCCCGCCCCTTTTACCCTCGTTCTGCTGTGGGAGATTGATAGATGAAAATGGCGGACGGAATTTCAGTGAGCAGCGCGGAGGAAAGCCCTGAACCCCATGCTTCCGGTGCAAGGAAGAGGTATAAGGCCACAAACATGGCCTTTGAAGAGATGGTGGAGATGGTGGATATACTGAGAAGGGAGGATTACGATGGGAAAAATGGCCCGTATCCCAAACCCAATATCAGAAAAAATGGCATCATGAATATAGTTGTGAGCACTTTGGAAAGCAAATTTGGGGTCCGAAGAGCCAAAGATCAGCTCCGGAAACGATGGTCCGACATCAAATCCAGGGAGCCGGACCAATACAGGAGAATCAAAAAGGCCCTGAAAAAAAGTGAGTACTCTGCGCTTATCGTGACGGTCGGACATAATCGTTCGTATAGGTATACAATATATTTGTAAATCTGGCGAATTTGATCGTTCGTGTGGTTAATCGTTCATGTAATGAGCGAATATGCTCGTTCGTATATGTGGACGTAAATAGCATGAATTTGTATATGGTGTAAATTTATCTGGTGTTGGATTAGATTTTAATTAGTTATTAATTTTTTTTGTATTGTTCATGATAAACTGAATTGTCACACTCAGTTTAGGATATCTTTGTGTACATGTCTTTATAGCTGCAGCTGTTTCATAAATTTATTCAGTGTAATGTAGTCTAAATAAAAAAAGAGATAGATAGATAGATAGATAGATAGATAGATAGATAGATAGATAGATAGATAGGTAGATAGGTAGATAAAATGCTGGTTCAACATCTGGACTGGGAATCATTTAGTGTAGTTTGGGACATCATAGAACATTTTTTGACATAATCACACACAGGTACTCCAGGGGATGATTCGAGTGTGTCCGTCTGTGAAACTTGGACAAAAGATATAAAGTATCACAGTTTGGTTAAAGGCTAGGTTCACATTGCTGCAATGTACTGAATCGAATGTGATTTGCACCGCACTGCAGTGAAAATCACATGTGATCTCTGTGTGATGCGATTTCAGCCATACATATAGTATGGCTGAATTCGCATCGCATCTGGCCCAAACTTGTACATGGTCCTTTTTTTAGTCCACAGCAGAATCGGATCACATGGGTGTTCACACCATGTGGTCCGATTCCTGTCCGAGTTTAAAGATTGCACTGTGATATGAGAAATAATTTGGAGGTGTCAATAAAACTTTACACTGACACTCCCAGCAGGTCACATAGGGCAGTGTGAACTGCCTCCGGGAGGCATGCAATGCGTGAAACCACAGTAGATTTGCAGCGTTCGCACATCGCAGCAGTCTGAACACAGCCTAACTAAAAAAAATTCATTTTAATGATGTATTAAACTAGGATTTTGTAATAACCAGCTAATAATTGTACACCACTTCAAACCAATGTTTCATATTCCAATTTCTGAACTCAAATATCACTATGCTTAAAAGTATACCTTTTTTTTTTGTTTTTTTCATTCTCATAGGGGAACAAAGACTCAGACAAGAGGCGGAGCAGTCCAGGACCCCCCGACCTAACTAGCCTGATTGGGCAGTTAGCCCAAGCCCCGTGTCTGAGCTGGAGCAGCCCAGCCCCGTGTCCGAGCTGGAGCAGCCCAGCCCAGTGTCCGAGCTGGAGCAGCCCAGCCCAGTGTCAGAGATGGAGCAGCCCAGCCCAGTGTCAGAGATGGAGCAGCCCAGCCCAGGGCTAGATGTGGAGGAGGAAGAGGTGGGTGAGATATGCACCCCACAAAGTGAGTGTCTGACAACCCAGCTTAAGGTAAACAATTAATGGCTGTATATTTTAACAAATATTTTTATCTACACATGTTTTTAGGTGATGATCTGGTTGTGGAGGGACAAGCCGCGGAGCCATTTTCCTCTGACAGTGCCCAGAGACTGATTGGTCAGATCATGGCCTGGAATGGCAAGATTGATGAAATGCAGAACAAGATGCAAAACATGCAACGAGAACTGGACACTATGAGGCAGGAAATGAAGAACATGATCGATGTTTTAGGGAGAATCTAAGCCCCTTTTCCCTAAAACGAAAGATCATGTTCTTCATTTCCTTGTAAAAAAGTTTTTAATGTTTTTATAACATTGTTTTTAGAGGCCAAATTTTGAAGATGCACACGGTGTGTCAACATGTGCTATGTGCCATTAGAGGATCGCAATGTACGCATTTTGTGTTTGCAAACCCTTCCTCATTCTAGTATGTGAGAGGAAGGGATTGCACCCACCAAACACGTCCATTGATCACTCATGATGGTAGATAGCACATGTTGACATTACCAATTTTTGGTGTGCATCTTCAAAATTTGGCTTTACCCCTTGTTTTCTGTAAATAGTTAAAAATTCGATTTTATGTATTTTCTTTTATTTTATTATATATATATATAGATATATATATATTTATATGTTTACAAAAAAAAATGTTTACAAAAACAAAACAAGACAAAAAGAAAAATATCTAAAAAAGAGGCACTGGTTGGAATGTGCACTATTAAAAATTAAAAAAAAAAAGATGTGTGTGTGTGTGTGTGTGTGTCTACTTCTTTCAATACTCAATACCAGTTTGGGAAGTCATTTTGTGTTGTCTGTCACAAAGGGCCTTATTTCCTATTGGCAAAAACCACTTTGCAATACAAATGCACTAGGACAGGAATATGCAATTAGTGGAAATCCAGCTGTTGCAGAACTACAAGTCCCATGAAGCATAGCAAGACTGACAGCCACAAGCATGAGACCCAGAGGCATGATTGACTTGTAGTTTTGCACCAGCTGGAGGTCGGCCAATTGCATATCCCTGAATTAGGAGAATGTAGGAGACAAGCACCGTGAAAAGCAAACAAGAACCAAACTTAAAAATTTGATCAGACAATACATATTTAAACAAAAAGAAATTTTTATTGGTCAGCTGGCATTGGAATAGCCCCCCTACCATTAAAATAGGTGACATACCGGTCACGCACCTCACGTGCTGTTTGGGGGGCTAAGCCAGGATGGGCATGATCCAGCCCTGTGAGTTCAGGTAATATTAGTCCGGCCTCAGGCCCAATTGGTTGCAGGTACTGGTTTCCAGAAAGTTTGCGTAAAAAATTGTGCAAAATGCAGCAGCAAAGAATTACATAGTTCAGTTTGTACTCTGCCAAGTTTATTGCTGTCATAAACAGACGGAACCGGCTGGCCATAATACCAAAGGCATTCTCCACAACCCTTCTTGCTCTGGCCAGCCGGTAATTAAAAACACTCCTCTCCGGGGTGAGGGTCCTTTGGGGGAAGGGTTTCATCAAATGGTCACTCAGATCGAACGCTTCATCAGCAATAAAAACAAAAGGTAGACCCTCCACATTATCGGCATCTGGTGGCAAGTCCAGGCCACCAGTGATGAGACGGTGGCAGAACTCGGTCTGCCTAAACACTCCTCCGTCAGACATCCGGCCGTTCTTCCCCACATCCACATACAGAAAGTCACATTGTGCTGACACCACCGCCATTAACACCACACTATGGAACCCCTTATAATTCCAATAGTAGGACCCCGAATGGGGTGGGGGCACAATCCTCACATGTTTCCCGTCGATTGCCCCTCCACAGTTGGGAAAGTCCCAACGGGCAGCGAATTGGGAAGCCACAGTCTGCCATTCCTGTGGCGTGGAAGGAAACTGGGGAGTCAAACACAGGAAAAAAAATAATTAGTCATTAAATCAAAACAATTCATAACAAATAAAACTCAAAAACATTTTGGAACAACAGTTAAACAGAAATATTGAAAAAAAATTTCTGCAAAAAATAAATAAATAGACGGCCCAATTCACAGATTACTCAGCCCTCTGATGGACCAGGGGACATAAGTTAGGTGGGTGAGTGGGGTGGGGGCCTAATTAATGAGTATACAATCCCTGCAACCAATTTGAGTGGGGTGGGGGACTAATTAATGAGTATACAATCCCTGCAACCAATTTGAGTGGGGTGGGGGCCTAATTAATGAGTATACAATCCCTGCAACCAATTTGAGTGGGGTGGGGGCCTAATTAATGGGTATACAATCCCTGCAACCAATTTGAGTGGGGTGGGGGCCTAATTAATGAGTATACAATCCCTGCAATCAATTTGAGTGGGGTGGGGGCCTAATTAATGAGTATACAATCCCTGCAACCAATTTGAGTGGGGTGGGGGCCTAATTAATGAGTATACAATCCCTGCAACCAATTTGAGTGGGGTGGGGGACTAATTAATGAGTATACAATCCCTGCAACCAATTTGAGTGGGGTGGGGGCCTAATTAATGAGTATACAATCCCTGCAACCAATTTGAGTGGGGTGGGGGACTAATTAATGAGTATACAATCCCTGCAACCAATTTGAGTGGGGTGGGGGACTAATTAATGAGTATACAATCCCTGCAACCAATTTGAGTGGGGTGGGGGACTAATTAATGAGTATACAATCCCTATATATATATATATATATATATATATATATATATATATATACACATACACACAAAGGGTGTATACAAAGAGTATACAAAGGGTGGGGGGCAGTAAAACAGTACAATGGAGCTGACAATATGAATTAGAGAAAAACAGTCTCGGCTGTGGGTGTATAGGGGCCCAGGATTGCATGCTGGGGACGTTAGTGAAAGCAAATATGCACAAGGGGCACAAAAAGGTAAAAGCTATAAAAAAAATGACACAAAAAAAAAAAAACATCAAAAAAAAAAAATTGCATGCATTCATATAAAGGGGACATTCACAGCATATTCCTGTCATGGATATTAAAAGTCATGATGAAATTAATACAAACATACAATGCATATAATGCAATATTAAAAGAACAAACTTACCTTCATATATTCCTTCTGCAGGACCCGAATAATGGCAGAACAGGTCTCTGGAATAATGATCCCCAGAGCCTGGGGGGAGATGCCTGTAGAGAACTTGAGGTCCTGAAGGCTTCTCCCTGTCGCCAAGTAGCGCAACGTGGCGATGAGCCTCTGCTCCGGAGTGATGGCTTGCCGCATGCAGGTATCCTGCCTGCTGATATAAGGGGTCAGCAAAGCCAGCAGACGGTGAAAAACGGGGTCCGTCATCCTGAGATAATTCCTGAAATCATCAGGATTATTCTCACGGATCTCACGGAGTAAAGGCATATGCTAGAATTGGTCACGCTGGCGCAACCAATTCTTTGTCTATGAACTCCTCCTCACCCTGTTCACAGACTGGGCTCAGGTCAAAGTATTAACCCCAACACCAAGCCCCAATATAGCACAAACTCGTTCCCGAGTACGTCCACTCTCCATGGCTTTGAAACGGTCGGCTGGACAAACAAGCTTAACTGAACGCACTGAAGAACAGCCAGACCTATGAAGAACGACCTGAAACCCAGAAACGAGCGGACCAGAAGCGCCTAACAACAGGTACCAACTGATCCACGCGTACCGAAAGACAGATACAAACCTCACAGGTAGACTGCGCCGCAGAAAACGGACAAATTAAGCTGAAGTCTGAAAAGCGCGAATCGTCTCTAACCAAACTTCTACTAATGCAAAGTCAGCAGAAGGAGCCCAAAGGGTGCTTTGCTGTGTCTTGGACTTCCTATTTCTAGTCCCGTCGTACGTGCTGTACGTCATCGCGCAAGCTTTCGTCGGACTGTTTGGCTATCCGTGTGTGGTCAAGTCCGTTCAGTGGAAAGTATGACGGACTGTCCTTCGGATTGTATGACAGACTAAGTAGGCCATACAGTCCGCTCGTGTGTACGCGGCTTAAGATGACCTCAGATAAAAAAATAAGCTCTTAATTATTATCAAGAGTATAGTTTTTAAATAAAAAATTAAATTAAAAAAATTAAAAAAAGAGAGAATTGACTATAGAATCTAGAATCTTATACTACATATTGGAACTATGTACAATTGGTATAATAATAACCAAGGAAATAAAAGTTCTGCTACCAGAACTATATAAAGAGTAAATTGAAAGAGGAGAGAGAGAATGGGGGGGGGGGGGGGGGGAGTAGAGGAGAGAAAGATAAAGGAAAAAGTAATCTTAGGCAGGAGAAAAAATAGATAGGGAAGAAAGAAATGAGAGGTCATTGGGGCAGTACATGGTAATAACCACATGCCATAAATACAGAGAATGGAAGTATAAATCGAGATTACCAAGGACTTAGTAGGGAAGCATCAAAATTGGAAGGTAAAAAGTGAGTCACCCAGGGATTCTATATATTCTCAAAGTCGAATATTTTATCTTGAGTTATAGCTACTGTTTTGGAATGGATCATTGCTTGATTGACTCTATTTTTAATTTCAGCAATTATTAAGGATGAGGATTTCCAAGACTTTGCAATTGTTTGTTTCAGGGCTGTAGTGATCTGTAACAAGAGTTTGAATTGGCGGTAGGAGAGAGTGGCTGGTTTTCAGTTTAAAAGTGGTCTTACATAGTAAGGCGAGGTCGAAAAAAGACACAAGTCCATCAAGTCCAACCTATGTGTGTGATTATATGTCAGTAGTACAGTGTATATCCCTGTATGTTGTGGTCGTTTAGGTGCTTATTTAATAGTTTCTTCAAACTATCTTCAAACTATCGATGCCCCCCGCTGAGACCACCACCTGTGGAAGGGAATTCCACATCCTTGCCGCTCTTACAGTAAAGACCCCTCTACGTAGTTTAAGGTTAAACCTATTTTCTTCTAATTTTAATGAGTGGCCCCAAGTCTTATTAAACTCCCTTCCGCAAAAAAAATGTATTCCTATTGTGGGGTCACCAGTACGGTATTTGTAAATTGAAATCATATCCCTTCTCAAGTGTCTCTTCTCCAGAGAGAATAAGTTCAATGCTTGCAACCTTTCCTCATAACTAGGGATGGCCCTTTCGGTTTGCACCAGAACAGGCGAACAGGCAAAATGTTTGAACACGCGAACACCATTAAAGTCTATGGGACACGAACGTGAGAAAACAAAAGTGCTCATTTTAAAGGCTTATATGCATGATATTGTCATAAAAAGTGTTTTGGGACCTGGGTCCTGCCCCAGGGGACATGTATCAATGCAAAAAAGTTTTAAAAATGGCTGTTTTTTCGGGACCAGTGATTTTATTAATGCTTAAAGTGAAACAATAAAAGTGTAATATTCCTTTAAATTTCATACCCGGGGGTGTCTATAGTATGCCTGTAAAGGGGAGCTTGTTTCCTGTGTTTAGAACAGTCTGACAGCAAAATATAATTTCTAAAGGAAAAAAAGTAATATAAAACTACTTGCGACTATAATGAATTGTCGGTGCGGCAATACACATAAAAGTTCATTGATAAAAACGTCATGGAATTTCCCCAAAGGGGAACCCCGAACCAAAATTTAAAAAAAAAATGCGTGGGGGCCCCCCCAAATTCCATACCAGGCTCTTCAGGTCTGGTATGGATATTAAGGGGAACCCGAGCCAAATTTAAAAGAAAAAAATGGCATAGGGTCCCCCAAAAATCCATTGCGGACCCTTATCCGGGGTTCCCCTTAATATGCATACTAGACCTGAAGGGCCTGGTATGGAATTTGGGGGGACTCCCACCCATTTTTTTTTACATTTTGGTTTGGGGTTCCCCTGTGGGGGAATACCATGACATTTTTATCAATGAACTGTCACCTAAGAGGCCCATCATTAAAGCACCCTCCCAATGTTGAGAGCATGTGGCTTGGTACGGTTCAGGAGGGATGGGGCGCTCTCTCGTCCCTCCCTATCTTCCTGCGGCCTGCCAGGTTCCATGCTTGGATAAGGGTCTGGTATGGTATTTGGGGGGACCCCCACGCATTTTTCTTTTTTAATTTTGGTTCGGGTTCCCCTGTGGGGGAATCCCATGCCGTTTTTGTCTATTAACTTTTAGGTGTATTGCCAGACCAACAATTCATTATGCCGCAAGTAGTTTTAAATTCCTTTTTTTCCTTTAGAAATGTAATTTTGCTGTCAGACTGTTCTAGACATGGGAAACATGTGCCACTTTACAGGCATACTATAGACACCCCTCAGGTACGAAAAAAATGGTGCATGTATACTCATCATTATAAGTGGGTTGATGAAGTGCGGTATTCTAATGGTGGGCATACCCATTGATCAATCTCTTTTTTTCGTTCAGCCCACAGGCTGCATGAAAAAAAGGACATTAAAATATTAGCCCAACAAGGACCAGCAACGTACTGGCATGTTGTTGGACTTTGAGTGGTTATACCAGAATGATGCCTGCAGGTTTAGGTATAATCTTGGTGTCATTCTTTTAAGTCAGCAGTTTTAATGTAAAAGCAATCCTAGTGGCTAACTAGCCTCTAGACTGCTTTTATAAGCAATGGGAGGAATCGTTCCACCCCTCCCACCTTCTTCCATAGTTTTCTCTGGCTCTCCTGTCCCAACAGGGAACACGAGAATGCAGCCAGTGGTTTCTGCCAGCTGACCATAGAGCTGATCGTAGACCAGAATGGCTCCAATCATCTCTATGGCCTAAGAAACCCGAAGCTATAAGCATTTTATGACTTTCGACAGATATAAACCGAAACAGTTTTGACGGATATAAACAGCACCATTGGGAAATTCCATTGGGAAATTGGGAAAGCATTTTATCACACCGATCTTGGTGTGGTCAGATGCTTTGAGGGCAGAGAAGAGATCTAGGGTCTAATAGACCCCATTTTTTTTTTCAAAAAAGAATACCTGTCACTACCTATTGCTATCATAAGGGATATTTACATTCCCAGAGAGAACAATAAAAATGATTAAAAAAAATAAAAATGAAAGGAACAGTTTAAAAATAAAATAAAAAAAGCAAAATAAGTAATAAAAAAAAGCACCCCTGTCCCCATGCTCACGCGCAAAGGCAAATGCCTGGGGTCATATGTAAACAGCAATTGCACCATGCATGTGAGGTATCACCACAAAGGTCAGATCAAAGGCAGTAATTTTAGCAGTAGACCGCCTCTGTAAATCTAAAGTGGTAATCTGTAAAGGATTTTAAAGACTTTTAAAAATGTATGAAGATTGTCACTGCTGCCCATTTGTGAGTAATTTTAAAGTATGTCGTGTTTGGTATCCATGTACTCTGCATAAGATAATCTTTTTTATCAAACATTTGGGCAATAGTTTTAGTGCATTAACATTTTAAAAAAAGTGTTTTTTTTCCCCAAAAAAAAATCTGCGTTTGAAAAATCTCTGCACAAATACTGTGAAAAAAAATTGCAACACCCGGCATTTTAATCTGTAGGGCCTTTGCTTTACAAAAAATATATAATGTTTGGGGGTTCAAAGTAATTTTCTAGCAAAAAAAAAATGTTTTTCATGTAAACAAAAAGTGTCAGAATGGGCTTTGGCTTCAAGTGGTTAGAAGAGTAGGTGATGTGTGACATAAGCTTCTAATGTTGTGCATAAAATGCCAGGACAGTTCAAAACCCCCCAAATTACCCCTTTGTGGAAAGCAGACACCCCAAGCTCTTTGCTGATAGGCATTTTGAGTCTATGGAATATTTTACAAGTTTCAGGAAAATTACAAATTTTAAATGATATATTGCTTAAACAAACCATGGGCATATGTGGAATTACAATATATCAAACAGATGGTACAGCGCTCTAACTAAAATAAAATGAATACTAACATATTAAAATTAATAAAAAGTCCAAAGATAGCTTTTGAGTCAAAAAGTCCACGTGAGGAATCTTCAGTGGTATACAGTCAGTTCATGCATAAAGTGACTTAGTGCCAAGGGGGGGACCACCACCAATGGTAAAATTGGCTGCTCACCTCATCGTATGGACCCTTTAAATTACAGAGGGTCGTATGCACTTAAATATCAACTCATCCAATCGCTGTACTCCTCTCCGCCAATATCCGACCAATTCACAAACGAAAACACAGCTTTCTCCTATTCAGAGTAAAATGAACTGACACGTTCGTGGAATACCCACACTGGATCGGTATATAGCAGTATTCACAATTCCTCAGACCATGTGGATAGAAAGACAGGCCATAGTGCTCTCCATAGTAAAACGTTTTAATGATGAATATACATAAAAAACACACTTACAATAACGAAGCTTCATACGATCTATATATATATAAAAACTAAAAAAAATATATATATATATATATATATATATATATATATATATATATATATATATATATATAATTTTATAATTTATCTATTACTATATATTTTTGGAACTACTATTGTTAGTTTAAAATTATTTATTTATTTTGCTTTTTTTTTTGGGGGGGGGGGGGGTTAAACTAGATGGACTTGCGTTTTTTTTGTCCAAGCAGACTATGTAAGTAGAGATAGATAGATATATAGATAGATAGATAGATAGATAGATACCCAAACCAGCATTTTAGCTTACACATGATTGAATGTTCAAAATCAGCAGAGCTTCCCCTCATTTCAAATGTTAGCCTCAAATTTACAGCGACTGCACTTCCAAGTGCACCTGCAGTGCTTTAAAAATTGCACTTGTAGTTAGCATATTTATATTTACATGAACGTGTGTTTTGTAAATAACCCCTAGAGTCTTTTGATATGTACCTGCCTACTCACAAATAAACTCTGTTTTTTTAATCCAAAATAAAAAAAATTACAATATTTTTGGAAAAAATAAATCTTTATTTTTAGTCTGTACAAAACAAAATCAAGAGGGAGGCAACACTGGAGACACTTTTGAAGTTTGTGAAGCCTTTTGTCCCCCAGGCACACATCAAGTCAGTGGCCACCAAAATTCAGATCCTGTGTAAACATGTAAATAGGGAGCACAACATGGTCCTAGAATCCCACAGACCAGGAACAGCAGCAGATGAGATCTATGTCCCCAGACTGTGGTACTACAACAGCCTGCGTCTTCTGTCAGAGCAGACTGAAGCCAGGCAGTCACTTCCGACTCTTCCGTCTAGCCTTCCCTCCACGCTTCGCTGGAGGCTGTGCCTCTGGTGGTGGACTTGTGGTAGGAGGAGGAGGAGGAGGAGGAGGAGGAGGAGCAGTAGGGTCTGTGTTGTACAGTCTGGTGGTTGGTGTTAGCTCACCCTTCAGACCCCGCTGAATACTATCGAAGAAAATAGCCTCGCACAAGTTGCGCTGTCCCTTCTCCATTTCAAGCAACTTGCTGGCCAAATATGTAGCGTAGGCCTCTTCAGGATTGGGGGGTTTACTAAGCAATTGGCTGGCTTGGCGTATAAGCGCCAATGACTCCTCCTCTGTCTGCGTCATCCTCCTGGGCCTTTTGCTGGCTAGGCGGAGGGGAGGGACCTGTTGCGCTGTCCCTTCTCCATTTCAAGCAACTTGCTGGCCAAATATGTAGCGTAGGCCTCTTCAGGATTGGGGGGTTTACTAAGCAATTGGCTGGCTTGGCGTATAAGCGCCAATGACTCCTCCTCTGTCTGCGTCATCCTCCTGGGCCTTTTGCTGGCTAGGCGGAGGGGAGGGACCTGACTTTCTGTCCGACTCCTGCTGGGCCCAGCTAGCTCCTGCGTGTGGCTGGTCCCGGCCTCCTCCTCCATACCACTGGTCCCGGCCTCCTCCTGGGTGAGCTCATCCTGTGTAAAAAATTAAGAAATAAATAAATAAAATATGTCTATATTTTGAAATCATCAATCACTGACAATTTTACAGTTCTCACTTGCAAATACATTTGTCTTGAAATACAAAAGGCTATCATTTTGACACCATCGTTTTTCCATCAGTTCACCAAGATTTTAGCCACATTTGTGGAAACTACTGTATCCTTATATCTAATTTAATTTGTGATGAAATCCTAGATTTGGAAGCAATTCAAACATTGAACTTTACATCATTAATATTTGAGCAATCCTAACTTTAGAAACTAAAATATACCTGGCTCCAGCTGAGCGCATCAACTTCGTCCAGGAAGGAAGGGTCTGGATCTTCCTGGGGTGGCTCACCTGAGGTGGAGGGAAGGGTGGAGGGAAGGGTAGACGGAAGAGTGGAAAGTGACTGCCTGGCTTCTGACGGCTCATCCAGAAAACGCAGCCTGTTGTAATACCACAGCTTAGGTACATATATCTCATCTGCTGCTGCTCCTGATGTATGGGAGTCTAGGATTTTGTTGCGCTCCCGCCTATACATGTTACACAGGACCTGAATTTTGGAGCTCACAAACTTAATGTCTGCCCGGGGGAGTCGGGTTTTCACAAACTTCAAAATTGTCCCCAGTGTTTTCCTCCGGGCAGGACGGCTTGAATATAGTGGGTGCTTGGAATCCCACAGGTTCCTGTGCATCTCAAACATCTCAATGAATGTTGACAGGAATGCCTCCTCCTTAAAGGGGTCCGGACTGTACTTTTGCATTTTGAGTTCTGAAAAACAAAATTAAAAAAATAAATAAAATTAAAAAAAAATACATAAATACTAATGTCAGACCAAACGCACACTATTTATATTGTGACAATGTAGGCGAGACATACACTACACCCACACTACACCCACCCACACTACCCCCACACACACACTACCACACACACTACCCCCCCATACACCCACCCCCACCCCCCCATACACCCACCCCCACCCCCACACACACACTACCACACACACTACCCCCCACACACCCACCCCACCCCCACACACACACTACCACACACACTACCCCCCCACACACCCACCCCCACCCCCACACAAACACACTACCACACACACTACCCCCCCACACACCCACCCCCACCCCCCCACACACACTACCACACACACTACCCCCCCACACCCCCACCCCCACCCCCACACACACACTACCACACACACTACCCCCCCACACACCCACCCCCACCCCCACACACACACTACCACACACACTACCCCCCCACACACCCACCCCCACACACACACTACCACACACACTACCCCCCCCACACACCCACCCCCACCCCCACACACACCCACACAAAACACCAACCCCACTCAATCACCAACCCACATTAAAATCCACTAACCATCCACAAGGTAAAATCCCACTATATACATTCCTAACGCAGGCCTAAAACCCTAAAAATAAAAAGATAACCATCTTACCCATCGCGTGTATCACTCGCTGCTTCCGTTCGGACAAACGTACGGCCTCGCGGTAACGCTTTATATACAGCGCATGCGTCAAGCTCCGCCTGCGTCGCCCACGTTGCCCGCCCCTGACGTTCCTTGTGACCGTATTTCCCCGCCCCTTTTACCCTCGTTCCGCTGTGGGAGATTGAATAGATAAAGATGGCGGATGGATTTTCAGTTAGCAGCGCGGAGGAAAGCCCTGAACCCCATGCTTCCGGAGCAAGGAAGAGGTTTAAGGCCACAAACATGGCCTTTGAAGAGATGGTGGAGATGGTGGATATACTTCGAAGGGAGGATTACGATGGGAAAAATGGCCCGTATCCCAAACCCAATATCCGAAAAGATCGCATCATGACGACAGTTGTGAGCACTTTGGAGAGCAAATTTGGGGTCCGAAGAGCCAAAGATCAGCTCCGAAAACGATGGTCCGACATCAAATCCAGGGAGCCGGACTAATACAGGAGAATCAAAAAGGCACTGAAAAAAAGTGAGTACTCTGCGCTTATCGTGACGGTCGTACATAATCGTTCGTATAGGTGTATACGATATACCGTATATACTCGAGTATAGGCCGACCCGAATATAAGCCGAGGCCCCCAATTTACCCCCAAAAAAACTGGCAAACTTATTGACTCGTGTATAAGCCGAGGGTGAGACATGCCTGTCCATCCCTGTGTGTGTGTCCGTCCATCCCTGTGTGTCCGTCCATCCCTGTGTGTCCGTCCATCCCTGTGTGTCCGTCCATCCATCCCTGTGTGTGTGTGTGTCCATCCATCCATCCATCCCTGTGTGTGTGTGTCTCCATCCATCCATCCATCCATCCCTGTGTGTGTGTGTCTCCATCCATCCATCCATCCCTGTGTGTGTGTGTCTCCATCCATCCATCCATCCCTGTGTGTATCCATCCATCCCTGTGTGTGTGTGTGTCTCCATCCATCCATCCATCCGTGTGTGTGTGTCTCCATCTGTGTGTGTGTGTGTGTGTGTGTGTGTGTGTGTGTGTGTGTGTGTGTGTCCAGCCTACCTGTGTCCCGAGCCTTTGTCCCGAGCCTCCGTCCCGTGTCGTGCCTTGCCTTCGTCCCGTCCCGTCCCGTCCTGTCCCGTGCCGTGCCTTGCCTTGCCTCCGTCCCGTGCCCTCTTCGTCGGCGGCCATTGTAAAATTCAAAAGCCGCGCCTCCTCCTTCGCCTGTGATAGGCGGAACACTGAATTTCCCAGCAGCCTGTGTTCCGCCTATCACGGAAGTCGTATCATCCTCGTCCGTAGTACGAGGATGAGAAGATGCCCGTGATAGGCGGAACACAGGCTGCTGGGAAATTCAGTGTTCCGCCTATCACAGGCGAAGGCGGAGCCGGAGGCGCGGCTTTTGAATCATAGAATGGCCGCTGTCTGTCTGCTCGACACGCTGATCGAGCGGGCAGACAGCGATGACTCGAGTATAAGCCGAGGGGGGCACTTTCAGCCTCAAAAAAGAGGCTGAAAATCTCGGCTTATACTCGAGTATATACGGTATTTGTAAATCTGGCGAATTTGATAGTTTGTGTGGTTAATCGTTCATGTAATGAGCGAATATGCTCGTTCGTATATGTGGACGTAAATAGCATGGATTTGTATATGGTGTAAATTTATCTAGTGTTGGATTAGATTTTAATTAGTTATTAATTTTTTTGTATTGTTCATGATAAACTGAATTGTCACACTCAGTTTAGGATATCTTTGTGTACATGTCTTTATAGCTGCAGCTGTTTCATAAATTTATTCAGTGTAATGTAGTCTAAATAAAAAAATGAGATAGATAGATAGATAGATAGATAAAATGCTGGTTCAACATCTGGACTGGGAATCATTTAGTGTAGTTTGGGACATCATAGAACATTTTTTGACATAATCACACACAGGTACTCCAGGGGATGATTCGAGTGTGTCCGTCTGTGAAACTTGGACAAAAGATATAAAGTATCGCAGTTTGGTTAAAGGCTAGGTTCACATTGCTGCAATGTACGAGATCGAATGTGATTTGCACCGCACTGCAGTGCAAACCACATGTGATCTCTGTGTGATGCGATTTCAGCCATACATATAGTATGGCTGAATTCGCATCGCATCTGGCCCAAACTTGTACATGGCCCTTTTTTTAGTCCACAGCAGAATCGGATCACATGGGTGTTCACACCATGTGGTCCGATTCCTGTCCGAGTTTAAAGATTGCACTGTGATATGAGAACTAATTTGGAGGTGTCAATAAAACTTTACACTGACACTCCCAGCAGGTCACATAGGGCAGTGTGAACTGCCTCCGGGAGGCATGCGATGCGTGAAACCACAGTAGATTTGCAGCGTTCGCACATCGCAGCAGTCTGAACACAGCCTAACTAAAAAAATGTCATTTAAATGATGTATTAAACTAGGATCTTGTAACAACCAGCTAATAATTGTACACCACTTCAAACCAATGTTTCATATTCCAATTTCTGAACTCAAATATCTCTGTGCTTAAAAGTATACCTTTTTTTTTGTTTTTTCATTCTCATAGGGGAACAAAGACTCAGACAAGAGTCGGAGCAGCCCAGGACCCCCCGACCTCACCAGCCTGATTGGGCAGTTAGCCCCAGCCCAGTGCCAGAGCTGGAGCAGCCCAGTCCATTGCCAGAGCTGGAGCAGCCCAGCCCATTGCCAGAGCTGGAGCAGCCCAGCCCATTGCCAGATGTGGAGGAGGAAGAGGTGGTGGAGATACGCACCCCACAAAGTGAGTGTCTGACAACCCAGCTTAAGGTAAACAATTAATGGCTGTATATTTTAACACAATTTTTTATCTGCACATGTTTTTAGGTGATGATCTGGTTGTGGAAGGACAAGCCGCGGAGCCATTTTCCTCCGACAGTGCCCAGAGACTGATTGGTCAGATCATGGCCTGGAATGGCCAGATTGATCACATGCGGAACCATATGCAAAACATGCGACAACTGGACACTATGGAGCAGGAAATGAAGAACATGATCGATGTTTTAGGGAGAATCTAAGCCCCTTTTCCCTAAAACGAAAGATCATGTTCTTCATTCCTTGTAAAAAAGTTTTTAATGTTTTTATAACATTGTTTTTATGTGTTTTTAGAGGCCAAATTTTGAAGATGCACACGGTGTGTCAACATGTGCTATATGCCATCAGAGGATCGCAATGTACGCATTTTGTGTTTGCAACCCCTTCCTCATTCTAGTATGTGAGAGGAAGGGATTGTACCCACCAAACACGTCCATTGATCACTCATGATGGTAAATGTTGACATTACCAATTTTTGGTGTGCATCTTCAAAATTTTGCTTTACCCCTTGTTTTATGTAAATAGTTAAAAATTTGATTTGATTTTTTTTATTATATATATATATATATATATATATATATATATATATATATATATATGTTTACAAAAAAAATTGTTTACCAAAACAAAACAAAACAAAAAGAAAAATACCAAAAAAAGAGGCACTTGTTGGAATGTGCACTATTAAAAATTAAAAAAAAAGATGTGTGTGTGTGTGTGTCTCCTTCTTTCAATGCTCAATACCAGTTTGGGAAGTCATTTTGTGTTTTCTGTCACAAAGGGCCTTATTTACTATTGGCAAAAACCACTTTGCAATACAAATGCACTAGGACAGGAATATGCAATTAGTGGAAATCCAGCTGTTGCAGAACTACAAGTCCCATGAAGCATAGCAAGACTGACAGCCACAAGCATGTAGTTTTGCACCAGCTGGAGGTCGGCCAATTGCATATCCCTGAATTAGGAGAATGTAGGAGACAACCACCTTGAAAAGCAAACAAGAACCAAACTTAAAAATTTGATCAGACAATATATATTTAAACAAAAGGAAATCTTTATTGCTCAGCTGGCATTGGAATAGCCCCCCTACCATTAAAATAGGTGACATACTGGTCACGCACCTCACGTGCTGTTTGGGGGGCTAAGCCAGGATGGGCATGATCCAGCCCTGTGAGTTCAGGAATTAGTCCGGCCTCAGGCCCAATTGGCTGCAGGTAATGGGTTCCAGAATGTTTTCTTAAAAAGTTGTGTAAAATGCAGCAGCAGAGAATGACATAGTTCAGTTTGTACTCTGCCAAGTTTATTGCTGTCAAAAACAGACGGAACCGGCTGGCCATAATACCAAAGGCATTCTCCACAACCCTTCTTGCTCTGGCCAGCCGGTAATTAAAAACCCTCCTCTCCGGGGTGAAGGTCCTTTGGGGGAAGGGCTTCATCAAATGGTCACTCAGACCGAACGCTTCATCAGCGATAAAAACAAAAGGTAGACCCTCCACATTATCAGCATCTGGTGGCAAGTCCAGGCCACCAGTAATGAGATGGTGGCAGAACTCGGTCTGCCTAAACACTCCTCCGTCAGACATCCGGCCGTTCTTCCCCACATCCACATAGAGAAAGTAATATTGTGCTGACACCACCGCCATTAACACCCCACTATGGAACCCCTTATAATTCCAGTAGTAGGACCCCGAATGGGGTGGGGGCACAATCCGCACATGTTTCCCGTCGATCGCCTCTCCACAGTTGGGAAAGTCCCAATGGGCAGCGAACTGGGAAGCCACAGTCTGCCATTCCTGTGGCGTGGAAGGAAACTGGGGAGTCAAACACAGGTAAAAAAATAAAAATAAATAGTCATTAAATCAAAACAATTCATAACAAATAAAACTCAAAAACATTTTGGAACAGCAGTTAAACATAAATATTGAAAATGTTTTTCTGCAAAAAAAAAAAAAAATAGACGGCCCAATTCCCAGATTACTCAGCCCTCTGATGGACCAGGGGACATAAGTTATGTGGGTGAGTGGGGTGGGGGCCTAATTAATGAGTATACAATCCCTGAAACCAAGTTGAGTGGGGTGGGGGCCTAATTAATGAGTATACAATCCCTGAAACCAAGTTGAAAAAATACATCAAAAAAACAATTGCATGCATTCATATAAAGGGGACATTCACAGCATATTCCTGTCATGGATATTAAAAGTCATGATGAAATGAATACAAACATACAATGCATATAATGCAATATTAAAAGAACAAACTTACCTTGATATATTCCTTCTGCAGGACCCGAATAATGGCAGAACAGGTCTCTGGAATAATGATCCCCAGAGCCTGGGGGGAGATGCCTGTAGAGAACTTGAGGTCCTGAAGGCTTCTCCCTGTCGCCAAGTAGCGCAACGTGGCGACGAGCCTCTGCTCCAGAGTGATGGCTTGCCGCATGCAGGTATCCTGCCTGCTGATATAAGGGGTCAGCAAAGCCAGCAGACGGTGAAAAACGGGGTCCGTCATCCTGAGATAATTCCTGAAATCATCAGGATTATTCTCACGGATCTCACGGAGTAAAGGCATATGCGAGAATTGGTCGCGCTGGCGCAACCAATTCTTTGTCCATGAACTCCTCCTCGCCCTGTTCACAGACTGGGCTCGGGTCAAAGTATTAACCCCAACACCAAGCCCCCATATAGCACAAACTCGCGAACGAGTATGTCCACTCTCCATGGCTTTGAAACGGTCGGCTGGACAAACAAGCTTAACTGAACGCACTGAAGAACAGCCAGACCTATGAAGAACGACCTGAAACCCAGAAACGAGCGGACCAGAAGCGCCTAACAACAGGTACCAACTGATCCACGCGTACCGAAAGACAGATACAAACCTCACAGGCAGACTGCGCCGCAGAAAACGGACAAATTAAGCTGAAGTCTGAAAAGCGCGAATCGTCTCTAACCAAACTTCTACTAACGCAAAGTCAGCAGAAGGAGCCCAAAGGGTGCTTTGCTGTGTCTTGGACTTCCTATTTCTAGTCCCGTCGTACGTGCTGTACATCATCGCACAAGCTTTCGTCAGACTGTTTGGGCATTCGTGTGTGGTCAAGTCCGTTCAGTGGAAAGTAAGACGGATTGTCCGTCGGATTGTATGACGGACTAAGTACGTCAAACAGTTCGACCGTGTGTACGCGGCATAAGGGAGTAAAATGGTGATTTCACTTCCTCACTACCTATCACAGTTTGAGAGACCATGAAATGTCAAAATAGCACAAAACCCCCCAAAATTACCCCATTTTGGAAATAAGACTCTTCAAGCTATTGGCTGAGAGGCATGTTCAGTCCATGGAGTATTTTATATTTTGCCACAAGTTTCGGGAAAATTAAAAAAGAAAAAGTTGTCACTAAATGATATATTGTTCAAACATGGCATGGTTATATGTGGAATTGCACTCCAAAATACATTCTGCTGCTTCTCCTGAGTATGAAGATACCACATGTGTGAGACTTTTTGGCAGTCCAACTGCGCACAAGACGCCGAAATCCAATCACCGCATTCAGGCTTTCTAAGGGCGCAAATTTTTGATTTCACTCCTCACTACCTATCACAGTTTCGAAGGCCATAAAATGCAAAGATAGTACAAACTTCCCCCAAATGACCCCATTTTGAAAAATAGACACCCAAGCTATTTGCTGAGAGGCATTGAGATCCTCTATGTGGCTGGGTTCCCAAAAAGTCCCACACGTGTGGTATCCCCATACTCAGGAGAAACAGAATATATTTTGGGGTGTAATTCCACATATAAGCACGCCATGTTTGAACAATATATCATTTAGTGACAACTTTGAGTAAAAAAAATAATTTAATATTCCCATTAACTTGTGGCAAAATATAAAATATTCCATGGACACAACATGCCTCTCAGAAAATAGCTTGAAGTGTCTACTTTTCAAAATGGGGTAATTTGTGAGGGTTTTGTACTATCCTGACATTTCATGGCCTCTGAAACTGTGATCTGGCAGTGCATTTTGAATGCAGTGTGGAAAACGCACACAAAACGCAGGTTTCCCTCAAGGCATTCTGGTGTGAACAGACCCTTAGTTCAGATACACAGGATTTCATTTTTAGCTCAGGAAGGCCCATTCTTCACATTACACCCGTATTTGTGATGGGGTGGAATGTGTTGGACGTCTCTACCAATCCACCCCCACCCAGTCACTCTCTCTGCAAAAATCCTCTCTCCATTTCTAGCACAGATCCTCTCCCCCAGGTCCTCCCTTCCAGTACAACTCCTTCCCCCCCATCCTGGGTCAAATCTGACCCACAGAAACTGTGATCTGGCAGTGCATTTTGAATGCAGTGTGGAAAACGCACACAAAACGCAGGTTTCCCTCAAGGCATTCTGGTGTGAACAGACCCTTAGTTCAGATACACAGGATTTCATTTTTAGCTCAGGAAGGTCCCACCAAAACCGGGACAGTTGAGAAGTATGGATTTGTATTAGAAGGGGAGAGGATTTGTGTTTTGGGGGGTTTGTACTGGGAAGGGGGATTTGGGTAGTAGGATTTGTGACAGAACTGGGGAGAATACTTACGTTGGCATGGAGGGAAGAATTCATGTTGGGGGGGATTTGACCCAGGATGGGGGGGAAGGAGTTGTACTGGAAGGGAGGACCTGGGGGAGAGGATCTGTGCTAGAAATGGAGAGAGGATTTTTGCAGAGAGAGTGACTGGGTGGGGGTGGATTGGTAGAGACGTCCAACACATTCCACCCCATCACAAATACGGGTGTAATGTGAAGAAGGTTCCAGCATGGCTGTAGACAGTGAGGGTTAGAGGGTTGCATTGTGGAGGGGAGAGGGGTGGCGGGGTATCAAAAATCAAAATGCACTTTCGCCTGTGTAGCCAAGCCAAGAATACCTTACCAGCTGGTATTGATAACCACTGCCTGACTTGCCCCTCCACCACTCCCCACTGCAGCTAGCCCAAAGGGGGCCACGGTGGGACCATAATAAAGGGCCCCCAGCGGTCAGTGGGGGGCCCTTCATGGTTTCTTGCACCGGGCCCTGAAGGTTGTAGATATGCCTCTGGCACTTGATTTTCTACTGTCCTAAAATGTTGCGGTGAAAATGACATGCTCCACCAGAAGGCAGTTTCCAAAGCATTAAAGGGGTTGTAAAGGTAAATGTTTGTTCACCTTAATGCATTCTATGCATTAAGGTGAAAAAACATCCCACAGTGCCAGCGCCCCCCAGCCCCCGTTTTACTTACCTCACCCCTCAAAAGTCTCGCGCTCGCCCCCACCGTCCTCTTCGCCACTCAGCCTGGCCGCTGATTGGCTGGAGTGGATGGATTGAAGGCAGCGCATCCATTGGCTCGCGCTGCTGTCAATCACATCCAATGATGCGGCGCGCTGGATGGCGGGGCCGTGTGATACAGCGAGCGGCTATAGCCGCCGGCTGTATCACGGGAGTGCGCCCGCAGGTGCTTCTCACCATGCGAGGGAGCTCGCATGAACGTGAGAATTACCTGCGGGAAAAAGCAGAGACAGCCGCCGAGGGACCCCAGAAGAGCAGGTTCGGGGCCACTCTGTGCAAAACGAGCTGCACAGTGGAGGTAAGTGTAACATGTTTGTTATTTAAAAAAATTAAAAATTTTACTTTACAATCCCTTTAATTTCAGTTCTTACCACAAAAATCTAGATAAATTAAGAAAAACTATTTTCTAACAACCATTCCGTACGTGGTAACTTACACTGAACCAGCGTATATTTTATTAATCTCCAGTTGCAGCATCTCTGTGATTGTGCCTTTTTCAGATATATAAAGACTATAACATATTCAATGTTTTATTTAGATGTATACTATTTTATTACTTTTCCCCATTGTCCAACCTAGAAGAATGGAGAAGCAAGAAATAATTTTTTAACAGTTCTGCAAATTTGGATTTTTTCTGGAGTTTTAGATGTTTGCAATAGTGAGAAAAAGACTGCGCTACACCGTAAATAAATACTGGGAAAGCTGCTAAAACTCAAACAAACAAAGTTCATTGTGAAAAGTGAATCAAACAGTGTAGCGCTAATGTGTACCAAGAAAATTAAGATCGTACACTAAGTTCCGGTTCACACAGGGGCGACACGACTTGCAGCGCGACTCACAGACGCGACCTGCACACGACTTCAGCAGAGACTTGCAAAATGACTTCTGTATAGAAGTCAATGCAAGTCGCCTGAAGTCGCCCCCAAAAATAGTACAGGAACCTTTTTCTAAGTCGGAGCGACTTGAGTCGCTCCTATTAGAACGGTTCCATAGTACAGAACGGAGCGCGACTTGTCAGGCGGCTAAGTCGCCTGACAAGTTGTGGTAGTGTGAACGGGCACTTATCAAGATGTAATGAAAATAAAATTGTGTAAAAACAACAACAAAAAACACAAATGTGCAAACACATGAAATGCATAGAACACTGCATGCTAATAGTCCATAGAGTAGTGAAAGGGAAGAGGAATCTTCTTGTTCAGGTGACACCAAACAATCAGAAGAAGAGCAAAACAACTTGTCTGTAGTCACTCTCAGCGGTGCTTCAAAGATAAATGAGTAAACACTCTTACCGACTGTGATGGACACACATGTCGTACGACAGTGAATCAGAAAGGCTTGTAATCCAATAGTGGCTGAGGTTGGTGCCTGGAAAGAAGTTGGTTTAATCTGATGTGGGATCCCCAACTCTTGATTTCAAGGCTCCACGAACCGTTCTCGCAGTGGGTACTTATAATTCCAAGGCAATTCCTCGTAAACCCCCGAAAAAGCACGCGGACAGCAAAAAAACGGAAAAAGGAGGGCTCCAAATAGTGCAGGTCAAACCAGGAGGTTTATTAAAATGATGTCATATAAGACAAAATGGCAAGATAAAAGTGATCACGAATCAAAAAAGGAACATAAAAGCAATGTGGAGTGCAGTAAATGTTGGCCCAAGCTATAGATGTTTACCCGGTTCATCCCTGAATGGTTTACCTCCCTTCATGACCAGGCCATTTTTTTGCGATACAGTACTGCGTTACTTTAACTGACAATCGTGCGGTCGTTGCGACTCTGTATCCAAATACAATTTATGTATTTTATTCCCACAAATAGAGCTTTCTTTTGGTGGTATTTGATCATCTCTGCGGTTTTTATTTTTTGCGCTATAACCGCAACAATTTTGAAAAAAAAAATATATATTTTTTACTTTCTGCTATAAAACATATCCGATAAAAAAATGTAAAAAATCTAATTTATTCATCAATTTAGGCCAATATGTATTCTGCTACAAAAAGTGTATATTGATTGGTTTGCGCAAACGTTATAATGTTTACAGACTATGGGATATTTTTCTTAATTTTTTTCTTTCTTTTTTTCTTTTTACCAGTAATGCCAGGAATCAGCAATTTATAACGGGACTGCGATATTGCAGCGGACAAATCGGACACCTAACTGACCCTTTTGTCACTTTTTGGGGACCAGTGACACTAATACAGCAATCAGTGCTAAAAATATGCTCTGTCACTGTACTAATGACACTGGCAGGGAAGGGGTTAACATCAGGGGTTACATTTGTGCCAAGGGAGTGCTTGCTAACTGTGGTGGGTGCTTTAACTATGGGAAGGAAGAGATCCGTGTTCTTGTTTAGCAGAAACACAGGATCTCTACCTTCTTTTCTAACAGGTTGGTGGTCTGCCTTGTTTACATAGACAGGCCACCATTCTGCCTGTCACCCGAACAATCAGCGGGTGCCGGCGGACATCGCATGTCCAATCACAGTGCAAGCGGGTCACCGGCGGCACCTGGGCACACCCCAGGAAGTCCTGGAAGTGTCAGATCACGCACTAAGCGGCTTCCCTACTGCAGTATATGGACCATACTAACATCTATTCATTTAATCTGAATTTTTTATATTTATTTATGCAGTGGCGGAATTATCAGGGTCGCAACAGTCGCAGTTGCGACTGGGCCCTGGAATTCCATCACTGTGGGGGGGCCCCGGCGTGGTTGCTATTCACAGGGCTGTGAGTGAAGAGCGTGTCTCATGTAAACAGCAGCACAGAGACACCGGCACTCGGGAGTGAAGTTTCATTTTCCCTTGTCCTCTCGCAAAACACACAGCTGATCCTGCTCCCCCTTCGGCCCCCCCTCCCCTCCTCTCCTCTCCTGTGTTCTCCGCGGGCATTCAGGTGTGAAGCTAACAAGCTCACATTTCCCGCGGAGAACACAGGAGAGGAGAGGAGGGGAGGGGGGGCCGAAGGGGGAGCAGGATCAGCTGTGTGTTTTGCGAGAGGACAAGGGAAAATGAAACTTCACTCCCAAGTGCCGGTGTCTCTGTGCTGCTGTTTACATGAGACACGCTCTTCACTCACAGCCGTGCTGACTCCTCTCCAGTGTGTGCAGAGACTCAGGAAGATCCCGCCGCCCATCAACATCATAGAGCTGCTGATTGCTGCCTCCCCCCAGGTGCGGGGGGGGGGGGGGTACAGAGATCTGCTGGGGGCCAAGGTGCACGGCGGAGTCCAGCAAGGTACAGAGAAACCTCTTTAAGGGGGGTGACTGTCTAGGGACCCTAAAGTAAGGGGGGCTATCTGGGGACCCTAAATTAAGGGGGGGTATCTGGGGATCCTGATGTCCAGTACCACCGCCACCCCTCCTCCAGTACCACCACCGTGCTACCCACCTTCAGTACCACCGCCACCCCTCCTCCAGTACCACCACCACTGTGCCTCCCACCTTCAGTACCACCGCCACCCCTCCTCCAGTACCACCACCACTGTGCCACCCACCTTCAGTACCACCGCCACCCACCTCCAGGACCACCGCCACCCCCTCTCCAGTACCACCACCATGCCACCCCCTCTCCAGTACCACCACCATGCCACCCACCTCCAGTACCACCGCCACCCCTCTCCAGGACCACCATGCCTCTCCAGTACCACCACCCACCCTCTAGTACCACCACCGCCACCCACCTCCAGTACCACCGCCACCCCTCTCCAGGACCACCATGCCTCTCCAGTACCACCACTCACCCTCTAGTACCACCACCGCCACCCACCTCCAGTACCACCGCCACCCCTCTCCAGGACCACCATGCCGCTCCAGTACCATCGCCACCCTCCTCCAGTACCACCACCACCCACCTCCAGTACCACCGCCACCCACCTCCAGTACTACCATCCCCCTCCAGTACCACCGCCACCCCTCTCCAGGACCGCCACCCCTCTCCAGTACCACCACCCCCCCTTCAGTACCACCACTGCCACCAACCTCCAGTACCACCACCACCCACCTTCAGTACCACCACCACCCCTCTCCAGGACCACCATCCCCCTCCAGGACCACTATCCCCCTCCAGTACCACCACCGCCACCAACCTCCAGTACCACCGCCACCCCTCTCCAGGACCACCATCCCCCTCCAGTACCACCACCACCCCTCTCCGGGACCACTATCCCCCTCCAGTACCACCAACGCCACCCACCTCCAGTACCACCACCCCTCTCCAGGACCACCATCCCCCTCCAGGACCACCACCCCCTCCAGTACCACCACCGCCACCCACCTCCAGTACCACCACCAGCCCCCCTCCAGTACCACCATCCCCCTCCAGTACCACCACCGCCACCCACCTCCAGTACCACCACCCCTCTCCAGGACCACCACTGCACTGATGACACAGGTTCCACTGGGGACACAGGTTGCACAGAAATGTTTTACTTTGTTGTACAGTGGAAAAAAATATAGTATCAAAATCATGCTTTTCGGGGGGGGGGGGGCCTTCCTAATTTCTTGCACCGGGGCCCTGAGGTTTCTAGTTACGCCTCTGTATTTATGTATATATTTTTGTATGTTAGAGAGGATCTCCTGGTGCTCCTTGTGCTCCCTCTCTTTGACCAGCTTACAGACATATACAGTATTTATTTTTTTTTAAACCTGGCTGAACATTTATACTTCATGTAATGTAAGTCACTGTTGGCTATCCATGTAATGTTAAGCAGTGCACTTGCACTTTCCTTTGTGTTATATGTACCTTTTTTACAGCCCTACCACCCATCTTTCCCTGATAAAGATTCTATTGAAATTGAAACACATTGGATCCACATGTAACAATCAATCAAAGGCTGATTGGTTATAAAGAATGTACGGTATAAACATATTCTGTGACATTTGTGTTGATAGGTGATTTCATAAATATTACCGTCCATCTTTCTAATCAATTTTGTGGTTTTAAAAATGTTTTATGGAATGTCCAATAAAATGAATATGCTTTATTTTTGTGTTTTATTTTTAGTGCCTAAAAAAAATCCCACCTTTTAGACACTTTTTTTTTTTACCTTATATATACATCTGGGGTGTGGCACCTTGTTCTACACCAGACTTTATGGTGATTTGGCACTCTTAACAAGTGTCTATTACAGGTCCTGTAGCTATATTAACATCCACAGCACTGGAAGATTACCACTGTTGGGGTATGGGTGGGGGTGTGACAATTTTAACTAAGACAGCAGCCACCAGCACAAGGGACACTTCAAAATAAGCAGCATCTCTTGTGCTGATTTAAAAAAAAAAAAAAATGTTGACCTTAAAGATAAATTACTCCACAATATCTATAGCTACAGAAGTTAGAGACATAAGTTAGTAAGGGCTTGTTTTAATGGTTTATCCAGATTATTTAAATACTATTATTTGCATATGTAGCACTACCCTCGCAGGAGCCGTTTGGTAGATTAGGTTCTCTGTTCTTCTGTCTCAACTGTGAGAACAACCTCAGCCCCACTGACACACCAGGTTTAGCAAATGGATGCTACACTGCTACTGGGAACACAAATATATATATCCTGCACACAACAAAGGTTCAGTATGAAAAAGCAAACAACAGGCTGGTTAGTGGTAAATTTAAATTAACCCAATATATTGTCATGGGTTGCAGTAAATAGCAGTATGCACATAAATGTGTAAGTAAAGGATTAGGCCAATAATAGTTCACTACACAATATGTTCACTGGGCTAAAGCAGTACAGAATTGAGTTCTACATAACTAAATTATATTAAATCTGGCAATATACAAAATCAGCAATAAGTAACGGTATTAGAAAACAGTAACAGTGATTACATTTAGGACTCCCTCAAGAGGTACCTCTTACTTTAGAAAATAGTTCTTATGAAGCAGCTATCTGAGTGAGCAGTCTTTAGCCCTAGATCTTCATCCGGCTAGCATTGGGGCCCAGTCTTTACAGTGGTGCACATGTGTACAGTCCTAGTAAAGTCTGCATGCAGTAAATAATGCTGCTAGTTATATGACCAGTCCCTATGTGCACAGTCTCTGCTAGCAGAAACAGGTTAATGGCAGTAGGGTCCTCTCATTACTCTTAGCAATACAGCAACAAAGGTCGGATTGTTCAGATGTCAGCTCACTTCTGGATCTGCCTGGAATGATTTCAGTCCTTAGCAGATGTTCACAGGCTTGTAGCAGGTGTACACAAGAGCAGTGATGTGCACACCTCAGTCTCCTTGCAGTAAAGAGGAAAGTCTTCTGTAGTCAGCCCATGTCATGTACCTTGTGATAGAGCCTGACATGAAGAGGGAGGCCTCTCATACAGCCACAGCTCTGAGACCGCTGATATTGTGACAGTGGCCGTGAGAGTGCAGCGAGGTATGAGTGACTGTAATGGCACGTACATACGACCGGACTTTCCGGGAGACCCGGTCATTCTGTCGGATAGTCCAATTATGTGTTGGATAGTCCGATCGTCTTTCTTTAAGAAAATCAGACGGACCTAGAAATAAAACATGTTTCATATCTGTCTGATGGACTCAATTCCTATCGGGAAAACCGTTATGCTGGTCCAATGGACCAAATACGACGCAAGGGCAGCTATTGGCTACTGGCTATTGAACTTCCTTTTCTAGTCCCGTCGTACATCATCACGTCCAAAACGAACAGACTTTAGTCCGTTCGTGTGTGGGCAAGTCCGTTCGTTCGGAAGTCCGTTGTAACTTCGTTGAAAGTCCGTCTGACCTTTTCTGCCGGAAAGTCCGGTCGTGTATACGCAGCATTAGATGTTCCGTCAGCTGTGGCAGCAACTGTCAGGTAGTGTCAGGTAGTGTCAGGTAGTGTCAGGTAGCAGGTGCATCGCCAGAGACAGGTTGGATCACTGGAACAGTGGATGGCAGCAGAGACAGCAGACCCAGGACTGGGCAGACAGCAGGCAGCGGATGCTTGATAGGCAGCTGGCAGGGACTAGGTAGCATGCGGAATGGAACTGGAGAATTACTGGATGCAAGGTTTACATGAGCCAGGTCAGCAACGGACAGTCAGATACAGGCACAGATGTCAGGCAGCAGAGAATGGTCACGATGCAAACAAGGGTTGGCAATCTAGAATCGGGCAGATGAACAGGCGACAGAGCAAATCCAGTTACAGGCCAAGGTCAGGGCAGGAAGCATTCAAGCAAGGTCAAGGCAGGCCAGGTAAACAACAGGAGTCAATACAGGAATGCATGTGCATTTGCATTCACGCACGACTATGGATAGAAAGACAGGCACCTGCACATCTGCGCCTGTGGATGTCTAGAGGCTTCAGCTGTACTAAGCCTAGTACCTTCCAGACAGCCTGTGAAAATACAGGTCACTTTCTCTCTTTACACCTGGATAGCATTGGGAGTTGTAGTCCAATCGTACATTAACTACCATAGTAAAGTTTATTTCCCAAACTTCATCTCCTATGATTCAATGTTGCCAACCATCAAGTCTTTTGAGCTCTTTCTACTTGTCAGCTCCCCCTGGTAGATGGAGGTGAGGTAGTGTTAACCCATTCAGCTGATGTCCATTGGGAGCACAAAGAGCTCTGCAGCGCAGTGTCCTAAATTGCTCTGTCTCTAGCCAAGCACCGGGCTACACATAGTCTGGGCACAGGCTAAGTTGACTACTGGCTTGAAGAAGAAGTATAATATATCCCATAGCAGCTGTCATCCCTTATCAGTCATGGACAGCCTGATGTACTGAAAGCCATACAAAAACAAAAACAAAAAATTCAGTTATAGAACAGAAAAATGAAAGAAGAAAACAAAAGCAGAAAACAGAAAAAGCTAACAAAAAATATATTAAACAAATATCTGTAAAATAATGATTTTCATACTTGCTACAAACGTGATACTTTATTGGAGAGTTTATAAACTGACAAAATTACAAAGAAGAAGGTTTAAATTGGCCAAAATAACTGTTGTCCCTTCTTAAAAAAAATCAACATAATGCAAAAACCTTTAACGTTTCCAAAATGATTTAACAGAAAAAAAGCGAAAAATGGACTTTAGAGTACAAAGTTTTCTGTTAAGCTTTTATAGACATTGACATTTTAGTTGGAAAGCTGTGTCAGAAATCTTCCAAAAATACTGTCGTTAAAACGTCCCACCAGTGTTCTCCGTACGGGTGGTGAAAGATGGAATATTTATAGACCCTTTCTGGTGTGATCTCTGAGGGGCAAAGTCTGCATCACGACGAATTGCAGATGGTGCGGTTCTTTTCAGGCTGTTTTCCTTCAACTCGTTTTTAGCTACCGGTTATTTTTGTTGAAAATTATTCAGCGTTATGGGTTATTGGCAGGGGCAAAAAAAAGCACCTGTGAATTTGTAGTAACATGTCTAGAACCTGGCGGTGTTATTGAAGAGAGTCTATTCATAATTTATAAAGTCATTCATTATGCATGTTTTTATTTTGCAAGGGTTGAAAATCAAGTCAAACTGATAATTTTTTTATGTTTTAGAACTTTTTTGTTTTTTTTGTGCATTGCTATGTTGCGCAGTGCTGCTTATAATAAAATTATCGCTGGTAAAGAAATGTAGATAAGGTCCTGTGTTCCTGTGTCCTCGGCATATGTAGGGTTTGGTAGGTGCATTAACTCCCTACGGTTGCTCAGTAAATTGAGATCACACAGAAAGTCTGCAGCTTTACTGATAATGTGTAAGGATGGGGTGAAACTAAGAAAACTGATAATAAAACAGGCAATCGGAACATTAACCCTTTCATGACTAAGCCTATTTTTGGAATTTGGTGTTTACAAGTTAAAATCCATATTTTCTACTAGAAAATTACTTGGAACCCCCAAACATTATATATATTTTTTTAACAGAGACTCTAGAGAATAAAACGGCGATTGTTGCAATATTTTATGTCACACGGTATTTGCGCAGCGGTGTTTTAAATGCAACTTTTTGGGAAAACAAAACAGTAAAATTATCCCATTTTTTTTGCATAATGTGAAAGATAATGTTACGCCGAGTAAATAGATACCAAACATGTCACACTTTATAATTGCACGCACTTGTGGATTGACGACAAAGTACGGTACCTAAAAATCTCAATAGGCGACGCTTTAAACATTTTTTACGGTTACCAGGTTAGTGTTACAGAGGAGGTCTAGTGCTAGAATTATTGCTCTTGCTCTGACGATCCCGGCGATACCTCACATGTGTGATTTGAACACCGTTTACATACGCGGGCGCGACTTCCGTATGCGTTTTCTTTGCTTTGCGAGCTCGCGGGGACGGCGGGCGCTTTAAAAATGTTTTTTTTATTTTTTTATTTATTTTATTTATTTTAAAATGACTAAATTGTTTAAAAAATAAATAAAAAATTTGATCACTTTTATTGCGGTCACAAGGAATGTAAACATCCCTTGTGACAGTAATAGGCGGTGACAGGTACTCTTTATGGAGGGATCGGGGGTCTAAAAGACGGGGGGACCCCTCCTTTACACTTCAGTGTATTCAGATCGCCGAAAATGGCGATTCTGAATACCGGATATTTTTTTAAAACCGGCGCCATTGGCAGCCGAGTAAACGGGAAGTGACGTCATGACGTCGCTTCCGTGTTTACTATGAGGAGACTGGAACAAAGCCGATTACGGCTTCGTTCCAGTTCCTCCCCAACCGCCGGAGGCATCGCAGCAGGAATCGGTGCTCCCGATCGAGCGGGTGCACCGGTAACAGCGGCGGGAGGCGGCGGGAGGGGGGACGTCCCCTCCCGCTCCTCCGGCATAACAGCCAAGCGGCTTTTAGCCGCATCGGTTGTTATGGCTGGATAGCCAATCGCCCGCTGAACAAAACGGTACTGGGATGATGCCTGCAGGTGTGGGCATCATCCCGGTATACCCCCCGGAAGCCGAGTACGCACATCTGCGTACGCTCGGCGGGAAAGGGTTAAAGAATAGGGCCAGACATTACCGAAAATTTTACCAAAAACTTCTTCCCTACACTCTGTCCCAACATTATTTTTTCAGTAACCATGTTCCTATAAAGTGATGCAGATTTTATTAATTCCCATGATATCATCGCCAAACTTGTAGAATTCTTGCAGGGGCAACTGAAGAGAGAAAGAATCAGTGGGATGCTCTAGGTCAGTGATGGCGAACCTTGGCACCCCAGATGTTTTGGAACTACATTTCCCATGATGCTCATGCACTCTGCAGTGTAGTTGAGCATCATGGGAAATGTAGTTCCAAAACATCTGGGGTGCCAAGGTTCGACATCACTGCTCTAGGTCATCTTATTTTGATCCAGGAAGGACTACATCTCCTAAGAGCCCATTTCCTACACACCCTCCTAGGTAGGTGCTAGGATTAGGTAAATTTAGTTCTCGCTCACTGTATCCAGTGGTACTGCATTTCGTTGTTAGACAAATTTAGGTTTGGTTCACTCTAATCAGTGTGTTGATTGTTCTAGCTTTTCCTATGTTTAAGTGGCTGTGGGATTAACTTCTTTTTTCCTGGCTGGTCCAGAAATGTTCTGGAAGTTAGTGGGTAGGAAGAATCTAATTGGCAGTTGAATATTGATACAGCCCTGGCCGATCACTGAAGAGAGGTGCACAAATTCTGATTGGGAGTCTGTATAAATGCTCTGGAAGTGAACCTGGTCTTTTTCCCTAAGGGTGAGATCACAGCCGGGGGGGGGCTTTCTGCCATGTGTTGAGGCCAAAGTTGGGCTAACTGAGGGTTGCTGAAGCAGACTGAAGGACTATCATCTGATGATCTAGTCTTGCACCATAGGGTGAAAATGTCTTGAGAATATTAGAAGGCAACCAATTTTCAAGGACATTTGTGAGTGCAGACTGATGACAGAGATCCTAGAGAATGAGTGCACTTGTCATCTCTCTTGTGCTATAGAGAGAGTGTTCAGAGGGGACAAATTATCCTGTGTCCTGAAGAGCTTAGTCTATTTAATTCTTGTTGAAAGGACTTTACTTGGATTATCCAGAGAGGAAGATACATTTCCTCAAGTTGCTATTATAAAGCCCAGTCCACTCTTTATTTCTGCAAAAACTTGGCTCATAGTTCTACAAGAGAATTTTCATTTTCCGCAAATCGTTGGTAAGGGTTACTGGAGTATCCTACCATTACCCACATTCTTATTAACGTATCAGACAAAGCATACCCCTAGACTGGTTAATGAGCCTGAAGAGTGACTGGGACTGGGTGTTTGGCGAGGAGACAACTGGGAAAAGGATCCGGGCAATCTATGTAGCAGGCTCATATGGTGGTAGCACTAAAATTGTATAGGAAGGCTCTTGGGAGTCAAGGCAGAAGCACAGAAAAAAATATCAATGAAAGTATGTGGAGTGAAACAGGGATAGACCAAGTTCTGTAGTCCAACATGCAAGAGCAGAGCATTCAGAGCAGAGTTGTCACAATCATGTAGGCTGTGTCTGCTTGCTCTGCAGTGGAATGAGAGAAGATTGCACAAGGGCTATCAGCGTTGTCACTGTGTTTTGTTGTATGCTGTAGCTGAGTCCTAGCAGGATCAGTTTGCTGTTTCGCTGAATCATATGCTTGATTCCTGTTTATCTGTGCAACCTCTTTCAAACTCCCCAGACACATGCCCTAGGCCAGTGATGGTGAACCTTGGCACTCCAGATGCTTTGGAACTACATTTCCCATGATGCTCAAGCACTCTGCAGTGTAGATGAGCATCATGGGAAATGTAGTTCCAAAACATCTGGAGTGCCAAGATTCACCATCACCGCCCTAGGCCATTTTGGGTGTTTAGATGTTCTTATACTTTCCCTTGCTGCTGAAAGAAGTGCTGCTGGGCATTTCCTCTGAGGTCATGTCCAGGAAAGCAGTTTATGTTCAAAAATTTTTTATTAACAAAGAAAGCATAAAGTACATAGACATCAGCATTTCGACTTGTACATAAAACAGGAAGACAGAAACAAAATGTACTCCAAAATAAGGCAGATTACAATAAGATTGTCAAGATAGCAATATAAATACAATTGGTCGGAACCTATGAAACACAAGCCTAGAGGTCAAAACTTATAGACAAATACACGCAACATGTAAACAGTCTAGGACAGTATAACGCAGAGAAGTGCGAAAAACTTTAGTTCTATGCATACCAAAAGCTTCAGAACATTTGCTATATAACTAGTGATATCCAGAATCACCTTCAAGGTGAACGAATTTCACAATCGAATGCCTTAAGAAGGTGGATAATGAGGTACAAGACTAAGAAGCAGAAGAGAGGAAGAAGTAAAAGAAAGAAAAGATGGGGAGACTAGAGAAAGGGGTAGTAAGAAAAAACAGGAAGGAGAGAGAAGAAAGTAAAGAGGGGAAGGGAGAAGAGAAGAACAGATAAACGAAGATTTCGGTCGGTCGACTCTCACTGGGTAACTTAAAAACATCTTTTAATCATTAAGACAGAGAAAAATTTTGTCACGGATCTAATAAATGGTGGTCGAAATGTGGAGGTAGGTAGTGTTCAGCCCAAGGTCGCCAAATTTTAGAGTGTCGAGGGACAGTATCCTGAATGGTCGCCTCAATTTTGCTATGTATCATTGCCTGCGTAACTCTGTTTTTAGTTTCGGTCAGTCGTAGGGTGGGAGTTTTCCAGGCTTTAGCTATTGTTTGTTTGGCTGCTGTAGTGACCTGCAGAGCAAGACGTATCTTTGCCTTGGTATATGAGCTTGGATAAAAATTAAGGAGGGCCAAAGCTGGGTCAGGATCTATTGTGATATCAAACAGGGTGGATAAGATCAGAAAGACTTCAGACCAGAAGCGTTTCACCACAGGGCATGTCCACCAGATGTGTAGATGTGTACCCCTCTCGGCACAGCCGCGAAAGCAGTTTGGGGAGTAGGAGGGTAGAAATTTTGCTATTCTATCTGGCACAAGATACCAATGCATGAGAACTTTATAACTCGCTTCCAGGGCCACAATATTTTGCGAGGAGATCTTAGTATGTAGCCAGATATCAGGCCAGTCGTGCTCCTCCAAGTGCAGGTCGAGGTCCCTGGACCAACACTGTGCATATGTCGGGAGCGCCGAGGGTTGGGATGTAAGATGTGCGTACAGTTGTGATATGATGCCTAGGGCATGCGGGTCGGAGTTACATATATTTTCAAAAATTGTGTACGTACCCCTTCCTCCTGCCAGGCCAATAGTCTGTTTTACAAAATGTGAAATTTGAAGGTATCGAAAATATTCACTGTTTGGTAATTGTTTTTGGGCCTGCAGGGAGGGGAACGATTTGATTGAGCCACCCGCCACCAGGTCGCATATGCGAGTTAGATCTGACTGTATCCACACTCGGAATGAGAAAGAAGAAGCGCAAGCAGGATGAAATTTAGGGTGACCAATATAAGATAGTAAGGGGGAGTGTGGGGAGATCAGCCGAAATGTCTTGCATAACCTATCCCACAACTTGATAGAGTGAAAGGTGAGGGGATTGGAGACGGGGCCTCGAACTGCGGGGGGGAGCCAGAGAAGATTAGTTAGGGATATAGGGTGAAGATCTACCGCCTCTAGGCTCACCCAGATGGGAACTTCAACCGTGGCATGGTAAAGTGCCAACTGGGCGAGCTGGGCCGCGTGATAATAATGTTGGAAATGAGGTATGCCTAAACCTCCGGCCCTATAGTGGCGGAGCAAAGTGGACCTTGAGATCCTAGGTTTTATGGGGCCCCATATATAAGTAAAAACCCGGCTTTGGATTATACGATGAAAGTAAGAAGGTATTGGAATGGGGAGAACTCTATATAAATAGAGCAGCTTGGGGAGCAAGGACATCTTGACAGCTGTAATACGTCCCATCCACGAAATGCAGAGAGGACGCCAGTCCTGGAGCAAAGACGAGAGGTGCTTCAACATTGGGAGGTAATTAGCGCGAAATAAGTCTGCGGGGTCACTAGTAAGTTTTATGCCTAAGTAGGGAATAGAAAGGCTGGACCATTGGAATGGAAAATTAGTCTTAAGAAGTGCCATGGTGTCGCGCGGTAGTGTTACGTTAAGGGCCCTGGACTTTGCTTGGTTAACTTCGAGGCCGGATACTTTAGAAAATGTATCAAGGAGATCAAGCAAGTTGGGGAGAGTAATATGTGGGGAAGTAACAAACAGTAGAGCATCATCTGCGAAAAGGCACAATTTCTGGGTGGTAGAGGCTATTTCTAAGCCCTTAATATCCGGGTGAGCTCTAATAAGCGCGGCCAGGGGTTCAATAGCTAAGGCAAAGAGTTGCGGTGACAAGGGGCAGCCCTGGCGCGTCCCTCTACGTATTGGAAAGTTTTGGGAGCTAAATCCCGAGCAGGAAAGCAGTTTAAACCTTCTCAGTGTACTTGTTAGTTGACTGACCAAACAGACAGAAAAACCTCTCTGGAGCGGAACCCCGGACCACGTGATGTCAGTACCTTAAATACCAGGCACAGCAGGAGAACACTCCCACTGGGTTGGTTTCCGAGAGAAACGTGATACTCAATACACCCAACTAGACTGCGTTCTCAAACTTGCCGGCGGTGACAGCAACATCTGCGGTCAAGGAGAACCCAGCGCAACCCAGCCAGACTGGTACTGAAACCATAAATTTTGTAAAATTAGCCCCAAAACCCAACTGTGGTTTCAGGAGAATTAACTTTGAAAACATATAGCGCATGCTCGTCTGGAGCCATGGCTACATGTGTAAATTTTAGCTTGAGCTATTGAGCTCTGTAAGCTAGAGTGTCTTTCTTGGGACATATTTTTCTTAGTGACTAAGAGAGACCTGTAAACTAAGACCTCCACATTACGACTAAAATTGCCAGGTATGGCACAAGGCACCTTACAGGTAGCCTACATGTTAAACATCACAACTTTTATTATTTGGCTTGTTCCTTTGATAGTGGTCTGGCATGGCATTCAACTTCTACTGACTTTATTTCTGCGCTGCAATATGGAACTGTATTTTGGTTCCTGTTCAAAATTCGTTGTCTGCATAGTTAGCTGTCGCAGTTTTGACAATTGTGTATTGTGATGCATTTGTTGCTTGGTTTAGTCCTTGCCTGAAGTTACAATGCAGACTGCAGAGAGATTGAATGTAAACAATGCAATCTTTAAACCAGCCTAAGCCTGGATTAGAAGCTGTGTAAACCAGAGGTGGTAGGTCACATGTCCAAAAATGTTTGGTATACATAGAAATCAATATAAAATGGGCAAAAATGTGTTAAACATACAGCTATTCTTCAAAGACATCTAAACAGAACACACTGTGATTACTATCGCTGGTCACAAAGGGGTTAAACTCCAAGCTGTCACAGACATGGCAGACTGAGATCTGCTCCATACTGCAGCAACATAATAGCATTTTTCAAGCTGACAGTTCTCATCCCCATCTCCTTAAAAAAAGGTCTCCCTCAGAGACCGCTAATGAGGATAAAGTCGAAAGTTAGGGATGAAAAGAAATTACTCGACAGATTGTAGGAAATGTCAAATAAATTCATTGCTGAAGGATACAACGGAACAGTGCGGCCTCAGCTACTGAAGAAGATAATTTATACAGCTTGATCCCACTAAGTTCACAGCCCAGGTATTCAGTCATTTTTCATTTGAGGTATTGCTGATATTCATTTAGGCTTACTATAATTATCATAATAATATTTTTTTAGGAACCTGGGAGAGAATGAAATGAGCACATGTAACAAGCGTCTGTCGCCAGCACCAACCTTCGCAATCAGCTGCCAGATTGCAGATTGGGAATGCTGAGAATCAAAACTCACTTCTCATTTTTCATATGCTGTAACTTTCATTCACCAGAGGCTTATGAAAACTTCCTGTTGTTCACAGCAATCCTTCTTTCATTTTCTAACCGGGACTGAACAAATGACAGTTGGACGGCGATTGGTTGATATGGGCAGAAAGAAAAAATGTTACCACTACTAGTGTTTTTATCATATTGAATTAAAGGTTTATTACCAGGAATACATTTTATTACCTGACCAGATTCCAAATGCCATTTCTGCAGTACTGCTTGCAAAATGAAACAACAATTATGAATGGTTTACATGAAAATTTAGATTTTTTTTTTAGTACAATTTTACCCATAACACCTTGTATATAAAGCTGAGCAAAGATTGTCCCAAACCCTTCATATCCCACTCGCCCTGTGACGGGGTGATTGTTATCACACGAACCGACACCTAGGGCAGGGATGGCGAACCTTGGCACCCCACATGTTTTGGAACTACATTTCCCATGATGCTTAGTTGAGCATCATGGGAAATGTAGTTCCAAAACATCTGGGGTGCCAAGGTTCACCATCTCTGACCTAGGGGCTCGCAGGCTCTATTGGAGAGGACAGCACTTTTGGGAGTATTTTTACTCAGGGGTAGTGATGGCCGAACGGTTCGCCCGGCGGTCGTTTCGCGGCGAATTTCCGACATTCGCGGTCCGCACGTTCGAACGCCTTTTTCCGTCGTTCGCCGCGGCGGACTTACGTGTTTAATGTATACAAGAACTTTAACCTTTGGTGACACGTTTATCATGTGATACAGGACAGCCAATTGAGACATGACAGCACATGGACACTTGTACATTCCCCCTAACCTATAAATACACCCGATCCGGTGGCCATTTTACATTCTTTCTTCTGTTAAGATAGGGACAGGTTCCTGTGTGGAGTAGGGAGAGATAAACCACTAGCTATTTGGTACACAAAAGTTCTTTTCAGGACTGGTATAGGTGTTAGGTGTTGATAGGTTTGCTGTGCTGCTGATTCTTGCAGCAGCCTGAGTGTCTTTTGTTAGTTTAGAGAAAGGGAAAGGACGGTGTATGCTACAGGGACAGCCAGATTAGTCTTTCATCATCATCATCATCATCATCATCATTAGCTGTTACTATCAAGGTCCACAAAAGAGCTGTTCCAGTAACCACTAATCGTTCTCTTTTTTTGCCAATTTGTATAGGGACAGGAAGGAAGCAGTGTTGTCAGGCAGTGAGGGTAATTTTAAAGACTTGCTGTTATTATTAGTTCCACAAAGGTTCTTTTCAGGACTGGTATCAGTGGTACAGTAATAGGCTTGTACATGTATAATATTCTTTCTTCCAAATATAGAAAGGATATTATACTTGACTGCTGCCCTTCTGCTGCAGTCTGCTAAACATTCACAACTCACTTGTTCCACAAAAGTTCTTATAAGGACTGGTAACTTGGTATAGGGTGCTACGGTACATAGGCTTGAGTGCGGTACAGTCTGCTGTTCTGTAAGGACCGCTATCGGTCCACAATAGATAGGGTTGACGTGCACCACTGCTGACCGCTGCCCTATACTGCAGCAGTCCTTCAGCGGTATAGGGACTGACGTACAGTCTGCTAATCACTAACACACAACCTGCTTGTTCCACAAAAGTTCTTATAAGGACTGGTAACTTGGTATAGGGTGCTACGGTACATAGGCTTGAGTGCGGTACAGTCTGCTGTTCTGTAAGGACCGCTATCGGTCCACAATAGATAGGGTTGACGTGCACCACTGCTGACCGCTGCCCTATACTGCAGCAGTCCTTCAGCGGTATAGGGACTGACGTACAGTCTGCTAAACACTAATACACAACCTGCTTGGTCCACAAAAGTTCTTATAAGGACTGGTAACTTGGTATAGGGTGCTACGGTACATAGGCTTGAGTGCGGTACAGTCTGCTGTTCTGTAAGGACCGCTATCGGTCCACAATAGATAGGGTTGACGTGCACCACTGCTGACCGCTGCCCTATACTGCAGCAGTCCTTCAGCGGTATAGGGACTGACGTACAGTCTGCTAAACACTAATACACAACCTGCTTGGTCCACAAAAGTTCTTATAAGGACTGGTAACTTGGTATAGGGTGCTACGGTACATAGGCTTGAGTGCGGTACAGTCTGCTGTTCTGTAAGGACCGCTATCGGTCCACAATAGATAGGGTTGACGTGCACCACTGCTGACCGCTGCCCTATACTGCAGCAGTCCTTCAGCGGTATAGGGACTGACGTACAGTCTGCTAATCACTAACACACAACCTGCTTGTTCCACAAAAGTTCTTATAAGGACTGGTAACTTGGTATAGGGTGCTACGGTACATAGGCTTGAGTGCGGTACAGTCTGCTGTTCTGTAAGGACCGCTATCGGTCCACAATAGATAGGGTTGACGTGCACCACTGCTGACCGCTGCCCTATACTGCAGCAGTCCTTCAGCGGTATAGGGACTGACGTACAGTCTGCTAAACACTAATACACAACCTGCTTGGTCCACAAAAGTTCTTATAAGGACTGGTAACTTGGTATAGGGTGCTACGGTACATAGGCTTGAGTGCGGTACAGTCTGCTGTTCTGTAAGGACCGCTATCGGTCCACAATAGATAGGGTTGACGTGCACCACTGCTGACCGCTGCCCTATACTGCAGCAGTCCTTCAGCGGTATAGGGACTGACGTACAGTCTGCTAAACACTAATACACAACCTGCTTGGTCCACAAAAGTTCTTATAAGGACTGGTAACTTGGTATAGGGTGCTACGGTACATAGGCTTGAGTGCGGTACAGTCTGCTGTTCTGTAAGGACCGCTATCGGTCCACAATAGATAGGGTTGACGTGCACCACTGCTGACCGCTGCCCTATACTGCAGCAGTCCTTCAGCGGTATAGGGACTGACGTACAGTCTGCTAATCACTAACACACAACCTGCTTGTTCCACAAAAGTTCTTATAAGGACTGGTAACTTGGTATAGGGTGCTACGGTACATAGGCTTGAGTGCGGTACAGTCTGCTGTTCTGTAAGGACCGCTATCGGTCCACAATAGATAGGGTTGACGTGCACCACTGCTGACCGCTGCCCTATACTGCAGCAGTCCTTCAGCGGTATAGGGACTGACGTACAGTCTGCTAAACACTAATACACAACCTGCTTGGTCCACAAAAGTTCTTATAAGGACTGGTAACTTGGTATAGGGTGCTACGGTACATAGGCTTGAGTGCGGTACAGTCTGCTGTTCTGTAAGGACCGCTATCGGTCCACAATAGATAGGGTTGACGTGCACCACTGCTGACCGCTGCCCTATACTGCAGCAGTCCTTCAGCGGTATAGGGACTGACGTACAGTCTGCTAAACACTAATACACAACCTGCTTGGTCCACAAAAGTTCTTATAAGGACTGGTAACTTGGTATAGGGTGCTACGGTACATAGGCTTGAGTGCGGTACAGTCTGCTGTTCTGTAAGGACCGCTATCGGTCCACAATAGATAGGGTTGACGTGCACCACTGCTGACCGCTGCCCTATACTGCAGCAGTCCTTCAGCGGTATAGGGACTGACGTACAGTCTGCTAATCACTAACACACAACCTGCTTGTTCCACAAAAGTTCTTATAAGGACTGGTAACTTGGTATAGGGTGCTACGGTACATAGGCTTGAGTGCGGTACAGTCTGCTGTTCTGTAAGGACCGCTATCGGTCCACAATAGATAGGGTTGACGTGCACCACTGCTGACCGCTGCCCTATACTGCAGCAGTCCTTCAGCGGTATAGGGACTGACGTACAGTCTGCTAAACACTAACACACAACCTGCTTGGTCCACAAAAGTTCTTATAAGGACTGGTAACTTGGTATAGGGTGCTACGGTACATAGGCTTGAGTGCGGTACAGTCTGCTGTTCTGTAAGGACCGCTATCGGTCCACAATAGATAGGGTTGACGTGCACCACTGCTGACCGCTGCCCTATACTGCAGCAGTCCTTCAGCGGTATAGGGACTGACGTACAGTCTGCTAAACACTAATACACAACCTGCTTGGTCCACAAAAGTTCTTATAAGGACTGGTAACTTGGTATAGGGTGCTACGGTACATAGGCTTGAGTGCGGTACAGTCTGCTGTTCTGTAAGGACCGCTATCGGTCCACAATAGATAGGGTTGACGTGCACCACTGCTGACCGCTGCCCTATACTGCAGCAGTCCTTCAGCGGTATAGGGACTGACGTACAGTCTGCTAATCACTAACACACAACCTGCTTGTTCCACAAAAGTTCTTATAAGGACTGGTAACTTGGTATAGGGTGCTACGGTACATAGGCTTGAGTGCGGTACAGTCTGCTGTTCTGTAAGGACCGCTATCGGTCCACAATAGATAGGGTTGACGTGCACCACTGCTGACCGCTGCCCTATACTGCAGCAGTCCTTCAGCGGTATAGGGACTGACGTACAGTCTGCTAAACACTAATACACAACCTGCTTGGTCCACAAAAGTTCTTATAAGGACTGGTAACTTGGTATAGGGTGCTACGGTACATAGGCTTGAGTGCGGTACAGTCTGCTGTTCTGTAAGGACCGCTATCGGTCCACAATAGATAGGGTTGACGTGCACCACTGCTGACCGCTGCCCTATACTGCAGCAGTCCTTCAGCGGTATAGGGACTGACGTACAGTCTGCTAAACACTAATACACAACCTGCTTGGTCCACAAAAGTTCTTATAAGGACTGGTAACTTGGTATAGGGTGCTACGGTACATAGGCTTGAGTGCGGTACAGTCTGCTGTTCTGTAAGGACCGCTATAGGTCCACAATAGATAGGGTTGACGTGCACCACTGCTGACCGCTCACCTATACTGCAGCAGTCCTTCAGCGGTATAGGGACTAAGAGTTTTGTCACAGGGTCATTTAAAAAATGACATGCAGAGGAAGAGGCAGGCCCTTCCGCAGGGGTGGTAGGGGTAGGGCAGGAGCAACAGGCTTGAGCCAAAGTGGGAAGTTGCAGAAGGTGCGTTCAATTACTTTAAAGGATGCACCAGACTTGGTTGAGTGGCTCGCTCAGCCTTACTCTTCTGCACCCTCCTCATCCTCTCGATCTGCACCCTCTTCTTCACTCTCTGCTATGTGCACCCCCAAAGACACTACCACCAACAACACGACCACCACCACCACCACCACATACCTTCCGCTTGAGTCACTGGAATTATTTTCCGATCCATATCAAGAGGACATTTCTGATGCGCAGCCACTCTTGGTATTGGATCAGGAAGAGGAGGTAGCAACAAGCGCTACTCAGCAGTCTGACGCCAGTACCCAGATCAGCCCAAGGAGGAGGTTGGTCCCCGGTGTTGCTGCCTACTCCGAGATCTCTACTTATAGCGGTGGGGAAGGTGACGTTGATGATGACGTGTCTAGTGATGTCACGTGGGTGCCCACAAGAGAGGAAGAGGAGGGGAGTTCAGAGGGAGATATGGACCAGCAGATAGGGAGGAGAAGCAGCAATGACTTACATTGCACAGCAGGGACAAAGCAGACTGCAAATGTATCAGGAGCGAGTCATCGACCATGTACGGTCACATCTGGCGCTCCCAGGACACCGGCACATGGCTCCGCAGTGTGGGCTTTTTTTAACGTGTCCGCTGCTGACAATAGCGTTGCCATCTGCAATCTTTGCAGTCAACGCGTTAGTCGCGGTAAGCCCAATACTCACCTAGGGACGACCGCCTTAAGAAGGCACATGAGCAGCCATCACCGAGCCCAGTGGGAGCAACGGAACACACAAAGCCACACTGCAGGCTCTCACCGTCCAGCCTCGTCTTCTACTTCTCCTTCTCCTCTCTCCTCACAATTGTCCTCCACTCCACCTTCCATCACGCCAAGCTCACATTTTTCTGCAAAAAGGCAGGCTTCCGTGGGCCTAATGTTTGAGCGTAAAAAAATGATGACGCCGGATAACCCTCTTGCCCAACGGTTGGCGGCTGGCTTGTCAGAACTCATAGCCCGCCAACTACTGCCATATAAACTGGTGGACTCGGAGGCCTTTCGCAAATTTGTGGCCATTGGAACACCACAATGGAAGGTCCCAGGAAGGAAGTATTTCTCAGAGAAGGGCATCCCAGAGCTATATGGCCATGTTCAGCGGCAAGTGAATGTATCTCTGGCACACAGTGTCGGTGCCAAGATACATCTGACCACAGACACGTGGTCTAGCAAACACGGGCAGGGAAGGTATATCAGTTTTACTGCCCACTGGGTGAACCTTCTGACGGCCGTCAAGCATGTAACCCGTGGCACCCGTGTAGATTTGGTTTTACCGCCACGGATTGCATGCAGGCCTGACTCTTCTTCTCCTCCTCCTACTCCATCCTCCTCCCTCTCCTCCTCAGCTGCCTCCTCCTTTTCCGCTGCTAGCGTCTCTTCCACTGCACCGCCCAAGCTCCCCAGAACCTATTCCACATGCCAGGTGAGACGTTGCCATGCCGTGCTGCGTCTGTTGTGCCTGGAAGCAAAGAGCCACACTGGCCCGGCACTCCTTTCAGCTTTGCGTTCACAGGCAGATGAGTGGCTAACACCGCTCAATTTGACAGTTGGTAAAGTGGTGTGTGACAACGGTGCCAATCTGCTTAGCGCATTGAAACAGGGCAAAATCACGCACGTGCCGTGCATGGCACACGTCTTAAACTTGGTCGTGCAGCGATTCCTTGTCAAATACCCTGGGGTCCAGGACATCTTGCGGCAGGCAAGGAAAATCTCGGCCCATTTCAGAAGATCTTACACGGCCATGGCTCGCCTTGCTGACATTCAGCGGCGACACCATCTGCCGGTCAGACGTCTTATTTGCGATTGCCCGACGCGATGGAACTCAACCTTCTATATGCTTGATAGGCTGCTCCAGCAGAAACGTGCAGTTAACGTCTACCTGTATGAACTCTGCGAAAGAAACGGTTCTGGGGAGCTGGGTTTTTTTTCACCGCGCCAGTGGCTGCTCATGCGCGACACATGCAGACTTCTGCGGCCATTTGAGGAGATCACCAAACTGGTCAGTCGCAGCCATGGCGCCATCAGTGACATGGTACCTTATGCCTTCTTTCTGGAGCGTGCATTGCGTCGTGTCATTGATCAGGCTGTGGAGGAGCAGGAGCGGGAAGATGAGGAAGTCGCAATGCTGGATGAATTCCCAGGGGGGGCTACTCTATCTGAGACAAGTCAACAACAGGAGTCTGATGAGGAGTCAGAGGAGGATGGTGCCGGGGCGGATGAGCAGGAGCAAGAAGAGCATGCTTTAAACCTTTCTGGGATCCCTGTTGTGCGAGGATGGGGAGAGGAGAATGAAGAGGACGACATTATCCTGGATGATGAGCAGGAGCCAGGCCACCACACCGCTTCCACTTTAGTGCAAATGGGGGCCTTCATGCTCCAGTGTTTTAATAGGGACCCCCGTATAAAAAGCATGAGGGTCAAGGACCAGTACTGGGTGGCAACGTACTTAGACCCCCGGTACAAACACAAAATGGCGGAAATGTTACCGCCGTCGCAGAGGGCTGTCAGAATGCAGCACTTCCAGGCCTTGCTTCGAGAAATGCTGCATTCTGCTTTTGCGTGCGCTGGCAGAGGAGCAATTCCCACTCCCAGAGAAGGATTTGCGGGTACCAATCCAACAGCGCCTGCAAGAAGAGGCCGGTTTGAAGATGTGTTGGTGACTTCGGATATGAGGTCATTCTTTCAGCCGACCCATCGACAGGTGTCATCCGGATCCAGCATCAGGGAACGCCTAGACCGTCAGGTGTCCGACTACATTGGGTTAACGGCCGATGTGGACGCTCTGAGGAGTGATGAACCCCTAGACTACTGGGTGGGCAGGCTTGACCTCTGGCCAGAGCTTGCCCAATTTGCAATCGAACTGTTGGCTTGCCCCTCATCCAGTGTCCTGTCCGAAAGGACGTTCAGCGCAGCAGGGGGGATTGTGACCGATAAGCGTACTCGCCTAGCTCACCACAGTGTTAACTACCTCACATTTCTAAAAATGAATGAGGCATGGATCTCGGAGGAATTCAACACATGTGATCAGTAGACCATGTATATGTCTATAAACAATTTTTGGAATCAAGCACACAGACCTTCTTAATTCATTTGGCTCACTTCCCTGACCCAAAAAAGCACACCGTACTATATGCCCCTACCCTCCTCTTTGAAGAGGTTGAGCGGTGTCATATTTCTACTGGGGCTGCTTATTATGAGGGGTTCCCACCATCCCTGTGCTGTGCTGACTTCCTCCTGGGTGTTCTTATTATGAGGGGCTCCCACCATCCCTGTGCTGTGCTGACTTCCTCCTGGGGGTTCTTATTATGAGGGGATCACACCATCCCTGTGCTGTGCTGACTTCCTCCTGGGGCTGCTTACGGTGCTGCTGTCAGCGCTGTATGTCACGGAGCTGCTGTCAGCGCTGTATGTCACGGAGCTGCTGTCAGCGCTGTATGTCACGGAGCTGCTGTCAGCGCTGTATGTCACGGAGCTGCTGTCAGCGCTGTATGTCACGGAGCTGCTGTCAGCGCTGTATGTCACGGAGCTGCTGTCAGCGCTGTATGTCACGGAGCTGCTGTCAGCGCTGTATGTCACGGAGCTGCTGTCAGCGCTGTATGTCACGGAGCTGCTGTCAGCGCTGTATGTCACGGTGCTGCTGTCAGCGCTGTATGTCACGGAGCTGCTGTCAGCGCTGTATGTCACGGAGCTGCTGTCAGTGCTGTATGTCACGGAGCTGCTGTCAGCGCTGTATGTCACGGAGCTGCTGTCAGCGCTGTATGTCACGGAGCTGCTGTCAGCGCTGTATGTCACGGTGCTGCTGTCAGCGCTGTATGTCACGGAGCTGCTGTCAGCGCTGTATGTCACGGAGCTGCTGTCAGCGCTGTATGTCACGGAGCTGCTGTCAGCGCTGTATGTCACGGAGCTGCTGTCAGCGCTGTATGTCACGGAGCTGCTGTCAGCGCTGTATGTCACGGTGCTGATGTCAGTGCTCTGTATTACGGTGCTGCTGTCAGTGCTCTGTATCTCCTGCACCCTCTTGTTTGCCTACCCTGGTCCCTGACCTTCCCTCTCCTCCATTGCCTTCATTAGCTCCATAGTCCTGAATTGTCAGAACAATTTCCCAAATAAAAAAAAAATGCTTGTAGTTATCGATCCCAAATTCACCTCATACATGTATTATGCTATTGTCCAGGTGGTGGGACTACGTGCTACCCCCTAATAATTACCCCGTGGCCGCAAATTCGACCTAAAGGTTTGCGAAATTCGCCTCCCATTGAAGTCAATGGAGCCCGCGGCGAACGGTCGTTTTCGCGAACGTTTGTGTCCGTTCGCGTTTCGCGTTCGCGAAACGTCCCGTCGGAAGTTCGTCCATCACTACTCAGGGGACTCAAACAAGATTTTTATATCTATATCTCAGGTAGAGAAAAAAAGCAGCAGAAAGGGTGGGACTTTAAATGAAGCTCATGATAGCAAATGAATAGAAGGTGGATAATAAAATATTTAATAATCCATGAGTACATGTTTACATACATTAAGTTTCATATACATGGAAATGTACACTTCCATAGTGTCAATTTTTGAAACAGTAATATCTGGTAATAACTGCTGCTTTTTTCTCGTAATGATAGGGATGGAGGCACATGACCTTATCCGACCATGGCTTAATTTAAATTCCCAATTTCCCCAATTCCTCTGCTTGTTATATCTCATATAGAATTTCTACATTAAGAGAACAAATGGGACCTTTCTGTAGATCATTAAAATAAAATTATTATCCACTACCCCTAAAAAGTACTCTAATTCCAATAGGCCCTCCTGAGGAAGCTAAAAGTGAAACGCGCAGTGATCCATTGGCGCTGGCGTTGTAAATCCTTTGGCTGGCCCATACGAGAAGACTACTGTCATTACAACATATTTTGACTATTCTCAGGCCATTCACAAAAGTTAGTACAGTCACAGTTTTACATGGGAGACTTACCACTTTGTTTATGTACTCATTCTTAATGGATGTTTTTATGATACAATAAATTTGATATTTTTATACTTTTTAAGTAACGTCTCTTTCTTGCTGTGATTATAGTGAGGCTGGATGTGTAAGCAGAGTGCTGGTTGGTAGCATGACCACCTGCTTGACTAGGTGGTTAAAGGATATCTTCTTTCTTTTCCTTCCTTCACTGGTTTCAGGACAAGGTCCTTGGCTACAGAAGCATGCACAAGCATTATGCAGAAACTGAGTCCTCCAGAGGCTAGACATACCCAGGTTCAGGCAGGATCATGTTCCACCTTAGGTGGTGGAGGTCAAGGAGCATCCAAAGCAGTGGTCTAACGGAAACATTGATGAGTTACCATGCCACAATTGGCCACCTACAGTGTGCCTTTGGGCGATCCTCAACCGTTTTTTGTCTTTTAAGATGCAGGGTAAAGTCTTCTCCCCGGAGGTTATCTCTCATAGTGTGGACAGGTTCAGTAGACCAGATTACTACCGATTTGGAAGCGATAGGGAGGATTGTTAGTGGAAAAATGCACTGGACTGGGGATATCTTGATTTATCAATCAAATTTACAAGCAAATTTAGGACAGAGGGTGGTACCTAGTAAGTGTTTGGGCCTAGCAATAGACTTCTAGATCCTTCCACCACCACAGGAGAGCTTCTCACACACTCCTTCAAAACTTGGACTGCCCAAGCATTCCTGCCAGCTGCAGGAACATATGTATGGTTAGGTGAGTATATGTCTTTCCCCTTTAGACGCTTTATTTTTGAGATTGGCCAATAGGGAAAAGGATAAGAATCACAGTAAGATGAGGACAGGTGTAGATATAAACTGATTGCTCACATGTTTTATAATTGGTTGCAGTCAAGGTAGTAATCTCAAAGATATTGTTCTGTGAATGTGTTTGATAGCAGCACCAAATCACCCAATCTTTCTTTGAGTCAGGGGGCCTGCTGTTAATTTTGATATTGCTGGCTTTGCACAGAAGCAAAGTGTGTTGGCTTTTGAAAAATGGCTCATACAATGGGGGTTGAACTGTCAATTCCTAATTGAATGCTCAATGCGAGCATCCATTTTTTTTAAATGCTAAAAGCAGTCCTAGACCATTGGATAAGCCTATAAAAATATTAAATAGTTTCCAACACAAACAGTGCCTTGAAAGAGTATTCATACCCCTTGCAATTTTCCACATTTTGTCATGTTACAACCAAAAAAATAAGAGAAATAGGAACAGTTACTGAAACTGTCCTACGACCCTTGGAGGAGAAATGGATGATCTTGGGACCATAAAAAGAGTTCAATTTTAGGATCAAATATTCAATTATTACATATAAAATCAAGTATCACAACATAAAGTATAAAAAAGAGATGGTGGAGGAAGATCAATACAGTAATGAGATACTTGTAGACTTCCAGACAGGTTACTGGTTAGAGATTTGGTCGCAGATTTATGCAATCCTCAACAGTTTCGCGATCAAGGGACTGCTTCTTCAGGAGGATAAATCAATAAAGTAAACAGTATAAATCAAACAATCATTAAAAAAATACATCAAATAACATATACAGTAAATACAACAATATAGCAAAAACAGGCATAACTGCTTACCAATGACTCTATAACAAAATGCACACATCAGTCACCAAAAACTCCCCCTGCGGTGGGCATGGGGGATTTCTGCAGATGATAGTATATCTATCTACATATATATATATATATATCTATATAGACAGATAGATATATATGTAAGGTTATATTTTATTGGTGGTCCTAGTAAAGAGAAATAAAGGAAAAATGTATTAGGAGGGTGGGGCAGGAAGTGAAAAGGGGGGGGGGATGAAACAGGAGAGGGAAGAGGGAAAGGAAGGATGAGGTAGAGAAGGGAAAGAGGGGTAGAAAAAGAAAGAAACAGGGAAGAAAAGGGAGGAATGTTTTTTGCATACAATTTATTGTGGATGAAGGTACCCTTCCTTTTTATGTTTACTAATTGTTAAACCTGAGGCATACTTACTATATTTATGTTACAACCAAAAAAGTAAATGGTTTTTTTTTTGGATTTTATGTGATTGACCAACACAAAGTGGCACAGAATTTTGAAGTGGAAGGAAAATGATAAACGATCTTCCAAATTTTTTACAAATAAATATGTGAAAAATGTGACGTTCATTTGTATTCATCCCCCTTTACTCTGATACCTCTAACGAAAATTTAGTGGAACCAATTGCCGTCAAATAATTAGTAAATAGAGTCCACCTCTGTGTAATTTAATCCCAGTATAAATACAGGTGTTCTGTCCCTTTGTTAGAGAACCTTTGAGAACACAAAGTATCATGAAGACCAAGGAACACAGAGCAGAGGTCAGGGATAAAGTAGTGGAGAAATTGAAAGCAGGGTTAGGTTATAAAAATATATCCCAAGCTGTGAACATCTCACAGAGCACTGTTCAATCCATCATCCGAAAATGGAAAGAGTATGGCACAACTGCAAACCTACGAAGACATGGCCGTCCACCTAAAAAACTGACAGGCTGGGCAAGGACAACATTAATCAGAGAAGAAGTCAAGATGCCCATGGTAACTCTGGAGGAGCTGCAGAGATCCCCAGCTCAGGTGGCAGAATCTGTCCACAGGAAAATTGTTAGTCATGCACTCCACAAATCTGGCCTTTATGGAAGAGTGGCAAGGAGAAAGCCATTTTTAAAAGAAAGCCATAAGAAGACATTTTTGCAGTTTGTGAGTAGCCATGTGGGGGGGTGAGACACAGCGAACATATGAAAGAAGGTTTTTTGAAGCATGATTCAAACTCCCATCAACACCCAATATACATGGCACTTCGTCCCTGTTAACAATATTCTAGATTTTTGGGAAAAGAAACCCAAATATAGGAAGAATGGGACATTAACAGTGCAATATTATAATTAACAAAAAACAGAAGAGTACTTTTTAGAAAAATATAAAAAAAATTGTATTTATTATAACAACAATTCAATAAAACAAAGACATCAGTCCAAAAGATAGTTGGCGCACAAATGAATGGTCCCTTTAAAAAACGCTTATCTATCTCGTGGGATATTCGTTATTTAAATGAATGTCCTGTAGTTGGTCTCCATGTGCAGCTGTTAACCCATTATGGACTTGGCGAAAAATGGATGCAGCAAATAAGCGATCAAAAACAGTGCATCAAAGAAACTCGTAGTATAATATGAAAAAAACATTAAAACGTAATTTATTAAAAATGAAAAGTAAACAAAGACATCTGATCCCCTCAGGATCTAAAAAACATAAAATACACCAATCAAAAAAAGGCGGGTGTTTTATAATAAAAGCCCCTCGGATCTCTCAGTTGTAACTTTGAGGTGGTGAGAACAAAGACAAATCTGCACTGCTACCAGTTCCTTGTACCTGATAACTAAAATCAATCCTTTCTCATAAAGATGGGGGAACCCAAAATGTGTGTAAAAGTCAGTGCAAATGAATGGAACTATGTTCCTAGAGTCACTCACTTCATAGATGATCTATTGGACTGAAGCGCCACCGTGCCGAGCCTGTGGAGTGAAGGGGAGATGTTTATTGCAGCTCCATCTGATACGTTCGGCTTTGGGGCAAAGGTATGATGCACACTGGATGCACGCTGCACGCTGGATGGTGCGTGTCAAACCTGATCACCAGGTGGCATCCGCTTGACGTGATGAGAAGTTTGGAGCGCACCGCACTGTGCGCACCGCTGCTTGTCCGAGCGGCTGTTTGTCACGTAGGAAGCTTATCACGTGGAGGGCTGTTGAATAGGAATGGTTGCTATGCCGACTCTCCTGCTTACATGTTTAGCGCGCCTGCGCTTTGTCAAAGCTGGAGCGGCATACGGCAACCAGAGAGATAAGAAGCATTGGGTTGTGTGTAGGGGCGGGGATTGTCGAAATCACTCAGATTAACCCCTTATGTGTCACTAAGCCTCCTAAATTGAAGACTTGTTAAACGGGGATCTGTACCAGTGAAAGAGCTATTGGAGAACAGATCACTGGACAGATCACCGTAGGTAAAACTGTTATGGATGCATCTGGAAAAAGATGTAAGTGAGAACATACGGTTGAAATAAAATTATATAAAAATTATTTATAATAAATATCTGAAAGCGTGTATTTGACGTACAACACGGACGACGGGACTAGGAAAAAGGAAGTTCAATACCTAGTAGCCAATAGCTTCAGTCTCGTAGTTGAATCTGAGCATGCGTGAGTTTTTGCGCATCGGAATTGCATACACATGATCGGAATTTCCAATAGAAAGTTTTCCCATCAGGAAAACTGAGAACATGCTATCAAATTTTTGCTGGCGGGAATTCGGCCAGCTAAATTCCGATGGAGCATACACACGGTCGCATTTTCTTATGAAAAGCTATCATCTGTCTTTTGCTGCCCGAAATTCCGATTGTGTGTACACGACATTAGAAGAAAACCTGTTAGAGTCTGCAAAAGACTTGAGACTGGGGCGGAGGTTCACCTTCCAGCAGAACAACAAACCTAAACATACAGCCAGAGCTACAATGGAATGGTTTAGACCAAAGCATATTCATGTGTTAGAATGGCCCAGTCAAAGTCCAGCCCTGAACCCAATTGAGAATCTGTGGCAAGACTTGAAAATTGCTGTTCACAGACGCTCTCCATCCAATCTGACAGAGCTTGAGGTATTTTTCAAAGAAGAATGGGCAAAAATGTCCCTCTCTAGATGTGCAAAGCTGGTAGAGACATACCCAAAAAGACTTGCAGCTGTAATTGCAGTTAAAGGGGGTTCTACAAAGTATTGACTCCGGGGGGCTGAATACAAATGCACACCACACTTTTCACATATTTATTTGTAAAAGATGTTGAAAAACATTTATTATTTTCCTTCCAATTCACAATTATGTGCCACTTTGTGTTTGTCCATCACATAAAATCCTAAAAAATACATTTACGTTTTTGGTTGTAACATGACAAAATGTAGAAAATGTCAAGGAGTGTGAATACTTTTTCATTGGACTGTAATCTAAAAATCCATGCAATATGTGATATTACGAATCTACTTGTCAAAAAATGTTAAAGGACACATAACTGGGCAAATTTGATTTCTCAAAATTATCTGCTTTGGGGTGGCAAAAGTTGAATATTCAATCACACACACTCATTCTTCCTACAAACTGCCACTCGTTACTGATTGCTTAATCTGATTTTCTACTCTTCTGGCACATATAAAAACATTCAGTATTGAATGTTATCAGCTGAGTGTCTATTACTGCACTCCTGGAAATTGTTTCAGTGCTTATCATACACAATCTCCCGGCACACCCAATATGACCTCAGGTCACCCATCACCTCCTGTACCATCGCTCCTGCTCTTGTACTCAAACATCAGCCAAGCTCAGCCGGTAGTGCCAAGCCCAATATATCTGGAATTGCATAAACTGATTTAATTTAAAATTATAAAGTAAACAAAAAAAATAAAAATTATAAATCATCAAATAAAAGGGAGAGTTTTCAGAATTCCTGAAATTGGGCTTTAAAGTCATAATTCTGAGATCAAAAGTCAGAACTCTGAGTTGGAAAGTCATAAATCCGAGTTTCAAAGTTAGAATTCTAAAATTAAATGTCAGAAAGTCATTGAAACTCAGTATTCTGACTTTTTAATCTGACTATTCTGACTTGAAACTCAGAGTTCTTCCTATGAAGCTTTTAGAATGGCCTTGGGCTCTTCCTTTAAAGCTGAACTATGTATTCATTAAAAAAATATTGTATGTTTTAATTGGACTATCACCTGAAATTCACGTGGAATCAGCCTCTTGTATTTCTCTTTACAGTAGAACTGGGAAAGTTCCAGAAGGGCAGGATTGGGAGCATGTGGCATGCAAATATATTGAGACAACATGCTAATGGAAAGATAGGGAGGTGTCCTAGCTGGGTTGCTTGACCGCAGAAAAGGGAAAAATCCAGTCACCACCCAGCTCTGTTGTCTAACCAGGCTCTTTAAGTCTCTGGGCTGAATGAACAGTGTTCACTTTCATGTACATTTTCTGTGTTTTATTGAACCACATTAGGTTATCATTGTTCCATAGTATGCTGACACTAGGTGGCCATTTTGAACACTGCAACTGGTTTACTAATGTGATTTTGGTATCTTCCTCTTTCCTCCCCTCCTATTTAGTGTTCATTGATTTAGTCCTAGCTAGACCCTCCCCACGTCTTCCATGTTCCCTTAGCCAGTGTTAGTTATTCACAGAAACAGTCTATCCATTAGGGGCACCCAGGCACCGCCCCCCTCTCCAGCCACCCCCCTATTTGCAGATAGATTCATGCATAGTATGAATCTATCCACAGCTGCCGCGGCCACCCCCTTTTCGGGTCACCAGGCAAATGAATTACAGCGGGCAGTTTTTTTTTTAAGAACCTGATTAGAGCCATAGGCTCTAATAGGCTTCAAAATAGGGTGTACCTGGGATGCAGAGCATTGCATCTAGAGACCATCCAGGTTTGTTGCAGCAGCGAATGAAAATTCACTGTTGCAACACCGATCCTCCTCCTGGCCAATCGGGAAGCAGGTATGAAACCTGTTTTCCGGTTGGCCAAAACACCAGGTGATCCTAATGTTCACCTAGCATCAGGAGGAGCAGAGAGGAGACAGAAGCTGCTCCAGGAGAGGACACCGGAGCAGCTTTCCCCGAGCCTGCAACACTGGACCGCTGCCACATCAAAATTCATCCAGGGTAAGGACAGTGGGTGATGGTTGTGGTGGGGTAGGTGGCAGCTGTGCTAATGCCACTCAACTGGCAACCCCCCCCAAAAAAAATCCCCACCAGCCACCACTGTATTTGAGGTTGATTTACTAAAGGTAAATAGTCTGTGCACTTGCAAGTTCAGTTGCACTCTGAAAGGACATTTGCTCCAGAGTTTAGTAAATGAGGGGAAGCTCTACTGACTTCCATCATCCATTCGTGCTCAAGGAGGATCTTTGATTTTGATTTGATTGGGCATTCTTTGTAAGATTCACCTCATTTACTAAGCTCTGGAGCAAATGGCTTGCATAGCGCAACTGCACTTGCAAAGAGCTCAGTCTATTTGCCTTTATAAATCAATAAACATAAAAAGACTGGAAAAAAAACATCCTCTGTACTGCGCTTAGCTGACGTAAGATTTGATTGGATTCAACTTCTGTGTCTTATTGAAGAGTTACACACGATCAGACTTTCCAACGGAAAATGTTGGATGAGAGGCTGTTGGCGGAAAATCCGACCGTGTGTATGCTCCATCGAACAAATGTTGTCGGAATTTCTGGCAACAAATGTTGGATGGCATGTCTTCAAATTTTCCACCAACAAATATGTGTTGTCGAACTTTCTGATCGTGTGTACACAAGTCCGTCGGACAAAAGTCCAAAGTACAAACACGCATGCTCGGGAGCCGGAAGTGGTCTTGTAAACTAGCGTTCGCAATGGAAAATTAACATTTTATGAAATCTCCAAATGCAGCGCACAATTCTCTTCTTCTTTAATGTGATAATAATGAAGCTGCTTTGCTGGTGATACTGATGGAGTTATTGCAAACAAATTTTCAAAGGCTTTTTTTTTTCTAGCGATATAAAGAATAATATTATTATGTTTTTTCTGTTTTTTGAATTTGGGCAAGTACACCATTATCCTGTAGTTTTTAAGATCAAAGATACAACTATGTTGGTGTCCCTTGTCAATTTTACATTGCACTTTATAAAATGTAACTGCCTACTCCCAAACTGTCATTTGAAGTAAAACACACAGTCAAGTATTATTCTACACAATCTTTTTATTGTGCATTAAAAAAAAAGAAAAAAGAAAATAAAATTAGACATGCTGTTTGCCAATATAACTTAACCAAAAAGTGCATGTTATGCATCCAAAAATAGAGAAAATATACCAAATCAAATCATTATTCAACCAAAAACATAATGTCAAAGCAATAACTCCAAGGCCAATAATAAATAACACGTTATCTCCTCCGATTCTGCAACATGTCTGGTTGACGAACGGCTGTTCAGAAACGAACTGAAAAGCACAAAATGAAAAGCACGAATCAATACTCACCAAACATCTACTAACACGAAATTAGCAGAAGGAGCCCAAAGGGTGGTGCTAAAGAGCTGAAAAACCATGTAGTACATCTAGTACATCACTACGTTCAGAATTGTTGGCCAACATTTGTGTATCCGTGTGTATGCAAGACAAGTTTGAGCCAACACCCTTCGGACAAAATTCCATGGTTTTGTTGTCGGAAAGTCCGATCGTGCGTATGCAGCATTAGGCTTCATGTACATGGGACATTTACAACCTCTCCTGAAAAATTTAACTTGACAGAAAGCAGCCATGTCCATTTTGCCATGTTTACATGCCGCGTTTAGCAGCGTTTTATATATATATATATATATATATCTATATATATATATATATATATATATATATATATATATCTATCTATATATATATATATATATATATATATATATATATATATATATATATATATATATATACTAAATGGAGCTAAATGTGAGTTATGACATTTAGCCACGTTTATAAGTGTTTGGAGCTTGAAATGCCTCTGAAACATTTTGTTGCATTAAAAAAAGACTCTAAACTCAACTGCCTAAAAACGACTGTAAACAAACCTGTCTACATGTACTGATATGATAACATAGAGAAGAGTTCAGGAGCAGTTGAAAAAAATGCCCAACTACTCCTAAACTTCAGTTTAGCAGCAGCAGTGTACATGAGGCCTTAGAGCCGGTTCACACAGGGGCGACTTGTCAAGCGACTTAGCCGCCTAACAAGTCGTGTCCCTTTCTGTAATATGGAACCGTTCTAATAGGAGCGTCTCAAGTCACTCCGACTTAGAAAAAGGTTCCTGTACTACTTTTGGGGCGACTTCAGGCGACTTGCATTGACTTCTATACAGAAGTCATTTTGCAAGCCACCGCTGAAGTCGTGTGCAGGTCAACTGAGGCAGGTGCGCTGCAAGTCGTGCTGCTCCTGTGTGAATCGGCTCTTAAGGTTAGACCTCATATTATATGGTTTTGGTAAATCTGAAGGCAAACATCTGCAGAAAATCTAATAGTGTGTATGGAGCCTAACACCCACTGATAATTTTATATACATCAAGCACATCCTTCTGTGTGTATCTATAGAAACCTTGATAAGGTTCCTCATTTCTTTCAAATCACAGAAGAAGAAGAGCAGCAGTGCATTTTTATCATGTGTAGACATGCACCGACCACATATGTGAACACAGATGCTGACTTAAGGCAACATTGAACTTCTCTTGATTAAAACCAGGTAGCATGACTAATGCATTTAATATCCAATTACTCAGCCTGGGTAAAAAGAAAGAATTTTCAGGCACAGGATATCAGGGCAGCCTAAATAAAAATGACTTTTAGAAATTGCAAAGGAGAGAAAGAGAAAAGGTTGCAGTTCAGAAAATGTAAAATTAATTTGGGCTCAGGGACCGGAGGAAGGGGAGACTCAGATTTGTAATTCTACCTTCAAGAATAGATCAATGTGTGTAAATGTATGATCCTTGAAGTTAATTTAATGTGGATGGATTTATGAGCGGCCGGTGGCTTGGCCTAAATATTGAAGCAAAATGGTGAGCAAATCGAGGTGCTTGAATGGAAATGAATTATTACCACCTCGGATCTAAAAGGAATACTGTAGACCAATGCTTGCAAGTTTAAAGTAACCTGTCTGGGTGAAAATATAAACAGTCTCCATCGGTGGCTTGTTTTTAAAGGCGCAGGCTGTTACACTCATCCTCACCCTTGCTCCACTAATTACCTGAGGAACAGATATTCAGCCAGTAAAAGCAAAACCACCAACCTGCATATTGATTACAGATCAGTGACTCACTAAATAATGGAGAAAGGAGAAGGATGACAATGTAAAGCAGGGGTCTTCAAAGTAGTGGAGAAAGGAGGATAACCGTCTAGAACAGGGGTCTCCAAAGTAGTGGAGAAAGAAGGAGGATGACAGTCTAGAACAGTGGTCTCCAAAGTAGTGGAGAAAGAAGGATGACTGTCTAGAACATGAGTCTCCAAAGTAGTGCACAAGAGGGGCATGACAGTCTAGAAAAGGGGTCTCCAAAGACATAGAGAAAGGAAGAGGATGACAGTCTAGAACAGGGGTCTCTAAAGAAGTGGAGAAAGGAAGAGGATGACAGTCTAGGACAGAGGTATCACAAGTAGCAGCGAAAGGAGTAGGATGACAGTCTAAAACAGGGATCTTCAAAGTAGTGGAGAAATCAGGAGGATAACTGGCAATAACAGGGATCTCCAAACTTATTAAACAGAGGGCCAGTCTACTGTCCTTAAGACTTTTAGACTTCACGAGGGGGGGGGGGGGGGCAGTTGCGGTCAGAGGGAGCAGAAAATGCTCCAACATTGGGTAAACAATGCCTCAGGCTTGGTGGTCAATGGGAGGAATTCCCCATGTCCCATAGTGTCCCAAGGGCTGGATAAAGCTGAGCCTGGGGGAAGAAATGTAGAGACCACTGGTCTAGAAAGTGTAACTTAAAGCTGCACTCTCCAGGATGAAAAGCTTTACTCACATACAAAATGCATTTATGGGAAGTGTTCTACCTGCCTGAAGATTTGTACTTCTGTCAATTAATGGCTGAGATGTGCAACGCCCTAATAGGGAGTCAGCCTGTTGAGTCAGTCTATTTGCCTGACTTTTCTCTACGACATTTAAGCTACAACAGCTAGGTCCTCTCTTCCCCCCAAGCTTGTGATTTGACAGTGAAGAAGCAGCAATGAACTGATGAGGTCATCTCTCTAAACTCTCCCCCTGTAAGCATGTTCACTGTTAGCACATTTACATGTAGTGCATCTGATTAGCTCCCAGTCTTGCCTCTCCCTCTCCTGGTGTTATCCCGTGTATTCCTCTACAGGTGCTCTTTGGCCAAAATAGAAAATGAAGGTTGCACATCCTATTTACTCATCCAACATCCCTATAGTGTTCTAGTCCGCTGCTCTCCTCTATTTTTTCAGTAATATGGTGATCCTGGAACACACCTGTTTGGTGCCTTTAATGTACAGAAAGCCTGTTTAAAGAAAAATACAGCTTCTAATCATATTCAAACCTATCTTGGCATTTGGAATATAACTGTCTATGCAGGAAGCAGAGAAAGAAGAAGCTGGAGGACCAGCGTCATAAACTACTCTTCTACTGTCCTCATACTGACCCTTTGAGGTCTTTGTGTGCTATGAACAAAGAGCTAAGGGAGTCAGTTAAGTACACCTGTTGCTTTGCATTGGTAAACATAGGTTTATTTAGTCCCTTAAATCCAATGGACAATAAAACTGACCAGCACTAAAAAAACATTGGTAAATACTTATGTCTCCTGCTGCCTGTGCCGCAAACACAACCCTGATGAAGAAAAACGTATGCTAAAGACTCTTTAGGGACTGACACTTCAGGAATTGTCGAACTCTTGGTCCTTCTTTGTGCTCAGTGCTTCCTACCACTGATCCTAGGTAATTACTGAAGCCTATATCACTTCGAAGTGATAATATTAAAATAAATAGATTTGAGAGGGTGCTATAGTAATAGTAAAATTCAGACTATAAAGTGTTAAGCCTCGCACACACGATTGGATTGTTGGCCAACAAAACCGTGGACTTTTGTCCAAAGGGCGTTGGTCTAAACTTGTCTTGCGTACACACAGCCACACAATTGTTAGCCAACTATTACGAACGTAGTGACGTACTACATTGTTTTTCAGCTCTTTAGCGCCACCCTGTGGGCTCTGTCTGCTAATTTTGTGTTAGTAAAAGTGTTGATGGACGCTTTTCATTTCTCACTTTTCAGTTCGTTTCTGAACGGCCGTTCGTCAACCAGCCATGTTGCGAAATTGGAAGAGAAAACGTGTTATTTATTATTGGCCTTGGCGTTATTGCTTTGACATTATTTTTTTGATTGAATAATGATTTGATTTGGTATTATTTTCTATATTTTTGGATGCAAAGAATGCACTTTTTGGTTAAGTTCTATTGGCAGACAGCATGTCTAATTTTATTTTATTTTTTTTTCATTTTTTAATGCACAATAAAAAAATTGTGTAGGAGGAGTTCTTAGACCAAAATTGGTTGCTTTATTAATCGTGACCAATTATGTCATTGCCTTTGCTGTGGGAGCTCCAGGAGCCCTGCCTTCACCAACTCTTGGCATTGTTGACCCTCTATATTAAGAAGCAGGACACATGCATGAGGCTTTTATTTTATTTTTGGTTGAATAATAATGATTTTAATTGGTATCTTTTTGGATTCATAGAATGCACTTTTTGGTTAAGTTCTATTGGCAGATAGCATGTTTCATTTTATTTGTTTTCTTTTTTAAATGCACAATAAAAAAATTGTGGAGACTAATACTTGGCTATGTGTTTTACTTCAAATGACAGTTTGGGAGTAGGCAGTTACATTTTAAAAAATACAATGTAAAATTAACAAGGGATACCAACATAGTTGTATCTTTGATCTTAAAAACTACGGGATAATGGTAATATAGTGGATGCCACCTAACACAACCTAATTGTAACAATGACAAGCCTACATCCCTGATATGTATACAACAAAAGGAAGAAAGAAATGGGACTTTATATGAGGCAAGTCACTGAATGCATACCTTATTCAATTAATTTATAAAATGATTTATTAATAACAAATCACATTATAGAGGGTTTCAATCTGAAATACAGGACACAGTATAAAGTAATACATTTGCATACATATGTAACAGTTATACAGAGTAAGATAAAACATAATAAGCATTATAGTTACATAAGGTTCATAAAAAGTCAATACAAAAGACCCACAAGTGGTATAATCAGATAAATAACCATGTTCCAATTGTGCAGGAAAGATGATGTGATTAACCCACTCCACAGATGATCACCTCAAGTGCTCTCCCTATGTAAGTCTCACTCACCACATAATTATGCCTTACATACTGTACTGTATACATGCTTGGCATAAATCGCTCAGAATGCACCACCAAAGAGTCTTCCCAGATGCTGGCATGAGTAATACTCTGGAGGTCAAAGAAAAGGGAACTCGCATAGTGTATTACCATAAAAACAATAAAATTTATTAAACATCCAATACACTACACAAACACAAAGAAGTCATAGGCATATCATATATCTCAGCTGATCACGAGCAGCGCAATTGGCTATTTCACGCATCCTCTGTCAGTAATCCGGCTCTTACCCGGCTCCTGAACATCTCAGAGTTATGGCAACACCTCCAGGATAGTGTGTTGAGTCAATTTGGATTTGCAGCGTTTTGTCCACTGACTTTTCCAAAAGGGTTCAAATTTACTGAAGCCTATAGGGATTGTGGGGAAAAAACACTGAATACATTGGGAGACCAGGAGATCAACACTCCAGGAAATGTCAGTGTAGCACTGGTTGCTGAAGGCCCCTTTAGACCACCCATGGATGGCCTGGCAGTAGGAAAGCTGTAAGGGACTTTGCTGTTGAAATCACGTCGCACCATGCGCCGGTTTTCCTAGCACTGAAACTTCAACCAGAATCGCGGGGCCAATCGTGGTGGCGACTAAATGAGTCTCTCTTGAAGGACGCAGAGACCCACTCAGATTTGCTCCAGGAAATACAGGGCTTCTTTGAGAACAATCAGGACTCAGTCCCCAACCCTCTTACAGTCTGGGCTGCCCATAAATGTTACATTAGGGGCATTCTTATTAAGCATGGGCACAGACTCAGAGCCAAAGCTCTCTCTCTGATCTTATCTCTAAACTACACGCGTGCGAGCAGCAGCACAAATTTCTGCCGACTGCCGCGCTGGATGCAGAAGTGAAAGACATTCGGGAGCAAATTAGAGAATTCTCCCTCTTTCAAGCGAAAAATAGACTCATGTGGGTACGTAGGATGTACTATGAGTATGGGGACAAATGCAGTAGGTCCTTGGCGAACGCCCTACGAGCCCAACGGAACGCGTCTTTCATCCCGGCCATATCCTGCCCCACGGGCGCCAAAATTCATGATTTCAGGGCCATAGCGGAATGCTTCAGATCTTTCTATGAGGCCCTTTACAACTTGCACCCCCAGGCGTCAGCGAACGCCATACAGGCCCAATCAGCCGCCATAGAAGCGTATCTAACCTCAGCGAACCTCCCTTCCCTTACACCGGAAGAGATGGAGACGCTCTCTCAACCAATCTCACCGGAGGAACTGGCGGCTGCATTGAAGGACTCTCCCAAGGGCAAGGCGTCTGGCCCGGATGGGTTCACAGTCCCTTACTATAAGACATTTCTCCCCTTGTTGAATGCACCCTTTGTCTCGGCCTTTAATGCCATATTGGAGGGCCGGCCTATCCCACCAGAGCTTTTGCAGGCCAGCCTTTCAGTCATACCCAAGCCAGAGAAAGACACTTTTCTCTGTGCTAGTTACAGACCTATCTCCCTCTTGAATTGTGACCTGAAACTGTTCACAAAAATTTTAGCGGAACGACTGGCACCTATTCTTCAACGCCTGATAGATCAGGTGGGGTTTATTCGTAACAGGGAAGCCAGAGACAGCACCACAAGGACTGTGAATGTTGTAGAACGGGCCAGGCGCCTTAAAGTTCCGCTTATGCTGCTATCGGTTGATGCCGAAAAGGCGTTTGATAGGGTGAGCTGGCCCTTTTTGCTGGCCACCCTACGACGCCTGGGGGTCCCTCCTCCTATGATCTCATGGATAACGGCTCTATATTCCTCACCGACAGCAGTAGTCAGGATTAATGAGATTGCCTCGTCTCGCTTTTCTATTGGCAATGGGACGAGGCAGAGATGTCCTTTGTCCCCCCTCCTATTTATACTCTCCCTTGAGCCCCTACTCCACCACATCAGACTTAACGCAGATATCAAGGGGTTGGAAACCCCGACATATCACCACAAGGTTGCTGCCTTTTCTGATGATCTCCTGTTTTATATCTCAGAGCCACACACCACGTTACCAAATCTGCTATTAGAAAGAAGACGATATGGGGGGGGCGGAGCCGGCGCGCAAGGAGGATGGACGCGTGAGTCCTGAGCTCCCTGCCATAAGGGACATCCAGAGCCTATCACAGCGACATCCGGCACGGACAAGCGGCAGATTATCACGGCGGAAGGTCGGCGGATCTATCCGGTCATGTCGAGGAGGAGGAGAGAGCGCCCGCAGCCCGGGAAACTGACAGATTTTTTCGGCCGGCCAGCCCGCCGGTCGGACAAGATGGCGCGGCCGATACACGTGGCACCCAGGCCTCGGAGGGTATGGAGGATTCGGCAGACGGAGGGGAAACTGTAAGTAGACACAAACATAAGCATAAAACGCCACAGGCTATGTCCCAATCCTCCTCTAATACGAACAGCCCAGTTAAAACAAAGCCCAAGCTGACACAGGAGCAGGCAGGCACAGGGGACAGAGGCATGGCTGATGTTATTGATGACACACTGGAGTTTCAGGACGTCATTGCAGCATTCCCCACTAACAACCAGCCTGTTATGGACTCAACTTTAAAAGAGATGTTGGTCACACTGAGAGGAGCGATTCACACTGACATGCTGCAGTTGGTGACACAATGTAAGACTGAAGTGAGTGCAGTCAGTGACAGAGTTTCCCATATAGAGAACAAGATGGGGGAGTTCACAGACACGTTCAACAATATGGTGGACGCTCATAATGAACATGATGATGATATAGCCTGGCTTAAAGCAAAAGTGGCGGACCTGGAAGACCGTTCCAGGAGGAACAATGTGAAAATTAGAGGCATTCCTGAGACAGTCAAACCCCAAGATTTGATGGCATACCTCACTACCATTATGTGCGAGCTTTTGCCGGAGGTCTCTTTGGAGGAACTAACAATTGACCGTATACACAGGCTACCAAAGCCGCAACATATACAAGCAAAACTCCCCAGGGACACCATTGCAAGGATACACTACTATAGAGTGAAGGAAAAATTAATGTTTGCCATACGGCACACTATCCAGCCCCCGGAATGTATGCAGGGGCTTACCTTCTTTGCGGACCTGTCGGCCCATACTATGCAGCGACGGCGAAATCTCCTGACCATTACCAAACCGCTTAGGAACCACAAGATTCCTTATAAGTGGAACCACCCAGCTACCCTGGTCATCGCCAAAGGGAACCGAGACTATCGCATCAATACACTGGAAGATGGCCTGCGTCTGTTGGAAAAGTGGAAAATCATCACTCCGAAATCGTCTGACCCCACGGCACACCAAGCATTTACGGATCCTCCTGATGGATGAAGAGGTTTCAGTGACATGCCGTGCTTAGTTTATACTCTATTACACTTGACTCTGGATGACCCCATCGGCATCGAGACTTGTGTTTCCCCCCATTTCTACAGCCACTGTTGGCTCAGATTCCTTGGAATCGGTTTCTATATTTTTTTTTTTATTATTTTCTATTACTTTTTTGCTCAGCATCTTATTTTTTACTCATTATTTTTTTGTTCTTTTACTTCTCCTTTCGGAAATAAGACTTTCCTCAAATAGTTACTACAGTGTTCATCTATTCATCTGGTGGGTAATTGTGCTCAGAGAGGTTAGCAATTTTGCTCCGTGTTTAGAGTATACTCCTCCAGCTATTGATAAGTTGTACATTCACCAGTTATGGGATTCAAAATATCATCGTTAAATGTTAATGGTTTAAACAGTCCGCAAAAGCGGCACATGTTATGGAAGGAGGCCCAGCTGCTGCAAAGCGATGTCCTGTGCCTGCAGGAGACGCACTTTAAAGAAAGTAACCACCCCAAATTATTTAATAAACAATTTCCTACAATATACCTGTCTAATGCCCCAACAAAAAAAAGAGGTGTCGCAATTCTCATTAAACAATCAATTGTAAATAAATATGTTTCCCATCAACAGGATAAAGAAGGGAGGTATTTGATTCTTTGCTGTGAAATTAACAACGAGGCCTATACCATAATTAACGCCTACGCCCCAAATGCCAGACAGGTGCATTTTCTTAACCACTTTCAGACCGGACCATTTTGCTGGTCAATGACCAGAGGTCTTTTTACAATTTGGCACTGCGCTGCTTTAACTGGTAATTGCGCGGTCATGCAATGTTGTACCCAAACAAAATTTGCGTCCTTTTCTTCCCACAAATAGAGCTTTCTTTTGATGGTATTTGATTGCCTCTGCGATTTTTATTTTTTCTGATATAAACGTAAAAAGACCGCAAATTTTGAAAAAAAAATATATTTTCTACTTTTTGTTATTAGAAAAATCCAATAAACTCAATTTTAGTCATACATTTAGGCCAAAATGTATTCAGCCACATGTTTTTGGTAAAAAAAAAGTCAATAACTGTATATTTATTGGTTTGCGCAAAAGTTGTCACATCCACAAACTAAGGTACGTTTTCTGGAATTTACGCAGCTTTTAGTTTACGACTGCCTATCTCATTTCTTGAGGTGCTAAAATGGCAGGGCAGTACAAAACCCCCCCAAATGACCCCATTTTGGAAAGTAGACCCCCTAAGGAAATTGATAAGTGGCATGTTGAGCCCATTGAATATTTTATTTTTTTGCCTCAAGCGATTGAATAATGACAAAAAAATTTTTTTTTTTTTTTACACAAAGTTGTCACTAAATGATATATTGCTCACAACATTTTATGGGTATATGTGAAATGACACCCCAAAATAAATTCTGCTGCTTCTCCTGAGTACGGGGATACCACATATGTGGGACTTTTTGGGAGCCTAGCCGCGTACGGGGCCCCGATAACCAAGCACCGCCTTCAGGCTTTCTAAGGGCGTAAATTTTTGAGTTCACTTCTCACTACCTATTACAGTTTTGAAGGCCATAAAATGCCAAGATGGCACAAAACCCCCACAAATGACCACATTTTAGAAAGTAGACACCCCAAGCTATTTGCTGAGAGGCATGTTGAGTCCATGGAATATTTTATATTTTGCCACAAGTTGCGGGAATATTACAAACTTTTTTTTTTTTTCACAAAGTTGTCACTAAATGATATATTGCTCACGCATGCCATGGGCATATGTGAAATGACACCCCAAAATAAATTCTGCTGCTTCTCCTGAGTACGAGGATACCACATATGTGGGACTTTTTGGGAGCCTAGCCGCGTACGGGGCCCCGAAAACCAAGCACCGCCTTCAAGCTTTCTAAGGGCGTTACAGTTTTGAAGGCCATAAAATGCCAAGATGGCACAAACCCCCCACCAAATGACCCCATTTTGGAAAGTAGACACCCCTAAATTTAGGGGTACACTAGTGAGACTAGGTAATAAATGGCGGGTGCCCTGAAACTATAAAAAAATAACTAACCAACCAGCGTCACCTGTAACAGTTATATGGTGATCACTGGTGAAAGGGTTAACTAGGGGGCAATCAGGGGGCTTTATGCGGTAGTATATGGGGGTCCCTGGCGCTATAAAAAGCTGCGGCGAACCTAAATACCTACCTGCCTAACTAGCGTCACCTGTGACACTAATACAGCGATCAGAAAAATTATCGCTTATTAGGCTGGGTTCACACTGGAGCGATGCGGGAACGCCACGAATCCGCGGCGGGTTCCCGCATCGCATGCCTCCCGGCGGCAGTTCACACTGCCCTATGCGAACTGCTGGGAGTGTCAGTGAAATGTTAATGACACCCCCAGATCAGTTCGCATATCGCAGTGCGATCTGCAAACTCGGATCGCATGGTGTGAACACCCATGCGATCTGATTCTGCTGCGGGCCAAAAAAAGGGTCCCGTGCGAATTTGCGGCGGGTGTGGCGGGTGCGGCGGGTGCGGCGGGTGCGGCGGGTGCGATGCGAATTCAGCCATACTATCTGTATGGCTGAACTCGAATCGCACAGAGATCGGATGTGATTTGCACTGCAGTGCGGTGCGAATCACATTCGTTCTCATACACCGCTGCAATGTGAACCCAGCCTTAGTGACACTGGCGACGGGGGGTGATCACGGGGTTAAACCTTTATTGGGGGGGTTAGGGGGGTACATTAGAACTAAAGGGGGCTAACCCTAACTGCCCTAACAGTTATTACAGTCACAAATGACACCAATGCAAAAAAAAAAAAAATGACATTGGTGTCAGGGGTAATTGGGGGGGTGATCGGGGGGGTGTGAGTGTGCCTGGCATGTTCTACTGTGTAGTGACGTGTTGGTGCAACTCACCGATCCTCTCTCCTCGGTGTCGGAACGAAAAATACCGACACGGAGGAGAGATTACATCACTTCCTCTCCTGTGTTTACATTACAGGAGAGGAAGTGATGTCACGAACGATTTCTATTCGTCGGGAGCGATCGCGAGGGGGTGGCCATGAATGAATGGCCGCCCCCTCGTCCGGGATCGCTCCCGAACGAATACCGACCGCCGCAGGCACCGGGCGGGGGCCCGATCGGGCCCCCGACCCGCGGGAAGGCAGGGACGTACATGTACGCCCTTATGCCTGCCCGTGCCATTCTGTCGACGTACATCGTCGTGCGGCGGTCGGGAAGTGGTTAACCACTTGCTTACTGGGCACTTAAACCCCCCTCAGTCCCAGACCAATTTTCAGCTTTCAGCGCTGATGCACTTTGAGTGACAATTGCGCGGGCATACAACACTGTACCCAAATGAAATTTTTATCATTTTTTTCCCACAAATAGAGCTTTCTTTTGGTGGTATTTAGTTACAGCTCGGAGTTTTATTTTTTGCTAAACAAACAAAAAAAGATGCAAAAAAAAAAAAAAAAAAAATCATGTTTTAATAGTTTGTTATAAAATTTTGCAAACGGGTCATTTTTCTCCTTCATTGAAGTGCGCTGATTAGGCGGCACTGATAGGCTGCATTGGTGGGCACTGATGGGCTGCATTGGTGGGCACTGATGGGCTGCATTGGTGGGCACTGATGGGCTGCACTGGTGGGCACTGATAGGCATAGTTAAGGCGGCACTAATAGGCACAGATAAGGCGGCACCGATGGGCACAGATAAGGCGGCACTGATGGGCAAAGATGGGCACAGATAAGATGGCACGGATGGGTGGCACGGATAAGTGGCACGGATGGGTGGCACGGATGGGCACTGATAGGTACCACAGATAGATGGGACTGATGGGCACTGATAGGTGGCACTGATAGGTGGCTCTGATAGGTGGCACTGCTGGGCACTGATGGGCGGCACTGCTGGGCACTGATGGGCGGCACTGCTGGGCACTGATGGGCGGCACTGGGGTGCAGCACCTTTGAGGCAGATTGGGTGGCACTGTGGGTGGCACTGTGGGGTGGCACTGTGGGTGGCACTGTGGGTGGCACTGTGGGTGGCACTGTGGGTGGCACTGTGGGCACTATGGGCACTGACAGGGGGCACTGACGGGGGGCACTTACTTTTTCTTTTATTTTACTTCAGGATGGCACTGCGGGAGGCAGGTGGGCACAGGCAGGTGGCAGGTGGTCCCATGTATTGATGGCCGTGATCGGGACTGATGTCCCGATCACGGCCGCCGGTGATCGGCTTTTTTTTTCTCTCCTCGCGCTGTCAGCGCGAGGAGGAATAATAGCCGATTACCGGCTCCGTTCTATCACATGATCAGCTGTCATTGGCTGACAGCTGATCACGTGATAAGGGGTCGGGATCGACCCCTTACACGGATCGGTGATCAGGCGAGTCTCACGGACTCGCCGATCACAGAGCGCGCCGCGCGCGCCCCTCAGGGGGCGCGCAGGCCGCTCGTAACCAGGACGACGTCAATAGACGTAGTCCTGAAAATGTAGGTCCGCGCTGATGCCGTCATTTGGCAATAGCGCGGATCTGAAGTGGTTAATAAACTTTGGAAAAAAATACAAAAAACAGCAAAGGACCATATTATCTTTTGCGGGAACTTAAATGCAGTTCCAGATAAAATTCTAGATGTATCCAGCCCCACCCCGCGTCTGTCCTGCAGGCCAGAGATTGCTAAATTCATGGGCTCAGCTGGCCTATTTGATGTATGGAGGTGCCAACACTCCACTGAACGTGACTTTACCTTTTTTTCACAAGTACACATGTCCTATTCTAGGATTTACATGTTTTTAGTTGACAAGTTTTTATTACAGCGTATCTCCAAATCGGAGATTGGTACAATTTCGTGGACTGATCATGCACCAGTATCGGTCGTGGTTGGGGATGGCACTTTCTCTACTAGGGCAAACCGGTGGAGGTGTGATCCCCATCTGTTCTAAAACCCAGAGGTCGTAAAAGAGGTTTCTGCCGCATTACAAGAGTATTTTACAATTAATGATGTTGGTGACGTAGACCCGTTTATCTTATGGAATGCGCACAAAGCATTTATTAGAGGTCTCTTGCTCAAGATCAGCGCATGGGAGAACAGGAGGAGAAGGCAGCACTTGGATTGCCTTTTGAAGGAGATAACAGATTTAGAAACTTTGAATAAAGCCACACCCTCTTTTTCTGTCAGTAATAATCTTGCAAAAGCCCGTAATGACTTACGCACACTACTAGTTGCTCAACACTCTAGGAACATCCACAAACTCAGGGCTAACTATTACACGCATGGCAATAAAGCAGGTAAACTCTTGGCCACACAGCTTAAAGAGAGAGTGCTCAGGCAAAGAATACCTCATATATTCCATCCACAGAGCGGTTCCAGACTCACTAACCCTAAAGAAATAGCAGATGCATTTGGTTGGTACTACAACAACCTATACAACCTGAAGGAAGATACTTCTACTGTACAACCCACACCTGATGTCATAGACCGCTTTCTCCAGGAGCTAAACCTCCCAAAACTGCAATTACAGCAATTAGAGGAGTTAAATGCCCCATTCTCGATAGCTGAAATACAAATGACCATAGAGGCCCTTCCTAAAAATAAATCACCTGGCCCTGATGGATACTCCGCGGAGTATCACCGGACATTTTCCAGTACCCTGACCTCCTATATGCAGAGGGTGTTCCGGGTAGCTGCCTCCTCAGCCTCCTTCCCACCTGAGATGCTATCAGCAACTATTGTAACTTTGCCTAAGCCAGGGAAGGACCCAGATAGAGTGCAGAACTTCAGGCCCATATCTTTGTTAAATGTGGACTTGAAGATATATGCAAAGATTTTGGCTAACAGGTTAACCACTTCAGCTCCGGACCAATAAACACCTTAAGGACCAGAGGTCTTTTTGCAATTTCGCACTGCGCTGCTTTAACTGGTAATTGCGCGGTCATGCAATATTGCACCCAAACGAAATTTGCGTCCTTTTCTTCCCACAAATAGAGCTTTCTTTTGATGGTATTTGATTGCCTCTGCGATTTTTTTTTTTTGCGATATAAATGGAAAAAGAGCGAAAATTTTGAAAAAAAAAGATATTTTCTTCTTTTTGTTATAAGAAAAATCGAATAAACTAAATTTTAGTCATACATTGAGGGCAAAATTTATTCAGCCACATGTCTTTAGTAAAAAAAATGTCAATAAGCGTATATTTTTTGGTTTGCGCAAAAGTTATAGCGTCTACAAACTAGAGTACATTTTCTGGAATTTACACAGCTTTTAATTTATGACTGCCGATCTCATTTCTTGAGGTGCTAAAATGGCAGGGCAGTACAAATCCCCCCCAAATGACCCCATTTTGGAAAGTAGACACCCCAAGGAAATTGCTGATGGGTATGTTGAGCCCATTGAATATTTATTTTTTTTGTCCTAAGGGATTGAATAATGACAAAAAAAAAATAAAAAATTTTTTTTACAAAAAGTTGTCACTAAATGATATATTGCTCACACATGCCATGGTTATATGTGAAATGACACCCCAAAATACATTCTGCTGCTTCTCCCGAGTACGGGGATACCACATGTGTGGGACTTTTTGGGAGTCTAGTCGCGCACGGCACCCCGAAAACCAATAACCACCTTCAGGATTTCTAAGGGTGCAAATTTTTGATTTAACTCCTCACTACCTATCACAGTTTCGAAGGCCATAAAATGCCAAAATAGCACAAAACCCCCCCAAATGACCCCATTTTGGAAAGTAGACACCCCAAGCTATTTACTGAGAGGCATGTTGAGTCCATGGAATATTTTATATTTTGCCAAAAGTTGCGGGAATATTACAAACTTTTTTTTTTTTGCACAAAGTTGTCACTAAATGATATATTGCTCACACATGCTATGGGCAGAAGTCAAATTACACCCCAAAATAAATTCTGCTGCTTCTCCCGAGTACGGGGATACCACATGTGGGGGACTTTTTGGGAGCCTAGTTAACTAGCTACCTAGCGACACTAGCGACACTGATGCAGCGTTCAGAAAAATTATCGCTTAGTGACACTGGCAAAAGGGGGTGAAAGGGTTAACTAGCGGAAATCAGGGGGTTAAAACCATTATTGGGTAGTATATCGGGGTACCTAGCGCTATAAAAACCTGGCGGTGAACCTAAAAAAATAACTAGCTACCTAGCGACTGTAGCGACACTAATGCAGCGATCAGAAAAACGATCGCTTAGTGACACTGGCAAAAGGGGGTGAAAGGGTTAACTAGCGGCAATCAGGGGGTTAAAAACATTATTGGGTAGTATATCGGGGTACCTAGCGATATAAAAACCTGGCGGTGAACCTAAAAAAATAACTAGCTACCTAGCGACACATGCAGCGATCAGAAAAATGATCGCTTAGTGACACTGGCAAAAGGGGGTGAAAGGGTTAACTAGCGGCAATCAGGGGGTTAAAAACATTATTGGGTAGTATATCGGGGTACCTAGCGCTATAAAAACCTGGCGGTGAACCTAAAAAAATAACTAGCTACCTAGCGACTGTAGCGACACTAATGCAGCGATCAGAAAAACGATCGCTTAGTGACACTGGCAAAAGGGGGTGAAAGGGTTAACTAGCGGCAATCAGGGGGTTAAAAACATTATTGGGTAGTATATCGGGGTACCTAGCGATATAAAAACCTGGCGGTGAACCTAAAAAAATAACTAGCTACCTAGCGACACTAGCGACACATGCAGCGATCAGAAAAATGATCGCTTAGTGACACTGGCAAAAGGGGGTGAAAGGGTTAACTCTAGGGGCAATCAGGGGGTTAAATCTTTATTGGGGGGTGATAGGGGGCTACCCTGGACCTAACACTAACTGTCCTGACAGTTTTTACTGTCACAACTGACACTGAATGCATTGATCAGTAAAGAAATGATCAATGCAATCAGTGACACTGTGACTGGGGGGGGAGGGGGGGCGGGGGGGGATCGGGGGGCGATCGGGGGGGGGATCGGGGGGGGTTTGTGTGCCTGTGTGTACCTACATGTCAGTGTAGTGTTCGTGCACACTTACTTTTACTCTTCTCCTCGTAGTCCGGTCAAAAAGACCGCCCCGAGGAGAATGACATCACTTCCTCCTTCCTGTGTAAACAATACACAGGGGAGGAAGCTTCTCATTGGCCAGGAGCGATCCAGAGGGGGTGGCCGAAAACGAACGGCCATCCCCTCATCACGGAGCGCTCCTGGACCGAATCGGACCGCCGTAACCAGCGGGAGGGTGTCCGATGGGACCCCCCACCCGCTGGAAGGCAATCACGTAGATGTACGTGATTATGCCTGCCTGTGCCATTGTGCTGACGTACAATGGCAATACGGCGGTCCTCAAGTGGTTAACAAAGGTTTTACCCCAACTGGTGCAGCCCGATCAAGTGGGGTTCATTGCGGGGAGACAGGCTCCAGATGCCACTAGGAGGGTGTTAAATTTGATTCACTCTGTGTCTGGTGGGGGGGGGGGGGGGGGCTGCGGTCCTCCTGTCGCTGGACGCAGAGAAAGCCTTCGACAGGGTACATTGGGGGTACCTCTCGGCGGTCCTGTTGAAGTTCGGCTTTTCGGGCCCAGTCTTCTCCGCCATTTCCGCTCTGTACTCCAAACCCTCAGCGCATGTTTTTGCAGAAGGCCTATTCTCTGAACAGTTTTGTATTACCAATGGGACAAGACAGGGGTGCCCCTTGTCACCCCTGATCTTCGCCCTTGTGATGGAGCCGCTGGCGGAGAGGATAAGGACTTATCCAAACATTCGGGGTATTAGCTCCGGGTCCACCAGACACTCTATAACTTTATACGCAGATGATGTGATATTGTCTCTTGTGGAATCCGGAGATATCCCTGAAAATGGTATATGAGGTGTTGGAGGATTTCAAAGATGTTTCCTTTTATAAGATTAATTCAACTAAATCAAGCATATTGGGAATAAATGTTCCATTAGACATGCAGAGCCGTATACAAACCTCCTTGCCATACGTCTGGGCAGCAGAATCTATACAATACTTAGGCGTAAGGTTGACCAGCTCCTTATCTCAAATTTATAAATACAACTTTGAATCTGTCCCATTGAGCTTTGAGGGAGAACTGTCCAGATTTAGAAAGTTTTTTCTTTCTTGGTCTGGCAGACTGGCCGCGTACAAAATGTTCTTACTACCGAAGCTCTTATATCTCTTTAGAGCACTTCCTGTTGCACTGCCTGCTTCTTTCTATAGAACGCTACAACGCCAACTGGGTAGATATCTATGGGAAGGGAAGACAGCCAGATGCGGCTTTAGAATTCTAATCAAGCACAGACAGGTAGGTGGCATGGGGGTCCCGGAGCTGAGAGACTATCACATGGCGGCTATATTGGACCAACTTAGAACTTGGTTCTACACTCCAGAGCAGAAACGGTGGCACTTATGTGAATTAGAACAGACACAACAAAGGGATCTTTCGGGACTACTATACGTCACAGCAATAGGGGACCCTAGACAATATAAACACCATCCTACTATAAACGCGACTCTACAGGCCTGGTCTTACCTGAATAGGTACCAGCACGACCAAACTGACCTTAAGTATCTCCCTATCCCCCTCTCAGCCCTATCCTTTCTTACGCCTGACTTAAAAGTGACTCACTGGGCAGACTATGGACTCTGTTTTCTACACCAACTGCTAGTGCGGGGGGACATACGGTCGTTCGAGAACTTGAGGATCACTCAAGGCCTCCCCAAGACGGAATTTTTGACATATGCTAGAATAACAAGCATGATTCCTAACGACCGAACACAGTACTTTAGTCTTCCGGAATTGATCTGGGAATTATGGCAGCCACTTTTTGCACAAAAAAAGGGCATTACGGCCATCTATAATCTCCTTCACGGTAAATTACATTTTCAAATGCACAAACAGCTGACAAAATGTGAAGAGGAATTAAACATCACTATTTCCCCAGATTAATGGATCAGAGCAATTAAAGGTAGCTATAATTTCACTCGTTGTTCCAACTTTAGGGAAGGAGCACAAAAGATACGTTTCAGATGGTACAGGACACCCTACACGATAGCGAAATATGCAGGAGAGGAAACTAATCTATGCTGGAGAAGTTGTGGCCAAGTGGGAACCCTGACACACATATTTTGGTCATGTATATCTCTACAAAGCTTTTGGAGGGAAATAGGCAAGATAATAGCGGCGATCACAGGGATCTTAAACCCCCTTCGAGCGGAACAAGCTCTTCTCGGAGTTGAATTAGATATATACCCTCCCACGGAACGCATGTTAGTGGCACATATTTTGTTCGAGGCCAGGCTGAGTGTCGCACGTAAATGGAAAACTACGGTATCTCCCTTACTATCGGAGGTAACGGCCTTGGTGGATGATTCGTTTGAGTATGAAAAAACAATAGCATATCAGGAAAATAGAATGCATTCTTTTCTTTGGAAATGGGCCTTATGGGATAAATTTAGGAAACGTCCTTAGACATGTACGCAGGAATAGTTATGGCTTGTTAGAATAATGCAAATATGTCACCCCACCTTCGATTTTTGCTTTATTGAATGTTAAGGTACTTGTCATCATCACATAGTATATATCTAGGAGACAGTGATTCATGTACCTCCTGTTAATCTTTTTGTGTGATCTTGAATTTGTTTTGTAATTTTATCACTGATTGACCAAGCTTGAACCTGTACTTATATGAATGTTAATCTGTGAAATTTCAATAAAAAGATTTTGAAAAAAAAAGAAATAAGAAGATATGGAGCTCTCTCAATCTTCAAAATTAATTTGCAGAAATCAGAGGCACTTAACGTCTCCATACCCCACACCGTTCAGACGTCTATGAGCAAAAACTTAACCTTTCGCTGGGCACCTCAGGCCATACAATACTTGGGGACTAGGATACCCCCAGACCCGCAGCTTGTTTTCCATCTGAATTGCCAGCCCCTCCTGAAAATCATTATCTTGGACCTGGAGAGATGGTCACATTTGGCAACCTCCTGGTTCGGAAGGTGTAATGTTCTCAAAATGAATGTAATGCCGCAAATTTTGTACCTTATGCAGGCCCTGCCAGTACGAATTCCCCAGTCATTCTTCAAGACTCTAAGATCCGCCTTTATCAGATATGTTTGGCAAGGCAAGCCCCCAAGGCTCAGTCGAACTTTACTACATAGACCGAAACACAGGGGGGGGATTGGACTCCGAGACCCGGCTTGGTACTATACAGCGGTCCATATGAACAGGACGGTTGACTGGTGCAGACACTTGGAGGACAAGCTGTGGGTTCGTCTTGAGCGAGAATCCATGCCCTTCCCGATTGAAGGATTACCCTGGGGTGGGCCTGGTTCTACAGGGGTAACGCTGGCGCACCCCCTTGTTGAGCCCACGCTACGAGAGATGGCCAGATACTTCTCACTAGCGGGGGTGCCCAGCTTTCCCTCACCCATGACTCCAATCATTGGACACCTGCACTTTGAGCCGGGTACGGTAGAAAGGTCGTTTTGCCTCAATCCAGACCAAGATCTGATCAGAGCTTCCCACTTTTTGGGCCCGAGGGCATGGAAGAGTGTCCTGACTATATATGAGCCGTTGGGGCACACTGCCCTTGGCAGGTGGAAACTGGCCCAACTCTCTCACTTTTTGAAGTCCTTGCCCAACAGTGAGAGCTTTAGCAGACCCTTAACTCCATTCGAAGACCTGTGCTTGGGTGAGGGGCCGATCCGTGGGTCTCTTTCCCAATCGTATGGGATCTTAATGGATCTTCTATCTCGAGGAGACCCGACGTTTATAGGAAAATGGGAGAGGGACCTTGATGTCAGGTTCTCGACGGAACAAAAGACTCGAGTGCTTCTTTTTGCACACAGGTCTTCCTTGTGCAGCAAATACCAGGAAATCACATATAAGATCTTGACTCGCTGGTACAGGACTCCCACAGTCCTAGCAGCCATGTTCCCTGGGCATAGTCCAGAGTGTTGGAGATGCGGCGCTCATGCAGGTACGCTGCTCCATATATTTTGGGAATGCCCGCAATTGTCCCATTTCTGGGGGCAAGTTATCAAGATTATACTTGACCTCACAGCTATTGATCTTAGGGATAATCCAGCGGCGATCTTTCTTAACCTGGCTCCACTTTCTGGTAAGAGATTTCGTAAGTCACTGTTAAAACACCTCCTGAACGCAGCCAGGGCATGTATACCTAGTATGTGGAAGCAGCAGGCCGCCCCGACAGTGTCTCAATGGTTTGCAAGAGTTTGTGACATCTATCGAATGGAACAGCTTACCTCATCCCTGAATGATAGAGAGGAGGAACACACCGCTCGATGGATGCCTTGCAGCCTGTTTAGGTATTCCGATGCATACAGAACTTACTTGTGAAACTTGGCAAGAGAACAGAGTGGCGGTCCCGGTCTGGGCACACCACCAGGGTCCCCCACAGTCTTTACTTCCACCTGAGGATCTTTCTGGTCCACCCCACCCCCTTTATTCCCTTTCTACCTTTTGACCCAATTTACCCCCCCTTCCTTTCTTTCTGCTCCTTAGCCTCCCCACATCCCGCCCCCCTTTCATTCCCTCTTCCACTCCCCCCAATCCCGATAAAAATAACTGGTGAATGCAAGGGTCTTATCAAACTATTTACCCAGTTTTCTTCCTAAAGACTGTTGGCCATGGGAGTGGCCCCGATTGGGCTTCCCATTCTGCGAGTGATCCCAAGCCATTAACGAAGACCCCTCGGGGTCGGCCCAGGGGGGACCACTCCAAGTGCCGCATTAATATAAAAGAGAGTACCGAGCGGGAGAACCAAAGAAGCAAGTAAGTGTTAGGGCCTTGGATACTCTAGGTCTGATACTGCTGTAATATGATAAGCTACCTAGGTAGCAGCCCAAACCAGGGTAAAGCTTAGCATTGCCAGATAGGGTATTTTTTTTTTTTAAACCTGACTAAGGTTGTTTGCATTGCGCAACCCAGTTTCCTTTTTAGGGCTTTTGCCTTTATTAAAGCCTATTTAAACAGTTCCAATTGTGGCCGTGGTCGCTCAAGTCCAAGTATTGGGCGGGTCATTACTGAAGCAAGGCTGGAGGACCCAAACAAGCCAGCAGCTCCTCCAGGGGTGATTGCTACTAGGGATGATCTGAACACTCCCCAATTCGCTTTGCATCAGAACATACCGAACAGGCAAAAAATTTGGCAGAACACACAAACACCATTAAAGTCTATGGGACATGAACATGAATAATCAAAAGTGCTAATTTTAAAGGCTCATATGCAACATAGAGGGTGAACTTTGATGCAGGGTTCCCCTTAATTTTCATATCAGAGCCAAAGGGCCTGGTATGGATTTTAGGGTGACCCCCATGCAATTTTTTTTTTTAATTTTAGTTCAGGGTTCCCTTTAATATTCATACCAGACCCAAAGGGCCTTGTAATGGACTGGGGGGGATCCCATGCTCTTTTTTTTCAATGAGTTTTATCTGTTTTGCCGAGACCCGACAATTCCTTATCAGTTTTAAATGACAAACGGCCGCTCTAAAAAAAAAATATTTCATTGATACATGTCCCCTGGAGCAGGACTCGGGTCCCCAAACACTTTTTATGCATTATAACTTGCATAGAAGCCTTTAAAATTAACACTTTTGATTTTTCATGTTAGTGTCCCATAGACTTTAACGGTGTTCCGGCGGCTTTTGAATTTGTCCCAAACACGGCATATTGTTGACAGCATGAGCCCCACCAGAGCACACTGAGCAGACTCTATCCAACAATCACAGCTCTCTGTTATGCAGACAGCACATAGATTTGCCTAGCTGTCTCTCTGTTAAGCAGAGAAACCAAAAACAATATACACTTATGCCACGTACACACGACCGGACTTTTCGAGGGACAAGGTCCGACAGACTTTCAACGGAGTTCTGACGGAGTTCTGACAGAGTTCTGACGGACTTTCCGAATGAACGGACTTGGCCACACACAATCACACCAAAATCCGACGGATTTGAACGTGATGACGTACGACTGGACTAGAATAAGGAAGTTCATAGCCAGTAGCCAATAGCTGCCCTCGCGTTGGTTTTTGTCCATCGGACTAGCATACACACGAGCGGATTTCTCGGTAGGAACTGGGTCCGGCGGAGTTCTGGCGGAAAAATTTGAAACATGTTCCATTTCTAAAGTCTGTCAGACTTTTGCAAATCAAAAGTCTGCTGCAGCCCACACACAATCGAATGGTCTGCCGGAATTGTTCCGTCTGACTTTTAATGTTGAAAAGTCTGGTCGTGTGTACGCGGTATTACACTAGAATCTACCTAGGAGGGTGCTATATCTGCATATGCCATACCTGGCCGATGCCCCTGAAAGCTGGAAATCATCAGGTAGATACCACTACTCCAGTGAGTTCCACTTGTTTCCGGGTCCCATGTGGAGCGGCTGGCCTGCTGCATTCTGAACATAGGAGGTTGGCCACTTGGCATGGATGCCATTCAGAGACTGCTTTGCAAGCTGGACCAATATAACTATATGTAAAATATCTATACCTGGAATTCTTCTTTAAGTGTGTTCAGGCAGCACATTCTCTTTGTGTCATTCCACAGAGTGGACAGCTGGAGAGGAAAGCCCCGTAGACACGATCAGAAATCCCGCCAGCAAAGTCCGATGAGAGATTTTGGTCGGAAATTCCAACCGTGCGTATGCTCCATCTGACTTTTGCTGGCGGAATTTCCGCCAGCAAAAGATTGAGAGCAGGTTCTCTATTTTTCCGACGGAAAAAGTTTGGATGGGCAAGTCCTAAAAATTCCTACGCATGCTCGGAAACATTTTGACGCATGCTCGGAAGCATTGAACTTAATTTTCTCGGCTCGTCGTAGTGTTGAACGTCACCGCGTTCTTGACGGTTGAAAGTTCAGAGAACTTTTGTGTGACCGCGTGTATGCAAGCTTGAGTGGAGTTCCGTCAGAAAAACCATCCGAGATTCGACAAAAACTCTGATCGTGTGTAGAAGCCTTTTTCTGGTTCAGAGTCTTAAGCCCTTGAAACTAGAGGGTCAGGGTTAAAGCGGGAGTAAACCCAGTTTCAAAAAACACTTAGGCCGCGTACACACGGGCGGACTGTTCGCCCAACCTTGTCCGCTGAACAGTGTTTGGGCGGACAGTCCGCTCGTGTGTGGGCTTTCAGCGGACAGTTTCAGCGGACAGTTGGACGGACAAAGTCTTTCGGAAATTCCGAAAAACTGTCCGCTGAAACTGTGTTTGAGCGAACAGTCCGCCCGTGTGTGGGCTTGTCCGCTGTACTTTCGAAATGAGCGGACTGTTCCCGCTCGGAAAGTCCGCCCATTTCGAGCGCGTGTACAGGTAGGCGGGGCCCGCGAAGGAGACGTCGCGGGCTCCGCCGCCTGGAATGGGCTTAAAGGGGAACCCCAACGCCGAAAAAAATCGGCGTGGGGGTTCCCCCCAAGTCCACACCAGACCCTTGTCCGAGCACGCTACCCGGCCGGCCAGGAAAGGGGGGCGAGCGAGCGCGCCCCCCCTCCTGAGCCGTACCAGGCCGCGTGCCCTCAACATGGGGGGTGCCTTGGGGAAGGGGGGGCCGCGCGGCCCCCCCCACCCCAAAGCACCTTGTCCCCATGTTGATGAGGACAAGGGCCTCTTCCCGACAACCCTGGCCGTTGGTTGTCGGGGTCTGCGGGCGGGGGGCTTATCGGAATCCGGGAGCCCCCTTTAAGAAGGGGGCCCCCGGATACCGGCCCCCCACCCTATGTGAATGAGTATGGGGTACAATGTACCCCTACCCATTCACCTGTGAACTAAAGTACAATAAAAAACACAACACAGAGAAAAAATATTTTATTGCACAGCTCCGGGGGTCTTCCGTCTTCGGGGGTCTTCTCGCCGGACTCCTCCGCTATGTGTGTGTAGCTCTTTTGCTAGCGGAGGAGTCCGGCTTTCTTCCTCCCCGCCGCCGGCCTCTTCTCCCGACTTCGGGGGTCTTGTCCCCCTCTTCGGTTCTTCTGCCGGGCCACCGCGCCTGGTCCGGTGGCCCGGTCTTCTGTCGCCGTCTTCCGTTCTTCTGTCGCCGCCTTCGGTTCTTCTGCCGGGCCACCGCGCCTTCTTGTAGCTCTTTTACAGGCGGTGGCCCGGTCTTCTGTCGCCGCCGCCGCCTTCCGTTCTTGTTCTTCTTCTTGTTCTTCTTCTTCTCCTGGAGATGTTGACTCGACGAGCTCTCCGGCCGGAATGCCAGGGACACGCTCCGCTGCCACTTATATAGTGACAATGGGGCGGTGTCACATGGTATATGTCACATGGGTTGGTCACATGGGTTGATGTCACATGGGGACTATGACATCGTAAGGGGGCGGGGTCACCATGTGACCAACCCATGTGACATATACCATGTGACACCGCCCCATTGTCACTATATAAGTGGCAGCGGAGCGTGTCCCTGGCATTCCGGCCGGAGAGCTCGTCGAGTCAACATCTCCAGGAGAAGAAGAAGAACAAGAAGAAGAACAAGAACGGAAGGCGGCGGCGGCGACAGAAGACCGGGCCACCGCCTGTAAAAGAGCTACAAGAAGGCGCGGTGGCCCGGCAGAAGAACCGAAGGCGGCGACAGAAGAACGGAAGACGGCGACAGAAGACCGGGCCACCGGACCAGGCGCGGTGGCCCGGCAGAAGAACCGAAGAGGGGGACAAGACCCCCGAAGTCGGGAGAAGAGGCCGGCGGCGGGGAGGAAGAAAGCCGGACTCCTCCGCTAGCAAAAGAGCTACACACACATAGCGGAGGAGTCCGGCGAGAAGACCCCCGAAGACGGAAGACCCCCGGAGCTGTGCAATAAAATATTTTTTCTCTGTGTTGTGTTTTTTATTGTACTTTAGTTCACAGGTGAATGGGTAGGGGTACATTGTACCCCATACTCATTCACATAGGGTGGGGGGCCGGTATCCGGGGGCCCCCTTCTTAAAGGGGGCTCCCGGATTCCGATAAGCCCCCCGCCCGCAGACCCCGACAACCAACGGCCAGGGTTGTCGGGAAGAGGCCCTTGTCCTCATCAACATGGGGACAAGGTGCTTTGGGGTGGGGGGGCCGCGCGGCCCCCCCTTCCCCAAGGCACCCTCCATGTTGAGGGCACGCGGCCTGGTACGGCTCAGGAGGGGGGGCGCGCTCGCTCGCCCCCCTTTCCTGGCCGGCCGGGTAGCGTGCTCGGACAAGGGTCTGGTGTGGACTTGGGGGGAACCCCCACGCCGATTTTTTTCGGCGTTGGGGTTCCCCTTTAAGCCCATTCCAGGCGGCGGAGCCCGCGACGTCTCCTTCGCGGGCCCCGCCTACCTGTACACGCGCTCGAAATGGGCGGATTTGCCTCCGCCTTACGTGGGCGAGTCCGTTCATTTCAAAAGTTGAGCGAACTGTTTGCCCAACCTTGTTCGTCAAACAGTCCGCTCGTGTGTGGGCAAGTCCGCTCATGCAAATTTTGAGCGGACTGTTTGATGAAACTGTTTGCCGAACAAGGTTGGGCGAACAGTCCGCCCGTGTGTACGCGGCCTTACATTCCCGGCATGCCGGAAATGCTAACTTTCACATTGGTTGTGCTCTCAACCAAACTTTCAAACCATCCAATGGCTGGTGTCATAACTGATCACATGTTCAGCATTATAGCAGTTGAAGAATCATTAGAGGCCAAGATGGCGGCTTCCTTGACTGAAAACGATAGAAGGGTTTACTTCCACTTTAAGGCTAGGCAACTTGTATTTGTAGAATCAAAAGTTCCCATAAGTCATGGTCTCAATGATCTGACTCCAATACTAAAAAAAAAAAATTGGATTGGTTGCCATAGACTACAACTTTGTGTACAGTGATACCTTCAAAGTTTCATAGATAGTTAGGTTGAATAAAGACACCAGTCCAACCTGAGTGAGTGTCTACAATTGTCCTCATCCCTGTACATTGCACACTCATGTTGGTCCCTACCCTCAAGGAGCCCACAATCCAAGGCCCCCATTCATATCCTAGGGCCAATTTTGAACAGAAGCCAATTTACCTACCTGCATGTCTTTGGATTGTGGGAGGAAGCTGGAGTACCCGGAGGAAACACATGCAGGCACAGGGAGAACATGCAAACTCAAGGCAGGTAGTGTTGTGGTTGGGATTTGAACCAGTGACCCTTCTTACTGCTAGGTGAGAGGGCTACCCACTACACCACTGTGCCGCCCTACCTCTTGGCACTGTTTCATTAAGTAGCCCATATGTTTTCTTTATTGAATATACACTATTTTTCCATCCTCCTGGTAAAGAACAGTATACTACAGACTGACTAATTGGTAATTAAATGGCATTTGTGTTGATGAATAGTAAAAGTGACATTTTATGTGTGGAATTAGCTAATTGCACGTTCTCATCTCCCCGATATAATGGCAGAAGTCTTGTTGCAGCCAAAAGCTGTCTTGTTGGCGTGATTTCAGCTGATAAGGTAATCCTCGGTGGCAGAATGAGATTCTCAGGCCATACCTGGAGGCTTGCATCTAATATATCTTGTGTGTGTCCTCTTGTAACAGCTGTTCTCATGATTATATTAATGAGTTGATTTGTAGCTGGTATAAACGAAAATCGTGGTGTGCAGTCACTCTTCGGGATTTGCAGTTACCCCGGCACAGCTCTGATGTCTTGGAGGCCCTTCGCTTTTTTTTTTTGCTTAGACAGTTAAAAAAGTGCAAGTAAGGTCACAGATTTTAACAGTGAAACTGTTTTCCTGGCTTCCTCTCATGCTGTACGTTCTCTTATGCAACTTCCATCCCACACATCATTAGCCATTCACCGTCACTGAAGGCCGGAGGCAAAAGCAGGATTTATTAGGTGAAAGTAGGGTTACGTGCTGTGTGATGGGCATTAATATATTCCTCAAATCCACGAGCATTTCCTTCCTTTCCTCTCTCAAATTGATATAGTTAAACTGATATTTGTGCTGAATTAGACAGTTTCACAATAAAAAGTGTGGATCCATTGGCCACCCCACCTTGCCACTTAACAAGTATGTCAGGGCCAAAAAAAATAAAAAATTTAAATGATATACGCTATACTACCAAAAGTATTGGGACATCTGCCTTTACACGCACATGAACTTTAAACCCTCAAGGTTTTTCACCTTAACCACATCAATACCGGGCCATTAAACACCTTCCTGCCCAGACCAATTTTGAGTTTTCAGCGCTGTCGCACTTTGAATGACAATTGCGCGGTCATGCTATACTATACCCAAATGAAATCATTTTTTTCCCCACAAATAGAGCTTTCTTTTGGTGGTATTTGATCACCTCTACGGTTTTTATTTTTTGCTAAATAAATAAAAAAAGACCGAACATTTTGAAAAAAATAATTCTTTTTTTTGTTTCATTTTCAAAACTTTGTAAATAAGTAAGTTTTCTCCTTCACTGATGGGGCTGCACTGACGGGCACTGATAAGGCGGCACTGATGGGCACCAATGAGTTGGCATTGATGGGCACTGATAGGCGGCACTGATAGGTGGCACTGATAGGTGCCACAAATTGGCACTGATAGCTGGCACGGATTGGCATGGATAGGCGGCATGGATGGGCATGGATAGGGGGCACGGATGAGCATGGATGGGCACTGATAGACAGCATGGATGGGCACTGATAGTTGTATTATATTTTACTGATGGATGCCAATCAGTGCCAAACAATAATGCATGCCAATCAGTGATGCCCATTGTGGGCACTGATTGGCATCCATTGTGGGCACTGATTGATATCCATTGTGGGCACTGACTGGCATCCTTGGTGGTCTAGGGTGGCATATCTGGTGCTGGGCATCCCTGGAGGTCTGGTGGCGTCCCTGGTGGTCAAGTGTGGGCATCCTTGGGGGGCTGCACTGATGATCGATCAGAACAGACCCCCGTCAGAGGAGCAGCCGATCGGCTCTTCTCTACTCGCGTCTGACAAACGCGAGTGAGGAAAAGCCGATCAACGGCTCTTCCTAGTTACACTGTGATCAGCAGTGATTGGACACGGCTGATCCCATAGTAAAGAGTCTCTGTCGGAGACTCTTTACCGAGATCGTAGTTGCGGGGTGTCAGACTGACACCCCGCAACAATCATCGCCGCGATGCATGCCCCCAGGGGCGCGCAGCAGCTTAAAATCCTGATGACGTCATATGATGCCCAGTCAGGATTTTGAAACCACTTTGCCACCTTCATTCTGCCATAGGGCGGGTGGCAAGTGGTTAATAGGTTCTATGCATTAAAGTGGAAGTAAACTCCCCTGTCGTTTTCAGCCAAGGAAGCTGCCATCTTTGCCTCTGTTTAATCTTCAACTGCTATGGTGCTGCACATGTGATTCGTTATGACACCAGCCATTGGATGGTTTGATAGTTTGGCTGAGAACACAGCCAAAGTGCAGTTAGCATTCCCGGCATGCCTTTTTTTTTTTTTTTACTTTTTAAATCGATGGGTTTACTTCCACTTTAAGGTGAAAGACCTTCAGTAGTGCAGCAGCCCCCCTTTTACTTACCTGAACCCGATCATTGCATCAACGGGATGGAGCCCAGCAGCTCCAGATGCTGCCTCAGGTCCTTATTGGATAGATTGATAGCAGCGGGAGCCATTGGCTCCCACTGCTGTCAATCATATCCAGTGACATGGGAGATGGGGCGGGGCTGATTCCTGCTGTCTATGTCAATGGACACAGCAGCAGGACTTGTGTGCACGCCTGCACGTGTGCCCCCATGGAAAGGGACTCTCTGTGGTGGCGTTTGAGAAGAGGAGGAGCCAAGAGTGCCGCATGGGGACCCCAGAAGAGGAGGATTGGGGCAAAACCCTTGCACAGAGGAGGTAAATATGACATGTTTGTTATTTAAAAAAAGAAACAAAAAACCTTTATAACCCCTTTAATGGCATCCCAGTTCTAGTCCGCAGGGTTCAATATTGAGTTGGCCCACCCTTTGCAGCTTCAACTCTTCTGGTAAGGCTGTGCTCAAGGTTTAGGTGTGTGTCTATGGGAATGTTGGACCATTATTCCAGAAAGTGCAGGTCAGGCACTGATGTTGGACGAGAAGGCCTGGCTCGCAATCCGCTCTAATACATCCCAAAGGTGTTCTATCGAGTAAAGGTCAGAACTCATCTTGCTTTGTGCACTGGTGCGCAGTCATGTTGGAACAGGAAGGGGCCACCCCCAAACTGTTCCCATAAAGTTGGGAGCATGAAATTGTCCAAAATGTCATGCTTTGCTGACCCCTTAAGAGTTCCCTTCACTGGAACTAAGGGCCCAAGCCCAACCCCTGAAAAACAACCCCCACACCATAACCCCCCCTCCACCAAATGATTTGGACCAGTGCACAAAGCAAGGTCCATTAAGATATGGAAGAGAGAGTTTGGGGTGGAGGAACTTGACTGGCCTGCACAGAGTTCTGACCTCAACCCCATAGAACACCTTTGGGATGAATTCGAGCGGAGACTGCGAGCCAGGCCTTCTTGTCCAACATCAGTGTCTGACCTCACAAATGCACTTCTTGAAGAATAGTCAAACATCCCCATAGACACACTCATAAACCTTGTGGACAGCCTTCCCAGAAGAGTTGAAGATGTTATAGCTGCAAAGGGAGGGCCAACTCAATATTGAACCCTACGGACTAAGACTGGGATGCCATTAAAGTTAATGTGTGTAAAGGCAGGTGTCCCAATACTTTTGGTAATATAGTATATAAGAGGGCTGTACTGGGAGTAATGCAAAGGTGGGCACAGCCTCCTTTTAATTTGTTTACATAGGTCGTTCAAACATAATATGTTGCTAGAGTAACTCTTCCTCTATATTAAATGTTCTTTTTCATTGCAGGTAAATAATAGATTCCAAGAAGAAGCATCATGCTGTCATTGAGTTCCCGATGAAGGAAGGGTACAGGCTGTCAGACATCAACAGAAGGCTAAAGAATGTTTACAGAGATGACATATTGAAAAGAGTCACTAATGACAAGATATTGCTCTTGTCCAGGGCTTGACAAATTTGCTTGGAATCTAGGAGCCAGCTAAAAAAGTTAGGAGCCAGGTCCGTAACGGCAATCCGGGCCTGTCCCTGGCCTGACATGGAGACAAGTGAGGGGAAGATAGCACGGCCCCCCCCACCTGTCTCCAAGTCATTGCCCATAGCTCTTAGAGGGACATTTTTTTTTTTTTTTTCAAATGACAATTTATTTTTATTTCATTTTTTTTTTTTCAAATGACAATTTTTTTTTATTTTTTTTAAATTGCATTTTAGTGTAAATATGAGATCTGAGGTCTCTCTGACCCCAGATCTCATATTTAAGAGGACCATGCTTTTTTCTATTACAAGGGATTTTTACATTCCTTGTAATAGGAATAAAAGTGACATTTTTTTTTTTAACCAGTTGCCGACCGCCGCACGCCGATGTACGTCGGTACAATGGCACGGGCAGGCATAAGGACATACATGTACGTCCCTTGCCTCCCGCGGGTCGGGGGCCCGATCGGGCCCCCGCCCGGTGCCTGCGGCGGTCGGAATTCGTACGGGAGCGATCCCGGACGAGGGGACGGCCATTCATTCATGGCCACCCCCTCGCGATCGCTCCCGACGAATAGAAATCCCCGGTGACATCACTTCCTCTCCTGTAATGTAAACACAGGAGAGGAAGTGATGTATTCTCTCCTCCGTGTCGGTATTTTTCGTTCCGACACGGAGGAGAGCGGATCAGTAAGTTGCACCAACACTCACACACACAGTAGAACATGCCAGGCACACTCACACCCCCCCTTTACCCCCCGATCACCCCCCCAATTACCCCTGCCCCCCAGTCACAGTGACACCAATGTCATTTTTTTTTTTTTTTTTTTGCATTGGTGTCATTTGTGACTGTAATAACTGTTAGGGCAGTTAGAGTTAGCCCCCTTTAGTTCTAATGTACCCCCCTAACCCCCCCAATAAAGGTTTAACCCCGTGATCACCCCCCGTCGCCAGTGTCACTAAGGCTGGGTTCACATTGCAGCGGTTTATGAGAACGAATGTGATTCGCACCGCACTGCAGTGCAAATCACATCCGATCTCTGTGCGATTCGAGTTCAGCCATTCGCCGCACCCGCCACACCCGCCGCACCCGCCGCAAATTCGCACGGGACCCTTTTTTTGGCCCGCAGCAGAATCGGATCGCATGGGTGTTCACACCATGCGATCCGAGTTTGCAGATCGCACTGCGATATGCGAACTGATCTGGGGGTGTCAGTAACATTTCACTGACACTCCCAGCAGTTCGCATAGGGCAGTGTGAACTGCCGCCGGGAGGCATGCGATGCGGGAACCCGCCGCGGATTCGCGGCGTTTCCGCATCGCTCCAGTGTGAACCCAGCCTAATAAGCGATCATTTTTCTGATCGCCGTATTAGTGTCACAGGTGACGCTAGTTAGGCAGGTAGGTATTTAGGTTCGCCGCAGCTTTTTATAGCGCCAGGGACCCCCATATACTACCGCATAAAGCCCCCTGATTGCCCCCTAGTTAACCCTTTCACCAGTGATCACCATATAACTGTTACAGGTGACGCTGGTTGGTTAGTTATTTTTTTATAGTTTCAGGGCACCCGCCATTTATTACCTAATAAAGGTTTAACCCCCTGATCACCCGGCGGGTGTCATTTGTGACTAATAACTGTTAGGGCAGTTAGGGTTAGCCCCCTTTAGTTCTAAGGTACCCCCCTAACCCCCCCAATAAAGGTTTAACCCCGTGATCACCCCCCGTCGCCAGTGTCACTAAGGCTGGGTTCACATTGCAGCGGTTTATGAGAACGGATGTGATTCGCACCGCACTGCAGTGCAAATCACATCCGATCTCTGTGCGATTCGAGTTCAGCCATTCGCCGCACCCGCCGCAAATTCGCACGGGACCCTTTTTTTGGCCCGCAGCAGAATCGGATCGCATGGGTGTTCACACCATGCGATCCCGTTTGCAGATCGCACTGCGATATGCGAACTGATCTGGGGGTGTCAGTAACATTTCACTGACACTCCCAGCAGTTCGCATAGGGCAGTGTGAACTGCCGCCGGGAGGCATGCGATGCGGGAACCCGCCGCGCATTCGTGGCGTTCCCGCATCGCTCCAGTGTGAACCCAGCCTAATAAGCGATCGTTTTTCTGATCGCTGTATTAGTGTCACAGGTGACGCTAGTTAGGCAGGTAGGTATTTAGGTTCGCTGCAGCTTTTTATAGCGCCAGGGACCCCCATATACTACCGCATAAAGCCCCCTGATTGCCCCCTAGTTAACCCTTTCACCAGTGATCACCATATAACTGTTACAGGTGACGCTGGTTGGTTAGTTATTTTTTTATAGTTTCAGGGCACCCGCCATTTATTACCTAGTCTCACTAGTGTACCCCTAAATTTAGGGGTGTCTACTTTCCAAAATGGGGTCATTTGGGGGGGGTTTGTGCCATCTTGGCATTTTATGGCCTTCAAAACTGTAACGCCCTTAGAAAGCCTGAAGGCGGTGCTTGGTTTTCGGGGCCCCGTACGCGGCTAGGCTCCCAAAAAGTCCCACATATGTGGTATCCCCATACTCAGGAGAAGCAGCAGAATTTATTTTGGGGTGTCATTTCACATATGCCCATGGCATGCGTGAGCAATATATCATTTAGTGACAACTTTGTGAAAAAAAAAAAAAAAAAAAAAAAGTTTGTAATTTTCCCGCAACTTGTGGCAAAATATAAAATATTCCATGGACTCAACATGCCTCTCAGCAAATAGCTTGGGGTGTCTACTTTCTAAAATGGGGTCATTTGTGGGGGTTTTGTGCCATCTTGGCATTTTATGGCCTTCAAAACTGTAATAGGTAGTGAGGAGTGAAATCAAAAAATTACGCCCTTAGAAAGCCTGAAGGCGGTGCTTGGTTTTCGGGGCCCCGTACGCGGCTAGGCTCCCAAAAAGTCCCACATATGTGGTATCCCCGTACTCAGGAGAAGCAGCAGAATTTATTTTGGGGTGTCATTTCACATATGCCCATGGCATGCATGAGCAATATATCATTTAGTGACAACTTTGTTAAAAAAAAAAAAAAAAAAAAAAAAGTTTGTAATTTTCCCGCAACTTGTGGCAAAATATAAAATATTCCATGAACTCAACATGCCTCTCAGCAAATAGCTTGGGGTGTCTACTTTCTAAAATGGGGTCATTTGTGGGGGTTTTGTGCCATCTTGGCATTTTATGGCCTTCAAAACTGTAATAGGTAGTGAGAAGTGAACTCAAAAATTTACGCCCTTAGAAAGCCTGAAGGCGGTGCTTGGTTTTCGGGGCCCCGTACGCGGCTAGGCTCCCAAAAAGTCCCACATATGTGGTATCCCCATACTCAGGAGAAGCAGCAGAATTTATTTTGGGGTGTCATTTCACATACGCCCATAGCATGTGTGAGCAATATATCATTTAGTGACAACTTTGTGTAAAAAAAAAAAAAAAATTTTTTTTTTGTCATTATTCAATCGCTTGAGGCAAAAAAATAAAATATTCAATGGGCTCAACATGCCTCTTATCAATTTCCTTAGGGGGTCTACTTTCCAAAATGGGGTCATTTGGGGGGGTTTTGTACTGCCCTGCCATTTTAGCACCTCAAGAAATGAGATAGGCAGTCGTAAACTAAAAGCTGCGTAAATTCCAGAAAACGTACCTTAGTTTGTAGATGTGACAACTTTTGCGCAAACCAATAAATATACAATTATTGACTTTTTTTTTACCAAAGACATGTGGCTGAATACATTTTGGCCTAAATGTATGACTAAAATTGAGTTTATTGGATTTTTCTAATAACAAAAAGTAGAAAATATCATTTTTTTTCAAAATTTGCGGTCTTTTTACGTTTATATCGCAAAAAATAAAAATCGCAGAGGCAATCAAATACCATCAAAAGAAAGCTCTATTTGTGGGAAGAAAAGGACGCAAATTTTGTTTGGGTACAACATTGCATGACCGCGCAATTACCAGTTAAAGCAGCGCAGTGCCAAAGTGTAAAAAGACCTCTGGTCATTTACCAGCAAAATGGTCCGGTCTGAAAGTGGTTAAAAGAACAGTGAAAAAATAAAAAATAAAAAGTTAAAATAAGATTTTTTTTTTTTTTAAATGCGCCCTGTTCCGCCAAGCTTGCGTGCAGAAGCGAACACATACGTGAGTAGCACTCGCATAGGAAAGCGGTGTTCAAACCACACGTGAGGTATTGCCGCGATCGGTAGAGCGAGAGCAATAATTCTAGCCCTAGACCTCCTCTGTAACTCAAAACATGCAACCTGTAGAATTTTTTAAACGTCGCCTATGGAGATTTTAAAGGGTAAAAGTTTGTCGCCATTCCATGAGCAGACGCAATTTTGAAGCATGACATGTTGGGTATCAATTTACTCGGCGTAACATTATTTTTCACAATATAAAAAAAAAAATTGGGCTAACTTTACTGTTGTCTTATTTTTTTAATTAAATAAATAATTTTTCCCCAAAAAAGTGCGTTTGTAAGTCCGCTGCACAAATACAGTGTGACAGACAGTATTGCAATGACCACCATTTTATTCTCTAGGTTGTTAGAATAAAAAATATATATATAATGTTTAGGGGTTCTAAGTAAAGGGGAGGAGATGGGCGGGGAGTGAAAGCTCCATTAGCATTGCTGGCTGTCATACCACAGCCACCACTAGAGGGCACCAGATTCCAGAAGGAAACATAGGACCGCAGAAGGCCTCAAAGCCGCGGCCTCAATTACCGGCCGGCGGTGGCACAGCCCGAGGCAATCACACTGGGGGGTGCACGGAGACAGGATACCCCCAGCTGTGCTGCTCCAGGTCGCTAATTCTAGTCGCAAATGCGACCTGGCGCCCGGGGTTTGTTGAGCCCTGCTCTTGTCAATGTTGTCATCCAGGTAAACATTCTGTAGCATTCTTTTGACAGTATTCAGTCCTGTCACTGTGGAGTTGGTCAGCAAAAAAACACAGGGTTTGCACTTTTGCTGATTGCAGGACTAAGGAACATTGTTTTTGAGAGGAGAAAATTGCCCTTACAACGTTCTCTGGGTTTTGGTATTCCTGGGTGGGGCTCCATATTTTGGAGAGTCCATAGTGTCTTGGGAGTGACGGAATCTCCAACCCAGTGTGCGAGTTTTGTGGATGACTAGTAGGGTGTGTTGTGTGCTCATGTGTACACAACCCTTATGTAGCACTGATTCCCGAAGGAGCAGTTGAATTTGTTTGGGCCTGCACTCTGCTAGTGAACCCTCACTGACTCGGCTCAGTCCCCTTGACACAGCTGTGGTGCAATGTTGGTGTGGAGCTAATGGTAAGGTGACCAGATTTTTAAAATGAAATCCGGGGACATTTTTTTTGTTTTTTACTAGTAATGGTAGCAATCAGCATTCTCTGCCCATCGCCTCTGCCTCACAGCCTGTCAAGTCTTGCTCTCTTGGCCCCGGCTACTACTGGGTGGGGAGCGGAGGAAGATCACTCCGCCAGGGAAGGCAAGGAGATAAGCAGGTAGGTGGCTGAGCCAAGGCCGAACAACATGCGAGCAGAGCTGGATGGGCACCCGAAACTGAAGAAATATTCCCTCAGCTCTGACCAGAACATGATCATCAGAAAGGGGCACAGATAATGGAAAAAAATACACTCCACTGACTGTCTTTGAAATTGCCCCAACCCCTGTTCAAATCCAATCCGGGGACAAAACCGGGGACAGACTTGGTCCGGGGACAGTGTCCTCAATCCGGGGACTGTCCCCGGAAACCGGGGATGTCTGGTCACCCTAGCTAATGGTGAAGGACAACCTCACAATATAATAACAGTATACCTCTGTTTTTACCTGGGTATCCGATGGCTCCACCTGCTGGAGAAAAAGGAACAACACTCCACACCAAAGTACTTAACCAGGAACGTATATTTACTGGAACTTGTATTGAGTAAAGTAAAATGGTAAGTACAATATTTGCACTGTCACATAAACATAATGTAACAGCACAGTAGGTATACACAACAGATTATACCTGTACAGTTGTCTTCAATGACCCCTTAGAATGCGGCTCCAATTGGGACTAGTGCTCAGAGGGACTATACCTTACTCTGGGCACCTTCCCACTTCTAGCACACCCCAGTAGCTATAGAAATGCAGGATCAATAATGAATTACAACACAATCCCTAGAGAGCCCCCCCCCCCCCCACTTTAATACGATGCAAGACCTTGCAATAAAGGATGCAGTCTTTGATCTTCTTTTCTTCTGCTAGCTATAGTTGTTGTAACAGTTGCAATCCAACAGTAATCCGTCAGTGGAACAACAAATCTTAGAACTGTTCCTGTAGCGTGATACACTTGTAATTTTCTCTGGTGTAATGCAGTGCTAATAGTATTGTGATGAATAGGCTTGAGGCCTGCTTAAACTCAGTCTGTCTTTTAGAGTCTCCTCTGTGGGACCACAAGTCCCAGCAACACTGTGTTAAAATCTAGGTGTATGCAAGTGCGTAAGAAACTGTGGGCAACAGCCCTCTCACCAAACTGGGTCTGAAGAATAAGTCATCTCCACTCCGCTGGTCTCAGTCCATTTGCTGTGGGCCACGCTGTTCAGCTTCACAAGATCACCAGGAGCTCTTAGTCACCTCCATCAGGGTGCCTCTGGATCCTTCCCGATCCGACCACACCGCTATCCCAGCACGCTGTGGTGTGAAGTGCTCCTCTGGCTTTAGATTGCTGCTCTGCAGGCTGCAGTTCTCTGGAGACCTCCTCACAGGTCCTCACAGGTAGGCCGTGTGTCCAAAAGAGAAAGAAAATGGCTGTGCGGGCCTTTTTATAGCCTACCTAGCATGCCGTTCAGTAGAGGGTGATCATGGGTAGGTCACCTGGCATTCTGGGTAGATAAGGTCAAATAATAAAAATAAATACAGTCACTTCCTGTTATCTTTCCAACACCATGAAAAGGAAAATAACTAAAGTCCATTTCCAGTTTTGGTCACTAGATGGCGCCAAATACTAACGAATAACATTGTCCATAGGTTTACATTGTATTCACTTTAACATTGCATAAGTAGGCAAAAAATGTCAGCGCTACACTTATAATGGAGGTTTAGGAATACCTCAGGGCTCCACCCAAGAAAGACAGGATGTCTCCTATAGAAGTCAGAGAGGCTGCATGTGTCAGCCAGAGCATGATTGGCTGCAAGAGACAGATAACTGCCTGAGGACTAAGGCCAGAGAGGAACTGTGGGCGTTAGATTGAAGTCATCTACATTAAAGAACCTATGGTCTGGGTGACCAGTGTAGAGGCAATTCAGTTTGCATTGTGCGCTTTACAAGTATTTCATTCATTCATTCATTCATTCAAAGAGCAGAGGTACGAAGAATAAAGGCTAAGTGAGAACTTAAGAGCCAGGTGGGCTAGCATTTTTCATTTGTACATATTTCTGAAGAAGAACCCCTGTGTGGGAAACCTTTTGAAAGTGGTCTGATTTTCGTATATGTGTTCCTGAAATTTTGCCCAAGTATTGTGTGACAAAATTGTATCAGTCACCATTTTATCCTCTAGGGCCGCCATTCTCAACCAGGGTTCCGTGGAACCCTGGGGTTCCTCCAGAGGTTCCTAGGGGTTCCTTGAGCTGTGGCTGATGAACCACCTATTGGATGATGCCTACAGAGTTCAAGGTTCAGCACCACTTAGCAAAGCCAGTAGCATGACACCAAATATCTTTTTAGCTGTCTTTAAAGTGGTTACAACCAACTTTGACCTACAGGTAAGCCTAGATTAAGGCTTACCTGTAGGTCCATAAAATATCTCCTAAACCTACACGGTTTAGGAGATATTTGCAGAAAGACAGGCACCGCTGTCTACAGCGCATGCTGCGTAGACAGCGGCGCGCAGGCGCACTGAGCGCGCCGCGGCCAACGGCGATATGCCACGAGTGCGCATGCGCGGGAGTGACGTCATCGCGACTTCGCCGAATGACAGCAGTGGAGCAGCGAGACCCACCGAGAAGATGGATGTGCCGGACTACAGGGGACAGCCGTGACTTTGCTGGCTCCTGTGTCAGGTAAGTGACACATAAAGAGAAGCACGGATTAAGAATGCAATGATATAAGGAGTGCTGGACATGACAGTGTGGATGAGGGACACAGAGGGTTAAGCTTTATGGGTGGAGTTCAGGAAAAGGTTTGCAGGAAACAAGTTCAGTGTAGGGGAGGGGTCACATAAAAGGGAGAGGTGTGGCTTTAAGGAATCATTCGGAGCCCAGTGTGACACAGAGGAGGCAGTTTTTTCGCTGCTCCTCTGCTATGGCGGACCTCGAGGGACTCTTCGCGCGGCTGCGACGGGCGGCGGAGGTGCACGGTGCGGACTGGCTGCGGGAACGTGTGGGTGACCTGACGGACGGCGATGTGGACGGCGGCGGGACAGGTGAGGTTCCACTGCGCGCGCGGAGGTCTCGGCCTCCGGCGCGTTTTTCTCCTGGGCCTACTCCTCGGCCGCCTCGTGACTCCCGGAGCCCGGGGGTGGACCGATCGGTCCCCCCGGCAAAACGGCAGGTTATCGGCTCCCCCCGGTCCGGGCGGTCATTACGCCGCCGAACGGAGGGGGGCGGGGCTTCACGGCCGCATGGAAATGGCGCCGGGACCGCACGGGGCCCGGTGGAGGTGGGGGGGAGTGTGGATGGCTCTGGGTCAGCAGGCCAAGGGGGGGGGGGTGCACGTGGCGGGGGATCTGCGGCAGGCTGGGTCTGGGGCCAGCATCCGCGCGGTGGGGGGGAAGGGGGCGCTCCGGGGGGGTCGCATGCCGGAGGGGGGGGAGGGTGGGTCGCAGAAGGCTGCCAAGGTGCCTGGCAGGGCTGGTTTTAGACGCCGGCATGCCGGGGGCGGCGGGGGGAGGAGGACATTGCCTGCAGTCCCGGATCGCAGGGACCGGATGGACCGCGCGGAGCACAGGGGGATTGCCGCGTCCCCGGTGCGCGTTGGAGGGGTCGGTTCGGAGAGCGAGCTGTCCCAGGAGGAGGAGGGGTCCTTTTCTACACCCGGACCGGTACCGGTCGCCGGGCCCCTGGGGGCCCGGGTAAGTTGCGGGAGTCTACATTGCTGGCGGATGCCTTGCGGGATCTGATGGGGGTGGCGCAGGGGGGTGCGGTGCCCACGGGATCCCGGGACGTTTTGGGGGGGGTTGCGGCAGGTTCAGCGCAGGGGGCGGGGCCTGTGGCCCCGGGGGGGCCGTCAGGTCAGTTGCAGGAGCTGTTGGGGGGGCTGCAGGCCCTGGTTGGTAAGTTTGCTGGGGGCTCCGGGTCGCCTCAGGTGGCCCCCTGGATGGGTACTGTGGGGGGGGCCGGGGGGGCGGAGGTCATTCCTGCGCGGGATGCACCGCCTGCTGCGGTGTCGGGGAGCACGGATGCGGGGGCTGTGGGCTCGGGGGTCCCCCCGGTGCCCGCGGACCCGGGGGCGCGGTCTGACCTGGTTAGGATCGCGGATGCTGCCCGGTGCGAAGTCTATGTTTGTTTCGAAGGCCCATTGGGGGCGCATTTGAAGCAGGAGGTGCGGGACAAGATCGGCAAGGGTGAGTATGTGGAGATTTTCTCCTTGCTCCCCCTCGAGAAATTTAATTTGGACAGGGTGAAGCCGGACAGTTCCAAGAAGGACGACGAGGAAAAACGTAGGTATCGGCTGATCCCGCGCACATTTGCAAATTGGCTTCAGGCGTTCGCTATATTGGCTAGCGTGATAGGGGAAAAGAACCCCGAGCATTGCTCGGCGTTATTTTGTTACCTGGACGCGATTGGGGAGGCTCACCGAGTGTATGGAGGGCTGGCTTGGCTGCGCTATGATGAGCAGTTCCGTCAGCGTAAGGCAGTGCGGGCTGACCTGCGGTGGGATCACAAGGACATAAGCCTCTGGATGAGGCTTATGTCTGCTCCGCGGGCCCCCACTCCGTTTCTTCAGGGGGGGGCCGGGAGTGCGTCTTCCTCGGGACTGCCGGCCGGAAAGAAGTGGGGGGTGTGCTGGCCCTTTAATGAAGGGGCTTGTAAATTCGGAGGCGCGTGCCGCTTCAAGCATGAGTGCTCTGGGTGCGGCGGCACCCACCCCCTGTCTCGCTGTTTCAAAAAAGGTCAGCGTGCCAGTGCCGCCGGTCACAAAAGGGATGACGCCGGTGAACCTGGGAAGGATGCTTCCTTTCCTAAATAGGTATCCGGATGGAGCGGCGGCGCGTGGGTTAATTCTGGGTTTTCGGGACGGTTTTAGGATTCCCTGTTCTTTGGGAGGGGTGCCGCCGTTGGCCAGGAATTTGCGATCGGCTTTAGATCACCCGGGGGTTGTGGATGACAAATTGGGTAAAGAGGTGGCGCTGGGCCGGATGGGTGGTCCTTTCGAAGTGCAGCCGTGGGGGGACCTGGTGGTCTCCCCGTTGGGTGTAGTTCCTAAGAAGGAGCCGGGGAAGTTTCGCTTGATTCATCACCTGTCTTTTCCGAAAGGGGGGTCGGTCAATGATTTCATTGACCCGGAGGCGTGTACGGTTTCCTACACGTCTTTTGACGCGGCGGTACGGTGGGTCAGGCGGTATGGTCGTGGGGCTCTCATGGCCAAGGCGGATGTGGAATCGGCGTTTCGCCTTCTGCCGGTCCACCCGGACAGCTTCCGGCTGTTGGGATGCCATTGGCGGGGCAAGTTTTATGTGGACTTGTGCCTGCCCATGGGTTGTTCCATTTCATGCGCCTATTTTGAAGCTTTTAGTTCATTTTTGGAATGGGTGGTGAGAGATGTTTCGGGCCTGGAGTCGGTCATCCACTATTTGGATGACTTTCTGTGCGTGGGCCCGCCTGCCTCCAATGTGTGTGCGATTCTTCTGTCCACGTTGCAGCACATTGCGGGCAGGTTCGGGGTGCCGTTGGCGGGGGATAAGACGGAAGGCCCGGTGACGGAATTGAGTTTTTTGGGAATCGTGATTGATTCTATGGCAATGGAGTGTCGCTTGCCGGAGAATAAATTACTGGATCTGCAGGCGGAGTTGGCAGGCATGCAGGGCCGGCCGAAGGTTCAGCTTCGGGCCCTGCAGTCCCTGTTGGGCAAGCTGAATTTCGCTTGCCGGATCATCCCTATGGGCCGTGTGTTCTGCCGACGGCTGTCGGGGGCCACTGCCGGGGTAACCGCCCCTACCCACTTTGTGCGTTTGCGAAGGGAACACCGGGAGGACCTGCGGGCTTGGCATGAATTTTTGGAGTCGTATAATGGGCGGGCTATGTGGATGTCGGGGCCAGTGAGCAACTTCGATGTGGAGTTGGTTACTGACGCGGCTGGCTCAACGGGTTATGGGGCATTTTTCCGGGGTCGGTGGAGTGCGGAACCTTGGCCACGCTCATGGGAGGTTGCGGGGTTGTTGGGCAATTTGGTTTTGCTAGAATTGTTCCCGATAGTGGTGGCATTGGAGCTGTGGGGGGCGGAGTTTCGTAATTTGAAGTTGCGCATCAATTGCGATAACATGGGGGTGGTCCAGGTCCTCAATCGGATGACTGCTTCCTCCCCCCCGGTCATCCGGCTGCTGCGACACCTGGTCTTTCGCTGTTTGCGGCTCAATGTTTACGTTTATGCTGTGCACATACCTGGGGTGGAGAATTCTTTGGCTGACTCGCTCTCTCGTTTTCAGTGGGACAAGTTCCGGCAGCTGGCGCCGGAAGCGGAGGAGTCGGGGGCGCCATGCCCCGGGTGGATGTGGGAACTTCCCTTGGAATCGCCGCAGGTTGGTTAAAAAGGTCGTTGAGTGAAGCTACATGGTCCGCTTATTCTAGAGTGTGGGCGGAATGGTGGGCGTTCCTGCGGGAGGTTGGAGTGGCTGGTCGGGGCTCCGACCGGCGCTGGGTGGTATTGTACTGGGTGGCCCGGAACATTGAGACGGGCCTGTCTCCCGCGTCTATTGAGCGGAAGCTGGCGGGGTTGGCCTTTTTGTTCAAACTGTGGGGGGAGCCGGACGGGACGAAGGATTTTTGGGTTAGGCAAACGTTAAAAGGGTACAGGAGGGATTGGAAGGGTAGGGATGCGCGCCGGCCGGTGTCATTAGACAATTTGGTGGCAATTTGTTCTCGGCTGGCGGACGTTTGCTCGTCTGTTTACGAGACCGTTCTGTTTACGGCAGCGTTTTCGTTGGCGTTTTATGGGGCTTTTAGGATTGGGGAGTTGGTGTGTCGCTCAAAACGGGTGGCTGGGGGTCTGTTGGATCAGGATGTGCAGGTGGTTGCGGATCGGGTGAGTATACGGTTGCGTAGGTCTAAGACTGATCAACGGGGCAGGGGAGTGGCGATTACGCTGCTCGCCCTGCCGGGCTCGGTAGTGTGCCCGGTGGCGGCGGTACGGGCTTTCCGGGCGGTACGGCCTGTGGGGGCGGGCCCCTTTTTGGTGCACGAGGGGGGCTCTTTTCTATCCCGTTTTCAATTTGTGTCGGTCTTTCGGCAATGCCTGAGGGCGGTGGGTTTGGATGAGCGGGACTACGCGTCCCACTCTTTTCGGATTGGGGCGGCCACGGAAGCGGCTCGATGTGGGCTGGAGGAGGCGGTGGTTCGCCGGATTGGTAGATGGGAGTCCCGGAGGTTCCGGTCCTATGTCCGGCCGCAGTTGCTACTGGGGTAAGGAGGGTGCGGCTGGGGGTTGTTTGCTGTGGGATTTATGGGGGGGAGGACTGTGCTTGTAACATTCCTTTGGTTGTTGTGTTATTTCTCTTGTTTTCATTCCAGATGGAGGTTCTCAACGCCTCGTTTGGATCCTGGGGCATTCGTACGTCTGCTGGGGGGCCAGGAGAGGTGATTCTCTACCAGCAGGCAGGCAATTGGGTATCCCCAGGGAGGTAGCGAGGGTGATGTGGTTGGGTTTCCCGGGCATGAGGTGGGAGCGTGTCATGAGGGAGGTGGAGCGCTTCGCTTTGAGGGATAGGCCCCCGGATGTGCTGGTTGTTCATGCGGGGGGCAATGACCTGGGAGTTCGGAAAGTGAAGGACATTTTGGCGGATATCAAGGCTGATGTGTTGCGCATGCGAGTCCTGTTCCCGGGCACCATTTTGGTGTGGTCGGACATTGTGGCCAGAACGGTGTGGCGGGGGGCCAGGTCTTTAGCCAGCCTCGAGAAAACTAGGATTAGGGTTAATAAGGTTGTTGGGCGGTTTGTAGTGCAGAACGGGGGCATTGTGGTAAGACACAGGGAATTGGAGGTGAATGTAGGGCTTTATCTTAGGCGGGACTGCGTTCATCTATCGGATGTGGGGATTGACCTCTGGTCCTTTGGCTTACAGGAGGGCATACAGAAAGCTCTTCGGGTGTGGGGCGGCCCTCAAGGTTGAGGGGGTCACCCTTTCGGGCTGTGGCGGTGTGTTTTCTGGTGGTTTCTGACGGTAGACAGGTACTCAGAAGGGATCTGAGGGTGTGGGGGGCTCATCTAACGATCGGCCCCTCTGGGTATTCCTGAACGTTGGAGGGAATACGGTTATGTTCACTGGCGGAAGTTGTCTCCGACCGGTCACAGGTGGAGGCCTTTGGGAAGTTGGTCAGGTGTACCGCAGTGATTAGGTATTGGTTTAAGTGTGGTCACCGTCAGAGATCACCAGAATGGGCAGTTAATGTTAATTAAAATGTGGTTTAATGTTAATAAAGTTATTTATATTTATATTTATATTTATATATTTATATATATTTATATATTTATATATTTTCATATTTACAAGTTATTGGAGTAATTTTGAGTTATGTTTAATAAAGGCTGTTGTGGCCAGTTTACTCCAACCTATGGTGTGGTCTCGTTTCTAATAGATAAGGAATAGTATAAGGGGAACATTCAGACTACACTAGTCAAGAGAAGCACGGATTAAGAATGCAATGATATAAGGAGTGCTGGACATGACAGTGTGGATGAGGGACACAGAGGGTTAAGCTTTATGGGTGGAGTTCAGGAAAAGGTTTGCAGGAAACAAGTTCAGTGTAGGGGAGGGGTCACATAAAAGGGAGAGGTGTGGCTTTAAGGAATCATTCGGAGCCCAGTGTGACACAGAGGAGGCAGTTTTTCCCACCCTCCCGCCCTATTGTTATGTGTTTGTTTTGTGGTGTTTTGTTGCTGGTCTTTTTCTTCTTTTTCAGGTTCATCGGTTGTCACGGCAGCTGAAAGTTTTTCTTGTTGGCGGTGTGTTTTCTGGTGGTTTCTGACGGTAGACAGGTACTCAGAAGGGATCTGAGGGTGTGGGGGGCTCATCTAACGATCGGCCCCTCTGGGTATTCCTGAACGTTGGAGGGAATACGGTTATGTTCACTGGCGGAAGTTGTCTCCGACCGGTCACAGGTGGAGGCCTTTGGGAAGTTGGTCAGGTGTACCGCAGTGATTGGGTATTGGTTTAAGTGTGGTCACCGTCAGAGATCACCAGAATGGGCAGTTAATGTTAATTAAAATGTGGTTTAATGTTAATAAAGTTATTTATATTTATATTTATATTTATATATTTATATATATTTATATATTTATATATTTTCATATTTACAAGTTATTGGAGTAATTTTGAGTTATGTTTAATAAAGGCTGTTGTGGCCAGTTTACTCCAACCTATGGTGTGGTCTCGTTTCTAATAGATAAGGAATAGTATAAGGGGAACATTCAGACTACACTAGTCATGGACTACTATGCGATGCATAGTAGTCCATTATGCTTTGCCTTTGCAGGGAATGAAAGAGGAAGTAAACTCATCAGGGTTTACTTCCTCTTTAAGGGTGGCATTCTGAACACCACTTTAAGGGGGACATTCTTCCTATTGACCACCAATATAAGGAGCATTGTTCTTATTGAGCCCTGATGATTTGGTTTTAGTAAGGGTTCCTCGAGACATGAAAATTATTTTTGGGGTTCCTCTAGGGTTAAAAGGTTGAGAAAGCTCTAGGACCTCTGCTTTTGGAAAATAAATAATGTTTCAGGGTCTTAAGTAATTTTCTAGCAAAAAATGCACGTGTGTAAACAAATAAAAAAATTGCCTCGAACAGCAATGGATTAATCTGTGTCCTTATTTCTTCATTCCAAAATACCAGACGGTTTTGTATGTTGTTTGGTCTGAAGCTCTAGCTGTTGCACAGAGGATGATAGGAATTCTGGAATACTACAGGCAGTGACATATTCAACTAAAAAAGTTTGTAGACCAAACCCGTACAACCACAGCATGACACAATTCAAGGTCAGATCTGTGATCTTCAGGGTTGTCTATGTGGCATCATATGCGGCATGCTTTCAAGTGCTTTCAGGTAAAAAGCCTGTGTACTGGAGATGCTTTTGAGTTGCTTTTCTTTAAGCCACATAAAAGGTATAAAAGCAATATTAATACAGCAGAATATGACATGCTGCGTTTACAAAAAGTAATGTGACAGAATGTACAGCAAAAGTATGACCACCAAGTCAACATTGCTTTATACACTTCTAAATTCAAACACTGCCTTCTTAAGTTAAAATGTTCATGTCCACAAATTCTTGATTAACCTGTGACTACTGGTATAAAATCTTCTCCAGCTCCGGCCCTTACATGGATTCATCATTTACTTCAGTGGGTCGAGGCTGTCACGGATGGACCCCCTGGGGGGTATGTCACCATGTTGGCCTGGGCTTGAAATACAATACTACAGAGATCCGAAAGGACATCAGAGCCACTTCCTGCACCATCAGGCTCTATATTCTGTTTTATACAGTATCTAACAAAAGTGAGTACACCCGTCACATTTTTGTAAATATTTTATTATATCTTTTCAACACTGAAGAAATTACACTTTGCTACAATGTATAGTAGGGAGTGTATAGCTTGTATAACAGTATAAATTTGCTGTCCCCTCAAAATAACTCAACACACAGCCATTAATGTCTAAAAATGTCTGCAAAAGAAGTCAGGGAGAAAGGACACATTCTCATGTTCTCCAGCAGTTCGTTTGACAAGTTTCCGTGTCAGGTTGTGCTCTCCAACAGTCCTCTCGTGCATAGAAATGTGGGTCAGGCAGTCTCTTCCTACCTCGCCCTTCCTCTCTGAGGGAGACTGAGGGACTCTTCATAGGCCATCCTGCCTTTATGATCATCAAGTGGTCTCTGTAAATTGCTTTCCCCAGCCGCCATTCAAACTGTATGTCATCAAAGCGGGCCCAGGTCTCCTCACACTCTGGCACCCGCCAAAGGCATAGATATGTGCAAATTTCCCCAGATCAAGTCATCCTCCCACTCTCCCCGGGAGTGCTCAATGACGTCCCTGGTCTCGGGATGGACATTGGGATAGTCCAAACCCCACTCTTGAGCAACTCTGCTGGACCTCCCTCTGAAACTGGGAAAACCTAAGCAGTTCTCTAGGCTTTCTGTTTCCAGGTAGGACCCAAGCATCTGGGGACCTCTTGATCCACTGCCTGTATCCAGCTGCTCTGGTCTGGGTGGTGGAAGATCTGATATAGAAAAACTGTCTGCTACTGTCGGAGGTTCCTGTAGCTTCTTCAGTTTCCCCAGCAAAGTCTGGCTCCTCTCCTCCCTTGGATTGGATCTCCAGGGCCTGGGAACCTCCTGTCTCCCATCCCTCTTCCGAGCTACTTTCAGGAGAAGACCACTCTGCTAATCTTTCCAGGGACCCGAACTCCGCCAACAGTCTGGGGGATCCCTAATCAATGGCCCTGACCCCGCATTCAACTTCTGGTTCACCTGAGGGAGCACTTCCCTCCAGCACTGTCTTCATCCAGATAGGGATAGCAAGGGACATAGCAGCAGCCATCCTTTCAGGGGCATCTGGCTCCTGCATGACAGTACTTACAGTTACCAGGTCCCCAACCAGGCCGCAGGCCACAGCGGTCTTCTCTTCTCCTTTTTCACTATTGTTTGCAGGGGAGGCACCATGCTCAGACTCTACTCCTCCTTTCGCGTATTGAGTCCAGGCCTGCTCCAGCCTTCTGGGATGTTCCGGACACAGTCCTGAGTGCAGGTCCACATTGTAGTACTGTGGCTCCTGCTGGCTGGATGCAAGATGGGTGACCGGTTCGCCAAAATGACCGCACCGGATGTAGCCACTGACCACCGTGGTTGGTATCCGGCATTCTGGACATAGAAGGCACAGACGCTCCATCCCATTGATCCTCCTGAGGGAGAATCCCCTGTGATGCTCCAACCGGACACCAGTGTCAGCCAAGTGTCTGCTCCTGCAGATCAGGCAACCAGCTCAGCACTGGGTATACACGACCACCCTCCGCCATCTTGCCCCTCTGCTTCGGGGTGTCTGCTAGCAGGGAACACTGGGTCTCCTCTAGGTAATTGCACCGCTCCCCCCACTTTCAGACAAGCTGGCATCTGTGAAACTGATAGGCAGGCCCTTCCCCTGGCTTGCTGCTGTAACCCCTTGTTAGACAAACTGAAGTTTGCAGGCATGCTGAGACTAGCAGGACTTGTCCAAGCATGTTGCTCGGCAAAGCCTATGCCCAAGCAACTAGGAGCAAATGAACGCTGACTTTTCCAGTGGTTGCCTGTAGCAACAATGAGGTTTTTATCCTATGCCTCACTGAAGGGAACATTTGTAGCACAGTCCTGTCAGCAGGCACCCGCAGGCTGATCCCGATCATCCCGGGCAACAGTAGACACTCCCAGGCACACTTTACTGTCTAAAGTAGGAGTTTGAAGCAAAAGTTCAGAATGACCAATAGCAAAACTCTGCATGTATTTGCAATCCATGGGCATGGTCATCCGCCGTGGTTGCCACGGGTGACAGCACATGGTAAAACAGTTCCTGAGTTGCAGGTTTGACAAAAGTGTCTGTCCCAGCACCGGTTGGGGTAACTGGATAAGTAGGCAGCAATAAAGTTAAACTTCAAAGCAGCTCCCGCTGGTTGCTATGAGTAATGGCACTTGTTATGTAGTACTGAATAGCAGGTAGAGCACATAAGTCCTTCCCCAAGTTTAATTCCTCAACTGGTGGTGGAACAAAGCACAGTCCCCTGGCTCAATCAACTTCAGTTGCTAGGGGCAACAGCTGACAGTTTACCGGAGAACAGGTGGTCCTGGAACAAGCCCCCAAATGTAGCGGTACCCCCTTTGGAGCTTCTGAATATTGTGGCCCACCCCCTCAATAAAAATAAAAAAACAAAGTACACTGACTGTTCTATGTCTCAGAGTGTCCTTAATGCATAGGATGCATTAAGGTGAAAAAACATGAAAAAACACGAACCTTTACAACCCCTTTAATGTTTTTGGACATCTACACAACATCCAATTGACAGCTGCAACCTTTGTGACAACTACAGAGTCTGTGAGGGAACAATTTTCCTCCTAAGCCCCTGTACACACGGTCGGACATTCTGCCAACCAAATCCGTTGGATTTTGTCTGACGGATTGTGTCCGAAACTATTGCATACACACACAGTCGGACCAAGTTGTCGGATTTTGCGGTTGCCAAGAACACGGTGACGTAAGCCGTGTACGGCGGGACTAGAAAAGGGAAGTTCAGCACCACGTCCAGCACCCTTTGGGCCCCTTCTGCTGATCTCGTGTTAGTAGAAGTTTGGTGAGAGACGATTCGCGCTTTTTAGATTTGTGATTCAGATCGCTACTGCTCTTCGGATTGTGCTTGTCTTTGCGTATCTGATAATCAGTGCGTGCAGTCAGTAAATATTTGTTGATCATTGTGGACTATATCTTGGTATAGTACACTTTCAAAGGCATTTTTTATTGTCTGCTTGCTTCTGCTATTCAGGTCGTTCTTTCAGGCCTTGCTGTTTATCGGTGCTTTCTGGTGTCCGTTCTGACGAGCCGACCGTTTTCAAACCATGTTTCGTCTACGTACTCGTCGTAGAGTTTGTGCTGTGCAGGGGCTTCGTGTTGGGGTTGTTACTTTGACACAAGCCCGGTCCATGAACAGGGAGGGGAGGCGTTTGTGGACCAAGAATTGGTTGCGCCAGCGTGAACAGTTCTCGCACATGCCTTTGCTCCGTGAGATCCGCGAGAATAATCCTGATGATTTCAGGAATTATCTCCGGATGACGGACCCCGTTTTTCACCGTCTGCTGGCTTTGCTGACCCCTTATATCACCAGGCAGGATACCTGCATGCGGCAAGCCATCACTCCGGAACAGTGGCTCATCACCACGTTGCGCTACTTGGCGACTGGGAGAAGCCTTCAGGACCTCAAGTTCTCTACAGGCATCTCCCCCCAGGCTCTGGGGATCATTATTCCAGAGACCTGTTCTGCCATCATTCAGGTCCTGCAGAAGGACTATATGAAGGTAAGTTTTATCCTTTAACATCACGTTCTATGTATTTCATGATTGCTAATGTCTTGCATTTCTTTCCTCATTCCCTAAGTACCATCATTGCAATATGCTCTAATTCATATGCTCTGCCCCTTTGTCCTCAGGCATATTTGCCTCACTAACTTCCCCACCATGCTCTTCTTGGCCCATAAAACTATAGTCTAGTCACTTACCAATGTCTTTTGTCAGCTCCATAGTATTGCTTTCCCCTAAACACCCCCTAAAATGTCTACAAATGTGATGTGTGTGCTTCAATTCATGCGGAGTGACATTTTTTTTTGGGGTTGTTCCAAACTCATTAGGAACCCCCCCCCCCCCCCCCCCAGCTGCTAGCTCAGCTGATATCAATCCTCTATCTGCTGACTTTACCAAACCCAATGCACACTATACCTACCTTTTTGATGCTCACATTTATGGACAAATTCACCAAAGCATGTAGTGCAAGGGCCTGCCTCAATACTTTCAAATGCAATTTTTTTTTTTAACCTATTAATTATCTGGATATGTAATAGCAGAATGTCAAAAAGTGCTTCCATTTTGGTTTCTTTTTGGTATTATGACACTTCTTACCTGTCCGGTGGGCTGCCAATAGTGTAACTAAGGAGGGGCTTCCCAAAGTAGCACACATTATTTAGCCATTCAGCTCTCAATCAAGTAGAGAGGGTTACCTGTCCTAAACATCCCCCCCTAATTTTTTAGCAAGGGCCCAACATATGGGGGATATGGGGGGTGGGGAAGGGATGGGGGGTGGGGGAGGGATGGGGGGGGGTGATGACTCTCATAAGGGGACCTTAGACTTTAGGCTTTAAATACTCCGTTCCCAAAATGTTATACTACTTTTGACCAAAAATGTTGGTGTCTAATCTGCTTGCAATGTTGATTTGTCAAATTACTAATTTTTTGTTCTTGTTTCACTCCACAGTGTCCTTCAACGCCACAGGAATGGCAGACTGTGGCCTCCCACTTTGCCAGTCGTTGGGACTTTCCCAATTGTGGAGGAGCAATAGATGGGAAGCACGTCCGCATCATCCCACCACCCAACTCGGGGTCGTACTGTTATAATTATAAGGGGTTTCATAGTATCGTGATGTTGGCGGTGGTGTCTGCGACATATGACTTTTTGTATGTGGACGTGGGGCAAAATGGACGGATGTCGGATGGTGGAGTCTTCGCACGGATGGAGTTCTACTGGCATCTCCAGAGTGGCAGTCTGGGCTTTCCACCCCCAGAGGAGAATCAGGAAGGACTCCCGTGCGTCTTTGTCGCGGATGAGGTGTTTGCCCTGGCGAACCATCTGATGCGGCCTTTCTCCATGAGGACCCTCACCCCAGACCAGAGGATTTTTAATTTCCGCCTGTTCAGAGCCCGAAGAGTGGTGGAGAACACTTTTGGTATACTGGCCAGCCGGTTCCGCCTTTTTCTTACGCCTATTCACATGGCGGAATACAAACTGAATCACATAGTGCTGGCGTGCTGTGTTTTGCACAATTTTATGAAAAAAGTTTCTGTGAACTATGCGGTCTCAGTTGGCCAACAAGAAGCAGACTTGCTGGAAAATGAAGATAACCTCACGGGCCTTGAACATGCTCATCCTGGCTTGCCCCCCCAAAGCGCCTGTGAGGTTAGAACACAATACATGGACTACTTTGTGGGTAGGGGGCCATTGATATGCCAGACAATGTCTCAGCTGCATTTTAATAATACATTTTTTATCTGAAATTCCTTCATTTACTGCTTGGCTTGGTTTTAGGTGTCTCCTAGGTATATTTAGGTTTTTTCAAGTTGTGCCTTTCTCACCAACAGTGCAAACCCAAGTTCAGAGCGAGATGAGGGGACAGTCTCTTCTTCAGATAATGTTATTATGTTGTGGGTCTGCTACACACACACCTTGTTTTTGTAACTAATGTATGTAGCGCATTACTGACCAAAATCATGCTAATTTTCTGCACCATGGCAGGAAAATGGCATGATTGTCAAAATTTACACTTCACTGTGGGTGTTTTTTACTAAAGGCACATCCACTATGCACTACAAGTGCACTGCAAAAGTACACATGAAACTGCACTTGGAGTGCAAAGTGGAGTTGCCTTTATTAAATCACACTCCTTCTCAGCACAAACTTAAATTTTTGGTGCAAATAAATTTTTGGTGCAATGAAAAAGGAAGCCACACATTGTTGATAATTAAGCTTTTTAAACCAAGCACATTCACATGTGCGTTTCGAAAAGGTTTTTACAACAAACCAAGAAATTGTGTGTTTCAAAAACAGAGTTTAATCAAAATGTGGTTTACTTGGTGTTTTTTGTGTAAACAGGCATGTATCAAACCGTAAAATACAGAACACAGGAACTTACAAAGTTCAACTTTGAAAAGTGAACACAATATCAGACATGAGTATGTACAAACTGGGCTGATATTGCCTTCATCACATGGGGTGTCACCCCTGAAAATTCCAAATTTGGAAGATGCACACAGTGTGTCAACATGTGCTATCTCCCAATCATGGGGGATCAATTTACATGCTTTGGGGCTGCAACCCCTTCATCTCAGACACTTTACACAAAACACGTACATTGATCCCCCATGATGGGAGATAGCGCATGTTTACACACTCTGTGCATCTTCCAAATTTGGAATTTCGAGAAATACAAAATTTTTGTTTTAAAATATCAAAAATAAAACCCTATCTAGTTTTGTGTGTTTCACACTCTCCCCAAAACATCAATGATGTTCTTCATTCTATTTTTAACATCATTGATGTTTTGCTGTATATTTTCCAAATCCCGATTGCACCCCATTATCTCCCCAATCAGGATCTGGGCACTTTCACTGGTAAAACGGGAATCTTCTTCCACATCACCTACAAAACAAAGCAAAAAAACATACCATGTAATAAAAATATGGTGAGATACATTGATGAGCTTACCGGAAGCTGTGTTCTCCGACACTCACCTGTTGTGGTGACAATTTGCTCAACCTCCTTCCTCCTCCTCCTCCTGCTCCTCTATTTCTGCTTTTGGAAGTTGCCCTTCTTTGGGAGGGTTGCGGTCCCTGGTGTCCTCATACTTGCCGAGTATTCTCTCCCCTATGAGAATGGAAAAAAATAAAGAATTAGCACACAGAGGGCAGAATTAACAATATGAAACATTGTTTGGAAGTGTTGTCCAATTGTTTATTTTGGCCGAGCTTCAAGGTCATAACATTATTGGGGACACTGTGTTCAGCTAGAATACTTACCAGCAGAACGATGTTAGCTATGAACGAATGAAACCATGAACTTGAAAGGGGCCATTTTAAAATGCACAACATGAACTCAAAGCACATGGAGCAGGATGCAAGCAATAATAATCATATGAACACACAACTACTTACTTTTGTCAAGAACATGCTTGATCCTTAGGTACTGCTCGTGCTCCCTCAGTGTCAGGTCTGACCATCGTTTTCTCAGTTGATCCATGGATCGGCGTACCCCAAAATTCTTATGAAGACTCTTCACAACTTTATTCATGATCTTGGCCTTTCTGATATTTGAGTTTGGGTAAGGTCCATACTTCCCATCATAGTCGGTCCTGTTCAATATTTCCACCATCTCCAACATCTCTCCAAAAGACATATTTGAGGCCTTAAATCTTCTCTTCCTGGATCGGGACGTCTCAGGCTCTGGGCTTTCCTCACCCTCCTCCTCGTTAGTGGAACTATTATTAGTGCGCACCTGTGTTCTCTCCGCCATGTGCTCTCCCCACTGTGCCGGAAGCGAAGGGGCGGGGAATAGTCTAGAAAGAACGTCAGGGGCGGGTGGAGTTTCATGCATGCGCACTGTATATAAAACGCAACATGCCGGCAATTTTCTTTCTACTCCCCCCCACATAAGATGTACTCCAGATTGGACTATATCTTTGTCACGGCACCTCTACTAACGTCGGCAGTAGCCTCGGAGTTGAACCCCATGACATGGTCGGATCATGCCTCGGTCCAGCTCGACCTCACCCTCTCCTCCTCTACACCCAAAACCTGCCACTGGAGACTTAATGATTTTCTTCTCCGTGACCCGGTCACTGAAGCTCATTTGTCCCAAAGTTTAACCGACTTTTTTCAACTTAGTGAAGGATCTGTGCGGGATGTGTCCACCCTTTGGGAGGCTCACAAGGCCTTCTTCAGAGGACTATGTATTTCAGCCGGCTCCCGCCTTAAGCGAGACTCGGCTGCGCAGAGGCTAGACATTCTTTCGCAATTGCAAAAAGCTCTGCTCTTGTCCTCCCCTTCGGTGTCCCGTCTTCGCACAGTGACCTCCTTACGCGAAAGGTTAAAATCTTTAGATATGCATAAATGCTCTAAAGCCCTACTCTGGGCAAAACAGAAATTTTATGAGTTCGCCAACAAGCCTCACAGGATGTTGGTGAATAAGCTCAAGCCCCGCCCATTTCACTCCTATCCTGATCTCCTTATTCAGTCAGATGGCACTCCGACTTACTGTCCCTTAACAATGACTAAAGTTTTTGGTGCTTTCTACAAAAAATTATATAACTGCCTAACTTCCGATCCCAATCACGTTTTCTCTCAAGATAGCTTTAATGACTTTTGTACCTCTTTGAAATTGCCAGTGTTGTCCTCTTCACAGGTGGATACCCTTAATGCTGCCGTCACGCCAGAGGAATTGGCAGCGGTTGTAAAAGCACTCCCGCCCCATAAATCCCCAGGCCCAGACGGACTTCCCTATATTTATTATAAAACTTTCCTCCCGACTCTAAGCCCTCACTTGCTAAATCTTTTTTCCTCTTTACAGAAAGGTATAGTGCCTCATTCCCAGTTTCTACATGCGCACATAATGGTTATCCCGAAGCCGGGTAAATCCCCTACCCTACCGGATAATTACAGACCCATAGCCTTACTTAACTCCGATTATAAGATCTTCACCAAAATTTTAGCTAATAGACTTTCCTCGATGATTCCCGCCCTGGTCCACAACGATCAGGTGGGATTTGTCCTGGGTAGACGAGCCGGTGACAACACTAGACGTACCATCGACCTCATAGACCTGCTCGATAGGACATCCCGCCCTGCCATTATTTTAAGTTTAGACGCACAAAAAGCTTTCGACAGGCTGGGATGGCCTTACATGTTTGCCACGCTCCAGCGTTTTGGTTTTTCTGGTTCTTTCCTGTCAGCCCTGCAGGCCTTGTACTCGCTTCCCACGTCCCAGGTCCAATTGGCATCTTATAGATCCCCGCTCTTTACGCATAGTAATGGCACTAGACAGGGATGTCCCCTCTCCCCCCTGCTGTTTATATTATGCCTTGAGCCTATTGGCTGCAGCTATAAGGGAAGACCCGGACATAAGCGGAATCTCCCTCAGACTAAAGGAATACAAGTTGTCTCTTTTTGCCGACAACATCCTCCTCACCTTGACGAAACCTCACATCTCCCTTCCCAAACTTCATACCCTCCTGGATACATTCAGTAGACTCTCGGGATATAGGGTTAACACAACTAAAACTGAAGCGCTTCCCATTCACATTCCTCCCCCACTTCTAGCTTCTTTAAAAAATAAATTCCTCTACCATTGGTGCCCTGTCTCCCTCAAGTACCTTGGCATCAATTTAACCGCCACATATAATTCCTTATACGAAGCTAACTTTGTTTCTCTGATTGCGGAAACGCATAGCCTGCTCCGAGGCTGGTCAACATGCCCTTTATCCCTCATGGGTAGGATTAATGTATTAAAAATGGCCATACTCCCTAAGTTTTTATATCTCTTTGAAACGTTACCAATTGCTATTCCCATGCCTCAGCTTCGGAATATTCAACGGGCCTTCACTAAATTTATATGGGGGAATAAAATGCACAGAATCGCCCAGACAGTGGTCTTTGCTCCACGGTCCCATGGTGGGTTAGGAGCTCCTGATATAGTGAAGTATTTTTATGCGACTCATCTTTTGGCGGCTATCTCCTGGTCGTCGTATTTCGCTACCAGTAGATGGTCGGAACTAGAAATGAGTGTCGTCAGCCCTGTTCACCCTTGCTCCATGCTGTGGTCAGATCTGCCCTCCTCTATGGCTCAGCTTAGGCACATACTCCTTGGACCGATGCTATTTACTCTATCCATATGGAAAAAATGTCATAGGAAGTTCTCTCTCTCTTCTCCATGCTCACCCCTGTTGAATGTCATCTTCAACCCAGACTTGCCAGATAGTCTCTCTCTGAAGAATATGTTCCCTTGGTTCAGTTCGGGTATCTTCCAACTCCGCCACCTGGTGCACCCGATATCTCGTAAATTCCTATCCTTTCCAGAGCTTCAGAATAAATATGATATCCCGAACCAACTCCTTTTTTCATACCTCCAATTTAAACACTATTTTCATTCCAGATCTCCTGATCTGGCCTTGGTCAACCTTAGTGCCTTTGAAACTTTATGCTCCCAGGGTCCTTGCCAGAAAGGCCTAATATCCTCTATATACAGCATCCTTCACAATTCAATCTCCCCCACCGCGGAAGCCCACCTCTATATGAGGAGATGGGCCACTATTCTACAGACCCCCTTAACTCTTTCTCAATGGCAGGACGTTTGGATGTCCACTTCCAAAGTCTCTAGGTGTGTGGAGCAGAGAGAGACAGCTTATAAGATACTGATGTTTTGGTACAAAACCCCTGAAATGTTACACAAATATGATCCCTCCGTATCTAAGCTGTGTTGGAGGTGCCTACGAAATGAGGGCACTCATTATCATATTTTTTGGAGTTGCCCTTTGATTGTACCTTTTTGGTCTATGGTCCAATCCCTACTCCATACTGTGTTGGGGATTGATATCCCTTTGGACCCTAGGCATTATTTACTAGGCCTGCCTGTTGCGACGCTATCTAAATGCGCCAAGAAGCTGACAGCATATATCCTCCTAGCTGCCAAGAGAGTGATCCCTGTTCTCTGGTTGTCCTCCTCTCCCCCCACTCACTCACAGTTAGTTTCCGCTATTGCATACATACACAGGATGGAACGTATGACTGCTTTGGTACAGGACTCCCTACCTAAATTCTCTAAAATATGGGACGGTGGGACAACTCCATATTTAACCCTGAGGCAACACCCTGATGTGTAGATATGAGCTCTCAGGAAAGTTCCCCCATGGCTTATTCCCGGGATCCTAACTCTACGTCCCCTATATAAATTACAGCTTTTGGTTTAACTATGCATCTTTGTTTGCAAATCTGTGGTGTATCCTTTTTCCTTTCCCCCCAGTGTGATATATCAAGATATCAACATTTAATATCCCGCCTGCGGCGGTTTTTGCTGTTACACTTGCAATGTTAATTTTGATTGTATGTATCGGAAGCATAAATACTTTGTTCTGCAAAAGAATTATTTTTTCAATAAATATACATTTTAAAAAAACAAAAAAAAAAAAAACGCAACACGCGTGTGTCGTCCATACGATCGGTGAACAGAGGGAGAAGCTGACGCGATGAACGTGCAAACGAAGGTAAAATTTTGAACTTGGTACATCACTAGGCTACACTGCTTCTAGATTGAGGCCTGCATTAATGGAGTTTAGACTGACATTAGGGTTTGTCTTGTGTTGTGTCTTGCAGACATTATGGACGGCTTCAAGGACCATAACTTCCTCCCTCTGTTCATCGATAAATACAGAGACATGCCCATCCTGTGGCAAGCAACACACCCACTATATAGTAACAAACACAAGAGGCAGGCAGCAATGTTGCAACTGGTTGAGTTTGTGAAGCCGGTGGTCCCCAGGGCAGACGTCAACTATTTAAAAAAGAAAATTGGTAGCCTCAGGAGTACATATATGAGGGAGAGGACCAAGGTGCTGAAGTCCATGCAATCTGTAGCTTCAGCAGATGACGTTTATGTCCCCACCCATGGTATTATGACAGGATGCATTTTCTGGCAGACCAGGCTGAGGTCAGAGAATCCCTCTCTACTCTTCCTTCCACGCGTCCTTCTATGCTCCATTCCACACCCGATGAGTCTTCCGACGCCCAACCTGGGCCTTCCACTCAGGAAGAACTGGAGGAGCCCAGCTTGAGCCAGGTATAGTATTGTTGTACATATTTGTGGAGTCAAAATGAATGATGTTAACTTGATTTTTGCTCACTAATTGCTGAGTTTAGAAAGTGTTTCACATATCAATAGACAGTAGTGGCCAAAACCTTTGGGACAAGAAAGAACAATGCTGGGCTCAGAATGATAGTCTTTTCTATTGGTTAAAATTTTGCAACAGTGTTGATGTGAAAATTGTGTGTGTTTGATGAACCAAAAACTAAAACTATGTCCCTTTTTCATACACAGGAAGAACTCAGCCAGGAACAAGAGGGTGTGGAATGCAGCAGCCAGGAGGTGGCTGCGGAAAGTGGCAGCCAGGAGGAGGCGGGGGTAAGCGGCAGCCAGGCAGTGGGCAGCCAAAGGAGCCTCACAGAATGCCAGGTCCCTCCCCTCCGCCTTCCGCGCAAAAGGCGAGAAAGGGGGGGAATGTTGAGGAGTCGGCCCTGAGGCTGATTGGTGAGGCTTCTGCGGCACTCCAAGCAAAACCCACCTACCAAGAGGCCTTTGCCACCATGGTTGCGTGCAAGCTTGATAAAATGGAGCAGGGGCAACAGATCTTGTGTGAGGAGGTTATTCTCCACACCCTCAACAAGGGTCTGTTGGGCCAAATGACACAAGAAACACACTTGTGTGGTTTGGCACATGCCCCTGCTCCTCCTCCTCCTCCTCCTTCCGCCACACCTCCAGCACCACAGCCACAGCCTGGAAGGAAGCGTGGAAGGAAGACCAGAGTGTGATGACCTGGGTTCAATCTGGTCTGCCAGAAGATGCAGCCTGTTGTAGTACCACAGCCTGGGAACATAGATGTCATCTGCTGCTGTTCCGGGTTTCATGGACTTCAGGACCAGACTTCTCTCCCTCAGATATGTACTCCTCAGGCCACCAATTTCGCTAATCTCCCCAGTTTCAACATTGCTGCCTCCCTCTTTATTTGTTACTGACACCGAAATAAAGGTATTTTTTTGTTTGAAGAAATACTTGCGTATGTGTTTTCCTTCCAAAAGGACAGTTTATTTGTGAGCAGGCAGGTACATTTCAAAAAAAACAAAGTGAAATGAATAACAAGGGTTACCAACACTAAACAACCTCCTGTAGATTAAAAAAGAAAAAGAAAATATCAAAAATAGAATAATGTTGTTGTGGTAAGTTTACACACAAAAAAAAACCCAAAAAAAGGACAAATGAGCAAACTGTCTTTAAAGGAGATTTTTAGGGAATCCAAAAAAATAACCATCCAAAAAAGAATAAACAAAATCTAAAATTGTGTAGATGTGATGCAAACTAAAATTGTATTGCTGAAATGGTTAAAAAAGAGTAATGAAATTCGTTCAGGAGAAGTGTGTGTGACTATGAGCATCAAAGGAAGTTCGTTCTTGCAGCATTGTAAACAACAAGAGAATGCGCTTCATGAAAGAATTTTTAATATTGCAACGTGACGAATGTGCTATATCGCTTACGAGCAGTACCTGAACGAGCGCTTCCGTGTTGGAATTTGAATGTGAGCATGCGTGGCACTTTGTCCGTCGGAGTAGGCTACACATAATCGGAGTATGTCCGATCGGACCAATTTGTCGGAAAATATTTCCAGCAAGTTGGAAAACTTGGACCGACGGATATTCAGACGGAAACAGTCCGATGCATACCACACACAGTCGGATTATCCGACAACACGGTCCGATAGGACACATTCCGACGGATTCTCCGACCGTGTGTACAAGGGCTAAGACAATGCTTCATCTGCAGTGTGGCACGGTGCCACCTGCTGGATAAAGGCCACCTGCCTACATACTGTATGCAAAATAATATAGTGCAGGACTAAAGTAACATGACAAAATAAGTAAGAACAATTAATTGAAAAAGATCATAAAACAGTTCATAAGCAGTCATAAGAATATGTAAATACATTTCCCAATAAAGTGACAATGTGCATTCATGAAGATTAGAAATTCCATGACAAAAAGTGTGACCTCCACCATAAGACACTCTGTGCTGCTCACCTCCACACCGGGACCCCTGAATCAACAAAGGGTCATAAAAGATTTACCCCGAAGGGCAAAATCCTGGAGGATATCAATACACCTCTTCTGAATGCAGATCACACCACACAGGCTCAAAGGTAAGGGGTTGCAGCATCAAATCATCAGTGTCCCGATATATCCAAATAAAACAGGAAACATCTAGTGCTCTCTGCTAGCATTTATTTAATAAAATAAAAGAGTCACACATATATAAAAGGCACTTCCATTAAGTGCCAGCAAACAAGCACTCTGTTACATGAAATCACATGGAATCAGGATAGGAGACGGCCGCAGGTGACGTAACTCCCTTTTCGCTATATACACACACACACACACACATATATATATATATATATATATTTTTTTTTTAAGATGTTCACGTCTCTGGCTGGGTTCACGCTTATGCGATGCTGAAACCAGCGTGATTCCTGTGCAGGTTTCCACATCGCACCTGCATTGACATCTGCGCACCACTGCGGGCGTCAATGTAAAGTTAATGACACCCCTAGATAATTTCACACACTGCAGTGTGAACTATAATATGATGCAGGAATAAGATTGCATCGGTGTGAACACCCATGTGATCCCATTCCAGTGAGGACCAAATAAAGGGTCCTGCACCATTTTGGTGCAAATGCAATATTATTTAAATTTACATCGCACAAACATTGCATGTGATATTAACAGCAATGCGTCACATGCAATATCTGTGATTGCACAATTGTGATGCCAGCCTCTTTCTCTCTTTCTCAATCTATTTACAGTATCTCACAAAAGTGAGTACACCCTTCACATTTTTGTAAATATTTTATCTTTTCATGTGACAACACTGAAGAAATGACACTTTGATATAATGTAAAATAGTAAGTGTACAGCTTGTATAACAGTGTAAATTTGCTGTCCCCTCAAAATAACTCAACTTACAGCCATTAATGTCTAAACTGGTGGCAACAATAGTGAGTACACCCCTAAGTATAAATGTCCAAATTGGTCCCAGTTAGCCATTTTCCCTCTCCCATGGCATGTGACTCATTAGTTTTACAAGGTCTCAGGTGTGAATGGGGAGCAGGTGTGTTAAATTTGGTGTTATCACTCTCTCATACTGGTCACTGGAAGTTCAACATGGCACCTCATGGCAAAGAACTCTCTGAGGATGTGAAAAAAAGAATTGTTGCTCTACATAAAGATGGCCTTGGCTATAAGACCCTTAAACTCAGCTGCAGTACGGTGGCCAAGACTGGGGTTGAGCCGAACACCCCTTGTTCGGTTCGCATCCAGAACATGCGAACAGGCAAAAAGTTTGTTTTAACACATGAACACCGTTAAAGTCTATGGGACACGAACATGAATAATCAAAAGTGCTAATTTTAAAGACTTATATTCATGCATGCATGCAAGATGCGGGATGAGAAGAGCAGAAGAAGATGAAGAAGAAGATGAAGGAAGAAGAACACCGAAGGAAGACCAGAAGAAAGAAGATGGAAGAAGAAGCGGAAAGAAGAAGAAATTAATAAAGGACTTGTCAAAAACCATCTCTTGTGTTTTTTAACCCTTTTGACACTTTTTTGTGAAATGGTAAGGGTATATTTGTATTTGTATTTGGGGGGCTGGGATCTGGGGGTCCCCTTGTTAATGGGGGCTTCCAGATTCTGATAAGCCCCCCGCCCGCAGACCCCCACAACCACCGGGCAAGGGTTGTGGGGATGAGGCCCTTCTCCCCATCAACATGGGTACAAGGTGCTTTGGGGGGGCCGCTACCCCAAAGCATCCTCCCAATGTTGAGGCCATGTGGCCTGGTATGGCTCGGGGGGTGCTCTCTCATTCCCCCCTTCTTTTCCTGTGGCCTGCCAGGTTATGTGCTCAGATAAGGGTCTGGTATGGATTTTTGGGGGACCTGAAGGGCCTGGTATGGAATTTAGGGGGACCCCCATGCATTCTTTTTAAAATTTTAGTTCGGGGTTCCCCTGTGGGGAAATTCCATGGCATTTTTATCAATGAACTTTTATGTGCATTTTCGGTCCAACAATTCATTATAGCCGGTAGTAGTTTTAAATTACTTTTTTTTCCTTTCGAAATTTCATTTTGCTGTCAGACTGTTCTAAACATGGGAAATATGCGCCACTTTACAGGCATACTATAGACACCCCCCAGGTATGATATTTAAAGGAATATTTCACTTTTATTGTTTCACTTTAAGCATTATTATGCCGCGTACACACGATCAAACAATCAGGTGGAAAAGTGTAGCCTCCGGTGGACTTTTTTTACCCGAAAGTACGGCGGACTTAGAAAGTATTTTTGCACTCCAATCTCCCCGCCGGACTTGCATTTCGGCGGACAACCCGGCCGTTGGTATGCCAGTCTGCCGTACTTTTGAAATGAGCGGACTTTTCCCGCGCGGAGAAAAGTGTGCTCATTTTGAGCGCGTCTCCAGGTAGACGGGGCCAGTGAAGGAGGCGTCGCTGGCCCCGTCACCTGGTATGGACTTAAAGGGGAACCCCAACGCCGATAAAAATCAGCGTGGAGGTCCCCCAGGTCCACATCAGACCCTTGTCCGAGCACGCTACCCGGCCGGCTAGGAAAGGGGGGGACAAGCGAGCGGCCCCCCTCCTGAGCCGTACCAGGTCGCGTGCCCTCAACATGGGGGGCCGCGCGGTTCCCCCACCCCAAAGCACCTTGTCCCCATGTTGATGAGGACAAGGGCCTCTTCCCGACAATTTCAAATTTAATAAGGGGGCCCCCGGATACCGGCCCCCCACCCTATGTGAATGAGTATGGGGTACAATGTACCCTACCCATTCACCTGTAAAAAAAAGTAAAAAAAAACACAACACACAAGGGTTAAAATAGTTTATTGCACAGCTCCGGGGGTATTCCGTCTTCGGGGGTCTTCTCGCCGGACTCCTCCGCTATCTTCTTCTAGCTCTTTTGCTAGCGGAGGAGCCCGGCTTTCTTCGTCGCCCCGCCCTCTTCTTCCGACTTCGGGGGTCTTGTCCCCCTCTTCGGTTCTTCTTGCCGGGCCACCGCGCCTTCTTCTAGCTCTTTTACAGGCGGTGGCCCGGTCTTATGTCGCCGCTTTCGCCGTCTTCTGTTTTTCTCTTCTTCTCTTCAGATGTTGCCTCGTCACATCCTCCGCTCACAATGGCATGGACACGACGCGCGGTGACTTATATAGGGATATCACCGGATGATGTCCCCACCCATTATGGTGTCATAGTCCCAGAGGATGCTGGGATAGTGACATCATAATAGGCGGGGACATCATCCGGTGATGTCCCTATATAAGTCGCCGCACGCATTGTCCCCGTCATTGTGAGCGGAGAGAGCGACGAGGCAACATCTGAAGAGAAGAAGAGAAGAACAGAAGGCGGCAACAGCGGCGACAGAAGACCGGGCCACCGCCTGTAAAAGAGCTAGAAGAAGGCGCGGTGGCCCGGCAAGAAGAACCGAAGTCGGAAGAAGAGGGCGGCGGCGAAGAAGAAAGCCAGGCTCCTCCGCTAGCAAAAGAGCTAGCTGAAGATACGGACGGAAGACCCCCGGAGCTGTGCAATAAACTATTTTAACCCTTGTGTGTTCTGTTTTTTTACTTTTTTCCACAGGTGAATGGGTAGGGGTACATTGTACCCCATACTCATTCACATAGGGTGGGGGGCCGGTATCCGGGGGCCCCTTATTAAAGGGGGCTCCCGGATTCCGATAAGCCCCCTGCCCGCAGACCCCGACAACCAATGGCCAGGGTTGTCGGAAAGAGGCCCTTGTCCTCATCAACATGGGGACAAGGTGCTTTGGGGTGGGGGGGCCGCGCGGCCCCCCTTCCCCAAGGCACCCCCCATGTTGAGAGCACACGGCCTGGTACGGCTCAGGAGGGGGGGGGGGGCGCTCGCTCGTCCCCCCCTTTCCTGTCCGGCCGGGTAGCGTGCTCGGACAAGGGTCTGATGTGGACCTGGGGGGGACCCCATGCCGATTTTTTGGGTGTTGGGGTTCCCCTTTAAGTCCATACCAGGTGGAGGGGCCAGCGACGTCTCATTCGCGGGCCCCACCTACCTGGAAACTCGCTCAAAATGAGCGGACTTTCCTCCGCGTGTGTGGGCGAGTCCATTTCAAAAGTACGGCGGATAGTCCGGCGGACTTAGTACGCTGTATTAGTCCTCTGAAAAAGTGCAGTGTGTGGGCAAGTAGCCCGTTCGGAAAGTCCGGCGGGAAGTCCGCCGGATAGTCCGCTACGTGTGTACACGGCATTAAAATCACTGCTCCTGAAAAAACTGCCATTTTTAAAACTTTTTTTTGCATTGATACATGTCCCCTGGGGCAGGACTCAGGTCCCCAAACACTTTTTATGACAATACCATGCATATAAGCCTTTAAAATTATCGCTTTTGATTTCTCCCATAGACTTTTAAAGGGTGTTCCGCGGCTTTTGAATTTGCCATGAACACCCAAAATTGAACAGCCAATGTTCGAGTCGAACTCATGTTTGACTCGAACATAAAGCCCATCCCTAGCCAAGACCATACAACAGTTTAACAGGACAGGTTTCAATCAGGGCAGGCCTCAATATGGTCGACCAAAGAAGATGAGTGCACATGCCCAGCGTCATATCCAGAGGATCCAAAGGTTGTCTTTGGGAAATAGACGTGAGTGCTTCCAGCGTAGAAGGGGTGGGGGTCAGCCTGTCAGTGCTCAGACCATATGCTGCACACTGCATCAAATTGGTCTGCATGGCTGTCGTCCCAGAAGGAAGCCTCTTCTAAAGATCATGCACAAGAAAGCTCGTAAACAGTTTGCTGAAGACAAGCAGACTAAAGACATGGATTACTGGAACCATGTACTGTGGTCTGATGAGACCAAGATAAACTTATTTGGTTCAGATGGTGTCAAACACGTGTGGCGGCCAATGTTGGTCATCTTACTTTAAAAAAGTAATTAGTTAAGTTACAAATTACTTCTCCCAAAAAGTAATTGCGTTAGTAACTCAGTTACTACATTGGTAAAGCAATTAGTTACTCAGCAAGAAACTGTGACTTTTTTTAATATTCTAAGGGGCGGGTCTGGTATTACTGTAAGCAAGGGGCGCGTTCCCCCCTGCACATCTATTTCCCCTCTGTACCCCCCTGCACGCCTATTTCCTCTCTGTACCCCCCTGCACGTCTGTAATCCCCCCCACACACATATATCTGTTTCCCCTCTGTACATCTGTCCCCCCCAAACTCACGGATCGGTTCGTTCCTCGGATCAGAGTCATGGATCGGATCATTTTTCGGATCAGCAACTAATAATTGAATTTGCAAAAATCTGTGAAAATTCCACCACTGTATAGTCCCCACTGTAATATCCATAATCTCCCCCACTGTAAAATACATCTCCCCCACTGTAATATCCACAATCTCCCCCGCTGTAATATTGTCTGAGTATGGCTGGATACGGCTGAGCATGGCTGGGTACGGCTGTGTATCGCCGAGTATGGCTGGGTATTACCGAGTATTGCAGAGTATGGCAGAGTATGGCTGGGTATTACCAAATATGGCAGAGTATGGCAGAGTATGGCAGGGTATGGCAGAGTATTGTCAGAGTATTGTCAGGGTATGGCAGAGTATTGTCAGGGTATGGCAGAGTATTGTCAGCTTATTGCAAAGTATTGCAGGATATTGGCAGGGTATTGGCAGGGTATTGCAGGGTATTGCAGAGTATTGGCAGGGTATTGCAGAATATTGGCAGAGTATTGCAGAGTATTGGCAGGGTATGGAGGGATGGCTGTAATTGTCAGAGCAGCACTGTGGGCACTACAGATCAAGCCCACAGCCATCTGATCTCTCCCCTCCACTGTACAGATCTGGACACAGAGGGGAGAGAGAAACGCCGGTTTGTTTACAAGTGATCCCTTTGAAAAAGTCACGTGTCTGTGACGCAACGCGTTAGGGAGTAGCCAGGTGTCTTGTTCGTCACTTCCGGTGGCCGCCGAGACCGGAAGTTTACAAGCGCGAGATTGTTCATTTAAATGTAAGTGTGGATTTTATTATTTATTAAATAATTTTGGAATACTGCACATGAGAGTCCCCCTTCTCTTTCTCCTCGATTAGGTGTACTATGCTTGGAAATTTTGGATAAACGGGTGATTTGAAGAAAAGCCAGCATCATTCCTTATAAGCGCTTCTGACCCCGAGGGGTCTTGAATTGAGGTGAGAGGCTGGGGGAAACGGGGGTGCACTAGAGCACTGAAGGTGGAGTGTGATAATTGCGGAGTCTGCTTGCACGTTTTAAACACTGCATGATTTACTTTGAACTGTAACTTATAAGAATTGATCCATTGATCAGCACTGGATACTTTGGAGCACTGGAGTTTTGATGGACTTCTTATTGCTCCTTTGCACTGTGATATTGTCACTTATTTTGTGTAATTTGCACATTCCATGATTGTGGATCTATATCGCATGTTATAAGTTTTTTTGCACTTTAGTCAGCATAATATTGTTGCACTTTTCATTGTGATGTACATGTATGTATAATTTTTAGATTTTTTCACTGATTCATCAATTAAGAGGTTCACTATTTGTATTATTTTTATTAGTCGTGTTTTAAATAGGTAGCGCTACATAACTTTCTTACATTTAATAGATAGTGCAGAGATCATTATTTATGTTGGCAGCTTCCTGTACTACCGGTATTATAGTTATTTTAGTTTGACTGATTAGGGTTGTTCTTTTCAGGTTGTGCGCACTAGTACTTTATTTATATATATACAAATATATCTGTTACACCAATGTAATAAAAATTAAAAACTTATAATATGATCTTATAATTATATTTGCCAGATAAGGCCTAATATGGATGTGGAGACTACCCTCCTACTTACGGCTATAACAGCTGTTAGTCTAGCCCAGGATAGGATTAGAAATGTTAGGCTCAGACAGCCTCATGTGTTCCGGACACGTACAGTCCTGGATGAGCTGTCTGACAATGATGTTGGGGACATGTTTTGGCTGAACCGTCAGGGGGTCATGGAGGTGTATAATTTGATAAAAGATGAAATTGAGCCCCTGACTAGGAGGACTAATGCTATTTTAGCAATGGTCAGGCTATTGGCCGTATTAAATTACTTAGCAACAGGAAACTTTCAGCCATCACGTGCTCGCATCATTGGAATTAGTCGTCCCAGTCTTTCTAGATTCCTGAAACCAGTTATGAAAGCCATTAAGTGACATATGGATAGGTACATCCATTTCCCTAGAACCATGGAAGAGTGGCAAGAGGTGAAGGTCAGATTTTTACATCAAGGAGGGATGCCAAATTGCCTGGGAGCCATAGACTGTACTCATATTGCCCTCATACCACCACATAATAAAGAGGAGCAATTTCGTAACAGGAAATGCTAGCAGTCTATTAATGTCCAGGTGTTGGTTGACTCCCACCAGCGCATTATCAGTATCAGATCTGGGTTTCCCGACTCTTGCCATGACAGCTTTATTCTGCGGCAGTCAGCTCTCTTTGATCAATTTTTACAAGGACAAATGGGTCTAGGGCTGGCTGGTGGGTAAGTACATTTCATTTTATTGCAATTTTATTGCAAATGTATGTCTATATATTTTTACGATTGCTAACTACTTCAGAATGACCCTATAGCTACAATACTCTCGTTGTGGGAGAACGTCCGTGAATGTCTTCTATGAACCACCCCCCTGCCACCCACCATGTGCCCCCTTTGGCTCGCATCCAGCACATTATGTGATTGATGTGTCCTTTGGACACAGCTGATTACAGATTGCGGTAAATGTACAATCCCAGCTGATCACATATAAACAGACTTTAAGGTTATCTGCATTCTAGGGCTGTTACTGATTAACATTTTCGTGTTCGATTAATCAATTTTTTTTTTAATCGATTAACCGACTAATTTCAATTAATTATAACGCACATACAGATCCAACTACTTTTAGCTGATCTCCTTGCAGTGCAACTCTGCATTAGTCAGTGGTAAATGCAGTATATACTATATACAATCACCAGACACTAGTTAGTTTCCACAATCCATGACTTAACTTCACAGTTCACACAAATACGTTTTAAATTCAAACTGTAGCACTGACATAAGTAATTTTTTTTTCCACAGTAGTGTGACAATCCCTCCACCTTCGGTCTAACTAATCACTCTCACCTTATGGCATGGACCCCTGTGCAAACAGGTGGTCATGCAAGCGGGTATCAAAAGGGTTAACACGGACCATAAACTTCTCTCACGTCTCCTTAGATCTCAACAAGGACGCCAGGTCATGGGTAGAAAGAAAAGATCTAAGTGCTCACTGCTTAAGTATAAGATTAAATTTTTGTGTTCAAACACAAACTACTCACATAAAGATGATAAAAACACAGCATGTAAAGCCGACAAACGTGTTAGCTCTGTAGGGCAGCAGCGGGTGCCGTCATGCGTAGCTCCTCCGCCGTACACGTTACACTCAATCAGAACTTCCACGTCACCGGACTCCTTCCCCTTCCCTTCGTTAGCAGGCGGAGGCACTTTGGGAAGGGGGAGGAGTCCAGTGACGTAGATGTCTGTGACGTCACCGGCAATCCGACGGAACTCCCTGTTTTGGGGGGGGAACAAAACACATATTTTTCACAATTATGCTTGCAAGCAATTGTTTTGTTTACATTCAGTTGAAAGTGGGTAACTCCACTGACAGTTAATGAGTCATACCTTGTTAACCACTTACCGGCGCACGCCGATGTTCATGGGGATGGATATCGTCCGGTACCCCCGTGTTCGGGCAGGGGTCAGCTACAATTGGTCTCTGCGGTGGATTTGCTGTGAGATCACTTTTATCAGTGGGGGTAGAGGGCCCCCCCTCACAATCTGGTGCCCTCAGCTGCTGCCAATGGCTCCGGTAATCGGCGGAGGGCACCGGATCACGTCTGTCCCCTGGGCTGACATGGAGACGAGTGAGGGGAAGATGGACGGAAGCCACGTCAAGCTCTTAAAGGGACAATTTATTTTGCTTATTTTTTTAAAGGACAATCTTTTTTTTTTTTTTTATTGCATTTTAGTGTAAATATGAGATCTGAGGTATTTTTGACCCCAGATCTCATATTTAAGAGGTCCTGTCATGCTTTTTTCTATTACAAGGGATGTTTACATTCCTTGTAATAGGAATAAAAATGACACTTTTAGCAAACGCATACGTGAGTAGCACCTGCATATGAAAACAGTGTTCAAACCCCATATGTGAGGTATCGCCTTGATCCGTAGACTGAGAGCAATAATTCTAGCCCTAGACCTCCTCTGTTTGATGCCCTTCCACGACCGGGCGCAATTTTGTAGCGTGACATGTTGGGTATCAATTTACTTGGCGTAACATTATCTTTCACAATATAAAAAAAATGGGCTAACTTTACTGTTGTCTTATTTTTTAATTCAAAAAAGTTTTTTTTTTTTTTTTAAAGTTGCGCTTGTAAGACCGTTGCGCAAAGACGGTGTGACAGAAAGTATTGCAAGGACCGTCATATACACCATTCACATTTAAATAGGCACATGTATGATCTTTAAATATTGATAAAAACAATGTTTTTGAATAATTATTTTCATGTATATTGTGTAGGGGGAATGTAACTTTATTAATATGAGGTGTGTGGTGATTTGTGTTCAACTTTGATATTTTTAACCTCCTATTACTGTAATCCCGCTACATTGCGCGAGATTACAGTGAGAGGAGCCGTTCTCAGGATTTCCCTGCGTTTGTAGATGGCTTCACAACTCAACAGGAGAAGCGATCTACAAAGCTTGATAAACAAGCACTCAGAGTAGAGCGATCTCCTCTGAGGATGCCTGAGAAGTGAGTAGCTGTATTTTACCGCTGGATGATAAACGGACACCCTAGTCTTGTATCACAGAAGAAAGGTGTTACATGGATGTTGGAAGGAAGCAACCAACTTTCCCTGAACATTTGTCAGTACAGATAGTGAGAGATCTTAGCCCTTGTACACACGGTCGGAGAATCTGTCGGAATGAGTCTTAAAGGACCGTGTCGTCAGATAATCCGACTGTGTGTGGTATGCATCGGACTGATTCCGTCCAAATCTCCGTCCGACCATATTTTCCAACATGTTGGAAATATTTCCCGACCAACTGGGCCGGACGAACCTAATCCGATCATGTGTAGAGCATTTTCATCGGACCAAGTGCCACGCATGCTCAGATCAAATTCCTACATAAAAGCTATTGGCTACTAGCCTGAATGTAGTCCCATCGTAATGAAATTACGTCATCACGTTCTGAAAGATGGGATTTTATGCCAAATTGGCCCGACCGTGTTTATGCAACAGTTTCGGACACAATCCGTGGGACTAAATCCGACGGGCAAAATCCGACGGATTTGGTTGGCAAAATCTCCGACCGTGTGTACGTGGGCTCAGAGACTTTTCGACTGCTGCTTGAGAGTCAGCTGTGTGTTGACCAAAGGGGACATCGGCTGGTATCCAGAAGAACTTAATCTATTTATATCTTTGTGAAGAGACTCTGCTCTGGTTGGTCTAAAGAAAGATGCCTGCTTTTAACTGATTCTACGTAAAGCCAAGTCCACAGTTTGCTATATGCAAGGACTTCTGCATCAGCTTTTCAAAAATGAGTTTACTATCCTCAACTCGTACATAGTTCTCCTTTTGTATCTCACTCAATTACTTCAACTCCCAGTTACTACAAAAATAAAAAAAACAAAAAAGAATACCACTAGACCAGTTTTTGAGGGACTTATGCCCCGTACACACGATTGGATTTTTCCGATGGAAAATGGGTGATAGGACCTTGTTGAGGGAAATTCCGACCGTGTGTAGGCTCCATCACACATTTTACATATGAATTTCTGTCACACAAAATTTGAGATCTGGCTCTCAAATTTTCCGACAACAAAATCCGTTGTTGGACATTCTGATCTTGTGTACACAATTCCGACGCACAAAGTGCCACACATGCTCGGAATCAAGCAGAAGAGCAGAACTATCTATTGAACTTCGTTTTTCTCAGCTCATCATACCGTGTTGTACGTCACCATGGATTTTATTGTCAGAAAATCCTATTGTGTGTATAGGGCATTTGAGTTACTGTGATTGTGTGGCTGCGGGGCAATCTACTTGGAAAAGAACCAGGGCAATTTTCCAGCGGCTCCTTCAGGGGTAGCACTACAGAAAGAATAATTATTGCATACCTTCCAATTTTTTGTGATGAGAACAAGGGAAACCTTTTAGCAAAAGTATGTAGGCATAGGACACCCCCCTGCCACACCAGTAGGGGTTCTGAGGGTTAATTACGTAGGTTGGCCTTGACATCAGGCTGGCCGGTCTGTGCTGGAAGTTCTGCCTGGTCATGTGAGCAGTGAGGTGCACATGACTTGCCAGAACCAGGCCTGGTTGGATGTTTTGAGTATCATCCTTCTCAGAACCAATTAGTGGGAGTGCCGGGCCCTGCTTGGGAGTCTGGGAAGGGGCACTTAAGATGTGTGGGTCACGTGTTTAGGGAAGAGGAGTTTGTGAGGCCCGTGTGGTCTGTTCTGGTTCCAGGACTGGGGAACCCCCGTGAGGGGTCCCGGTCACGGGTGTTCGACACCCCGCAACATGTTTCTGTTAGAGGCCCCTAATAGACCTGTCTGGTTTTTGAGGTAGGGAACTGTCTGTTCCCGAGTCTCAGAACCCGCTGGTCCAAGGTGCAGTAACTGAGGGAGGATTCAAGGTGTCCGGGTGTGCTCTCGGCTTGGAGAGGCACCACAGCTTGTGGAAGTGACCGGGGGAGGACTCTTCGGAGGAGGGCCGGCAAGTGGCAGCCTGGGAAGTGCCTGGTTACTGAGTTAGGAAGGACATTGACAAATTCACTTTTTTCTAGTACCATTGAGGAGACAGGAAATATTCCAGGTACTAAGGAAAAAGGTCCCTGTTCACCCTTAGTTACAACTTTTACACGTTCATAGGATTGCTTCAAGTTTCGAGTCAACGTGCTGACTGCCATGATCTCTGGCTAGAGATCTGTTCAGCCTTGAAGTACCCAGCTGCAAGTGGCTACTCCCTGGGTGGAATTAGAGACTTTGCTAGACCTGCAGTTCAAGGTGCCTGAGTTCTTCACCCGTGCCATCTGTTCCCTAAGAGACTGTGTTATTGGATGTTACTACTGCAAAATAAAACCTTTTAAAAAGGACTTTATCCGTGTCAGCGTTCAAGTCATTGGGTATCAACCCTGGGAACCCCTAGACGTGGAAGAGCAGGCCAAGAGAAGGTAACTGGTAAGCCCAATAAGTCAAGGCCGTCCTGCAAAGGTTTTGGCCCCTACATAAAGGATACCAAAAAAATGATGAATTACCTGTAAATTCACACGTGCTTTTTTACCACTACTAGTCCATTTTATATTGGCTTTTAAAATTTACAAGTGCAGCAATTTAGAAATTGGATGAAAGGTTTAGCACTGGAAAATGAAAGATAAAAAGTGCATTTTATATACAACGATATAGATCAGATCGACATGAGGGACAAATGAGGAGGAATGAGGATTGTTCCTACTCAGGGACAAGTCCTCAAAATTAGGGACAGTTGGAAGCTATGCAGTATATACTGTAAATCTGAGATTCAATTTATATAACAGATGTGGATTCATTTTCAGGGCTTTCTAATCAAATTAGTTGTCTCGACAGTGGCAAGAAAGAATATTCTAACACTGTTCTGATGGGAATTTGTGTACAGATGTTCGCATGAAATTCAATTAGTGTATGGCCAGTCTAAACTATATATAGGACGCCCTTCCAATGCCCGGGGCAGATCATATGCTTACTTAAAGTGGAACCTAACACCTAGATGGGAGTTAGTTCAGTTTTAATGCTCCCTCCCCTATCAGAATTCTTTAATTATTTTTTTTCACCCTGTTCCCAATGCTATTCCAGCCTAGGCCAGAATGATGGCCCTGGGTAATGTGATATAAGTATCCCAGAAGTCTTCAGGATTGGTACACAGAGTGGCTGATGGGCGGCGCAGTATTGGAACTGGTTGCCTGCATCCAGACATGGCAATCAGTGGTACAGAACCAATATGGCACCACAGGACCAGCTGTATGGCAAATATGGCATACTGTATTCAATGTATGGATGGGTAACTGTTTTGAAGAAAATGTAGCACTACAGGTAAAAGGGCAAAAAACATGGGTAGGGGGAGTACCACGTTAACCCCTAAGAAAGCAAGGGACTATCTTACTGCTTCCTATAGTGGCATCTAGCAGGGAACAAGGAAACTACTACAACAGGCACATCCATGCCCTAGTAGGCTGTAATATACACTATAATTGTCAAAAGTATTGGGACACCTGCCTTTACACGCACATGAACTTTAATGGCATCCCAGTCTTAGTCCATGGAGTTCAATATTGAGTTGGCCCACCCTTTGCACCTATAACAGCTTCAACTCTCCTCGGAAAGAGTGTGTCTATGGGAATGTTTAACCATTCTTCCAGAAGCACATTTGTGCACTGGTGCTCAGTAATTTTGGAACAGAAAGGGACCATCCCCAAACTGTTCCCACAAAGATGGGATCATGAAATTGTCCAAAATGTCATGCTATGCTGACACCTTAAGCGTTCCCTTCACTGAAACTAAGGGCACAACCCCTGAAAAACAACCCCACACCATAATCCCCCCTCTACCAAATAATTTGGAACAGTGCACAAAGCAAGGTCCCTAAAGACACGAATGAGCGAGTTTGGGATGGAAGAACTTCACTGGCCTGACACCAACTGGCCTGACACCAACAATAGAAACACCTTTGGGATGTATCAGAGCAGTGACTGCGAGCCAGGGCTTCCCGTCCTACATCAGTGCCTGACCTCACAAATGCGCTTCTGGAAGAATGGTCAAACATTCCCATAGACACACTCCTAAACCTTGTGGACAACCTTCCCAGAAGAGTTGAAGCTGTTATAGCTGCAAAGGGAGGGCTAAGTCAATATTGAACCCTACAGACTAATGCCCCATACACACGATCAGACATTGATCGGACATTTTGACAACAAAATCCATGGATTTTTTCCGACGGATGTTGGCTCAAACTTGTCTTGCATACACATGGTCACACAAAGTTGGTCAGAAATTGTAAACGTCAAGAACGTGGTGACGTACAACACGTACGACGAGCTTAGAAAAATTAAGTTCAGTAGCCAGTGCGGCTCTTCTGCTTGATTCCGAGCATGCGTGGCACTTTGTATGTCGGAATTGTGTACACACAATCGGAATTTCCGCAAATGGATTTTGTTGTTGGAAAATTTGAGAACCAGATCTGAAATTTTGTGCAATGGAAATTCCGATGGAAACTGTCCAATGGAGCTTACACACTGATCGCACATTTTATGTTGGAAAGTCCGATCGTGTGTACGAGCCATAAGACTATGATTAAAGTTTACGTGTGTGTAAAGGCAGGTGTCCCAATACTTTTAACAATATAGTTCATGTCTCAATGAAATGGAAGTTTCCCCATTTTCATAGAAATCGATAGCTCAGTTCTGCGTCACCTTCTCCTGTCTTATCAACTTCAAGCAAAGCAATAAAACGCAAGCTGGCAACATGAACAACACCGTTAATCACAGCAAGCGGCACAACAACGCTAATCGCTAATTAAACATATTCCAAGCAGCAAACAATTTCATTTCATTTTACAACACGGCCTGATTTGTGCAGCCGCTCCTGCTTGGAGAGACAGAGCCTCAAATGTGTTTTTATAGAAGACATCTAACATTTAAAAGGCGAGGCTGTTTTATTAATTGGCGCACTCACCTTTTATAAGCTTGCTAACAAATAACCAAACGCATGACTTTAATTTGCAAGGACCATAAACCTATAGCAAGCCAGCTGTCTCTGTGTACCATAACATTTCTTTAATGCGAAGCAGGCCAATTATTCACAAAGCAATTAGGGTTCTTAAAAAAATCCAAATCCTATTTAAAGCCGCCTGCGCGGCACTTTGCTTGTTCGGCAGAGCTGACATCTATAGGCCGTATTATACATTTATCCCAATATGACTTGTTAAAATGTGATTTGTGTGGGTTTTTTTTTCCTACTTCACATAATCAAGAGAGATTCTTTTGATTGTTTTAAGGGGAAACATATTTTCATCAATTATTCAGGGTTCTTCAGTACAGGAGGAAATTTACAAGGACTGAGATATTCTATGTTCTGTCCTTGAAGTGGATTCATATATACATAACCATTTGTCAACCATTTATTGAAAGATTTTTAACTTCAAAAGATGCAGCTTTAGCAAATCTGCATCAGTTCCCAACATTGATGCTGCAGAGTGTAGATAATGGGAGGGTCCATTGTTGGACTGAAAAGCATTGTGTGTAGTGGCTAGTTTGTTGTTGAAGTTGCAGGATTAGAGACGAGCAATTACTTGCACTGACATGCTGATGCATCTATGCAATCTGTATTGTTGGGTTGGAATTAGTGGCAGTGGTGTATTTTGATTTTGTGCTGCCCAAGGCAAGACTAAAAATGGGCGCCCCCCCTCCAACTAAATTTGTCCCACCCCACTCACTTTTAAATTGTGCACGCCCATGATCTGACATTCGCATTGATACCTGAAATGTGTGGGGGTGATTGCCGTTTGCTTGCCATTGCATGCGGGACTGACATGCATGTTCGCCTTTGTGTGCGAGCATGGGAGGACGTTGGCACTTTACAATTTTTTTGATTAATTAATTATTAATGTATTTTTTACACTGTTGCTTTAATTTTTTTAATCACTTTTATTGCTGTCACAAGGACTGTAAACATTCTTGTGATAGCAATAGGCAGTGACAGGTACTCTTTATGGCGAGTGACTAAGCACCTTGTTCGGTGTGAAACATGTCACCGGCTGTGCAGTTAGTCTGTTTACCAGCCTAGATGCTATGATTTTAATTATATTTTTGAAATAAAGTTGAATAATTCGGAGTGCGGCTATCCAGCTACATCTTTTCTACTTCAGTTCCTGTTGCAAACAGAGCCAGCACCCTGTGGGATTGTGGAGACAGCTGTTTTGGGAGAAGTCATTACCTTAGAGCGGTAATTCTTTGTATTTTGAGATTTGGGGTCTTCTTCTTCCCTTAAAAGCATTAAAAACACCAAGATCCGTGATTTTTGAATGCTTTCGATTTGTCAAAACTGTCTTCCGGTGGTAAGCCGATCTGAAAAAAATATGATACCAGAGTGATGCCTGCAGCTGCAGGCATCACCCTGGTACAGACGCCGGTAGATTACAGACTACTTGCCTAGGCTCCCACACCTAGGAGGAGCGATTGCTGAGTGTGGGAGCCCGGGCAAGAGATGCAGGAAGGTGTCCTGGGTACCCACACTAGTGTGCCCCCTTCAGGCCAGCCAGTTACTGGAACTTGCTCTGGAATTCACCACAAATTCATCAGGACGGAGGTACCAGGAGAGTCTCATGGGGCCTCCTGCAGTCCTTTTGGGGCCTGGACCCCCTACTTCTGTACTGGCTTCCCATCACCCTTGATGGTGGCCCTGGTGTCTCTAGACTCCTGTAAAAAAAAAGTACACAGCCTCACCCGATGCCTGTAATAATAAGACTTCTCACAGTGTGCTGCTTCCCGCCAGCCCCGCCTTCTTCTCATCCATCCCAAGTGATGGCATCTACAAGTACAAGCCTGAGTGCCCGATGGGTCAGTCCGCTCCTGGTTATGTGTGATAAAATGGAATGACATGGGGAAAAAGTATTAAACACATGAAGAAAGGGAGGTGCAGAAAGGCATGGAAAGCCGAGACACCAGCTGAAATCTATCAGTAATTAGAAAGCAATCCTGCTCCTCGTCAGTGCAAATTAATATCAGCTGGTTCAGTCTCAACTGATTGTCTATAAAAAGGTGTCTCGTTACCAAGGTATCACACAAGAAACATCTCATGATAGGTAAAAGCAAAGAGCTCTCTTGAGACCTTCGCAACCTTATTGTTGCAAAACATATTGGTTACAGAAGGATTTCTAAACTTCTGAATGTTCCAGTGAGCACTGTTGGGGCCATAATCCGTAAATTCAAAGAACATAATTTCACCATAAACCGGCCATGACCAGGTACCAGGTACACAAGATTTCTGACAGAGGAGTAAAAAGAATTATCAGAAGAGTTGTCCATGAACCACTTGTGTAGAGCAGTAAGGCCTGGAATTAGCAGATACAACTGTTTCAAAGAAAGCAATAAGTAATGCACTCAACTGCCATGGCCTGTATGCACGCTCACCATTGCTGAAGTAAAAGTATGTTAAAGCCAGTTTGAAGTTTGCTACACAATATTTAGAAAAGCCAGTGAAATACTGGGAGAATATAGTCTGGTCAGGTGAGACCAAAATTGCACTCTTTGGATGCCATAATCCCGCGTACACACGGGCGGACTGTATGGCGTACTTAGTCCGTCTAAACACATTTCAGCGGACAGTCCGCTCGTGTGTGGGCTTCAGCGGACTTTTTCAGCGTGCAGTCCGGCGTACTAAGAATTTCGGATTTTTCAAAATTCTGTCCGTCGTACTTTGGTTTCAGCAGACAATTATTCTTTTTGGTTTCTTTGTATGTATGGATTGCATGGGTTGTTACCGACATGGTGGAAATTTCTTGTCAAAAGCACCTTTAGAAATATATTTACCTAGAAAAATGGTGATGTGTTCAATACTTATTTTACCTGCTGTATGTATAGTGTGTGTATGTGTATATGTAAATACAGTATCTCACAAAAGTGAGTACACAGCCATTAATGTCTAAACTGCTGGCAACAAAAATGAGTTCAGGATATAAACAAAAAAGTCAGTGCTACTACCCATACATCTCATAGATAGCAGAGCTCCCAGGTGCTCGATCCACAGTCGTTGACTGAGTAGGGAAATGAGGAAAAGATGACCCGCACTCCGGTGATTGCTCTTAAAAAATTTAGTATATATTAACATGAGTTCACCCCTAAGTGAAAATGTCCAAATTGGGCCCAAAGTGTCAATATGTTGTGTGTCCACCATTATTATTTAGCACTGCCTTAACCCTCTTGGGCATGGAGTTCACCAGAGCTTCACAGGTTGCCATTGGAGTCCTTTTCCACTCCTCCATGACAACATCACTGAGCTGGTGGATGTTAGAGACCTTGTGCTCCTCCACCTTCTGTTTGAGAATGTCCCACAGATGCTCAATAGGGTTTAGGTCTGGAGAACTAAAGAGACCTTGGCAAGTCCATCACCTTTAACCTAAGCTTATTTAGCAAGGCAGTGGGTGTTTTTGGAGGTATGTTTGGGGTCATTGTCATGTTGAAAAATGCCCTGCAGTCCAGTCTCCAAAGGGAGGGGATCATGCTCTGCTTCAAGATGTCACAGTACATGTTGGCATTCATGGTTCCCTCAATGAACTGTAGCTCCTCAGTGCCGGCAGCACTCATGCAGCCCCAGACCATGACACTCCCATCACCATGCTTGACTGTAGGCAAGACACACTTGTCTTTGTACTCTTCACCTGGTTGCCATCACACACACTTGACACCATCTGAACCAAATTAGTTTATTATGGTCTCATCAGAGCACAGGACATGATTCCAGTAATCCATGTCCTTAGTCTGCTTGTCTTCAGCAAACTGTTTACGGGCTTCCTTGTGCATCATCTTTATAAGAGGCTTCCTTCTGGGATGACAGCCATGCAGATCATTTTGATGCAGTGTGCGGCGTATGGTCTGAGCACTGACAGGCCTACCCCCCACCACTTCAACCTCTGCAGCAATGCTGGCAGAACTCATATGTCTATTTGCCAAAGACAATCTCTGGATATGAAGCTGAGCACGTGCACTCAACTTCTTTGGTCGACCATGGGGAGGTCTGTTCTAAGTGGAACCTGTCCTGTTAAAGCGCTGTATGGTCTTGGCCACCGTGCTGCAGCTCAGTTTCAGGTTTTGCCAATCTTCTTATAGCCTAGGCCATCTTTATGTAGAGCAACAATTCTTTTTTTCAGATCCTAAGAGAGTTCTTTGCCATAAGGTGCCATGTTGAACTTCCAGTGACCAGTATGAGAGAGTGTGCGAGATAAGACCAAATTTAACACTCCTGCTCCCCATTCACACCTGAGACCTTGTAACACTAACAAGTGACATGACACTGAGGAAAATGGCTAATTGGGCCCAATTTGGACATTTTCAGGGGACAGCAAATTTATACTGTTATACAAGCTGTACACTCATTACCTTACATTGCAGCAAAGTGTCATTTCTCCAGTGTTGTCACATGAAAAGATATAATAAAATATTTACAAAAATGTGAGGAGTGTATTCACTTTTGTGAGATACTATATATATATATATATATATATATATATATATATATATATATATATATATATATATATATATATATATATATATATATATATATAAATAAATAAATCTTTTCCTTGCTTGGCATTGCCTGTATCCCTATAAGAGGGGGTTTATGCGTTCAATAAAATGGCAAAAGTCTCCGCACAGAACTTTCTAGAGCTCTCATCAATATATATTCGCCCTGTGAAATCGCTCAGTGAACTGCTACAATTAGATGTTCCATTTCTGACTTAGAAGTCAGGCATAAAAGTTACTTTGAAATGCTGTCATAAGATGTGCAGAAATTTCTCTCTCTCTGAAATAGAGGTGTTACTGCCAATGTACATTACCAATGTCGCTCATTGTTATTGAAGAAGAGCCGGACACAGTGTTCCTGTTAAGGCAAATGTTATTTTTTCTTTTGACAGGCGGCTCAAATAGCAGCTTTGTCAATGCTGAAAACATAGGCTTTTGTCAGCAATAAAAATGACCATTAAAAAAGAAATAATTTGGTGTCTTTTTGTGTCTCTTCCTCCTCATTTCTTCTTTGTAGGAAAGCTCTGGCGGATGTGCCTGTCTGTGCCAGCCTGGCAATGCTGCTGAATTCTTAGATCAGTCCTATCATCCCACCTGAGTATGTTGATTTAAAGACTCCACTTTTGTTGAGAAAAACATTACCATCTGGGATCAATGTACATAGCTGGGATTTAAATAAAAAATCTGATTTGTTGCAGATTCCTACCTGTTTCTGTTATGAAGAAATAAGAATTTGTTGTGTGCAGCGTGAGTCTGAATAAAAGTGATTTTTTTTTTCATTATTAATCAGCTGATGTATTTGTATGTGTTCTAATGAGGAATGTGGCAGTACATTAAAATAACAAACATGTCATACTTACCTACTCTGTGCAATGGCTTTGCAATGGCTTTGCACAGAGCAGCCGAAATCATTCTCTTTTTGAGTCCCCCCGCTGAGCTCCTGGCCCCTCCGTCCAGCCGAGTGCCCCCAGACCAAGCAGCTTGCTATTAGGGGCACCCAGGCATGCTTGCTCCTGAGTTGCAGCTCTGCATGTCCATTCACACACAGAGCCTTGGCTCAGCCCTGTCCCTTTCGCTCCTCATTGGCTCACTGGCTGTGGTTGACAACAGCAGGAGCCATTGGCTGCCTCAGTCAATGAGGAGGTTCTCGTGCACATCACTGGAGGAAGATCAGGCATTTTTTAGTTCCCTCTAAAAATACATACCAGATTCTTTTTTTCTTCTAAAGGTCAAGGGAGTTCTCACAAAAAAAAAACATGGAGTGTACCCAAAAATCCACCCTTATCTGTGTAATATACTGTAATATTGTAAGGGCACTTTTACACTGGGGCGGTGCCAGCATTAGTGGTAAAGTGCCTTTATTCATTCATCTCAATGGGCAGGGAATTTTGGGAGCAGTGTATACACCGCTCCCGCACCGCCCCAAAGATGCTGCTTGCAGGACTTTTTTTTCTCATCCTGCAAGCACACTGCCCCAGTGTGAAAGCACTCAGGCTTTCACACTGGAGAGGCATGAGAGGCACATTTCAGGTGCTTTACAGGTGCTATTTTTAGCTCTAAAACACCTGAAAAAAGTACACTAACATATACTGTATGCAGACATTGCTTTCTAGGGATGCTAGATCCCAAATGTTCGGTTCGCACCAGAACTTTCGAACATCGTAAAAGTTCAGAACCGTATAAAGAACCCTATTGAAGTCTATGGGACTCGAACGTGAAAAATCAAAAGTGCCCATAATTGGGCATACAATGGTTATGGGGGTCCAGGAACTGCCCTGGAGGACATGTATCAAGGAGAAAAAAGATTGTAAAAAAACTTTACTTTTAAATGAGCAGTGATTTATTGATGCTTAAAGTGAACGCATAAAAATTAAAAATTCCTTTCAATATAGTGCCTGGAGGGTCCCCTTAGTCTACCTGTAAAGTGGAACATCTGTATTTGTATAGAAACTGCTGCAAAAATAATTGCATTTATAAAGCCAAAAAATTTCATTTTCCCTGCAAGCCTTCTATATTTTGTAAGCAGAGGCTTGCGGAGCCAGTCTGTATGATGAGGCTACATCACACAGGATAGAACTAACAGGTGGGGAAAAATTGGTCTTTGGGTGTAGGTGGTGCCTTCACACCCTAACCTTATAGAGGTACTCTTGATGAAAGCAAGAAATGGCATTGCTGTCAAAAATTGTAATGATATGCACCTGTCAAACAGGTGCAGAAAAAAATGTATTTGTATGTTGGTTGCGCCTTCACACCGCAATCCTATAGAGGTACTCTTGATAAACCATTTAGGTGGGTGCTAAATAGGTTTTCTGTACGTAGTAATAGGTAAATTTGGCCAGGGCCTTACAGTTTTCTAGGCCTGGTTGTTTATTTTGGAGAGGGGAGTGCTAAAATAGAGGGGGTGTGGCCACCTACACTCTGGCTCAGAGAGATCCCCTCAGACTTTCAGTAAAATGTCCTGGAAGGGAGGCAGGACTTGGGACTGGAGTAGCAGGCAGCTTATGTGGAGAGCTCTGGACCAATCATTAATTTGTGTTGGCAGGGGCAGGACTCGCATATAAGTTGGGGGCCACGTGCTTCCTGGAGGAAGAGGAGTGGGAGAGGAGAGAACCCAACATGTAGTGTGCAGCAGGAGCAGGCTTGAAGGCCTGGGGGTTCAGAGACCCCAGTGCTGGATAGCGGGAGGGGGTTTGAAGGCCTGGGGGTTCAGAGACCCCAGTGCTGGATAACCCCAACAATTATTGCAATGTAGTCCAGAGGAGAAACCGGGTGTCCCAGCTGGGGATGCGCCAGACCATGCGGGGGAAGAAGTAGGTATAAAGCGGACAGAGGAAACTGGGATCGACTTTCTGTGGGAAACATGGACTGTCAATGAGAGGTGAACAAAGGGAGTGCAACCCAGTGGTGCTTATCCGTATACTCACTATGTGTCCAAGGACCTAGTGAGAGACACTTTCCAGAACTGACATTGGGCGGATTTGCAAGAGTCAAGTAATTAGGTGGTGGGGCCTTGGGACTTTGGAATCTATAACCCACAGTATTATTCAGAGTGATGCTGGTCAGTTCACAAAAAGGAAGTACACAGGATCAGAGTCAGGAACCAGATTGAGGCAACTCCTATCCTCTACACAAATGTAATGTCCACTCAAGTTCAATAAATAAAGCCTTTTAAAAGATAAAGACTGTCTGCTGTTTGTGGATCTTTGCATGGGAAGGAAGAACGGAACATGTTAACAGAAAGGTAATGAACAACTTTGCACCTCCCAAGGGAGTAGTGCGCTACACAAGAATTGGCCTTGCTGTCAAAAATTGCAATGATATGCACCTATCAAACAGGTGCAGAAAAATCAGTCTTTGGGTGTCGTTGGCACCTTAACACCATAACCCTAACAGAGGAGCTCTTGATGAAAGCAAGAATTAGCTTTGTGGTCAAAAATTTAAATGATATGCATCTGTCAATCAGGTGCGGAATTTTTTTTTTGTTTTGGGTGTTAATTGTGCCCATTAAACCTACACCAAAAAATTCTTCCAGATGAAATCAACACCCACAACGCTAGGCAGCTTATAAGGCCTGCAGAGAGTCCACATCCCAAAAACACTTAATAATCGACATCAGCACCAGGGGTTTCATAGCTGCTGGTAATCCAGGACTGGTCCATTTTGATAAATGTCAGACGGTCCACAGAATCTGTGGACAGACACATTATATTATCAGTTACAAAACCTCCAGCAGCACTGAATGCCCATCAGCAGTTCAATTGCATATTGGGCAGGTTCTAGCCAGTGGTCTATTCTCATGACCCAGTAAGCCAGTGGATCGTTAACTGGAAAGCTCTCCATCTCTGTTTTCGCCCCTAGATAATCATCGAACTCTGCCAATGGAATGTGGAAAATGACAGTCCTAAAAAAAATTGTGAAATGCGTCACTTAGGCGGCCGCTTTCTCCACCGTTCCTCTCTTGACCAACAGAAGCCTCAAAACTGTGTTTTCCATGACATTGTAATCTATCAGAGTTGGTAGAAGTATTAGATAAACTCCTCTTTAACCACTTCAGCCCCAGACCATTTTGCTGGCCAAAGACCAGACCACTTTTTGCGATTCGGCACTGTATCGCTTTAACTGACAATTGCACTGTTATGCGATGTGGCTCCCAAACAAAATTGACGTCCTTTTTTTCCCACAAATAGAGCTTTCTTTTGGTGGTATTTGATCACCCCTGCGGTTTTTATTTTTTGCGCTATAAACAAAAATACAGCGACAATTTTGAAAAAAACGCATTCTTTTTTACTTTTTGTTATAATAAAATATATAAAAAACATTTTTTCCCTCAGTTTAGGCCAATACGTATGCTTCTACATATTTTTGGTAAAAAAAATCGCAATAAGCGATTATTGATTGGTTTGTCATGCTTGTGGCTGTCAGAGCTTTGCTATGCCTCATGGGATTTGAAGTCCTGCAACAGCTGGAGGTCCGCTAATTGCATATCCCTGTTCTACATCATCCGCTGGACCAAGTCCGTCGAAAAGTCTGGTTGTGTGTACGAAGCATAACTGTATAATAGCACTGAACAGCGCCCTATTCTATGTCTCTCCAAGACAATATCACACTGAAAATGGCTGCTATTGAAAGAATACTTATATAGTGTGGGGCGGGACTAACAGCAATGAGCCATGATTGGACAGAGTCATCATGACAGTGTCCAATCATGGCTCTGACAGTGCTCTATGCCCTGATTGGACAAAGCTTTCATTGCTTCAGCCAATCAAGGCTTTCAATGCACTTGTGGGGCGGCACAGTGCATTGTGGTAGTTCTGCGGGCCAAACAAACAGTTGCACGCCCTGATAATTTGGTTGTTTGGTGAACGTGCGAACACCTACTGTTCAGCCCAAACCGTTCACCCCAACCTTAGTGAACATCCTCTGTGGATTGGCACAATCAATGAGCTTATCATTGCTGGTGTTTTGCATTAACTGTATTGAATATTTGTCAGTCCTGTTTTATAATATCAGCTACGTCAGAAATATGTGGTGGTATTGTGGAATTTTAAATACTGAAATTCTATTTCATTTTCTTTGCTCTGACAAATATAAAAAAAAAAAAAAAGTTGGCAAAGAGATAGTTTTAAAAAAAAATCCTTTGAATAAGTTTAGCATAGAGCGAAATAAGGAAAATTACTTTTTGTTTTCCAAAAGAGATTTAATCTGAAATAAATTAAAGTCAGCATAATCGCAGGCCCGCTCCCTCTCCAGAGCGCATGCAATGTTTGAAGGTTCACCGTTAAAAAATTTGCCAAAGCTGACTCAGTCGCTTGTCTTATTAGAATGAGCATCGGTCAAGTCAATCCCGCAGCGTCCTCAGAATCCAAGATGATAAAAGCTTTTGGATTGAAATGGAATAATAATGCAGTTAAAATATCATAGGGGATGAAGGGGAACCATTACGCATTACAAACAGCAAATGTGCGCTGGAGATTCATTAAAGTAGATGTGAACTCTAAGCAAATACAATTTAGATTGCTCTGTGCACTGTGTATTTTAAATGACTATCATTTTTTTTCAAAAATACTTTTTTTTTTACTTCCCTTTCATCCTTGCGTGCATCTCCTGCAGCCACTTTCTCTGTACATGTACTCCAGTGAAGTCTTCACAGCATTTCTCAGAGTGGGTTTCCTGATAGTGACAGCAGTCGATAATGCCTGCGTAATATGTGTTGAAACGGCTATTTCTTTGAAAGATAGTATGCCAAAGCGGGAGTAAAATTTGGAGTTTGTGACAGGATGACAACATTGGGGAGATGGGGCAGAGTGTTGTCACCCTACAACAGGAAGTGCTTGAACAATGATCTTGATCATCAAGTATTATTTTAACCACTTAAGCCCGGGACCATTTTGCTGGCCAAAGACCAGACCACTTTTTGCGATTCGGCACTGCGTTGCTTTAACTGACAATTGCGTGGTCTTTCGACGTAGCTCCCAAACAAAATTGACGTATTTTTTTCCCACAAATAGAGCTTTCTTTTGGTGGTATTTTATCACCCCTGCGGTTTTTATTTTTTGCGCTATAAACCAAAAAAGAGAGACAATTTTGAAAAAAACACATTATTTTTTACTTTTTGCTATAATAAATATCCCCTAAAAATGGATAAAAAAATGTTGGTAAAAAAACCGTAATAAGCGATTATTGATTGGTTTTTACTAGTAATGGTGGTGATCAGTGATTTTTATTGTGACTACGACATTATGACGGACACTTTTGACACATTTTTGGCACTGATTCCTGTGTAAATGACAATGGCAGTGAAGGGGTTAACCACTAGTTGGCAGTGTTAAGTGTGTCCTAGGGGCGTGTTGCTAACTGTGGGGGGCGTGGCTGTGTTTTACACATCACTGATCTCTGCTCCAATCACAGGGAGCAGAGATCAGTGTCACTGTTGCTAGGCAGAACAGGGAGATGTTTGTTTACTTTAGCAGCTCCCCTTTCTTCCTCCCTGTGAGACGATCGCGGGTATCCCCGTGGCGATCAAGTCTGCGGGACCCGCAATCAGACTCATGGAGGTTCCGACCGGCGCACGCATGCGGCCGGCAGTGCACGCGCAATGGCACGGTGGCAAATTTAAAGGGATGTTCCTGTACATCCATTTGCCTGACCATGCCATTCTGCGCCGGTTGGGAAATGGTTACTTGAGTATAATTTTAATGAAACTTTCAGATTTGAAATATGTAGCACCCTCTAGTATGCAGGTCCGTCTTTAAGGCAGGGCAAAAGGGGCAGCTGCCCTGGGCCCTGTCATTGTTGTGGGGCCCAAAGCAGCTGCCTCATACTTGCCAACTATACCAGTTAAAATTCCCTTGTCCCTTGAAGTTTTAGCCCCCTGCTGTGTCCTGATATCTTAGTGTGAAATGCTCGTACTAATGCTGCCCAGCTCTGCGTTATTGTTGTGTACAGATGACTCACCTGCAGACCCTGTGTTTACATGTAAATAAACGGCATTCATATGTAAATAGTGGCACCATTCATAAGTAAATAGCTTCAGCCGGCGGCATTGATATGTAAATAAAGGCAGCATTCATATGTATATAATGTCCCCCTGCATGATGTGCTGTAACCACTAGCAACCAATCAGTGAGCAGTATTACTGTACAATAATCTCTAGCAACCAATTAACAAGCAGAAATCATGTGCTGTAACCTCTAGCAACTAATCAAAGAGCCGTAATGTGTGCTGTAACCTCTAGCAATCAGTCAGTAAGCAGTAATGATATGCTGTAACCGCTGGCAACCAATCGAAATTGCTGCCTGATCTGATACAGTAACTGATTTTAAGTCTAGCTGATATTTATTGTATGTCTCAGAGCAGGTGGAGAGTGAAATTGCATGGCGGGGGGGAGGGCCCAAGAAAATGTTTGCCCAGGGTCCAATCAATATTAAAGACGGCCCTGCTAGTATGTGTGCTAGATGTAGATAGGTTTGTTTTGTTTTTTTTTATTATCAAAATTGTATTGATTTTATTGTATAACAGTTCCATTACTATTCCATAGTATATCACATTTCCAATACTTTCAAATATAAAATCCTTTTACAGATATGCCGTACCCATCCCCTACACAAAAAAAATAAAAATAGAGGCGCTCTTCCTCTCCTCCCTCTCCCCACATCTCCCGTCTCCCTCCCCCTCACTTTCTAAAAAAAAAAAACTAAAAAAAACAAACACTTGGGTGTGCTATGGGAGGTGGACATGTTAAGTGAGCGCTCTCCACCTCCAACCCCGGTGAGATAATCAGTCAGCGGCTGCAGCTGCGGCAAAGTAGAGAGGCTGTGAGAGATTGAAGCAGACTGAAGGAGACGAGGGGATGCCGACACGGAGGCAGACGGCTCAGAAACAAGCCGGAAGCCATTAGGGCATACCTCTCCCCATGTGCGGTAAGCCGTGGTGATCAAGTGGAGAGGCGGATGGAGGGGAAGCGAGAGGAGAGGGAGAAAAATATAAACCACACGATGACTAAGCGTAATACAGGCTCAGGTAACAATAGCTTGAGCAAACCCGCCAGAGCAGAGCGTGGGTCATCAGGTCATGGTATTCAGGTTAAGGAGCGCAGATCCTTTGGGATGGGGAGAGGCTGGATGGCGGTGAAAGGAGATAACCAAGGAGATAACCAAGCCCATAGCAGTAGCCCCCAGTGTGTGGATGAAATACAGAGGAGGCTCAGTGTGAAGGGGAAGATGCCATCAGCGGGACAAAGCCAAGGACAAGGCAGAAAAGGGGAAAGAGATGACTCCTTTCAGATGTAAAAAGAGGTACAGGTAATCGGCCAAAGTGCCTTGTGTCCCTCCCCATCATCACCATCACCCCCACCACCCCCATCACCCCCCACCTGGGTGTTCAATGTCCCCTTCAGAGAATATAATGACTGAAAGATAGGGATGAGCTTTGTGTTTGAGTCGAACATATGTTCGACTCGAACATCGGCTGTTCGCCCGTTCAGCGAAATTCCGAACGTTATGGGCCATTCGCGCCAAATTCGCGTGGCGCTCACAGCCCACAATGCACTGCGATGGTGCAGTGCATTGCTGGCTCATGATTGGCCAAGCATGCACTGTGACCCCGCATGCTTGGCCAATAACAGCGCTGGCAGCGAGGAGAGCCATGATTGGCCACAGGCAGGATGCCTGTGGCCAATCATAGCTCAGGCTGTGTAGTACACGCCCCACACTATGTAAGGCCGGCAGCGCCGGCGGCCTTGTGTAGTGTGTTGGCGTCTGTAGCAGTTAGTGGGTTTTCTGTGTACCTTTAACACAGTATACACCGATCGTTATTGGCCGATTTTTCGATCTTGCTCTTCTGTAGTGGTTGTTGTCTGCGTGCCCTGACCGCAGTATACACCGCTATATTCGCCTATATAGCTAGCAATATATCTATCTTTTATAATAGAGCTTGCAGTCAGTGTTAGGAGCTTGTGCATGCTGTCTGCGTGCTCTGAACCCAGTATACACCACTATATCCACCTATATAGCAAACTATCTTGCTCGTTTTAAATAGAGCTTGCAGTCAGCGGTAGGAGCTTGTGCGTGCTGTCTGCGTGCTCTGAACCCAGTATACACCGCTATATCCACCTATATAGCAAACTATCTTGCTCGTTTTAAATAGAGCTTGCAGTCAGCGGTAGGAGCTTGTGCGTGCTGTCTGCGTGCTCTGAACCCAGTATACACCGCTATATCCACCTATATAGCAAACTATCTAGCTCGTTTAAAATAGAGCTTGCGGTCAGCGGTAGGAGATTGTGCGTGCTGTCTGCGTGCTCTGAACCCAGTATACACCGCTATATCCACCTACATAGCTCTTCTCTATTTGAGCCATCTGCCATCTGCAGGAGTTAGTGGAAGTTGTGTGTGCCTCCAGCACAATATACACTACCCAATTGCTGGTTTTCCAAACTCCCTTCAGACCATTACCATGTCTGGAAGGCCAGCAAGGAGAGGCAGACAGGCGCGAGCCGATAAAAGAGGGCAAGCAGGCTCTGTGTCTAGAGACAACAGTGCTGATCGTGGACGCGGTGCATCGCCATCATCGGCACGTGGCCATGGGACACGCTTGTCCTTCTTTTCGGCAGCTGGACATGTTGAGCCGCAACATGCCAACGACTTGGTAGAGTGGATGACCAAGCCCTCTTCATCCTCCTCATCCTCTCTCACCCAGGGTACTAGCAAAGCAGCTGCCAATGCATCGTCTTCCCTCCTCTCAATGTCATCATCAGTGACTCCTTCCCTAGACCCACCACGTCCTCCTGAGGAGTCTCCTGAACTCTTTGAGCACAGAGTTGGGTACATGCTCCAGGAGGATGCCCAGTGTTTTGTAGGCTCTGATGATGATACTCAGCTAGAGGAAGGCAGTAGCGTGAATGCAGAGAAAGGGGATGCTCAAGAAGGACAGCAATCTGGCAGTCATGTTCCACAAGCTGCAGCATACTGCCAGGTTTGCTCCAGTGATAAAGAGGGAGGGGATGATGAGGGCACTGACTACACGTGGGTGCCTGGTAGGAGAGAGGAGGAGGAGGAGGCACATGTCCAACGAGGCAGGATGCCCTCCGGGGGCCAGCTTAGGGGCAGCACACCGACTGAATCACACCGCGGAGCTCCACCTGTGCAGGGCGCTGCCTCTGCGAGTTATTCTAAAAGTTCTTTGGTGTGGGCCTTTTTTTGAGACGAGTGCATCAGATCGCACTGCTGCTATTTGCAACATATGTCTCAAGCGTATCTCGCGTGGCCAAAACATCAGCCGCTTGGGCACCACATGCTGGACCAGACATATGTTGACCTGCCATGCAGCTCGTTGGCAAGCGTACCTCAAAGACCCACACCAAAAAACAAAACGGACCTCTCCATGCTCCTCATCAGCTGGGATCTCCAACCCCACTAGACCTTCAGTCCTCTCTGAAACCTGCTCTGAGAGGAATGAAGGTGTAGAATTAGGTGTGTCACAGCCAAGTGCTTCCAGGCATTCTGCTAGCAGTACACCCACGTCCGATTATAGCAGGCAAATGTCCCTGCCCCAGCTGCTGGACCGGCAAAATAAGTTCACTTCCAGCCATCCACATGCCCAGCGGTTGAATGCTAGCTTGGCTAAATTGCTAGCACTTCAACTGCTGCCTTTTCAGTTGGTAGACTCGGCCCCCTTCCGTGAGTTTGTACAATGTGCGGTTCCTCAGTGGCAGGTCCCCAAACGCCACTTTTTCTCACAGAAGGCGATTCCGGCTTTCTACCGGCATGTGGAAGGTAATGTCCTTGCCTCGCTGGACAGGGCGGTCAGCGGTAAGGTGCATATTACCGCTGACTCATGGTCCAGCAGGCATGGACAGGGACGTTACCTGTCTTTCACAGCCCATTGGGTCACTCTTCTGGCAGCTGGGAAGGATGCAGGACAAGGTGCAGTAGTGTTGGAGGTTGTTCCGCCACCACGCCTCCAAAATGCTACTATTGGTTGTGACGCATCTCTCTCCTCCACCCCCTCCTCTTCTTCTTCCTCCATGGCCTCTTCCAGTGCTCTGTCCTCAGAACCAGCGGTGCTCCGTAGGCGTTCCAGGGGCTACGCAAGTACGCAGGCAAAACGATGCCATGCTGTGCTTGCGCTGGTTTGTTTGGGGGACAATTGCCACACTGGGGCGGATGTTTTGTCAGCTCTGCAGGGGCAGGCCGAGAGGTGGTTGATGCCACGCCAGCTTAAGCCAGGAATGGTGGTTTGCGACAATGGCACCAACCTCCTCTCCGCCCTCCGACAGGGACAACTGACCCATGTGCCCTGTGTAGCTCACATCCTTAACCTGGTGGTGCAGCGGTTCCTGGGCAGGTACCCGGGCTTACAGGATGTCCTGAAGCAGGCCAGAAAAGTCTGTGTGCATTTCCGCCGATCGATTTAATGCCTGTGCTCGGCTGGCTGAGCTCCAAAAGAAGTTGAACCTGCCCAAGAACCGCCTTATATGTGACATGCCCACCAGGTGGAACTCAACGTTGGCCATGCTGCAGCGGCTGCACACGCAGCAGAGGGCCATCGATGAGTACCTGTGCGACTACGGCACCAGGACAGGGTCAGGGGAGCTTGGTTTTTTCTCACCACGCCAGTGGGGCATGATCAGGGATGCATGCACTGTCCTGTCACCGTTTGAGGAGGCCACAAGGATGGTGAGCAGTGACAGTGCATGCATCAGTGACACTGTACCTCTTGTCCACCTCTTGGAGCATACGCTGTGTGGAATAATGGACAGGGCACTTGAGGCAGAACAGAGGCAGGAAGAGGAGGACTTCCTTGCCTCTCAAGACCCCCTTTATCCAGACAGTGTTCCTGCTGTGCTACCCATCACACAGGAAGAGGATGAGGAGAAGGAGGAGGAGGAGGAGGATGATTGTGTCAGCATGGAAGTGGAGGCTGGCACTTAGCATCAGCAGCAGCAGCAGTCTTGTAGGGATGATTTACAGTCCCAAGAAACCCGTGGACTTGTACGTGGCTGGGATCATGTTGTCCTTAGTGACCCAGAGGACTCCGGACCGATTGCCTCAGCTAACCTACGCTGCATGGCCTCCCTGATCCTGCAAAGCTTGCGGAAGGCTCCTCGTATTCTTCGGATCAAGGAGAGGGACCATTACTGGCTGGCCACTCTCCTTGATCCACGGTACAAGGGTAAGGTTGCCGACCTTATCTTGCCATCGCAGAGGGAGCAGAGGATGAGACATCTCCGGGAGGCCTTGCAGAAAGGTCTGTGCAGCGCGTTCCCAGAGACTGGGAGGTTACAAACTCCTGGTCCTGGACAACGTGTTGCTGAGGCATCGGTCAGAAGGAGCGGTGGGGAAGGTGGCCGTCTGACCGATGCTTTCAGACAATTTTTTAGTCCGCAGCCCCAAGGTATGATCGGTTCCAGCAACCATCGCCAGCGTCTGATTTACATGGTGCAGGAATACCTAGGGGCAAGGTCAGACTTGGACACCTTTCCCACCGAAAATCCTCTGGCTTACTGGGTCTTGCGGATGGAACACTGGCCAGAGCTTGCACAGTATGCAATTGAGCTACTGGCCTGTCCTGCATCCAGCGTTCTTTCGGAACGCACCTTCAGTGCTGCTGGTAGCTTTGTTACCGATCACAGGGTGCGCCTGTCCACCAAATCAGTTGATCGACTGACCTTCATCAAGATGAATCAGTCTTGGATCACCCACAGCTACCAAGCACCTGAAGCTGATGTAACCGAATAATTTTTTTTGAAATATCACATCCCTTCAAGACTGCCTATGCTGATGCTGAGTGACTGTCCTGTTATGTTGATTGTCTATCCTCTTCCTACTCCGCTGATATGTTGGAAGAACATTTCTGGTTCTGGGTGATGCCATCAGCCCAATTTTTATGCCCCTGTTTAACAGGGGCGTTTAATTACAATTTTTGATGCAATGCTTTGCAGCAGGGATAATTCCTGCACTAAAACTAGAGTATATGGGAGAGGTTACAGTGTTGTGGCACCAGCACCAGTGCCTAAGGCCCAATTTTTCTGCTCCTGTTTAACAGGGGCGTTTAAGTACAATTTTTGATGCAATGCTTTGCAGCAGGGCTAATTCCTGCACTAAAACTAGAGTATATGGGAGAGGTTGCAGTGTCGTGGCACCAGCACCAGTGCCTAAGGCCCAATTTTTCTGCTCCTGTTTAACAGGGGCGTTTAAGTACAATTTTTGATGCAATGCTTTGCAGCAGGGCTAATTCCTGCACTAAAACTAGAGTATATGGGAGAGGTTGCAGTGTCGTGGCACCAGCACCAGTGCCTAAGGCCCAATTTTTCTGCTCCTGTTTAACAGGGGCGTTTAAGTACAATTTTTGATGCAATGCTTTGCAGCAGGGCCAATTCCTGCACTAAAACTAGAGTATATGGGAGAGGTTGCAGTGTCGTGGCACCAGCACCAGTGCCTAAGGCCCAATTTTTCTGCCCCTGCTTAACAGGGACATGTAATTACAATTCTTGATATAATATTTCACAGGAGGGCCCGTTCCTGTGCCCACCCAGAGTAACTGTGAGGACTGATAGTGATGTGGCACCAGCACCACAACCACCAAAGGTCAATTTCTCTACCACTGTACAACAATGGCATGTAATTACAATTCTTGATATAATCGTTCACAGCAGGGCTCTCCAGCGCCCACCAAGAGTCACTTTGAGGGCTTACAATGTTGTGGCAAAACCAACACCTTCTTCCGCCATTTCTGCAGAGCATATAGGGCAGGCCCCTACTTTCAAACATCCAACTTACAAACTCCTACTTGCAAACGGAAGGAGACAACAGCAAGTGAGATGAAAAAAAATGGACGACAAAACAAATTATACAGGGGTGATAACCCTTCCCTATGTTTTCCAAAAAGCTTAAAAATCGTTTTTTTGACTGGAGGTACACTTTAAAAATGTACCAGTTGAAAATTACAAACAGATTCAACTTAACACAACAAACCTACACAGTCCCTGTGCAGGGACTGTTCTAAACACGGGAAACATGTGGCACTTCACAGGCATACTACAGACACTCCCCCAGGCAAGATATTTAAAGGAATATTTCACTTTTTTTTTCACTTTAATCGTCATTAAAATCAGTGCTCCCGCCAAAATGGCCATTTTTAAAAACATTTTAGGCATTGACCCATGTCCCCTGGGGCAGGAGCCAGGTCCCCAAACCCCTTTTAGGACATCATCTTGCATATTAGCCGTTAAAATTAGCACTTTTAATTTCGAGCGTTCGAGTCCCATAGACTTCAATGGGGTTCCAAAGTTCGTACGAATTTGGGGTCCGTTCGAAAGTTCTGGTGCGAACCGAACCGGGGGGTTTTCGGCTCATCCCTACTGAAAGACAGGACAATGTGGGAATCAATGTGGAAGTGAATGTGAACCCCCTGACAGACGCAGGGACGGAGGGGAAAGTGAAAAGGACAGGGGTCCCAAGAGAGCCAAGTCCCTGTGGAGAAAACCATACGGAGGTGCCGAGTTTGGTGTGGAATGGAGGCATAACATCCCCAATGTCTGAAAGGCATACTGAGTGTGTAGAGACAGACATTAGAGAACTACTTAGGGCTCTGCCGACTAAGACCGACATACAATAATTAGTATTGGCGGTAGAGCAATCCTGCCAACAAGCGGTAGAAGGTCTCAGAGTGGAGGTATGTGATTTGGGGCTAAGAACAGAAACTCTGGAAAATGGCCAGGAGGCAGTGACACAAACAGTTGCTGATATACAAGAAATAATGAAACAGGAAGATCTTTTAAATTCCTTTAAAGCTCAATTAGATGATTTCGAAAATATAGAGCGCAGACAAAACATTCAGATTAAAGGATTACAAGAAACAGTTAAAAACCCTGACCTATTGCCAACAATTCAACAATTATTTCATCAAATAATGGGAAATGAGGCACCAGTAACAATTGAGGTGGAGAGAGCCCATCGGGTCCCATCATATATTTCCCCTAATATGGATAGACCCAGAGATACAATATGCAAACTCCATAGATTTACAGTGAAAGAGTCGTTAATGAAAGTCGCACGTGGAAAACCTGAAATGATATATGAGGGGGCTAGCATATCATTGTACCCAGATCTCTCATATAGGACCTTAATGCAGAGAGGGAGTGTTTGGCCAATATTGGATGTCCTTCGGGCAGAAGAGATTAAATATCGGTGGGGCTTCCCATTTAGCCTCACAGCCTCTCGAAATGGTAGAACGGCAACCCTTAGAACTAAAGACGATATAACAGTTTTTGTAGAGACATTAGATTTACCCCCAATAGAATTTGTGGATTGGAGGAGGAATAACTTCGGAGCCCCCCTACAACGTCCAGAACCGTGGCAACAAGATAGGTTTGTTGTTAGTGTAAAAATTAGTTTTAGCTTAGGATTAAGCCTGAGCTATGAACCTATCTGGGTCAGGGTTCAGTGACTCATGGCTGGGTAACTCATCCTAGCAGACTCTCTGGTGCCCTTCCCTGTTTTCTGGGACATTGAAGAATGTTCTAGACATAGTGGGTGGAGGTTAGGAGGAGCTGCTTGAAACAGTGCCTTGAAAAAATATTCATACCCCTTGACATTTTCCACATTTTGTCATGTTACAACCAAAACGTAAATGTATTTTATTTGGATTTTATGTGAAAGACCAACACAAAGTGGCACATAATTGTGAAGTAGAAGAACAATGATAAATGTTTTTCACAATATTTTTACAAATAAATATGTGAAAAGTGTGGCGTGTGTTTGTATGTGCAAGTCTTGCTGAGAGTGACATTTTTGCCCATTCTTCTATTCAAAATAGTTCAAGCTCTGTCAGATTGGATGGAGAGCATCTGTGAACAGCAATTTTCAAGTTTTGCCACAGATTCTCAATTGGATTTAGGTCTGGACTTTGACTGGGCCATTCTAACATTACAGTTTTACAGTTAGTTTTCCAAATTTTGTGATGTTACAACCAAAAACGTTAGTGTATTTTATTGGCATTTTATGTGATAGACAACACAAAGTGGCACATAATTATGAAGTGGTAGGAAAATAATAAATGGTTTTCAATTTTTTTTACCAATAAAGCGTGCATTTTTATTCAGCCCCCTTTACTTTGATACCCCTAACTAAAATCTAGTGGAACCAATCTAGTGGAACCAATTGCCACCTAATCAGTGAATAGAGTCCACCTGTGTGTAATTTAATCTTAGGATAAATACAGCTGTTCTGTGAAACCCTCAGAGGTTTGTTATGCCGCGTACACACGATCGGACTATCCGGCGGACATGGTCCAGCGGACAATTCGCCTGTGTGTGGGCTCCGGCTGACTTTTTCTTCCCAAAAGTCCGGCGGACTTTTGAAAGTCTTGACTCAATATTGTCACGCCAGACTGCTGAGTCAATCCGCCTGTCTGTGTGATAGTCCGCCGGACTTTTGAAATGAATCGACTTGCCCACACACGGAGTAAAGTCCGTTCATTTTGAACGTGGCTCCAGGTAGATGGAACTAAAAGTCCATAGCAGACCCTTATCCGAGCACGGAGCCTGGCCGGTCAGCACCCCCCCCCGAGCCATACTAGGCCACGTGCCCTCAACATGGGGGGTTCTTTGGGGAATGGGGGCCCCTGTACCCCAAAGCACCTTGTCCCTGAGGGCAAGGGCCTCTTCCTGGCAACCCTGGCTGTTGGTTGTCGGGGTCTGCAGGCGGGGGGCTTATCAGAATCCGGGAGCCCCATTTAATAAAGGGGCCCCCAGATTCCGGACTTCTACCCTATGTGAATGAGTATGGGATACGATGTACCCCTACCCATTCACCTGGGGAAAAAAGTGTACATAAAAAAACACAACACAAGTACTTTATTAGACAGCTCCGGGGGTCTTCTTCTCTGGCTTCTCCGCTATCTTCTGCTCTTTTGCTAACTCCTTTACTAGCGGAGGAGCCCGGTCGCTGCACAACGCATCCCTGCCATTAAGGCTGCACAACGCATCCCTGCCATTAAGGCTGGAGAGAGCGTTGTGTCAACATAAGAAGAAGAAGAAGGCGACAAGACCGATCCAATGCTGGTTAAAGAGCTGGAAGAAGAAAGCGGAGGCCTGGCCAGAAGAACCGAAGACCCCCGAAGTCGGAAGAAGACCCCTGAACGGCCGGGCTCCTCCACTAGTAAAAGAGATAGCAAAAGAGCAGAAGATAGCGGCGGAGCCAGGTGAGAAGACCCCATGAAGATGGAAGAAGACCCCCGGAGATGTCTAATAAAGTACTTTAAAAACCTGTGTTTTTTTATATGTACACTTTTTCCCCCAGGTGAATGGGTCGGGGTACATCGTGCTCATCATTGATTTCCTTTGCTAGTTCCATCTACCTGGAGCCACATTCAAAATTTATGGACTTTACTCAGTGTGTGGGCAAGTCCGTTCATTTCAAAAGTCCGGCGACCCCCGGCATACAACGGTGGATTATCTGCCAGACCTAGTCTGCCAGAAAAGTCCAGTTGTGTGTGGGCGTATGTGTGAAGGGCCGCTCGTTTGGAAAGTCCGGCGGACCTCTGCTGCAAAGTCCGGCGGGTTGTCCACCAGACCAAGAAGTCACATTTCCAGTTTGCGAGAAGCCATGTGGGGGACACAGAAAACATGTGGAAGAAGATGATCTGGTCAGATGAGACCAAAGTTGAAGTTTTTGGCATAAAAACACCCTGAACACACCATTCCGACCGTGAAACATGGTGGTGGCAACATAATGTTGTAGGGATGCTTTTCTTCAGCAGGGACAGATCAGAGTTGATGGGAAGATGGATGGAGACAAATACAGGGCAATCTTAGAAGAAAACATGTTAGAGTGTGCAAAAGACTTGAGACTGGGGCGAGGTTCACCTTCCAGCTGGACAACAACCCTAAACATACAGCCAGAGCTACAATGGATTGGTTTAGACCATAGCAAATTCATGTGTTAGAATGGCTCTGTCCAAGTCCAGACCAAAATCCAATTAAGAATTTATGGCAAGACTTGAAAATTGCTGTTCACGAATGCTCTCCATCCAATCTGGCAGAGCTTAAGCTGTTTTGCAAAGAAAATGGGCAAAAATGTCACGATCTAGAAGTGCAAAACTGCTAGAGACATCCCCAAAAAAAATTAGCATCTGTAATTTCAGTGAAAGGTGATTCTACAAAGTATTGACTCAGGGGGCTTGAACACAAATGGACGCCACATTTTTTACATATTTATTTGTAAAACATTTTGAAAACCATTTATCACTTTTCTTCCGCTTCACAATTATGTGCCACTTTGTGTTAGTCTAAAACATAAAATCCCAATAAAATACATTTACGTTTTTTGTTGTAATATGACAAAATCTGAAAAATTTCAAGGGGTATGAACAATTTTTTTTAAGGCACTGTTGATGGCAGCTCACTTAGAATGTAGAATGTTAACAGATTGGTCTAGCAAGAACGACTCTTCGTAAACCCGTGCTGATTACTACTATTGATACTGTTTTCACCAGCAAAAGCTTGGCGATAGTCCCTTATCATCCCCTCTAATAATTTACATACTATTGATGTTAGGCTGACTGGCCTGTAGCTCCCCGGAATATGTCTATGTCTTTTTTGAATATTGGTGCCACATTTGGCTTTTCTCTAATCAGCTGGTAAAATTCCTGTCAGTATGCTGTCTGCAAAGATTAGGAACTATAGTCTAGTTATGGAAGGTCAGGTAAATTCCCCGTGGGTTTTTTTATCAGCTATGAGAAACAAAATAATTTGTAAAAATTCCTTGATTTTGGCCTCTTTCACACCGACGTCCCGTTCAGGCCCGCCTGTCAGTTTTTTAGGCGGACCTGAACGGGTGCTCCATAGAGGTCTATGGAGCGTCGGATGTCAGCGGTGACATGTCCGCTGACATCCGACCCGCTCCGATCCGAAAAAGTGTAACGGAGGAAAAAGCTATTTTTTCATCCGTCTGCGGATCGGATCGGGTGACGACGGGCACTGCGGTCCGTCGTCATCCGATCTCCCATAGGGGAGAGCGGCGCTGTGACAGATCCGTCCCTGCGCAGTGTGCAGAGACGGAGCTGTCATCTCCCTGCTCAGCGGGGATCGGCGGAGTGATCCCCGCTGAGCAAACGGACATCCACGGGGCGGATCAGAACTGATCCGCCCCGTGTGAAAGGACCCTTTATTATCCAAAACACAAGTTAAACATCATTGGGTGCAAAATATGTTTAAAATAAGAGCTCTGGTATACAAAGTGTGGTACTGTTTCAGGTAGAGGAAAGTGCATACATAATTTACAATTTCTTTTATAACGTGATTATACTATATTCAAATAGATTTCCATAACATTTAATTCATATGACCATATGATATACACAATAACCCAATGCATTTCAACCTTGGAAAAAATTATTGCGGTCTTCTTCAGGGGGTTCTTTTCACATTTCTGCAACTATATCGAAAAGGACAAATTTTAACATTTCATTATATTGATTTATATGAGTTGTTTTCCCTTTTAGACAACTTATAATATTTACCCTTTCCACCAACAAGTCTTTTCTGCTCAAACCAGAGACTTTCCTTAAAAGCAAAAAACCTTTTCCTGCAGATCTTTCCCAGGGCTCACCACAGACACTGCCCACGCCCCATTAGAGAAGGGGGATGAAATAACCCGTCCCCTGGATCCCCCCGACTTGCAAGAGGTGACAGTATAGTAGGGCCCTCCCCCCCCCCCCCCACACACAGTAGAGGGGACACCTTTGGTGGGAAAGCGGCGGCACCTAAAAATAATAATTAGAAAGCTATTCATTTATTTAAAATTATTGTATATGCATTACATACTAGGATTAGAGAGAGGGCAAACTTGAAAAACTCTTTGAATATGTACATATCCGTATGGGAGTTTATATAATTTTTTATTTATTATTTTTTATTTTAAATTTAATTTATGTCCAACTTAGTTTTATTTCAAACACCATCGATAAATTTATTTAAATGTCTCACAGGGTACTCACATTTAACAAAAAAGACAACAGGCCCATCTCCAAATGAGCAGCGAGCCCATGCTGCACCACACCAAACCCGAACTTAGGTTTATTTAAGTATACTTAAATAAAAATAAATTATATATCAAATTGTTATTGGGGGTTAAAAGAAAACCCTTTTTCAAAATTGTGATTGGTGGTATTGGTAATACAATTACGTGTGTTGATAGGTGAGAGGATAAGTGACTTCTGGTTCCACTAGATTTTAGGTATTAGAGTAAAAGGGGCTAAATACTACTGCACCCCAAACTTTTCAGATATTTATTTGTAAATCATTTTGAATACCATTTAATATTTTCCTACCACTTCACAATTACGTGCCACTTTGTGTAGACATCACAAAATCCCAAAATGTGGAAAATGTGAAGGTGTATGAATACTTTTTAAAGGCGCTGTATATTTACAAAGTCTTAAGCCAATCCCCAGTGAAGGGCTGGTAGCTGGTAGGCCACCTTATAAGCATGGGCCATGGGAGCAGGGGCAGTCAAGTGGAAGATGGAGATGGAGTGCTGAGGAGGATGTTGGTGGCCCTTGAGGGTGCACCCTAGTTTGGGAGGGGAGGGGGCTGACCTCAGGCTGGGGCTCGGGTTCTGGAAGGATCTGCTATAACACACAAAGGAAGCCCTTCCTGGAGGCATGGGAGTAAGGAGAGAGCACAGCAGGAGCACTACTGAAATCTCCTAAGAGTCAGCCAGGTAGGCTGGTGAGTGTCAGTTTGGTGGACTGTGGGGGAGAGTCAGTCTGAAGGACTGTGGGGAGAAGTAAGCCTGGAGTACTAGGAAAGGGGCAACTGCAGCCAGGTGGGTTGGCATTGTCTGAAGAGGTGGTGCTGGGATCAGTAGCCACAGGAGTAATGCAAGCTGGACACTGAAATTCTGCAACACAACCAAGAAGCCTCAGGTTCCTGCCTGTAATGGGCTTTTGTATTTATCAGACTGAGTGACTGTCAGATCTTTACAGTGATCAAGCTGGGTTTAGCAAGCAAGTGTGTGCTGGAGGAAGGAGTAGATCTGTATATAGAGACTGTATATAGGAAGAATGTCCCTGAAGTTTTGCCAAAGTTAAGTGGGTATCCCATAACTTCCCATCCCTATCCAAGTTATTAACCCTCAATAAACAAAAATGACAAATAATGGACTGTACCCTGTCTCAAGAATGCCTGTGAAAATGTGGTGTGCCTGTCTGGGCAGGGTGGGGGGACCCCAGTTACTTGCGGCTCCTTAGGGGGTGCTTTACAAATATTAAAAATTACTTTTAAAATCCTTCTAAAGAACATTCCCACCTTTGTTTTAACCAGTTGCCACCCAGTCTATTGATAAATAATGGCTGGCCGGGACATTCACCTCCCAGAACGTGCCACGTGTGCATCCCATGGATCGAGCTGCAGTGTGATCTGTGACCCACTGTGTCTACCGGACACAGCAGATGACTTATCAGCATATCAAGTGATCGCTGTGGCCAATCATAGCAGATCACATGACAATTGTACACAATGGATGGCTTTTATTTATGCCATCCATTGTGTAATATTGCATACCTCCCAACTTTTTTAGATTGGAACAAGGGACACCTATTAACAAAAGTATGAAGGCATAGGACACACACCCTGCCACATCCCCTTATAGGAGCACTATACAAAAAAACAATGGTTAGTTAAACCCTTTTTTTTACCACTATTATTCCTTTATATTGGCTTTTGAAATTTACAAATGCAGCAATTTAGAAATTGGATGAAAAGTTTAGCACTGGGAAACACCTTTTGACAGATACATAGTGTAGTTTATATGCAAATATATAGATTAGACCAAAATGAAGGACAAATGAGGAGGAAAGAGAGACAGAGGGACATTGTTCCACATCAGGGACATTCCCTCGACATCAAGGACAGTTGAGAGCTATGCTATTGTATTGATTGGTCACAGCAATCACATGGTACAGACAGGGCCAATCACAGCTAACCACATTAGTAAGCATTGAATAAATACATTTCATTCAGTATCAATGGGTGCTTATAACAGTGAAATGTACTGGTACAGTATAAGCAATCATAATGTGTAAAAAAAAAATTTTTTAAATCCTGATCACTGCCCCAGAGTAGTGCTATATTACTCTATTACTCTGGTCACAGTGTGTATAAAAAAAAAAATGTAAATGTAAAAACTGAAAAAATCATGAAACTTTTTTTTTTCGTTTTTTCATTTTGTCACAAGTCCCTGATCACTGCCACGCCTGGTATACGATGATGCTTTACTGCACTGGTGACAGTATATAGAAAAAAATGTGATGAAAAATTGCAACTTCAAAAAACTCACCATGCCTCTTACTAAATACCTTGGACTGTCTATTTTCCCAAAATTTGGGGGGTAGTTCTACTGTTTTGGCATTTTCGGGCCTTGGGAAATAAGATAGGCTGTCAGTGCATCAGGATAGAACAATTTCAGATACAGTATACGGTATATATACTATAGTTTTTGGACTCTTTAACTTTCCTACAGACTAATTGTCATTCAAATTTTGACAGCGCTGAAAGCTGAAAATTGGCCTGGGCAGGAAGGGGATGAAAGTATATGCTATTGAAGTGGTTAAATATCCATATTGTAATGTGCCTAGCGCACTTTGTAATTCAGCAATGTAGCTTAATACCCTTTAGTCCGCAAAAGATCATGCCATGCACGGTCTGCCTAACCAAAATAGTGGCTGCTTACATCAGCTGATTGGCTTCCCATCCATTTGCCCCTCCCACCTTTTAGCCGATTGGTTGGCTAGGTTTCCTCATGGGTGTTGAATGCTGGGACTTGTACTACTTCTTGTTCTTCTTGATAGTTCTTGTGTCATCCATTCCCCTGGCCTACCGCTCACCTCCTCCATATTCCTGGCCACTGGTACATCTCTTGCAGACAGTCCACAGCACGACACCCTGACGCTAGTCTCAAGCAAAAAACTGTTAACCATGCAATATACGTAGTAGCAGAATACATAGCAGAATATATTTTGGCCTAAAGTTATCTAAAAAAAATATTTTTTATTTTTTTATTTTATTGGCTATGTTTTATAGCAGAAAATAAAAGATGTGTTTTTTTTTTTTTCAAATTTGTCAATCTATTTTTGTTTTTAGCACAAAAAAATTAAAAATTCAGAGGTGATCAAATACGACCAAAAGAAAGCTCTATTTGTGGGGGAAAAAAAGGACAGCGTCGCACGTGCAATTGTCAGTTAAAGTATTGCAGTGCCGTATCGTAAAAATTGGCTCGGTCATGAAGGGGGGTAAATTTTCTAGAGGTGAAGTGGTTAATACCGATTTAATGATTTTTTATTAATGACTGTATAACTGTATTACTTGAGTTTTTTTTATATGTGTCTGGAGTGCTATTTTAAGCTTATCAAAACTGCATATACATTTACCATATACAAAAAAAATGCACTGTTTTTAGCAATACATTGGTATGCACTGACCAAACTGTGTGGCTGCTTTAGACCTCATTATTTTCCAGTAGAAAACCCCATTATTAGGTGGAGGCACTGGAGCAGGTCAACATATACTTCAATTACTAGTTTTATTCTGTCTTGTCAGCTAAAGAATAACCCATATTTTTATACCAACAAGGAATTTGTGTAGGAACAAATTTAAAGAAAAAAAATAAAAATAATAAGACACCTTGTTTACAGAAAGAAGCAGAGAGAAAAAATTCTGTGCCACCTCCAAGACCAAGAATCCAGCTTTTTTTTATTGATAAGATTGGGGCATGTTTAGCTTTTGCATGCCAATGACACCCTATATCAGTGATGGCGAACCTTGGCACCCCAGATGTTTTGGAACTACATTTCCCATGATGCTCTACTAGACTTCAGAAGGCACAAGCATCATGGGAAATGTAGTTCCAAATTATCTGGGGTGCCAAGGTTTGCCATCACTGCCCTATATGGTCTAACTGTTTAGGTTCTACATGACTTTAGCTAAGTTGAATCACTTACTGTTTTTTTTTTATATCTCTCAGGAACTCCATTGGTGAGATATTCCCACCCAAATCTTCTGTGATGGCCATGACAAAGCCCAGGTATAGGGTAATGCAAATGGCAATAAATGTGATATAAATGTAGAATATTTTATTGGATTAGATGCCATTATGAACTTGCAAGAAAGTTTGGAGACCTGGAGTGTAACTCCAGATCATCAGGCCCGATAGATAGAATGTAATAGGAGCCCTTGTTTTTTTTTCTAAAACTGGAGTTTGAAAAATATGGTGCACCTCTGCATAAAAACCAATCAGCTTTCAGGTGTTATTGCCAAAGCCTAATTGAACAAGCTGACTGGTTACCATGTACAGCTGAACCAGATTCTGAGTGCACTAGTTTTAGTAAATCCACCCCAATATATGGGACAATCCTGACAAAGTATGCTTAAATTAATCAACATCCTTTAGCCTAGCTCCTTCCATTAGGGCCATTAAAGTCATTGGGCCAACAGCACATGTCCAGGCTGAGGCAAGACTCATAGAGAGAGCACTCTATTCAGACATCTTCTCAGGACCCGGCTCTGAACCCAAGACCTCTGCAATGTCCAGCAGTGGCTCTTCTTGCTGTGCCACTAGGAACACTGGACAACTCACTGTCTGGTCCCATGGTCATTTTTGTTTAGCGGATCATGGGTGCAATGTCAGGCTCCTGCAGCTTTCAGCCTATACCTTCGTATGGGCTTTCTGTTAGGAAGCAGGAAGTATCAATAAACTACAAGGGTGCTCATCAGCACACTAGAAGTCCATTGAGAACTACAAGCCGCTTGCCATGGTAGAAGATGGGACTTGTGGTTTCTTCATTCACAGATCTCCACCTGTACAGCAATGCTTATATTTAAATGTTACAGTGGCTATGGAGGGGAGGAACCCGCTCACGCTGTCGCGGGGAGAGGGGTAAGGGGGTGAGCGCCGCAGGTACTGGAACATGTTACCCCCTAAATACGAGTGCAGCATCTAACATGTTTCAAAGCTGATCTCATCCTTTAATGTGGATCTCAAGACAGCTTTTTCTTTATTTTTGGATAGAGCGGGTTGATTTTGCTTTAATGACATCCATGAAACTATGTATGAAGAAGATCAAATCCACTCAAATAGTTTAAAAAAAACAAAAACTTACAGAAATTAATTAATTAAACTACATTGCTGGTGCATAAAAATGTGTGCAACGTCTTACAGCATCAGCCCAAGTAAAAAAGGCTGTGTCCTGCCAGTACACTGCAGAGTGGCACCTTTCCCCTTTGTGTGGAAGCAGCAAGGTTTTTGCAGAGGATGACATGCCCAATCAGAGCCAGAGCTCACCAATCAGCAGGGAGCATGAGCATTCCTGATTGCAGAGCTATAGGTCTGACTCACTAGTGGGCGTGTCAGACCTCTTCAAAGAGATCACTGCTTTCCCACACAGAGCAAGGGTCCCACTCTGCAACTGCTGGCAGGGGACGGACATTTCTTCTCAGGTTTTGGCTGTATTTTAACAAACTTTAAGAAGTTAAACACCTAAAAATGTGTTTTGGGGATGTGGCCTGAAGAGCGATGGTGTAGGACACCTGCAGTGAGAGCTCTGCCTGTCCACACTCCTGTATTGGATATCCTGCCTAAATCCTGCTTGATTTTGCCCAGCCTCTACACCCTAACAGACCTGCCTTACTACCCCCACGATCCCTTGAACCTATCAGTGGGTAGGTGTGCTGCCCGTGGCCGCAGTCGGACTGCCTGTAGGAAAGACCGTGGTTCCGGCCTAGTTCCTGGAGTGGCGGCCATCTTGCTCCACCCGAGGATGGCCCCAGTAAGCTTTCCTGGACTACCTGACGGCCCTGAGACCGGTTTTCACTGGATACAGCCACTGGACCACCCAAGACCGCGGGTGCAACGTTTTTTATAACCTGCAACTAACTGAGGGACTGTCCACGGCCTGGCCCAGCTCCCGGTTCGGCGGCTATCTTGCTACACCCAGCGGCGGCCTAGGCAAGTACTCCCGGACTCCCTGACCACCCTGAGCCCAGCTTCCCCCTGGTACAGCCACTGGATCCCGCAGTTGGTCGACCACTACCTGCACCCCCCATTGTGACACCCCTAAACTGTGGCGGGAAGGGGACATTGAGGATCCGGCCTAGTAAGCAGGGGCCATCTTGGTGCACCCGGGGACCCTCCTGAGCACCTCTGGAATATGTCCTCACTGAAAAAAGTTTCCGAGGCTGCGGACGAACTTGCAAAGTCCCGCCGACTTGAAGGAGACCAACAGGCCAAGGATGGCGCTGGTGCTTCCTCGGATACAGAGCGTTGATGTGTCCCTTATCCGGCAGGAGCTCCACCACGTACCCTGATAGCGAAATTCCCAGACTTCTCCAATGAGGTACAACGGCAGTGGTCCAGATTCCAAGAAGCTAAGCTGCGTCTCCTCGCCCTGCACCTCATGTACGCTAATGCTGTACCCTGAAAAGCTTTGTGTGGAGTGCGATGGCCGAATCCACTTCTTTGAAGACCCTGAGATGGCGTCCACCGGGATCGATCAGAGGGATCGTCAAATCTTTTCTCTCCCCTGCTCCCCCCTGTGCCTGCAAAGCTGCCCATTCCCAACCTGATGCTTAGCCCCTTAGTGGGTATATTGGATGTGCATGTCCTCAACCGGAGCAGGGGGGTAGGCCTGGAAACAATTTCCTGTAATACACTGACTCTCACAGCATGCCTGCCGCCCTGATCGACCTTGCTGACTCATGATCCCCGTTCTCCCCACACATGAGAGATGTCTGTAGAGGACAGCAAATCGAACGTCGCTGAGATTTCCTACCTCAACTTACCTACCACCCTGATGGCAGGTGGGGCCTCCCCCTGCACAGCTGCAATGGTGCTATACTTTTGTGGCTCCTGCACCCCATGCACTTCTCAGAGAAGAAGTCGCCCCCCTAGGATCTTTGTGAACTTTTCTACCCCCCTTTTACCTGACTGTTCTTTCTCCCCGGTTTTCTTTTTTTTTTTTTGCTGTTCATCACGGGTATCTATGCTCCCTTGCAATTAAGTTCCCTGCCTCCAATGGGTACTACACATTGGATGTCCTCCTTTGATACCTGGTTATGGGGTACTATATCCATGCCGAGTTGGGGTGGCAGTGGACTGGATGGGAGGGGAAATGTTGTGGTTATTGTTTTTTTTGTACCACTGTGTTTACAACTGTATATCAATGCTAAAGGTACTATGTTATTGTTCAACATGCATTATCAATATTGGTTATCAATTTGTGTTTTATGCTATATGATGTGCCTATGTCTGCTCTGCCGATCTTGGTCCAGTCGGGGTCTACCACATACGCCCTATACCCGCCATGAGTTCTCTAAGGTTTCTCACGTGGAACGTTAGAGGCTTGCAGAATAAGATCAAACGGCACAGCCATGCTGATGTTTCTCAAGTCCCAGCATGCTGACATCATCACGCTAGCCAAGACCCATGTCACGAGCCTCTCTTAAAAAGCCCTGGATAGGTTGGGCCAACCACGCCACCCACACCTCTTATTCCAGAGGAGTATCGGTCTTAGTTGCTAAAAGGGTATCATTTAATCTGGTGCTGCTCCATACGGATCAGCAGGGCAGATATACACGCCACCATTAACGGATCACCTATCCTGATACTTGCTTGTTATGTCCCTATACAATTCAGCTGTAATTAAGGAGGGCCTTGCCTTTATGACACAATATACCTCTATACCGGCAGTGTGGATGGGGGACTTTAATATGACCCTCATCTCTGCTCTGGACCGAATGGGCAAACTACACCCCCCCCCCCGACCCGACGGTCCATACCAGACTGTACCACATAATACTAGATTTCGCTCTTGTTGACACTTGGGGCCACACGCCTCTGCACGCTAAGGTCTTCTCGTGCTTTTCAGCCAGTCACAACACAATGTCACGAATCAACTTTATTTTAATTTCAAAGTCCCTTACACCTAAACTGGGAGATGTGGGCTTTGCTCCGAGAATACTCTCCGATCAAGCCCCCTACTGGGACACGCTCCAGCTTCTAAAGGCCTCCCCTGCTCCCTCTTGGTGGCTAAACCCATTTGGGTTGACGGCTCTGCTGGACCAGGATGACATTCCTGCAGAGCTGCAATACTACTTTACAGCTAACAGGTACTCTGCCACGTATGACATGGTTTGGGAGATGTTTAAGCTTCACGCCCATTCCTTTCTCTCCACGCGTATCAATAGACTAAAATGATCATCGAAACTCATCGTCGGGCAAACTACTTGCATATCTCACCCATCTAGACTCGCGCCCCCCCGGTGGTGGTGTCACTGATTGACCCACAGGGAAACAAAATCACTGATCCGCAACAGGTGGCAGAGGAATTTGGGAGATTGTACCGTACACTTTACACTTCCTGAGTCACCCACACTCCCCAAGATACCAGGGAATACTTAGCGGGAGTTACATTCCCTAGATTGACTAACGACCAGCTTGAACTCTTGGAGGCCCCTATTACTAAAGAGGACATTTCCGAGGCTATCTCCTGTCTGGCCATGTCCAAGGCCCCTGGATCGGATGGCCTACCACTTGAATTCTATGCCACCTACTCTGAAATCCTAACCCCTAAACGCTACGACCTGTACAAATCTATATTTGATTCAGGAATTCTTACCCCCTCTATGAGAGAAGCCCAAATTGTAGTGATCCCCAAGCCCGGTAAGGACCCTAAATACCCGGAATCATATAGACCTATCTCACAGGTAGATATCAAAAGACTTGCTAAGATTTTAGCTTCACGCCTTAACCAGGTCATTCTGTCACTGATCAACCCTGACCAGGTTTTATGCCAGGGAAAAACACAGCTATGAACATTCGCCGTCTATTTATGAATATTCAGGGGTCCCATGATGAAATTGGCTCGAGGGTCATGGTAGCTCTGGATTTTGCTAAGGCCTTCGATTCCGTGGAGTGGAATTACCTGTGGGAGTGCCTCTCCGGATTTGGATTTGGCCCCAACTTTATTCACTGGATTCAACTCCTATATCAATCCCAAAAGGCCAAGGTGTTCATGAACGGCTGGCTTTCTGACCAATTCCCGCTAGAGAGAGGGACCCGACAAGACTGCCCCCCATGCTGTACGCATTGGCTGTGGAGCCACTGGCCATCATGATTCTTGCAGACACCAGCATCCGAGGCCTTAGGATAGGGAGACTGGAAGAAAAGATTGGAATGTATGATGACGATATGCTCCTATACTTAGCGGACTCAGGTCCCTCTCTTATTGCAGCCCTACACTCCATAGAACGTATCGTCAGCCACTTGGGTCTGAGCATTAACTGGTCGAAATCCCAGATCCTTCCGATTGACCACTTCCCTCCCCATCCACGTCCCCTCCTCTGACTCTCCCAAGGGTATCTCTGATGAAGTACCTTGGAGTACAAGTCACTAGATCGCTCACAGACTACACACTCTTGAACATTGAACATCTGTATACTTTAATGAAGACTAAAACACAGACTTGGGTGTTATGGGACGCATTTGTTTAGTTAAAATGATACTCCTCCCAAAGATACTCTATTTGGTGTGGCATGCCCCTCTGTATATACCACAAAAATTCTTCAAAATAATTGAATCTATTCTCAGTTCATTTATATGGGGCCAAGCAGACACAAAATATCTTGGAGAATTTTGAAGAACCCAGTGACAATGGGAGGAGCTGCTCTTCCAGACTTTCAGGACTATTATCTTGCCTCCCAACTGTCCCATTTCTATTATTTTGACAAAAACAAGCTACCAAGATACCAGCGCCCTGGTGACCCAGCCCATACCCCACTTCAGTCAGTCCTCAGAGCCCCATTGACAAGACACCCCTACAAACACAAAGCGGACATGCTGACGCACCACCAGAGGGTGTGGCGCATGGCACTACAAAAACTCGGGACTCCACAGGTGCACTCTCACACCCCTCTCTGGGTCAACACATACTTACCAGAATTACTGTCCATCCCAGACCCAGTGGCGTGGGTACGCCATGGGATCCTGTATATACACCAGATCATGACCACTACGGCACTTAAAACATTCCAAGCGCTGAAAGACGAATTTTCCCTCCCCAATTGCCTTCTCTTTAGGTATCTACAACTCCGAAACGCTATACAAAACTTAGTTTACCGGATCCAACCTATCCCTGGCAGTCCCCTCTATTGTAGACATAATCACAGGCACAGAACCAGCCAAACTAATTTATACCCTATACTCTGCCATCCGCCTCCCTAGTACCACAGCTTTGGCCTACACTGCCAAGATTAGATGGGAGGTGGATGTTGGAGTAATTGAGAATGAGGAGTGGGGCGAAATTTTGGAGGATGTGAAAAAGTTTCTCCCAAACTGTCAGACCGCCTCACGCAGTTGTATATTATACATAGGACGTATCTGACTCCTCAGAGGCTAGCACGTTACAAACCCACGTACAATCTGGGGTGTGACCACACCCCAGGCTCCTTCTACCACCTCATATGGTCCTGTCCAACTATACAAGCATACTGGATACAGGCGGTTTGTTTTCTGCACAACCAGATGGGCTCTCCTGCTACCCTAGACCCAAAGATGTGCCTGCTCAGTCTGCTGCCAGACTTAGACTGATAAACCCCTCCGTACCTTTCTACATGAGTCGCTATTATAAGTAGTGGCTCGCAATTGGATGCAGGCCTTACCCCCTACAATCCAGTGCTGAAAAAATGGAGATTAACGATACACTTCCATATAAGAAGCTGATCTATGTACATAGAGGGTGCCCACTTAAGTATGAGAAGGTCTGGAGCAGATGGTTAGTAGACGGTGAAACGTGTACTTGATATGTTTATTCCCCCCCCCCTTTTTTTTTTCCTTTCTCCTTCCTTTCTCTCTCCTTTTCTATATTAAGTACTGGTTCCACCCCCGATGGGTATTTCGCCTTATGTCACACAGATATTTCAATGCGTTTATGTATGTACCACTGTTTTGGCCATGCTGGCTTATACCGATTTATGTACCATGCATATACTTTTCAATAAAGTTGGTTTTCCAATTTAAAAAAAATATATAAAAAAAAATGTGTTTTGTTCCCATTAGAGATATTACACTGTCTTCTGATCCTGCTGACAAATCAGGAAGTACGTGGAAATGCTCGATGCAACCTCAGACTAAGCTTAGAAAGCAGCTCAAAGCCAGGAACTCTGTTTCCATGATCCACAGGAATAGGGGGTGCGGGCATGTCAGTGTGCCCAACCAAAGCAATGTTTGTAGTAGATAGAGGAGATAATGCTCTCCTGACCAGCCACCATGACATACAAGTGAGGATCAGATTCAGCCTACATTTCTCCGCCAACTAACCACACTCCCTAAAGCATTTCACCCTGCCCACCTGGCCCACGGCTGGCAGGGTGAAACACACCATAGGGCGTGGTTAGTTGGCAGAGACATGTAGGCTGAAGCTGATCCTTACATATTTGTCATGGTGGTTGGTCAAGAGAGCTTCATCTCCATCAACTATAAAACCTTTTATGTTCCAACCCAATCAAAAAAAGGAAAAAATAAATAAAAATGTAACTTTTTTGCATTAGTACACATAGCAAAGGATACAACTATATAAAAAGCAAACAGAAGAGTTTGTTTTGTATCAAAACTTTATTCAATAAACAAAAGAATGCAACATTGGGTACCATTTCTATAAAAAAAACTAATATGGACCGTCCTACAGTGCTTTAAAAAAAGAACCTTTTTTTTGTTTGTTTTTTTTCTCCTTGGAATCGTATACAAGATTTCATGTAGAAACAGTCAGATTTAAACTAGAAGTTACGTTTCCTTTCTGAGAAACAGAAATGACATTTAAATATTGCAATCACTAATCTAATTTGATTTACAGTTTAAGAAATTCTACTCAATCTCAGTTCCATGTGGAGGCTTTTTGTACTGGAGATAGCTGACGCCGTTGCCTGGTGCTGATGTATATCCGGTTACATTAGGGGTAAAAATAACATACATTGCAGTTTTAGGCATAGACGAACAATGCTTCTTAGTTGTAAAGGGTAAAGAAGCTTAAATATCATAATTCACAAGCGTGAGTCTGGAAAATGTTTTGTGCCAGGTTGTAGTAAGACATGAAGCAAAGTCTAAAACATGCATTCTCTTGCTTCCCATTGGAAATGGAAATGCCTCATCAGCTTCTGACATTTCTTGGCTAATTTATGCTCCTGATAAAAAGTCATAATAAATATTGTAACCCTGGACCCCTCACAATAGGGCAATGACCACCAAAAAAAACAAAAAAATGGGTTGATGTTGGCTCAAAAAGGTGTTCATGTTTTGTCTGGTAGCCTTCCAAGCCAAGAAACCCCTTAAAGCCAAACTTTACCCAAAAGAGTCAATTCTGCTTTTCTCCTGCCTCCTCTATTGTTTTTTGATATCATTTTTTTGGGGAGCGGGTACCTGATTTTGCCTAAGCGATCTGAGCAGAAGTTCAGCCCCCCTCCTCCTTTTGCCCGCAGCCTTCTGGAACAGGTCACAGGTCCCAGAAGGCTGCCAGACCATTCACAAAGAGCAGCAATGGAAGCCAGCCATGAAGTCACAGTTGGCTTCCCTTAGTAAAAATGCTGGTACAAGTTACCTAGTGAAGAACCGGCCAGAGGGAGGACGATGTTGGATCCTTGGACGGGTGAGTGTCCTTTTATTAAAAGTCAGCAGCTACAGTATTTATAGCTGTTGAGTTTTAATTTTTTTTCATACAGCCTGAATATTCTATTTAATCTATTTTTAGTATGCTTGGCATTATGGCTAAGGCTGGGTTCACACTACTGTCGCATGTGGGACAGTAGAGGCAGGATGCGCTGATTGGCTGTCAAAGTGGTCACATGATTGGGAGGCCCTCCTGCTAGCTTCTGATCATGACTAGAGACCAAGAGCTGTCTATGAGATTAAATTCATTTGTACAGCTGGCTATATGAAAACCCATAGCTCCCAGGCACCGAACAATAGCTGTATTTTTCGTTAAATGCCCCTTTCCCGTAGAGCCTGTAACAGCACTTCCTGTTGCAGGCTGACAAAGCTAAGCCTCTACCTTGCAGTTAGAATCAATGTTGTCCACTTGCAGTGTGAGCTCCCTTGGTCGACCTTTGGGCTACCAATCTGATAAACCATATAGGCAGCCAATGGCCAACTGGAGAAAAGCACAGGTTAGCAAAACGGATCAAAATGACTTTGAAAGGATTTAAAAATGTAGTTATTCATTTAAGAGTAATGATAAATGGCCAGAATTGTAATTTATAATCCCCTATCCTCTCCAGAGGAGGTTTGGCCAGTGGTGCAGCTTGAAACAGGTGTTAGTTGGTGCTTGACAACCATTTTCTATAGGGCTGATTTAGGACATAAATAGCCCCCCCAGCAATGATTAAATTGGCCCACATTTATGTATAGCCAAGGGTGTTCATATCTAAAAAAAGAAAATGGACATCAAGTTTTCCCAGAAAGCTGTTCATATCATATGTATTCTCAGTAAAATTTTTCCTGCTTGGGGATGAAGTATTAACTGGTCATTACTGGACTTAAACAATGTTTAAAGGCTTTATTTGGAGTACTAATTTGATTTTAATTAACTAATAATCTCTTCAAATTATCAACATTATAAAGCAATCTATTGCTTAGTCTCTCCCATTAAGAATGATTTTATTTTCTGGATCACTAGGGTCCTATGTATCTGCAAACATAAAAGATTACATTTTACCAAAATGTTTGTTGATTGGTTCCCCTTCCCCTCTCGGTTGCCTTCCGTCCTTTTATTTTAATAGTGCACTTAACAACATTGCCTTTGGTTATCTCAGTTTTTTTTTTATTAAGCCAATCCTAAAAAAATAGGGCGGGCATGAGTTTCCAATTAGACATCAAAAAAGAAGTTCAGATTTAGGGTGATAGCGTTTTTCGGCTAACTAAGTAGACTGTAGTGCAAGGTTTCTAGGCACACTGGCCAGTAATGCCTGAAGAAGAGGCCAACCTAGAAAGCTTGCGCTAAAATCTATTTAGTTAGCCAATAAATGTTGACAACCTAAATCCTAACTTAAATTCTGCCATGAAAGAGCTGTTGAGAGATACCTGTTTGTTTCAAGAAACAACTTTCCTGGAAGCAAGAGAGACCTTAACGGTATGAAGAAAGCATGGGACACATTGTACAGCTACAATCAAATGCATAGTCTTAGTAAATAATTTTCAATTTACAGCTACTAGGAACATAGTTTTCTACAACATGACGCACGACAACCACTGCAAATAAAAAAGATTCCATAAATCAGCAGCCAATCAAGTTCAGGAAAGCTTAGCAATTGTGTGATGAGAAGAACTATGTTTCTACAGGACACGAGGGATGCACATCAGTTCTCAAACCCAGCGTCAACTATTCCATTTCAGTTATCAAATTTACCATAATTTACCTAAAAGGAAACATTCTAAATAATAAATTAAATAATACTTATAAAAAAGCACACCCCTCTGCCCCCCAACCCCTCCCCCACGCTGTCTCCAGCTCGCAAAGTCCTGAACTGGCGGAATTATTTTACAGTTATAAAAAAATGTTTTGTTTTGTTTTGTTTTTTCTACCACCTCACTCCTGTTGAGCTGTAAGATGTTCAGCATACTGTGACAAATGAACCACACTAGTCATGAATGGAGCATATACATCCTTCCTTTAATAAATGGGATGAAAAGGGCCTGTATAAACTTCTGAAGAATGCAATGAAGGGTTGTTATGAGGACAATGCTGGAAAAAAATATCGAAAAACACTTCAAGGGAAAGTCCACTAAGATGAAGTGGGATGGTGGAGTCTAATGTGAGAATAACATCAACCTTTATGTGCTCATTTCACCAATAAGTGTATTTCCAGAAACCCTCCTGCCGCATCCTTCTCTGGTTTATTGTTACAGATTCACCCAATATGTCTCTCTAACCCTTTAGAGAACCAGAGAGGAGAGCCTTAGGACAATACCTGGACTTGCCCAAAGTCAGAACAGTGGCATGGATGTGAGTGTTCCTATTCCCTACCCCTGCTCTACAAACTACAACATAATGCTGTCCCACTTTAAATTAAATGTGTGGTTATGGCAATAGGAAGGGCTGCCATTGCTGACATGTATAATTACTAGCAAATCATTGATCTTCAGACATTACTAGCTGCATGCTTGTTCAAAGCTGGTAACTTACTAGATCAGCCTTTCTCAACTCTTCTACCCCAAAGGAACCCTTGATATAATTTTTCAGGTCTTGAGAAACCCTTGCCAAAACCAGTTCATTGGTTGTCAGTGTGAAAAATGTCCCTTTCATTGATGGCTACTGGGAAGAATGCTCTGCCTTACAATGGTGGGCAAAATGCCACCCCTAAGACAACAAAACAGTTCACTAAGTTCATTCAAGCTGGATTTATCAAGGACCACTAAGCCTAGAACTAGACAGGCACCATCAGATGGGAGGTCAGTGAGCTCAAGGAATCTAGCAAACTTTGAAGGAGCCAATGGTTTCACGGAACCATGGTTAAGAATGGCTATACTAAAATGTGTAGCCAGTATCTAGACACCAATGTTGGAGTCTACAATGGTAGCTGCTATATTGCTACCCACACAGCTTCACTATAAATGTATATGGCCCATGAATCTTCTCTTACACATAGCAACCAATTATATTTTTATTTTCATATTCTGCACTGCACTGAATGTTCTGACCTCTAGATAGGTTGCATTTAATGTGAATCTCACTAAAATCGGCACATCAGTTTTACGGGATTATTATACTAGCAAGGAACGAATAAAACCTTTAGAGTTTGTGAATTTTTGTGATATTTTCCTTCTGTTAAGAATACTATTGTATCTTGTGTTATAAGGTTGAACGTAGAAAAATATAAGAAAAAACTCTGTGTAACGGAACGTCTTACAGAAGCAGTCAAATATTTCATAAAGATAGGTAACACCATTAACAGCCTTTGAAATATGTATATTTTTTTAAAATTCTCTTTTTGCATCTGGAATTTTTCCAGCATCCTGTGATTTTTTTCCATAACACAGTGCATAAAATAATGGTGTGACCTTACCCATACCAACCAATCCTAAATGTGTGTAGCCACATTCATGAAAGCTGGTCTCTGTTTTGGTTAATGTGGCTAACTCTACATTGTTTTCCACCATGCCATTTAGTAAAATACAATATTTTAGAAATGGAGAGGTTCCTGCATGTGTCCAGACTTTAATGGAAAAATAATACTAGGAGTCTCTCACAAATGTTTACTTGTAAGTAAACTGAATATACCCTATGTTTCAAGGTGGTGGTTAGACTTCCTAAGGCTATGATGGAAGTAAAAGTGTTTATGCCTGGAAAAGATGGGTTCTATAAGGTTGGTAGATATCCTCAGAATTATGGAACCTGATATGGACTGCCATGAGTTCAAATTAAGACATTAACATGTTGATCCACCAAAATGATTCAACTATGAATGGATAATGGAAGACAGAATCATTCGATTCTAAAACTTCTCCAAGATTTGGTTATGGGGTCAACAATCTGGGAACTACAATGGAGAGATCCCATCACCAAATTTCTTGGGAAATTAAAAGAAACGTGATTCAACTGCCCAACATTTACCAAAGACCGAAATATAATTTTTATGTGGACTAACTTTTTAAACAGTCTGGACTGTGAACAGGTAGTCTTAAACTAGACTTCACTACCTAGCAAGTCACTGACCTTGTACAACTATGCATCTAGTAATGCTAAAATGCCTGACCTCTATACAAGGGAGGACTAAGAGCTTTTGGCCTGGGAGGCAAACACAACCATCTGGCCCTATCATGATAGAGGTGCTTTGATCTGGGATAAAACATGCAACAAACAAAAATTCCACAAACTCCCACAGATTGTATGCATCTTATATAGCCAGGATAGCCATGCTTGTTTCTAGAACATTGCTAAAATACTCCCAGCCGATTCAAACCCCATTTCAGGTGCTCTCTCTTCCCTGTTGCAGTATCTCTAAGCTCAGCAATGTTGCAATGTGGGGGGTTTGAGAACTTGCTCTTGTGATGGTGGGGGTGAGTAGTAATCAGGGCCACTGATAAGGTAGTACAACTGGTCCTGTTGTATTAAGCCCTGGCCTAATCAGCTAAACAGGAACGCCCAAGTTGTTGTCAACAACCACTGGTCTTGCTATGATTTAGGTACAGTACAGAGGGTATCTCTTCTAAGATCTACTAACTCAACTTATATTATTTGTGCAAGCCCAGAGGGCAAAGGCCCCCCATGCTCAGTCTTTCTCTGCCTCCATATTGAACAGGTCAGTGACTCAGTAAGTAATGATGTTGTTTAAAGCTATAAAGATGACTTTCACATTTCTATAAAGACATGTTCAATTTAAGATCTGCGATGGCTCAGTCAGAGAAATAGCCAGAAGGGTTTTATGTAGCATAAGAAGGTTTCCCCAGGGGGCTTTAAAACAGCAATGCAGGCAATTTAGAAATGGATTATATAAAAGTATTTTATTGGAAACATGTAGGGTGAATAGCATGTTGCTGTGACATAAAGTATAATCTGGTTAGGGGATAACAAACACATTTCACATTTACAGAAAGCAAACACAAAGTTACAGTGTCACATATCATTGGTCTGTTGTGATGATGCCTCAATGTGTTTCGACCCATGTGGTGTTTTTCAGGGAGGGTTTGCTATTAAGAGATATATTTAGTATCTCAAAGGAAGGAGATATTCCAACATTTATTCAATTAATTAGATTCAAGGTATAGTTACCACTGAAAGGTAAAATGAGAGAACTGACCAGAAATTTAAAACCGTTGGATGATTCCCGAGGGTCCATGCCCCATTTGTGTCCCAAAGGCGGGAAGGATCGTTCCGATGCAACTTGCAAACAGTCATGCTGAGGACACCCTCAGAAATCATCTCGTTTCATCTTTCAGTGGTAACTATACCTTCAATATATATAATTGAATACATGTTGGAATACTCCTTCTTTTGAGATAGTAAATACTGAAGATCTTTTTTATAGCAAACCTACCCCCTGAAGAAGGCCACATGGGTCGAAACATGCCAGAGAATCGTCACAACAGACCAATTACATGTGATGCTGTAACATTGTCTTTGCTTTCTGTAAATGTGAAATGTGTTTGTTATCCCCTATCCCTTAACCAGATTATACTGTATGTCACGGCAACCTGCTATTGACCCTACACGTTTCCAATAAAATACTTTTATATAATCCTTTTCTGAATTGCCTGCATTGATGTTTTAAAGCCCCCTGGGGAAACCTTCCTATGCTACACAAATTGTTTTTGGGGTGTGCAGCTGCTGTACCTCTCCTGTATGTGTCGTCCATTTCTTTTGCTACAGCCAGAAGGGTTTTATATTACAGTGTAATTGTCATCATTGTTGGGTATATTGTTATTTGTGATCTGCAAAAACAGTGCCATATATCGGAAAGCTCACATATTCTGGATGAGCATCATGGTGCCCCTGGAACTTATTTTGAATACATGGGCAACTATGTCCAACTTTTCCAAGAAAATAAACTGAGTTAATCTATTGACACAGTCACCCAGCTGTACACAAACTTTAGAAATGTAACCGGAGCTTCAATAAAACGAGACAGGATGACTATGTGACACTGTATGATATATAGTATCAATTTTATAGCAACGATAACAGACAGTGTCCTCTACCCGCTCATCTGTGCTCTATTTCTAGTGACTAGTGGCAGACATAAATCATAAGTATAGGTACGTTACAGGTCAGAGATCCGTTTTCTAGAATCCACGCTACATAGGGAGTCTTGGTTTACGATCGCGAAAAAAAAAAAGAACCGAAAAAATAGACAGAGAATGATCAAATAAAGCGATACAAAAGGGCAACGATGATGTATAAAGTCACAGAGCAACCAATCAGATTAGAGATGTCTGATTGGTTTCTATGGGTTAATGCACATAACGCTCCTTGCAGTCTGCGCTCTTCACGCTGTACTTCAGTAAATATTTAGTGTAAATCCGGTGAGATTTGGAGATTTTTGTAGGCTGCTGTACAGGATATGTCATAAATATTTACTGAAGTCCAGAAAGATGAGTGCGGCTTTGTCTCGGCAAGGATTGAAGTTTTATTGGTTGTAAAAAGACCATGGGGTTGATTTACTAAAGGCAAATAAATTGTGCACAATACAAAGTGCAGTTGCATTCTGCAGTTGCTCCAGAGCTTAGCAAATGAACAGAAGCTCTGTTGACTTCCATCATCCAATCATGTGCAAGCAAAAATGCTGTTTATTTTTTTTAATTGCATGTGATTGGGTATTCCTTGCAAAGTGAAACCGTAACTCATTTACTAAGCTATAGATCAGGGATATGCAATTAGCGGACCTCCAGCTGTTGCAAAACTACAAGTCCCATCATGCCTCGGCCTTTGGGTGTCATGCTTGTGGCTGTCAGAGTCTTGCTATGCCTCATGGGACTTGTAGTTTTGCAACAGCTGGAGGTCTGCTAATTGCATATCCCTGCTATTGATCAACTGCACTTGCAGAGTGCAACTACACTTTGAAAAGTGCGCAGTCTATTTACCTTTAGTAAATCAACCTCAATGTTTGCACCTAAGGCCTTGTTCACACACAGTGTTCTACAGCAAAATTCTGTGCAAAGGGTAGTGTTTACCCACATGGGGATACACAGGTGTCCTAAGCAGGCAATCCCATTCATGTCAATTGGGCTGCAGTGGCGGCACGGACACAGCCGCTGCTCCCAATTTGACACACCCCAATGCAGAGAGTGTGCGGGTAAAAACGGCCCTGACACGGGTGTATGCCGTTTTGAACAAGGCCAAACTCCTGCAGCAGTGTTCCTGTATCCTTTGTAGATTATAGATTAACTAATGCACCTCATACCTCATCATTGGTTTTCACACCAATAGTTTGCACTGTACTGTATAATTCATTTTAGGATTCAAACAAAAAAGATCACAGTGGGCCTATCAAAATCTTTCCAAGGCCTACACTGAGCTGCTGAAAGCTGGATTTTAGTTGGTTACTGCAGGATGTCGTACGCTACTCCTGTCTGTTCTGTCTAACATAACCATTTGTGGTGAAGCCATCTACATCTACAAATCAGTAGATTTTCATGACTAAAGCTGACAATTCACAACTCGAATATCAGCCGATTCCTGTGAATCGGCTAATATGTGAGTCATAGTTGGCCCCGCCGACGCCACATGGCCAACAAACTTCAACAGAGAAATTAAAGGAACTGGGTAGAAAAAATGGGCCCATCAGCTCCAGTCCACTGTGCAGGTGTTCTGACAGCTGTGGGTTCCAGCTAACAATAACCACCGGGGGAGATTTCTCCATCCTTGCTGTTAGAGAATCTATGAATTTCTCACGTTGAGCCCAGCTGACGTGTATGGCAAGCTCAAAAGCTTGCTCAGAGAGGTCTGTATTGTATCAGTTTTCAGTACACAAAAATTCAGCACTTCTAAATGTTAACTGATGGGGCTTGCACACTAGATCCATTGTAAAATGTGCCTATATTAATTTGAGAAATGGGCATATCACACGTTCATGTTAAGCTGTCATAAGGCAAAAACACAGCCAAACCGCTTAGAAATACAATTATTTTTTTGTCAAGTCATGTTAACCTCTTGACTTTGTAGCTGCATTTTCTTGTACTGAATACACGCTTTGTATAGGCTTTGGGGCTCTCGCTGCTTAAGTTCCCAACTCTATCCTCCAACCACGGGGGTCTTGCATTCTGCAGCCAAAGATGCCTAATCCCTTGTACACACGGTCGGAGATTTCCGACAACCAAATCCGTCGGATTCTGTCCGTTGGATTTTGTCCGATGGATCTTGTCCAAAACTGTTGCATACACACGGTCGGACGAAGTTGTCCGAAAATCAGATCATTCAGAACGTGATGACGTTATTTCGTTACAATGGGACTATGTTCAGGCTAGTAGCCAATAGCTTTGATGTAGGAATTTGATCTGAGCATGCCTAGCACTTTGTCCGATCGGAATTGTCTACACATGATCGGAGTATGTCCGATCGGAGCATTTTGTCGGAAAATATTTCCGGCAAGTTGGAAAATTTGGTCCGATGGATATTCCGACGGAAACAGTCCGATGCATACCACACACAGTCGGAATATCCAACAAAACGCTCCGATTGGACACATTCCGCCGGAATCTCCGATCGTGTGTACAAGGGCTTAGTTTTCCTGTTGCAATTTTCAAACATTATTGAAAAACCCAACAGGGGAAGTAAGACACTTCTATAAAGGCCACAGTAGGTAGCTAGAGCTGGGAACTCTGGCATGATAATCTTTTTTTTTTTGTGAAGCCCTGGCCATCAACCTAGAACCACAATAGCAGTTTGGATTGAACAGATCCTTTATCCTATCGTCAATATGTTTTCCCCTTTTATAGCTAGGAAAGCAGTCAGTATGGCATATCAGCGTTCCTGAATTTTGTCTTTCATAAAATGTGGCCTTTGCACCAAACTCCCTCCAGACATTTCCAGGGAAAATAAAAATGATTCGATGAAAGAGTTCTCGGAGTAACAAATTATTCCTGGATGTCATGAGGATTCTTGATGTAATAAATCCATGGTTATTTCCTGTGTGGTCTGTGCGGATGGTTTCACTGGTGAGATTTAATACACGGGTATGCTGCAATGCTCCTAGGTGTCCCATTAACCCCTTTGCTGCCGTTGAGGAGCTAAAAGTTCATTGCTCTGCAATGTTTTTCCAGGCTCCGGAGGCAGCGAAAAGAGCCAATTCCAAGCTCAGAAAGCGGAGCCCGTGATAGCGTTGAGCTGCTTCATCAAACCCTCCAGACTGGCCATTTGTTCACTTAAATCGTCCTGTTCGTATACCTGTGGGGTGACCAAAAACTCCAGTTAATAGTTGAATAGAAGGTAATGTGAAAAAAAAAAAAACAGCCATTAATTATGGCATTTTAGATAATAATATAGTCACTTCTATTTTTTAATCATATACCTTGCTGCTCTCAAACCCATGAGTTCTCGGAAGGCAGAAAAGTATTATTAAATATAATCGTATAGCCTTCTAATCTCATATCACACTGCCTATTTTCTTATCTTAACTATCAAGAGAGGCAAGCAATTTCCCATGAGACTTTTCAAGGCAGTAGTAATAGTATATATCAGACTTTCTCAATCTTTTTAACACAGGGGAACCCTTGAAATGTGTTTCCAGCCTCAAGGAACCCTTGCAGAAATGACTATATGTACAACTCATGATACATTAGTGTGATGATCAGTGGGAAGAATGCCCCTTACACTTGTTGTCATTGGAAAGAAATACTCCCTTACAGATAGCTAAAAAAAATCAATGGTGTCAGTGGGAACTTATCTGTGAGAGAGAAATAGTTCATTGCTAAAAGAATGCCCAGCACGCTCTGGAGGAACCCTAGCATTTCTTGGAACCCTGGTATATATAGTAAAAAATTACAATAACTTTATTTACAAATAAGTATTGCAACTCAAAAGGTGTACCATACACTATATTGTCAAATGTAATGGTATGCTTGCCTTCATAAACTCGCTCATCCATGTCTTTATGGACATTGCTTTGTGCACTGGTCCAAATCATTTGGTGGAGGGGGATTACGGTGTGGGGTTGTTGTTCGGGGGTTGGGCTTGGCTCCTTAGTTCCAGTGAGGGGAACTCTTAAGGTGTCAGCATACCAAGACATTTTGGACCCCTTGCTGTTCTAACATGACTGCACACCAGTGCACAAAGCAAGGTCCATAAAGACATGGATGATTGAGTTTGGGGTGGAGGAACTTGACTGGCCTGCACAGAGTCCAGGCCTCAACCTGATGGAACACCTTTGGGATGAATTAGAGCGGAGACTGCAAGCCAGGCCTTCTTGTCCACATCAGTGCCTGACCTCACAAATGTGCTTCTAGAAGAATGGTCAAACATTCCCATAGGCACACTCCTCAACCTTGTGGACAGAAGAGTTGAAGCTGTTATAGCTGCAAAGGGTGAGCCAACTCAATATTGAACCCTGAGGACTTATACTTTTGGCAATATAGTGTATGTCAGCTGGTGTTTAGTAATTAAAGTGTTCACCTTTAGAGAAAAATCTGTAAATCTGTAAAGGTGAACTTACAAAGGACCCCCTCCTCATTCCCACCATGTCCCACTGACCTGTTGCGTGGTGATCTCCCGTTCTGAGCCCTGTTATAGCCGCCTCATTGAATCGGGGCTTAGAAATCCCCTCAGCATTCTCTCTACTTCTTCCCCGCTGGCACGACAGGCTACGCAGGATCAGATTGTTTGCGCCGCCCATGGGATGGCACCGAGAAATTAGGATGCTCCGAAGCGTCCCTCCTGACAGAGGACGTTTTGGAGATTAAGCTGCTGAGATGTCTAAGCCCTGGTCCAGTGAGGCGGCTATAACAGTGCTCAGAACGGGAGATCACCATGCAATAGGTAAGCAGGACGGAGGGGGGGGGGGGGGGGGGTGAAGAGGGGGTCCTGTGTAAGTTCACCTTACAGATTTTTCTGTAAAGGTGAACTTACACTTTACGCAAAATACAGAATGTTACAGAGATATCCAAAGAACATCCTCATTAGGGAATATCATATGATGCTTATGCAAAGTTATCCCCAAAGGGGCATACATCCAATGCATTTCAAGATAATGTATCTTTCCTCTACCGCAGAGAAGTATAGCTGGTGATGGACATAGGAGCTGTTTAGATAAAGATAACCAGCCAAAATTACGATCAAAAGCAATCAATGGTCTGAAAGGGTCTCATCAACCACCACCATCCGCCAAGAGTGGAACCAATCCCGCCTCGGGACAACATTATGGTTACTAAGATAAGTGAAAATCCACTTTGAAAAGTAATCACACTCTACTCCCTTAATGAAAGAACCCCAATGTGTGGATCTTTATATACCGCAAGTAACTAGAGAAACTCTAACACTAAAATAAAAATAGTAAAACAATATGTGCCCCTTGCTAAGATATATTTAATACCTTTCCTGCTTCCTGGACTGCCAGTTGTCGCTCTACTACAGAGAAGCCACTGTTGGAAAAATCTACTAAATGTGAAACTTCCAGGTGTGTCTGGTCCCCTACCAATCCCAATGGTTCCTTCTGCAGGGCCCTACATCACTACAGCATGCAATTGAGATGTAATGGCATGTCCTATATAATCTCCATAATCAATATGTGATAAGTAAGTGAAAAAAAAAAAAAGGAATGGGAAACAGGGGAGGAAAAAACAAAACAGAAAAGAACACAGATTGAGCATAGGGAAATGTGCTCTTACACTGGATGGGTCATCTGTATGTTTGTGGCTTTCCTCTGACACTTCTGGGGCTGTTGGGACTGAAACTGGGAGAAGTGGGGATCTTGCCTTTCCTGCCAGCCCCAACGATGCTGTCTTTACTTGTGGTTTAGGTAGGCTGGACCCTAAAAAAAAAAAAGAGAACAGAGATTATATTAAAATTCAGCATCAATAGAAACTTTACATATAGGAGTGTTCCTGGTAAAATAACCTTCAGTATGACTGGATCTAGCAATTGAAGCACCTTCTAATGTGTGTCATAAATCATAGTTACAGCCAGCGTCATTTATCAATATCTTTAAAGATGGCCTGTCTGTGTTGCCTGTAACCACCATAAAATCATTATTTTTAATACACCTATCCCTATGTAGTAAAAAATATCTCAGCAGTGAGTTAAGGATTGGGTTGGGATTTAGAGTTAGGGTTCTTTAATGCCTCCTTATTGATTTTAGGTAAAGAGTTAAAGGGGTTGTAAAGCTTCTTTTTTATTTTCTAAATAGGTTCCTTTAACCTCCCTGGCGGTACGATTATTTTGGATTTTAGGTGCTAAAAGCGGTACCATTATTTTGCATGAAAATTTGGCGTTTTATATTGTAGTCCTGTAATTCTTAGCAATAACTCTCTTAAATCTGTTCAAACCAGAGTCTAGCAGACATCCCGGGTATGATAAAGTTTGAAAAATGAAATCATAAATTATAATATAATAAATAATTATAAATAATTGTACCAAATAATAATATAACAATGATAAAAATTATTCAATAATGTAATCAAATCAAAAACATTGAAATTTGCTCAGTTGCAGAATTGTCACTGTCATTACTTTTCAGTATTTGATGACGGATCTCCCCACAAATCATTTTCGCTCAATTCTGCAAGTGATTACAATTTATTATTGCTGTTTTCTAGCTGGTCTAAAACCATTTTTGATGTAAAATGACAGTTTGGTTGCTATGGACAATCTCCAGTTTGCAGGCATAAAGAACAGTTTTTATTATATAAAACTGCATGCAGGGCACTGGGCAAACCACTAGGGACAAAGGAGATGTGAAATATTTACATACAGCAATGTAATCTGTAAGATTACATTATACTGTATGCATACTGTCTGTTTCACTTTTGAATTTGGCGCCGTTCTCCATCTCCGTGCGTCGCAACGCTCGCAGGGCACGGAGATCGGCTCTGTGATAGATCGAGCGAGGCACGGCTCGCTCGTACAGCGGGGAGACAACGCTGGATCCGAGGGAGAAGGTAAGTAACCTCCTCCTGGATCCAGCGATGCAGTCCCGAGTCTGGCTCGGGGTTACCGCTAATGGTACAAAAATTCCACCCCGAGCCAGACTCGGGAAGACCGTCAGGGGGGTTAAGCTTGTGCACCTTTTCCTTCGATTTCCCTTCTAAATGTTTTTTTTCATTGTCTGAATTTCTCACTTCCTGTTTCTCCTCAGTACACTTCACACCATCATCCAAGCGGTGTTTAGTCAGCCAGAACAACTTACTAAACAGCTTACTGAGGAGGAACAGGAAGTGAGAAATCCAGACAAAGAAAACAAAGAAAAACAACATTTAGAAGGGAAATCGAAGGAAAAGGTAAGTGAACCAACAATGCACTAGCTTAAAGGAACCTATTTAGAAAATAAAAAAATAACCTTTACAAACCCCTTTAAGGTTAGGTTGAGTGTTAAAGAGGAAGTAAACCCTTATGGGTTTTACTTCCTCTTTATCCACATGCAAACTAAAAGCATAATGGGCTAGTATGCATTGCATACTAGCCAATTATGTTGCACTTACTTGCAAACAAAGCCTGTGATGTCCCAGAGGTCACCGCTGGTGGCCACTTCCATCTTCAACCCTCTTCTTCATGCTCGTGACTAACTGTGGACTCAGGCTCTGTGACTGTCCGGAGTCGTGTGATGGCTTCCGTGCACATGCATGCGAGTGACAACAGTCAAAGCACGGGCCCTATAGAAACTGCACTTTCTTTATGACATCGGCGCAAGCGTATATATGGTAAATATCTCCTAAACAGTGGAGGTTTAGGAGATATTTCCAGCACCTACAGTTAAGTCTTATTGCAGGCTTGCCTGTAGGTAAAAGTGACGGGTAAAGGTTTACAACCACTTTAAGGGTTATGTAGTCCATACAGTAAGAGTAAGGTGCTACTACCCTGGAATATGAGAAATTCCTCTACAGCTGCCGGGTACACTATAAGCAGTCGCATGGTTACAAGCACAATTAGTAGAAGAAGACAAAACCCCAACTTCATACATGCTGTACTACAAGCTTTTATGGAGTAGCAATACATTTGAATAGATTTAGGAGCATGTATGGAGTTGCGAATTGTCTTCTTCTATTAAGGGTTAAGTAGTGGGGGATGATTAAATGTTAGGGATGAATTTATTGAAATAGGATAAGGGTTAAGGTGAGGGTGAGGGGGGGGGGGGGGAATAATCTGAAGAATGTGTTCAATTTTGAGGGTATGAGCAATGGGAGGGCACCGTTTTAAGTCAAGTTTTAGCATTTGGTAAGGGAAAACCTAAGTGTCAGGGTCACCCGAAAAGCAAGATTTAGGTTAGTAATCAGAGTGTGCAGAGTTCCGAATCCTCACTAACACTGTTGGGTTCTTGGTGCTAAACTGTATTGTGCCTCTTCAAAGAGGACAGGGTCAGTCTATGTCACCCCTTTGAGAGAGTCGAGTCATTTCGAGTGGCATGGCCATTCTAAATTCGACAATCTCTCTCTATCCCACCATTTTTCTTGTTGATCAGTTTGCATGGATTTGCCCTTTAAATTCAACCTTCTCTTAGATGCTATAACAGTAAATGTGATGTGTTTTTTATTTTCTCATTCTACTAATTGACAGTCAATTACTTTAACTCAGTGCTATCCAATGATATAAATATCATACAAGGTGTTGATTCTACCACTGAAAGCTCAGTTTATGTAATTGCATCCAAATATCTTACTGCAATGAGATTAAAATATGACCGCTTAGCATTTTAGATGACAGTCATCTTCTTAATTATGCCCTTACCCTTTCACTACGAGGCAGAAAATGGTTCTTAATCGCTTTTTATTTTCTCACACCCAGATATGATGCTGGGTCAACAATCTTGGAAGCATGCGATGAATTTTAAACCCAATGTACAATGCGAAAGACTCAACACTTTAAATAACACAACAATGTATAATGGTGTCATTTCTGTGGTTTCTGGAAGATACAGAAGTCTGCGACTCTCTTATTCTTAGGAGATACAATACAGAAAAAAATGCTGGTTATTAACTCTCATCTTCCAGCAAAATGAAATGTCATCATGTAGAAGAGGCTGAAAGTAAAGAGAATTAATTGAACTTGTGATGCCGATCGTGCGCCAAGAACGCTTGCTCGTCATCCCAAGTAATTACCAGAAGCATGATAGCGAGCAGTGGGAGGTGGAACGGGGAATAAATACATAATGAGATTGTGTTGCCATTTGATCCAAAGACTGTAGGTTGCCAATATATTACATCCAATTCTTGGAGACAATTCCAATCTGCCAATGATCATGATAACAAACACAGCCTGAGCTCCTGGTTACTTACACTGCAGTCAGAAGCGAGACAAACTTGGTAGCAAATTTATAGCTTTTAAGTGCCCATAGATTTCTAAATTTTTGTCTGCAAAATGTAAAGCTGATGCCATTCCTCTGCTATGCCAGCTATTATTAACTAGTTTGTAGAGGTTGTTGTAGCACTTTTTTGTTTCCTTTCTTATGTCACAGCTCTGTAGCAATCCCTAGATAACAGCTGTGACAACTCTGTGTAAAGCCCCTAAGCAAATGATGGAGGATGGGGGGGGGGTGAGCCCAAACTTAAAGTGTTACTGAACCCAGGAGCCTGCATCCACTATATCTGGTCTCCCACAGTACACAGGACATGGAAATGCAATTATTTTAGTAAATACAAACTGCTAAATTGCTTTTTTTTTTATCATCAGTATATAGCAGTCTTTTGATTCTATCAATGTCTGGTTAAAGCTTGTAGATGGAATTTTTAATCTACTCTGACTGTCCTATGAGGCTACATGACCCCTGACCCCCTGTCTGAACAGTGCTGATTGGCCTTGTGCTGATCCCATGTACTCTCTTAAGAAAAAACAAAAACTCTCTAGCAATACACACCATCCGAGTATGTGCAGCTTGCCCCCAAGGCTCTGTTCTAACAGGCAATAGGTCGGGGACAGTGGAAGAAGGGAAGAATCAGAGAAGACAGGATCAAACATCCTTTTTACACAATGCAGAGGATAAACCCCTTAGGTTCCACAGTACATACAACAAGCATGCTTTACTGCATATACAGCCTGATGTTACTGTTGTGGGTTTAGTAATACTTAAAAAAAAAAAAAAAAACTGTAAAAAGATAAATAAGAACCCAATATATGTGTAACAAAGGGTGGAGCCGAGTCAAATAGGTGAAGTTCCTACATGGTTAAATATAATTATACTATTTTCTTTATATCTAACAAAAAGTATGTAGTACAAGGGCCTGTATAATTTGATACAGATTGATTGGATAGGGTAGGTCCTAATATTACACTATTTTGTAAGCCTAAAGCTGATTGTATAGAGATAGTAGGGTTATGTACCCTTTTTTGGTTAGCATAAAAATAAAAAAACATTCAAATGGTGCCCCAAGAACTATAAAAAAAAGGAAAAAACAAACAAACAACTATTGCTGCAATAGTCCTTCTTCTCTCCAGCACCGTTGTTCACAGTAATTCCTTTCCACCAGATCAAAGAATATTTAAAAACAGGTAGGATCCTGAGGAGCAAAAGTCTCACAGGTCCAATCAGGTAACAGGTGTACCGACTCACTCTTTTTTTGGGTGGAGTTCTCCTTTAGAACAAAGCAAATTGACAAAAATAGGAGGGTGGGAGAGAGAACCCAAAAGTTGTCCTTGGCTCCAAACCACCACCACCAGATGTTGTATGACATCCAGCACTTACAGATTTTCCCACACTTCTTGCTTGATGTAGCTGTTGTCACAAAGCTCCAAAAAACAGTAAAAATCCAAAAGTGGTTCTAATGCTACCTCAATCTAAAAACTATTGTAGCAAGATTGCAGGCCTTCTTTTAGTCTAATGAGAACCTCCAGGGCCAAGAACTGCTGACATCCTTCTGTGTAGAGTGGGTTACAAGGCATAGTGGGTGCAATGCAAGATAGATTAATGGGCGCCAGACACTTCTTGAACGCAAGGAGATTTTATTTCTATTGAACAGAACTGTGGGAGAAAGGGTTTAGGGCCAGGACACCCTTAGGCAGTTGCAATGTTAATTGGCAGACTCAGAGACTTCTACAGGTAGACAGCCATGCAGGAAAAGGCATCCAGTAAAACACCACATCTGCATGTGTAGGAATGCTGCCTCCTATGTTAACAGTCTTAGAACAGTTCCTAACACAAGTTATAATCAATTCCTTTACTTCTCTACAATCACTTCTTGCAGGTTCTCAACCCACTGAGCTCCCAGTCTCTCTCTCTCTCGCTAGACTTGCTGATCCACTGTCAGTCTACCACTGAATCCCATGAGCTCTTCCAATCTTCACTTTAGTATCTTCCTCAAGGGTCACCCCTGCTTCTCTGCTGGGTCCCTAGCTTGGCACTCCAGATACTTCTCAAGCTTCACCCACTGGTCCCTGGCTTGACACACATGGCTGTTCTGCAAGCGTCAACTCCGCTGGCTGGGTCCCTGGCTTGACGCCTCCTGAAGTTTCCCAATTCTTCAGCGTCCCCAGGTGGCGAGAGTACTGCTCCAGTACTTGCTTCAGCTACACACGGTGGTCCCCGGTAACAAATGTAGATGTGGATGATCCCTTGTGACCAGAGACGACAGCTTCCCCTCTACCTCTGACCACATTAGGTTCTCCGGCCAGCAGAACCGGCACTTCTGGTTGGACTGCAAGCCGCAATCCCAACCCTATGCTGCTCTCTTGCTTCTAGATAGGCCCTCAGACAGCCTAACAGCCAGATGTGCCTGGGATAGGCCCAAACTCCAGCCTAACAGCCTGGGCAGTACAACACACGTCCATCCAGACAGCCATCCAGGTAGCACAGAACACTGATCAGCTGACTTCACCCAAATATATAGGTTCTCCCAGCAGGCCAAGGGATTCAAGAAAACCCCTGCCCATTGGCTGAGACACCCCATATACTCCTAATTTGTCCTTGCTTTGCCCTTGTCTTGTCTAATGTCACCAGGTACCCGGCCACCTAGTGGCAGAAGAGAGAAGTGCAGCAATTCCAGATTCAGGGTGAACGCAATTGATCTCTAACAAAGAGCCAAGGTAACTACACCTGGCAGGTAAATTTTGGAGCAACCCTGCCTAACATCAGGTTGCTATACTAAAAAAAAGGTGTTGACACTAAGTAATGTTACTGTAATTTCTTAATATCTATCTTTATTTCCTTGCATGACATTATTCATAGTGTAAGCCACTTGGGCACTACAGCAGAGCCCAATGAGCAAAGGAGACAATAAAATAAAATTGTACAGCTTAGAAATATTGGTGTCACCCTCTAGTAGCATGACAAAATTGTGTAAATAAGTGTCTGTAAAATAGGTCAAAATATTTATATGCATTTGAATATGATGTGCATATTTTAAAATATAATCCCAATAAATGTTTTTTTAAGATTATTTAACGTTGAATAGGTGGAATTTATGTTAAAACAAACACTGCTATCAAGCCTTAAACTCAACAATTGCATTGTCCTTGGCCTATGGTCCTCAGACATTGACAAATAACCTCCTTGGAGTCCCGTATATAACCCCGTGCTCTCAGCTTTAACAATGTCCCCCGTTGTTTCATTAACAAAATGTTCTTGCGGTGCCCACAGTGGCACCTTGCACAATAAGCACAATTCGAACAATGCAAAGAATTTCTAAAACATTTCCATTTCCAGCCCATGCTTGTCTTTGTTTCAGGATGAGCCATGGTACCGGCTTGTATTAATCTTGCTGGAGTTAACATGGATTTGCAGCTGTGTAATTATAAATAATGAGGGCATGCCGGTGACCAAGGTGGCTGTATGGTGCTCCCATAGAAAAAAAAAGAAACAGGGAGCCGAAGTGAAATTTCTATTTTGCCAGTTTCCAAAGGACCTTGTTTATGTATGTAGTTATTCTGAGAAATAAACAGCTACAAGCCAGCCTTGCCTGACTCTCACTTCTCATCAGCTCTTTAGGGGAACAGCTGTTCCTATCACGCGATAAGACTTGAGTCAGCAGCAGAAATACAGTCCCCCTGCATTTAATAAATTTAACCACAAATGCCCAGGGGTGACCAGAAAGGGGTAAAAAAATAAGGAATATGATATCTCAGGATGTACATATTGTAACTGACGCTTCCCCTTCTAACCCAACTGCCATAGGCACTAACCCACATTATTATGGGATTATAATGTAACCCTGGTTGTGGGAGAGCTCTCTGAATTTCAGTTTTTCAAAGAACAGCTGCCACCTCTAAAGTTTCTGCCCTAGGCACTGGCCCACATATTACTAAAAAAAAAAAAAAAAAAAAAACACCAGCAGAATGATTGGTATACTTTCCAATGTTTATGTAGTAGTACTTTAATTGTAATTGCAATATAGCCCCCTTAGTTATAGGGTCCTTTCCAAGGATAGCTGTACCTTTCTTTCAACTTTTGCAAAATCTGTCCCAAATCCTGAGCTAAACTGTGCCAACCCTCCCTTTCTCCTCAGCTTCTGACCTACTTTAATTCCAGGGCTGTAACCTCTTCTTGGGTCTTACAGCCTGTTCTGATGAAAATCTCTTTATGACTGGCCAGTCTATTCATTTTATTGAACACACATATTGAAGATCTCTGGTCCCAGTAAATGACCCTAGAGGAGGCCACAATTCTGAAATTAACCACTTAAGCCCCGAGCCTCTTTTTGAGATTTCTTGTTTACAAGTTAAAATCATGTTTTTTTGCTAGAAAATTACTTAGAACCCCCAAACATTGTATATATTTTTTCCAGACACCCTAGATCAGGGGTAGGCAACCTTGGCCCTCCAGTTGTTCTGTAGTTTCACCACAGCTGGAGGGCCGAGGTTGCCTATTCCTGTCCTAGAAAATAAAATGGTGGTCATTGCAATACTTTATGTTACACCGTATTTGTGCAGTGGTCTTACAATCGCATTTTTGGGGGAAAAAATACACTTTTTTTAGTTAAAAAAATAAGAACACAGTAAAGTTAGCCCATTTTTTTTTCTATATTGTGAAATATAATGCTACCCTGAGTAAACTGATACCCAACATGTCACGCTCGTGGAATAGCGACAAACTTTGGCACTTAAAAATCTCCATTGGCGACGTTTAAAAATGTCTATAGGTTACCAGTTTTGAGTTACAGAGGAGGTCTAGAATTATTGCTCTTGCTCTAACAATCATACCTCACGTGAGTGGTTTGAACACCGTATTCATATACGGGCGCGCCTTATATATGCGCGCAAGCTTGGTGGGATGAGGCACTTTAAAACATTTTTTAATTGGGTCACTTTTATTCCTTTTACAAGGAATGTACTGTAAACATCCCTTGTAATTGAAAAAAAAAAACATGGACCTCTCAAATGTGAGATCTGGGGTCAAAAAGACCTCAGATCTCATATTTACACTAAAATGCAATAAAAACTTTTTTTATATAATTAAAAAAAATCCCCTATAAGAGCATTGGGTGTAAGTAATGTTTGATGTCACTTCTGCCCTCCAATGTTATGGAGCCGAGTGGGGGCCATCTTTCCCTTCACTCGGCATCCAGGCAGTGAGGGGAGTGGACGCGATAGTCTCGGTAAATGGCGCAGACGACCTGAGCGAGGTGGGTGGCCCTCTCCCGCTACTGATAAAAGTGATCTGACAACGACTCTACCACTGAGACCATTTTTATCTTAAAGAGAAACGTGCACCATTCCTGAAAATACTGGGGTTATGGCAGGCAGCGGTATTTAGCATCAAAGTACCGACGTAGAGGTACAGCGATTTGCGTGAAGTGGTTAAGATAAGAAAGCAGCTAGAGCAGTCTTTCCCAAACTCTTCAACACACAAGAGAAACTCTCAAAATAATTTTCTGGTCTCTATGAATCCCTGCTAAAAATTACTATATCTACTCATGATACATTAGTGTGATGGTCGGTGGGAAAAATGCTTCTTACACTTGCAGACATTGGGAAGAATCAACCCATTATAGATAGCTAAAAAGATCAATGGTGTCAGTGGAAATGTCTGGAGGAATTCTATGTTAGAGGAAATGTTGGGGGGGGGGGGGGGGTGGGCAGTTTAGCTAAGGGAGGAAGGTGGATTTAGCTAAATTTGATAGAGAGGTACATCTGCCATTTAAGATAGTATATTATAAACAACCAGGGCTGTGGATAAGGGGGTACCACCTGTCCGGGGACCAGGCCGGCAGGGGGGCCCAGGTAGCTGGGTAAATAAGATGTGATCAGGAACAGTGATCGGCATGGCGGGGGGGAGCAATTACTGGAACCAATCCCCTCTATGGCTCTCTCTGCAGCAGCTGAAAGCTGACTTCTTCTCCACTTCCTGCCGCTGGCTTTCAGCTGCTGCAGAGAAGAAATGGTTCCAGTAAAAGTCCAATAAAAACCGAAAAAGTTTGTCCGATGGAGCGTACACGCGGTCGGATGTTGCCTTAAAACACCTAATTTGCATGTTTCTTGTCAAAAAGTCTGATCGTGTGTACGGGCCTTTAGTTGCTTTGTTTTATAAACTGCTACCCATCCTGCAAAGTTTCCTGCTAAATATGGAATAAACCTCATGCCGCATAATTCATAATTAGCATATTTTCCTTCCTGGCAAATGACAGGAGATAACCTTGTGGTTTGTCACTAACACCTTACAATTTCCTCAGCTTTTGTGATGAGACGTTATCAGCACTGATGACGGCTCAACCTATTAAATATTGATATTCCAAATTGATTTCTGTGGAAGGAATAAGACGGGTCTGAAAAAAGGTGACATCTGCTGAGGATTTAACGTATATTTGCCCTGACAAAATATATCGGTTTCCCTTCTGCTTCCGCATTTAGATTGAGGCAGCTTTAGAAATGAAAACCGACCAATTTCTGTTTATTCAAAACCTTCCTTTTCGAAGACTGGAAGATCTAATTAACTTCTTTTCATTTGTATGCTTCAGCGCCCACTGATCCTTTACATACTCGGCACTCTAAAGCAGAGATGCATAAAGCGCCTTTGCAGATAAACTATTCTGGAATCTAAACTAACGATTTGGAAAAATGGTGCTGCTCTTAACTGTTATCATCAGATTCCCACAGGGTTACAAAATGCTATTTTACTTTTCATATAAAGAAAAAAAACTAAAAGATAGTTGTTATACCTTATCAGTTATGTGGCGTTCAATGGATAGTACTATATCAAGGGCAGTCATGGAAGGAGAGAGGGGAGGGATTCCTCGGGGTACAATAATCCAGGGGTTGTTGATGCGTGTTACTACAAAGGCTATGCAGCATGCCCTTTAAGGTTCTATATCATCCAATCACCATATATTCCAATTAACCAACAAATTAAATTCAAAATGCTAACCACAACATACAAAGCCATTCACAACTCTGCCGCGAGCTACATCACCAATCTTGTCTCCAAATATCACCCAAATTGTTCTCTCCACTCTTCTCAAGACCTCCTACTCTCAAGCTCTCTCATCTCCTCCTCCCATGCTCTTCTCCATGATTTCTCCAGAGCCTCTTCGATCCTCTGGAACTCGCTACCTCCACCAGTCCGGCTATCCCCTACTCTTGCTACCTTCAGGCGATCCCTGAAAACTCATCTCTTCAGGAAAGCCTATCACGTCTCCAACTAAACGTCTTCCACTTCCAACAGCTCATTCCCCACAGTTACAACCTTTTGCACCACCTGCCCCACCCTATTAGATTGTAAGCTCTTCTGAGCAGGGTCCTCTCAATCCTCTTGTATTTTATTCTATTTAACTGTATTGTCTCCTTTTTATATTGTAAAGCACTGCGCAAACTGTTGGCACTATAAAAAATATGTATAATAATAATAATAATAATATCAGGTCGATATGAGCAAATAGGTGTTATTGTAAAGAATATAGCTGGATAAGGTTGAGTTACCAAGGTTGGAGGTGTCTTTGTAAGCTCCTGTGGTCCTATGGTTTGGGGCTAGGGTTGTTGGTACATGTTTCTGCATAGGTTGTGTAGAGAGCACCTAGAGAACCTTTATATAATTTATATGAGTACCCTACTGTGGCTGTAAAGGTTCTAACTGAAAGATGCAGGTGTAGCAAGGCTGGAGGTGTTTGTATAGACTGCAATGGTCCTGTAGATAGAGTTTTTTTGAAATGTGTTACTGTATAAGTAGAGAGTGCCCACAGGGCTTGTATGAGATATATATCAGTATCCTGCTTTGATGGTAAACATTCTAACTAGAAGAGGCAGAGTTAGCCAGACTAAAAGTGTCTGTATAAGCCCAAGTGATCCTACAACTAAGGATTCGAGTTTCTGTTATAGATCACGCAGAGTGTGCCTAGAGGACCTATATTGGATATATTTGAGTATCTTGCTGTGACTGCAATGACTGCTGCTGGAAGAGTGGCATTAGTAAGGCTTGAGGCGTCTCTATATTTTCCAGTGGTCCTGTTGACCTGTGGTCCTGTGGAGAAAGAACTTAGCAGTACAGACATGTAGAAGGAAATACAGGAGGGTTTTATTAGTAAACAAAAGTCCTAACATTGTTCTGCATTAGCCCTGGTGGCCCTATAGAAGAATATTCAATGGGGGAACGATATACGGTGGATGTGAGTAGCCTGCTCTGACTGTAAAGATTCTACTGTAGCTGGAACAGACAGGTTTAGCAGGGCTGATTGTGTCCATATAGGCCCCAAAGGCCTGATGGATAAGGACTAGAGTTTTGTGCTGTGTGCTACTGAACAGACTGTGCAGAGTCTTCCAGAGGGGCCTATGCGGGATGGATATATATATATATATATATATATATATATATATATATATATATATATATATATATGAGTATCCTGCTGTGACTGTAAAGACTGCTGCTGGAAGAGCAGTGTTATGTATAAAGTTTTCAGTGGTCCAGTAAATGGAAAACCTAGCAGTACAGGCATGTAGAAGGAATTATGAAAGGGTTTCATTAGTATATAAAAGTCCTACTGTTGTTCTACAAAAGCCCTGGTGACCCTATGGAAGGGAATTAAAGGTTTTTGGGTGTGTGCTACTGCAAAGGCTGTGCAGAGTATGCATGAAGGGTATATTTGATGTAGCACCCTCTACCTTTAAGTACGTGCTAGAGTAGTGGGTTTTTGTGTATACTGCCAGTGCAGGTAAATTTAGGCAGGCCTAGCTGTGAGCTAGGCCTGTTTGTTTTTGATCTGGGGGCCGGGGAGTGGTTTAGTGTAGCAGCAGATGACTGACATGTGCCTCAGCTCTTGGGTGCCTTCTCTGTTTCCAGTGAGAATGTTCTGGAAAAGAGTCAGGCAGGGGGCTGGCGTGACATGGGGTGTATTTGGGAGCCCTGACCAATCCACAACTAGGATTGGCAGGGGGCAGGACTCCTATATATACACCCATGTCTGTTGTGGGAGGAGTTGTCGGGTGGAAGAACTGAATGATGGAGTGTTAGACTCTCATGGTCTCGGAGAACACACTTTCTGGTGGGTGAGGGTGGATTTAGTCCTGAAGCTCGGGAGCCTCTCTTTACATGGTCATTGAGAGCTGGAATAGGAGCAGGAGGAGGACAGTTGGGAGCACTGCTGGACAAGTCAATCAGGATGGATCCATGCCAGGTTTGGGGAGTGAGAAGCACAGTGAGAAGCTCTGGGAAAGACATGCCAGGATTGGATGTGGAGCCAGAAGGAGAGACTCTGGTGTTGTTGAATTTAAGTCGCTGCAGCCAGGAGGGTTGGCAGGACTTTCATCATATGTGCTAGGAGCAGTAGTCCACCAAGGATCAGTTAGCACAATTATCTTCTTCTTCATCTAAAATGGTTACTACTAGGAAAATGTTAGGACTTATTCAGAGTGAGGCCTAGCCACGTGCTAACGGTGACAGGAATCTGGAACTGGACACTAAGGGAAGCAAGTGATCTCAAATAATGTGCTGGAGGAAATGTGAAGTAGCAGAGACTGTCAGTTTAGATTCAACTACATTTATTTCCAATACTAAAGATTCGTCATTTGGGCATCACATGTCCCTTTTCCCCATTCAAATTGTATCCCCTAATAAAAACAACAAAAACAAGCAAGAGACTGTTCATTGTCTGGGAAAGTGTGCCTAAAATGGATGTCTGACCAGCTGGGTGATGTGTGGATGCTAAAACACACAGCGACCCCATGGGGGCACCGCTACAATGAGATATACAGTATATGAGTGGAAGCGGCAAAGTTAGAAAAGATGGAGGTGTCTGTATAGGCCCCAGTGGTCCTATGAATGGGAAATCTAGCGGTACAGACATGATAAAGAAAACAGAGGAAGGTTTTATTGGTATGCAAAAGGCCTGACACCGGCACTGGTAGTCTTATTGATGGGGACTGGAGCCTACTGAAGTCTACACGGTCTATGTGAGTAACCTGCTCTGACTGTAAAGACTGCAGTTGGAAGATGAAGAGTTGCCAAGGCTGGAAGGTTCTGTATAACTCCAATGCCCCTATTGACAGAGACTAGGAGCCATTGCTGTGTTATTGAACAGGCTGTGCACAGAGCACCTGGAGAGCCTTCACTTGGTCTATGTCCGTAATCTACTCTACACGCGGTCGGAAATTCCGAAGGAAAAGGTCAGATCGGATTATATTGTGGGAAAATCTGATCGTGTGTGGGCTCTATCTGACTTTTTCCATCAGAAATTCCACCGGAAAAAATTTGAGAGCTGGATCTAAAATTTTCTGACAAAAAAATCAGAACGGACTTTCTTCGCTTGTTTGTAGAGAATTCCGACAGACAAAGTGCCACGCATGCTCAGATCAAATTATGAGACCAAAGCTATTGGCTACTAGTATCTATGTAGTCCTGTTGTACGCAACAAACGTCACCACGTTCCGAACGATCGGCTTTTCCGACAACTTTGTCCGACCGTGTGTATGCAACACCAGATTCGGACAAAATCCGTCGGAAAAAATCTGACGGATTTTGTGGTCGGAATGTCAGACCGTGTGTTCAAGGCATAATACTGCGGCAGTTTGGCACAACTGCGCAAATCGCTGTAGGTGTATGTCAGGCTTGTACATCGTGATCTGTGGGCGTGCGCTCGCCACCTGAGGCGCACGCACAATCCTGTTGGCCAGCTGGGGAACCAATTAGCAGATCATTCCCCGCAGTGACATTATGGGGATCGGCCTTCGTAAACAAGGCAAATCTCCATTCTGACAGGGGAGATCACACAGATCCTGTATTTCTGCCATGCAGGAAGACAGGTCTGTGTGTTGTCCCAGTGAGCCCTTCCCCCATACAGTTAGAACACACAGTAACCCCTTGATCGCCCTTGATGTTAACCCCTTCCCTGACAGTGTCATTAGTACAATAACAGTGCATATTATTACCACTGATTACTGTAGTAATGTCATTGGTTCCCAAAAAAGTGTCAAAAATGTCCGTTAGGTGTCCAGTCTGTCCGCCGCAATGTCGCAGTCCCGCTAAAATTCACTGATCGCCGCCATTGCTAGTAAAAAAAATAAAAAAATTAAAAATGCCATAAATAACAAACCAATCAATATACACGCTTATTGGGATTTAAAAATAAAATTTGTAGCAAAATACACATTGGTCTAAATTGATATTTTTTGGAATGTTTTATAGCAGAAAGTACAAAATGTTGTTTTTTTTTTCAAAATTGTTGCTCATTTTTTTTTGTTTATAGCGCAAAAAAAAAAAAAATTGTAGAGGTGATCAAATAACACCAAAAAAAAAAAAATCTATTTGTGGGGAAAAAAGGACATCAATTTTGTTTGGGTACATTGTAGCAGGACCGTGCAGTTGTCAGTTAAAGCGACACAGTGCCATATCGCAAAAAAATGGCTTGGTCGTTAAGGGGGTAAATCCTTCCAGGGCAATAGGTTCCCTTTAATCTCACCCCACATACCCCTCCTTGGGACCAAATGTAAAGTAAGCTTTCTAAGCACTCACCTTCATACATTTACAACACAAACACTTAAAGGCATTTTGTTGGCAATCCTACTCTTACGGGAGAGTTGAAAACCGACTCACCCTCTCATCTGTCTGTAAGTTTTACCTCTGCATAACAGCCGCAGCTTTTAACCAAACATGATATATACATCAGCCTTGGCTCCCCTGAGGACACAGCGCTACAGAACACAAGCATTTAATTTATTTTTCATGTTCCTAGGGAGGAACGAAGACACACAGGTCAGTGATTTTCCGGTGGAAGCAGCCCCAGGCTTTGATGTGTAATGTTAAAGTTGTGTATGTTCAAAACATGATAAGCCCATACCGTTGTGCAATAGGCATGACAATGTTATAACTACTGTCTATTGCTAAAAGTAAATATATGGCATTAATTCACAGTAATGTTACATTTTACCAATTGATATAGCACTGGTATGTCTTTAAATGTCTTCTCAGTTGTCCAGGTCATGAGATATCCAGTAAATCTAGTGGTAGTTTAGTCACATCCAACTGGACTTGTTCTGTAAAATTGAAGAAGCTGCTTAGCTTGTCCAAGCTATTTCCTTCAGTTCTGAAAATGTAACTTGGAGAAGCTACAAAATGTCTTCAATATTACAGAACATGTCCAGTTAAATGTGAGTAACTTCCATTAGATATAGCACTGGTACATTTTCGACTTTTTAAAGGAAATCTGAACTGTTTGCATCAGTCCCTTCACAATCTAATGTCTCTATCATGGTCAGTCATACAGTTCTACATTCTTATGCTCCGTATACACAGTCGGATTTTCCAACTGAAAATGTTCAATGGGCGCTTTTTGTCGGAAATTCTGACCGTGTGTAGGCTCCATCCGACATTTTCCATTGGAATTTTTGTCACACAAAATTTGAGATCTGGATCTCAAATTTCCCCGACAACAAAATCCGTTGTCGGAAATTCCATTCTCAAAGCCAAAACTGGGCTTATGCCCCTTACACACAACAAAATCCATGGATTTTTTCAGACGGATGTCGGCTGAAACTTGTCTTGCATGCACACGGTCACATAAAGTTGGTCGTAAATTGCGAACGTCAAGAACGCGGTGAAGAACAACACGTACGACAAGCCGAGAAAAATTAAGTTCAATAACCAGTGCGGCTCTTCTGCTTGATTCTGAGCATGCGTGGAATTTTGTGCGTCGGAATTGTGTACACAGGATCGGAATTTGAGAATCAGATCTCAAATTTTATGCAACGGAAATTCCGATGGAAAATCTCAGACGGAGCCTACATATGGTCGGAATTTCCACCAAAAATCTCTCATTGAAGATTTTCCGTTCGTGTGTACGGGGCATAAGTATTACTGACAGGATCCCATCCCACTACCATGGCCACATTGTGATCTTCGGTGCACTTCTAACCTTGGAATCTTACTTTTTCTGTGGCTTCATGTTTAAAAAGAATACCAGAGCTGCGCTAGCAAACCAATAGAGTGTTACCAGAGTCTGCCTAGCTGGTGGCAGTTGGGATTTTTAGATCTGTATACATTAACTAGGGCCAATTTACATATGAGCCAATTAACCTACCAGCATGTCTTTAGATTGTGGTAGAAAAGCGGAGGAACCCCATCCATGCACAGAGAAATCATCCAACATAAAGAAAAAAGAAAAGCTAGAAAAAAAAGAAAATGAATGCGGCCAAAACATCATGCCGCGTACACACAACCACACTTTCTGTCAGAAAAGGTCCGACGGTCTTCTCAACGGAGTTCCGACCGAACGGACTTGCCCACACACGAACGGACCAAAGTCTGTTAGTTTTGAACATGATGACGTTTGACAGGACTAGAAAAGGAAGTTCAATAGCCAGTAGCCAATAGCTGCCCTTGCGTCGTATTTGTTCGTCGTACCAGCATACAGACGAACGGTTTTCCCAATAGAAATTGATTGCGTCGGACAGATTTGAAACATGTTCTATTTCTAGGTCCATCTAAATTTTTGAAGAAAAAAGTCAGATGAAGCCCACACAGGATCGTAATATCCGACGGAATGATTCCGTCTGACCTTTTCTGCCGGAAAGTCCGGTCGTGGGTACGCAGCATGAGACTGGTAAGCTACAATTGGTTTTTGGGTTTAGATACACTTCAAAACCCGCACAAAACGACCTATTTAATTGACAATTAATCCATACATATAGCTAATGAGAAAAGAACATTTGCAGGATAGTTGCACTTTAAATAAAGCACAGCTGATCAATAATAATAGGAGTCCTATCAAAAACTGATTGCTGCTATAGTACGATTTTCTCAAGCTTTCCCGGGGACATTCAAGAACGTCACTTGAGCAGAAATAATTCTACAGAAAGCATTAACGGAAGAGCAATGAAAACGCAATGAAAAACGATATGCAATCTGAGAAAAAGATCAAATTCTTCCATAGGCTTATAAACTTCTCTTAAACCTGTTTTTTTTTCCTGAAATGCAGATGATTATTTTAGTAGCTTAAGGGGATTTTTCACTTATAAAAGGGGAAAGTAAAGAATTTATGTTGGATCCATAATGCAGCGGGCTTAACACTCCATCAAACAGTTTTCAATTTACTTGAAAGCGGACTAAACCAAATCACTTATATAGCCGTGTTTATGATTATTATTGAAGAACGACAGAACAGAGCGCTAAGGAGCGAGAAGGAGGAAGGATCGGGCATCTTATCTCCGGATTAAGCAGAAGGAGGACACAGAGTTTTTACATATAAGAAAAACCAGGCTTTGAAAACGTTCATAAAATATTTATGACGCCAAAGGGAATACAATTATTTCTGGGGCGTATCTGACAATGTCAAAAAGAACAGGTAAAACTGACTGAAATCGTTTTGGCAAAATTGGCAAAAAGTTACAGCAGAACTTCAGGCAAATTAACTAAAAAACAGTTTTGTCTATTTACGGTGTGCACTCATTGCTAAATCACTGAATACATTCTATAATACTGCTAAGGACCCATTCAGACTTAACCATTCCATTGCGGAGCATTAAAGTGGTTGTAAACCCTTACAAACCACTTTGACCTACAGGTAAGCCTAGATTAAGGCTTACCTGTAGGTCCAAGAAATATCCCCTAAACCTATACGGTAGACAGCGGCGCGCAGGCGCACTGGGCAAGCCACAGATTGCGGCGATATGCCGCAAGTGTCGGCTCCCCGTGCGCAAGCGCGGGAGTGACGTCATCGCTGCTCTGGCGAATCACAGCGCCGGAGCAGCGAGACCCACCAAGAAGATGGATGCTCGGAACTACAGGGGACAGTGGTGACTTCGCTGGCTCCTGTGTCAGGTAAGTGACACATAATGGTGCTTTACCTTTGCAGGGAATCAAAGAGGAAGTAAACCCATCAGGGTTTACTTCCTCTTTAATGAACACATTAAACCTGAGTTGCATTAAGGCAGCCCATTTATTATGAAAAGGCTGCCAACAAATGACGACTGATGATCTATTTTTAAACAATTCAGCTGCGGAAGGATTTACCCCTTTCCCGACCAGAGCACTTTTTGCGATTCAATACTGCACCCCTTTAACTGACAATTGCGCGGTCGTGCGACATTGCACCCAAACAAAATTGGTGTGCTTTTTTCCCCACAAATAGAGTTTTCTTTTGGTGGTATTTGATCACCTCTGTGGTTTTTAATTTTTCGCTATAAACAAAAAAAGAGCGACAATTTTGAAAAAAAAGCAATATTTTTTACTTTTTGCTATAATAAATATTCCCCAAAAATCTATAAAAAAAAAATTCTCCTCAGTTTAGGCGATACGTATTCTTCTACAAATTTTTGGTAAAAAAAACTGCAATAAGCGCATATTGATTGGTTTGCGCAACAGTTATAGCGTTTACAAAATAGGGGATAGTTTTATGGCATTTTTATTCATTTTATTAATAATTTTTTTTTTTACTAGTAATGACGGCGATCAGCAATTTTTATCATGACTGCGACATTATGGCGGACACATCGGACACTTTTGACACATTTTTGGGACTATTGTCATTTATACAGCAATCAGTACTATACAAATGTACTGATTCTTGTGTAAATGACACTGGCAGTGAAGGGGTTAACCACTAGGGGGCAGTGTATGGGTTAAGTGTGCCCTGGGGAGTGTTTCTAACTGTGGGGGGGGGAAGGGGTGGCTACATGTGACACAGGGAGCAGAGATCAGTGACACTGTCACTAGGCAGAACGGGGAGATGCGTGTTTACATTAACATTTCCCCGTTCTTCCTCTCCACGAGGCAATCGCGGATATCCCCGACTCACGGAGCTCGCCGCCTCTTAAAGGGCCACATACAGGTACGTTAGTTTGCCTGTACGAGCCCTTCTGCCAACATATATCAGCGTGAGGCAGTTGGCAAGCAGTGAAAGGGGACCTACCTGTATGCCCATTTGCCAAGCCGTGCCATTGTGCCGACGTATAGCGTTCTGCGCTGGTTGGCACGTGGTTAACAATGAAGCCATTGTCTCCCTTGTAACGCATCTATAAGACCTGTGTGTTGGTGTCCTTTGATCTCATCTTGGTGATCAATAAACGCCATTTTGGATTTCTATCGATGTGCAGCCATTTCTTCTTTTATCTACTTACCCACAGAGACGGGCCGGGGCTAGCACTTGGTTGGACATTCTTATCAGGCACTAATTTATCCACCCCGAGCAGTGAGTCCTCATTCTAGCCATTGCCTCCCGCTGCTGTTAATCACAGCCAGTGAGCCAATCAGTAGACGGAGGGGGTGGGGCTGAGGCACGGCTCCATGTCTGAATGGACACACAGAGCTGGGGCTCAGGAGCAAGCCTGCTTGGGTGCCCCCACAGCAAGGTGCTTGGTGGGGAGGCACCTGGCAGGAGGGAGGGACCAGGAGCACCGGTGAGATACCCAACAAGAGAACGATCCAGGCTGCTCTGTGCAAAACAGATTATTGTTATGACAATAATCCTTTTCGAAGACTAGAAACCTTCAGGTTCAAAAAACTATTTTATAGGGCAACCCATGCACTGTTACCTGTCTGAGATAGCAGCGGTGTATAAGGGACTTTAGGTTCCATGGCAGTCATTGGTGGAGGTAACAAGGGATTGGCAAAACTGCGCAGCGGATGTGTCGGTCGGACGCAGGCGGTGGGAATCGTCCGGCTTGGAGCATCCTCGTTGGTCGAATGTTCTGGCTGTGCATGGGATATTACCGATGATTGCTGGGATTGTGCAACTTCATTCACTGCTGGAAAAAAAACACACATAGGGAGATGTAACCAAAGCATGATTTATTAGCAACAAGCTACAAAAAAGTTTATTACCAGTCACAAAATAGCTGCACAACCTTCCTCCATATAACACTATAAATAAACAGTCATTTTATCTGAACACTGCTGGAGGGTTACAGCAGCAGCCAATTTCTTATACCTCTAGGGGAGATCTGACACTGTATATGAGCTAAGCAATGCCAGCATTCTAAAGCCCCATACACACTATCAGATTTTCTGCTGATTTTTTCCTTCAGATTTACCAAAACCATATAATATGAGGTCAAATCTTAGGTGTTTCAATGTGAATGCAATCAGGCAGGCCCTTGCACTACATGGTTTTTGTAAATCTGAAGACAAAAATCAGCAGAAAATCTTACAGTGTGTATGGGGCTTTAGTGTAATGCCCTGTACACACTGTTGGATTTTCCGATGGAAAATGTTCGAAGGGAGCTTTTTGTTGGAAATTCTGACCGTGTGTAGGCTCCATCGGACATTTTCCATGGGAATTTCCGTCACACAAAATTTGAGATCTGGATCTCAAATTTTCCGCCAACAAAATCCGTTGTCGTAAATTCTGATTGTGTGTGCACAATTCCGACGCACAAAGTTCCATGCATGCTCGGAATCAAGCAGAAGAGCCGCACTGGCTATTGAACTTAATTTTTCTTGGCTCGTCGTACATGTTGTACGTCACCGCGGTCTTGAAGTTCGGAATTTCCGACAAGATTTGTGTGACCGTGTGTATGCAAGACAAGTTTGAGCCAACATCCGTCAGAAAAAATCCATGGATTTTGTTGTCAGAATGTCCGATCAATGTCCGATCGTGTGTACGGGGCATAAGTTAACTTCTCTTAGTTGCTCCCTTTAGGTTCGTTATACACCGATCAGCCATATCATTATGACCACTGTCAGGTAAAGTGAATAACATTGATCTTGTCATAATGGCCCTTGAAAATGGGAAGGATATATAAGGCATCACGTGAACATGTTGTTCCCTGAAGTTGATGTGTTGTATTGTTAAGGATTTGAGTGACTTTAGCAAGGGCCACATTGTAATGGCTAGACAGCTGGATCAGAACAACTCCAAAACCACAGCTCTTGTTGGATGTTCCCGGTCTGCAGTGGTCAGCACCTACCAAAAGTGATCCAAGGAAGGAAAACCACTGAACCAGTGATAGGGTCCTGGGAAGCAAAGGCTTACTGATGCACGTGGGGAGGGAAGGCTGGGCCATGAAGTCTGATCCAATAGAAGAGCTATTGTAGCTCAAATTGCTGAAAAAGTTAATGCTGGCTCAGATAGAAAGGTGTTAGAACACACATCTCAGTATGTTCTTTATGGGGCTGTGTAGCTGCAGACCGGTCAGGATGTCCATGCCGATCAGTGTCCACAGCCAAAAGCCCCTACAATGGGCACGTGAGCATCAGAACTGGACCACAGAGCAAGGGAAGAAGATGGCCTGGTCTGATGAATTCAAGAATGTTTTGAGGATGTCAACAAATTTGAGGTGTTGGCCTCTCAGCTGTCCTGCGCCCTGTGCTCACTTCACGTGTTAACTCAATGAGAGTGTTTAGCCATAAGGCTGGGTTCACACTGCTGCGTTGCGGGAACGCTGCAAATCTACTGCGAGTTCCCGCATCGCATGCCTCCCGGCGGCAGTTCACACTGCCCTATGCGAACTGCTGGGAGTGTCAGTGAAAAGTTAATGACACCCCCAGATCAGTTCGCATATTGCAGTGTGATCTGTAAACTCGGACAGGAATCTGATCGCATGGTGTGAACACCCATGCGATCCGATTCTGCTGCGGACTAAAAAAAGGGTCCTGTACGAGTTTGGGCCGGATGCGATGCGAATTCAGCCATACTATCTGTATGGCTGAAATCGCATCGCACAGAGATCGCATGTGATTTGCACTGCAGTGCGGTGCGAATCACATCCGATCTCGTACACTGCAGCAGTGTGAACCCAGCCTGACAGTTATTATCTTGGAACTACAGAATGATTAGCATTTTTATTTTGGAAATGGGAGTGTGGGTGGGTCCAAGTGGTGTAGCAGAAAAAAACTGGACAAGGCTGACAGCAAAATGGTGGGTGTTGTCACTTATAGCAGCACAATATTGTATTTACAGGGTTTGCAAATGGATGAGTGATGCACTGTACTATATATATATATATATATATATATATATATATATATATATATATATATATATACATATATATATATATATATATATACATATATATACATATATATATATATATATATATACATATATATATATATATATATATATATATATATATATATATATATATATGTGTATTTGTTTTTTGTTTGTACCAATTCTGACGTGCAAAATTCATACGCATGCTCGGCAACAATTTGGCGCATACTCGGAAGCATTGAACTTCATTTTCTCGGCTCGTCGTAGTGTTGTACGTCTCCGCATTCTTGACGGTCGAAAGTTCAGAGAACGTTTGTGTGACTGTGTATGCAAGACAAGCTTGAGCGGAATTCCGTCGGAAAAACCATCCAAGATTTTTCTGACGAAAACTCAGATCGTGTGTACGTGGCATTAGACATTGGGCACCTTTTTTTTTTATATATATATATACATGAAATCATTTAGCTGATTCAAACTAAAAGTTCACTTGGGTTTATGAACTGCCTTGTTTGCAAACTGTCTTTAAATCTTCCGGACTGTGAGCATTTACTTAATTATCTATAAACCTTTTAAAACTATTTTACATTCACAAACTTATATTTATATTCAGCATCTTTTAACAATAAAAATACAGTACAGTGAAGGTTATTACCAAAAATAGAACATTTTATCCCTGCCCCAAGTTCGTTAACTTAAATTGCCCCTTAATGATTCCTTAATAATTATTGAAGCCTGTAAAAGTAATTGCCGGAAAATGATAGACAAAGCACTTTTTAAATGTGAAAGGTGAAAATGTTGCTCGGAATACTCGTAACAAAGCAGCCAATGCAGAAGAATTAAAAGGGCACCCGGGCTCTTCCTGCACCCCCTGAGAAATTTCATTATCCCCAGTATCATCCTCCATTTTTACCGCTAAAGACTTTCGTAGCCCCCCAGTGACAATCGGTTACTTTTTACTTGAGCAATTTCTATGCATTGTACGTTCATAATAAAACCGGGGAGTGTTAAACAAGCTTCTTTTGGCACAGGTCGCACTTGAGTAGCGAAGGCTCTTTGTAAAATTTTATGAGTAATTATAAAGTCCTGTGTAATCTGAAGCTACGGCAGGTAATATGGCGCCGTTCCGCACAGTTGGTCGCAGCTGATACTGGTATGTATTAGCCACTTGGGCTTATTGAGTGTAAAGAATTTGAAGGAAGTAGTAATTATACATAGCTCCCAACTGGTCTTTATTGGAAGTGACTGGCCCTCTTTAGAGAACCAAATTCTAAAACCAAGTCCCTTTCTTAGCTCTGGTGTAAAGATTTATATCAATAAATGTACTATTTAACAATAAATGTAATAAAATAAATAAATACATGTAATAAATAAATAAATAAAAATGTAATAGTTATTGGGAGCAGACTAAAGATGGACAGCACACTTGGCATACTGGAGCAGCTTGTAACCATAGATAAACTACAGTTCAGAAAATTGGGCTCTACTCATGAATCCCAGTAGAAGCAAGGCCATGGGCTCGATCCGGGGGAGTAATCAAGCAGCCAGTCAGGAAGGCTTCAGGGCATAGCAGCCCCCTGATGCACAGCACCCCCTTCTTTCAGGGGTAGAACAAATCACCCTGGACTCAGGAATTTATCTGCCTCTCCCCCACCATCTGGGCACACCTCCCCAGGGATTGGCTGGGGCAAGGTTAGAGCCCAGCCTGGGCATTTGAATTCCCCTGCCCCCCAGCTCTGGAACGTTCACAACAGGCTCATAGTAAATCAATCAAATGATCAGACTTTGGAGCCAGACCAGCAGATCACAGCTAATTTGGCTACAGAGCAAGCCACACCCAGCATCCCTAGCCTAGCAGGGTGCTACACATACAGGTGGGATCCCCGTTGAAGCTGTAAATCGATGTGGTCGGCGTGGCTACTACAGTAATAGCTGTGAGCTTTCAATGTCCTTTGCCAAACGGCTGTTCTGCTGTTTAGTGAACACAAGAGGTTGCCCACTCGATATTGGCGCCGTTTAGAGAACACACAGTGAATGCAAAAGGAGTCTCAGGATGAATGAGGTGGAGAGGCAGGGTCGTGATGCCACATTCTCTAACTCAAATCAGTGAACTTATTGCATTCATTGAGAAAATACAAAGTGTTCTTTGTATGGCGCCCATGCTGATAAGCCAACCTCCTGTGTTCAGTAAGCAGCAGGCCAGCTGCTTGGCACGGGACCTGAAAGCTAGTGGAGATCACTGGAGTATTGGTGTCTACTACAGTGATTTTCAGCTTCCATGGGGATCCTACAGGTATGGCACATACATACTTACATTCCTCTAACTGATCCATACTGAGATTTTAATTAAAAATATCATTAGCATGTTGATGAGGAGGAAAAGGAAGAATGAGGGAAGGCAAAAGGGTTAGTTCACCTTTAAAGTAGTGGTAAACCCTGTACTACCACTTGTACATACAGGTAAGCCCATAATAAGGCTTACATGTAGGCACTGTTATTATATCTCCTAAATTTAGGAGATATTCAGAGTGCATGCATGCATTACATCATCGGCTCATGACTTGTGAAGGTCCAGCTTACAGTGCCGGACCTTTAGAGCCCGTGCCGACAACGACAACTCTCGTGTGCATCTGCGGGAGTGACGTTATTGCACCACTGGCCACTCATGTAGCTGGAGGCAGCGAACCCTGGAAGGGAGACCGAGGGAAGATGTCAGCCATCTTCGCAGTGAGTGCTCCGTTCTAAGGTAAGGCAATGCATAATAGCACATTATGGCATTGCCTTGCATGAATTTTTTTTTTGACCACCAGCAGTTTACTAAAAAAACATGTATGCTCTTCCCATACCTGTAGGCCATTTGTGCATGGAGTAAAGCCTGGCCCCTGATATTTTTCAAAGCTCTGTCCTGTACTCTTCTCAAGGGTAGACCAGCTGTTAGGATGATCGCCCCCTAGCAGTAACGAAGGGGATGCCACTCTTCTTCCGAGCCATGCACATGAGCAGATGAGCTCAGCAGCTGCAACGGGAGACGGAGCATTGCAGCTGCTGAAGTCATCTGCAGCTATAAGAGATAGCGAGATGTGCAGGGCTCAGAAGGACGGTGCTTGCTCTTGTACAACTAATGCCGCGTACACACACCGGACTTTCCGGCAGAATAGATCCGACGGAATCATTCCGTTGGATGGTCCGATCGTGTGTAGGATAGTCCGATCATTTTTCTTAAAAAAATTCAGACGGACCTAGAAATAGAACATGTTTCAAATCTGTCCGACGGGCTCAATTCCTATCGGGAAAACCATTCGTCTGTATGCTGGTCCGATGGACCAAATACGACGCAAGGGCAGCTATTGGCTATTGGCTATTGAACTTCCTTTTCTAGTCCCATCGTACGTCATCACGTTCATTTGTGGGCAAGTCCGTTCAGTCGGAAGTCTGCCGTAACTCCGTCGAAAGTCCGTCGGGAAGACCATCAGGCTTTTCTGCTGAAAGTGCGGTCGTGTGTACGTGGCATAGGAGGCATTTGTCTTATGGTCTTATGGTCCATCCTATAGAAAAGGACAGGACAGAGCTGTAAAAAATATCAGTAGCATTTGGGGAAGTGCATGAATGTTTGCAAGTATGGGAAGTGTATATGTATATGTTTTATGTACCGGTAGTTTTTGTCTTGTATTGACTTGCATCAGACTATCATTTCTTGTAGTATGTAAACATCTAGTGGTGGTTTTGAGCCATGGCAACTTGTTTACTAATGCAATTTTCATATCTTCTTTTGTCTCAGCCCCCCCCCCCCCCCCCTCCTCCTGTTTAGGGCTTGTTAGTAGCTAGACCCGCCCCACTTCTTCCATGTTCCCTTTGTCAGTGTTAATTATTCAAGACATGGTTTTGGAATGCTGTTATCTTCTTCTACTATTAAAGACTGAAAATACATCCTCTGCACTGTAATTATCTGAAGTAAAATTGTGTTGGATTCAGCATCTATGCCTTATTAAAGAGTTAAGCTGCCTGTGGATGGTATCAAGTTAGCAGATGACCATACTGTCCAGGCAGACTGGGTCTAAGGAGATATGTATAGTATAAAGCTGCATTTGAAAAAGGATAATTGGATTTGTTTAAAATGATGGAATAGAGTTTGTGGACTGCACAGAGTATTTTTGTTTAAAGGTGAACTAACCCTTTAAGACCATGGAAAATAAATGCAAAAAAAAAAAAAAAAAGAATAACACAGCTATGTCACCGGGCCTCAAAACATCTCTTAAAACATTTAAGCTGCTAAAAATATTTCCTGAACACATCATTTTCTATCACTCTGCCGTGTTCAAGGTGCGCTCGGTCACCGCTACCTCTATCAAAGTGGGCACATCTCGTCTTTTGAAGGGCGACTTGTTTCCTGAAAAAATGTTGTGCGGTTTGTGATGTTGTTTGTTTCTGAAGCCGCACAGCGTTTTGTCACCAGCCTTTGAAGTCCTACGCTTTTGAAGTCTAATGTGTCACAACTCAGAAGGAAGAAGGGATTTCTTAAATCACCTTTGGACAGCATGAGGCTTTGAAGAGAGCAGAGCGACAGGGGGGCTTTACCCCAATGTCAGTATAAATACTCTTGCCATAATCTATGAATAGACAAAGATACACCTACATTATAAGGCAGTCCACAGATCTACAACTATAAGTGGAAAAAAAAAAAACATATTCAACACTTGGATACAGTAACAGTAAACCAAAAACGTACTTAAAAAAAAAAAATATCCTACCTCGACTGGGCCCGAACCCCCGATCCACTGACAGCGTAGGGAAGGGTACGGGACGAAGCGTGAATTGTGGGTGTGGATAGACACAAGTCGGCGATGGTAGAATTCCTGGATACTGGGCACTTTCTAACGTTGGAACCGGTATGGCACTGACCACGGCTGTAAAATAAAATAAAAAGTCAAACAACATTTTATACAATGCAACACAACAGTTGCAAGTCTGTAGTTGTCCTTTGTGATTGGATGTCTCTAAAGTGGCAAAGTATAAAAAAAAGTAAAGAATGTAAATAGGAAATATTACTGCGCTAACCCAACAGAGTGAAAAAATAAATAAACAAATAAATGAACAACTGCTACATAAGAATGTGACAAAAAATCTAAGTGAAAAATAGTAAAGGATATAGCGCTAAAAACAGTGAACAATGAATATGTACCAAGTAAACAAATGATAACTTTGTGATAGAAATCAATCTCAAATATAACAATCGTGTATATAATAAGTGAAAACACAAGTGAAAGAGTCCAATCAGTGGAACAATCCTATGATGAACCAGTAAAGTCCGCCATAGAATGGTTGTTACTCAGAAATGGGGTGTAATAGCTTTGGCAGGCATGTAGAACATCAGAAATGGTGTATTTCCACCCCGAAAATAAGGGGTATGTACTCTCACCAGAAGTGGTGGAATATAATGTTTGCGACAATCGAGCAAGGAGTCAATTGAGCAAGGAGGCCTAGATTGGCAGGTCTCCAAAGTGATCCAAGGAACCTGAGGACCTCCAAAGATGACTCCAGGGGGTTGTGCAGGTAACCACAAGGCTGAAACTCAGACGTTGGAAAGTACAGGGCTGGAACTTAGATGTTGAACAACCAGACTGGAGTGGCCACATGTCTTGTTGAACTCTTTTCCGCAAAAAAGTTTTATCCCTATTGTGGGGTCACCGGTATGGTATTTGTGTATTGAAATCATAACCCCCACAATTGTCTCTTCTCCAGAGAGAATAAGTTCAGTGCTCGCAACCTTTCCTCATAACTAATATCCTCCAGACCCTTTATCAGCTTTGTTGCCCTTCTTTGTACATCGCTCCATTTCCAGTACATCCTTCCTGAGGACTGGTGCCCAGAACTGGACAGCATATTCCAGGTGCGGCCGGACCAGAGTCTTGTAGAGCAGGAGAATTATTGTTTTATATCTGGAGTTGATCCCCTTTTTAATGCCAATATTCTGTTTGCTTTGTTAGCAGCAGCTTGGCATTGCATGCCATTGCTGAGCCTTTCATCTACTAGGACCCCCAGGTCCTTTTCCATCCCAGATTCCCCCAGAGGTTCTCCCCCAGTGTATAGATTGCATTCAGATTTTTGCCACCCAAATGCATTATTTTACATTTTTCTACATTGAACCTTATTTGCAATGTAGTTGGCCACCCCATTCATTTGTTCAGATCTTTTTGCAAGGTGTCCCTTCGACAGAAGCCAATTAAAAATCAGACTTGACGTGTTACTAAACCCTGTTTCTCCTTTCATTGTCCATTCACAGGCTGTGGAAAAGACAAGACCTGTATGTGTTACTGAAATGCATAAAAGAACAACCAGGTCTCCTGCCTTACCAGAGATGGTTGTGCTGTGTGGCAGAGCTGAGTAAATCTCAGGACTGAATGGAAATAACAGCTCCCTATCTCAGTTTACTAATCGGCATGCCAATTCCTGGCCAACTACTCCAACAAGAGTTTGCCTTTAAGTAATGGATTCTCACAGATCCAGCATTGCATTGTCAATGCAAATAATATAGCACACAAAAAAAAAAGTCTTCTGTATGGAAAATAAATCAAACAATTGAACATTTCCTTCATTCCTTTTTTTCTTTTTTTTTTTTTAAAGTTATTACTGTAAGATCGGATCTGGTTGAAAACCTGAAGAAACCACTGTAGCTTGTTGACAATTGAATTCCAATGTGACACTAATGTTAAGAGTTTGCAAGCTGAAATGCTTTGCACAAATCACGTTGGGTTTTTACAACTCTGCAATTCTCCATCAACGGAGGCAATTTACTGCCGCCTGTCACATTTTATATTCAGTGAATGAATGCCTTTACATCGGGAAAGGGATATAAACAAAACAGATTTGGCCTCAACAACCGCTATATTTCCACGTGCCATTGTTCACGCCACTTCCCAGCATGCACCTCGAGAGACGGATTACTCAGAGGGGACAAAAAATTGAATTACAGTCACTTCATGTTATCACTGCATCAACATAAAGGCAATTTTCTATCAATGTGTTGTGTTATTGTTGAAGTTAATAAATCTGATATTTGCTTTCAAAAGCCTATTGCATAACTTCATCATGGTGGATGATGTATAGTAAAAGAAGGACTCAGACCTGAATAAAAATCTATATATGGGCTCTAATGAGGAAATCATTATATAGGGGTTAAAGCATCATTAAACCCAGACTATGAAAACTTCTAATTACATGCTATATAACAGAGTTTGCATATGCACAAAGTCACGAAAGCATTCATTTTGTGAAATATGCCTGGTTGACCCTGCCTTCAGCTGTCCCTCCCATCTTTCCTGTGTCCCCACAGCAGCCTGAAATTGTGTAGATCCGCTGGTGTCCTCTACTGAGCATGCTCAATTTCAGACCCCTTTCTAAGCTCTTCATTTCCTCCTTTTTCTTATCTGTGCAGCCCACATAAGTATAGGGCAGTGATGGCGAACCTTGGCACCCCAGATGTTTTGGAACTACATTTCCCATGATGCTCAACTACACTGCAGAGTGCATGAGCATCATGGCAAACATAGTTCCAAAACATCTGGGGTGCCAAGGTTCACCATCACTGCTATAGAGTCACATATGTGGGTGTATATACAGTGGTAAATGACACTCCCCTCCCTCCCTTCTCCTCCATGTCCTCCTATTTCTAAACACTATGGAGGTATGAGGGTGGAATATAGTATGCTGATTGATAACATTCACTAAGAAACTCACACAGAGTCAGGTTTTCAATTGTAGTTAAAGATTCCCTCTAGACAGACCATTAATTTGATCAAAAACCTTCCCATACAATTATATGTGCATTTCACATATTTTAGCCATGATATTTACCTGTAAAAGCCTCCGTTGTGTAAAACAGTTTTTCCCAACCTTTTCTGAGCCACGGCACCCTTTGAAAATATGTTAAATCTTGAGGCATGAAAGTCTAAAATGGGGTCCCCCTTCACATCAGAGCCTCCCTGTCACATCAAAAACCCCCTTTCACATCAGAGTCCTCGGGCCACGTTCACATCGAAGTCCTCAGTCCTCTCCTTCACATCAGAGACCCCAACCTCCCTTTCTTTCACATCATAGTCCTCAGTCCCCCACTTTATATCAGAGTCCTCAGCCCCCCTCAGCCCCCACCCTTTCACATCATGGTCCTCAGTCCCCCCATTTAGATCAGAGTCCATAGCCCCCTGTCCTAAGTCCCCCCTTCACATCACAGTCTTCAGCCCCCCATTTACATATGAGTCCCAAACCCCCCCATCCTAAATCCCCCTTTCACATCACAGTCCTCAGCCCCCCTTTCACATCAGAGTCAACAGGTTCCCTCCCTTCTTTCACATTGGATTGCTTGATCCTCCCTTACACTTCAGACTCCTCAGTGCCCCCTTTTTGTAAGAGTCCTACCTTCCAATCTTCATCACAATGTGGCACCCCTATGCTGGTGTAGACATCCAAAATCCCAGAGACTACTGCTTGGTGCCGCCATCTTGGATGTGATGTCAGCAGCCCCCAGAGCTGTCACTTATATTTTTTCCCCTTTAGCTACCTCAAAGCTTATGTAGGGAAGTGCCAATAAGCATTTAAAATATTTGCTTATTCTGTGCTTCTGCTTGACTGTTTTTAAAGCGCATCTCTGGGGGAAAGTAAAACCTTCCCTTGCCGTGGGGCTGTGCTCACACTTATATAGGTCTAGGGGACCAGAGTTTTACCGACCCGATCCTCCACTTGTAGCTCTCCTTTACTCCCCTACGCCATGGCAGTGGACTGCCCCTCGTCATCCTCATATCCAATGCAGGGCTTTGGGCTTTGGATAGGTCTTGATGGCATCAGAGTACCTGTGGCTGGGACTGGCTTTACAGCCTGGAGGGAGCTTCTGGGACCGCAGGATCGTGTAACTAACAGGGCTTTTTGTGCCCCCCCCTATACTAGGGGTCTCCAGTACAAGGGCCACATTGTATATTTTACAAATATTCAGGGGCCGAAAATGTGTTAGAAATGAATCAATCCGGTTGAAATTAATTAATATGTTATACTTTTTTTATAATCAGCATGATAGGATTTAGAGCAGCCTTTTTTGAGCTTTCCAACACAGAGGAACCTCATCAGAGTCCCCATATACATCAGAGTGCCCATCAGAACCCCAAATCCTCTTACATCAGGGTTTCAGTCAGAGTTCTCTCTTAAAGAGGGCTGGATAAAACCTACCAGCAGGCCGGATTTGGCCCTCGGGCCAGAGTTTGGAGACCCCTTCACTAGATCTAAGATAGGGTTTAACCCTTGCAGTGCAGGTGGCAGCCCCACTGCAAGGCAGAATTTATTACTTTCAGCTTTAAGCTGATGACGGGGTCTCTTTAGGTAATGCAGATAAGTCACTGCCTTGCCCTAAACCTGAGAATGGCCAGCCAAGGAAAAGCAGCAGCTGCTCATTCAAACACTATGCTAATGGAATCCTTGGTGGAAACCAAACATAATACTCCATAAGAAATACGACCTACAAAAATAAAGGCCCCATCAATGTCCCCCAGAACATCGGAATCCCCCTTACATCAGAGTTTCCATCAGTGCCCCCTCTCACATCAGAGTTTGCCCTCAGCCTGTGATTGGTCAGTAAAGGAACAGCAGCAGCAGACTGATCAGCTCATCCCTCTGCTCATTCAAACTCCATGCTAATAGGATCCTTGGTGGAAACCAAACATAAGACTCAATAATAAATAACACCTACATAAAAGGAGCGGCAGCACACTGATAAGTTTATCCCTCTGCTCATTCAAACTCTATGCCACTGGCATCCTTGGTGGAAACCGAACATACTGTAAGACTCAAGACTAAGAAATAACGCCTACATAAACAGAATAGACTTGAACCCATCAGCGCTCCCTTATATTAGAGATCCCATCAATTTCAACCTTACATTAGAACCCCCCTTAAATCAGAGTTTCTATCAGAAACCCACTCTCAAATCAGCCTGTGATTAACCAGTAAATGAAGCAGCAGTACACTGATCAGCTTTTCCCCCTACTCCTTCAAATTCTAATGGGATCCTTGGTGGAAGCCAAATATAGGACTCCATAAGGAATAACACCTACATAAAAAATATAAACTTGAACCCATCAGAATCCCCATCAGAACTCCCTTATATTAGAAACCCCCATCTATGTCCCACTTATATCAGAATCCCCCATTACATCAGAGTTTCAATCATACCCTTACATCAGGGTCTCCATCAGAGATCCTTCTCTCATCAGAACTCTGCCCTCAGCCTGTGATTTGCCAGTAGGGGAGCAGAAGCACACAGATCAGCTCATCCATCTACTTACTCAAGCACTATGCCAATGGTATCCTTGGTGGAAACTGAACACAAGGCCCCATAAGAAATAAAACCTAAATAAAAAAAATACTCCAAGCTAGATTCCTACCCCTATAGAAAAGAATTCAATCCGGATGGCCTCACTAAAACAACAATTTCTTTATTGGTTAAAAACCATACAGCAAATAACTATTGGTGCTCACTCATAGCTGACCATATTGGTTGCTTAGGTTGAGTTTTAAAACGCCCAGCTGCAAAATATTCTGATCATTTCAAAAATCTATTGTAGTCCAGATGTTGCTGTAGCCATTATTTTTTCCATAAGACGGAAGGCCCTACCAACTTTGTCCTTGGCGTGAACTCATAAAAGAATTGATTTCCTTAAGCACGCAGAGCGAGGGAATCTATATCCTGCCTACATTGACCCCATTAGCTCCCTTTCACCATGACATCACAGAGAAATACATGTTAGTGTTCTGAACAAAGACATATAACAGCCTTCTGCTCACCCAAAATGTCTTGAAAGGGGATTTACACAAAGGAGCATATAAAAAAGGAAAATAAAGGTTGACGCGCAGAAGCTTGTAAGCACTCCGCTATGGCGGTTTGACCTATTTCAATGTTGTCTCCCCTCTTATCATCGCCATCTGCGTTCTTCAAGATCAAAAGATAAAATTCCTTGATGCTAGTCGCCGTGTACTCTACATTTTTCCAGTGATGGCTAATGGAACCTGTGCCTCGTATGAATGTGAAGATACACCAGCGACACACATCATCCACCATGTTTTCCCTGAGATTAAAGGCAAATTCTGCTCTCTATATTGATTTCAGCTTCTAGTAGCAGCCGTTTAATATCAGCAGAACATCTGCTGCTTTACCTTTAACACAAGTGACCTTTTCATCATATATAACTCCTGATTTATTGCTAAAGGGAACCTGTCATGCCGCAAAATACCTGTGAGAATCCTCATATTGAAGCTGCTTTTTTTTTTCCTGATTTCTAGTCTGCATGGAGGTTCAGGAATAGTAGCTTCTACCTGATGCTTCTCATTCAATATTGTGTTTCATAACAAGTTCCCTTGGACAGATTACCAATAAATTAGGGATTATTTATGCATGCCAAACTGATTTATTTTGTCTTTTTGGGTGGCTTTTTACTCCTTTTTGGTATGCAAGCTGATAACATTTTGTAATCAAAGTAGAACTCTGGGCAAAATCTGTCATTAGCATTAACATGGAGGTTTTTGTTCCCCACCCCCTAACATTTTTTTTGCCTGATGATTTAGCTAGTTAATCCATTGTTTTTCTACTTCCTATAATAGAGTGACAACGCTATTTGTTCTGTAGCGAAATTTCATAACACTGTAGTCACCTTGTAGATACCTGTAGGGTAATCTTAGCTCTTGTACACACGGTCGGAGAATCCGTCGTAATGTGTCCCATAGGACTGTGTTGTCGGATAATCCGACTGTGTGTGGTATGCATCGGACTGATTCCGTCGGAATATCCGTCGGACCCAATTTTCCAACTTGTTGGAAATATTTTCCGACAAACTGGTCCGATCGGACATACTCCGATCATGTGTAGAGAATTCCGATCGGACAAAGTGCCACGCATGCTCAGATCAAATTCCTACACCAAAGCTATTGGCTACTAGCCTGAACGTAGTCCCGTCGTAACGAAATAACGTCATCACGTTCTGAACGATCGGATTTTCCGACAACTTGGTCCGACCGTGTGTATGCAACAGTTTCGGACACAATCCGTCGGACAAAATCCGTCGGACAAAATCCAACGGATTTGGTTGGCAGAATGTCCGACCGTGTGTACAAGGGCTTAGATGGACACTTAAGCTGACTAAACACTGATCAAAATGTTGCTGGACTGGCGGAATTTGAATCAATGGGTTAAACTCTTGTTTAATTGTCTTCCGCCAAAATGGACATGTTGGAAAATCTTCCATCGATCAGCAGCTGCAGCCAATCAGCTGCAGCTGCTGATCAATGTGTTCTTTCGTTGTCAGGCTCCATTGTCAGAATACAATGTTCTGGAGAAGGAATTCCTCCATCCATCTCATTTGTGTGGACAGGGGAATTTGTTCTTTTTTCGTTTTTTTTTTTTTAACAAAACCATAGTTAACGGAGTATGACCAGCTTTAGTTTTAAATCTATTTTAATTAAGTGTCAAACAAATTAAAAGCCATCTCCAGATAAAAAAAAATTAAGCACTTACATAACAAGTAGCAGTATTATTTTGCTTTTGAGAAATGTATTAATAAATTAAGCACCCCTGTCAGTAAAATGGTATGGCCCAACTGTAACTTTTTCTGGACAGCTTGATCCACATGTAAATACAAACACAATGATATTTTACTGTTACTCATTGTACATTTGTACTACTATATTATATTATTGTATTCACTCTTATTTCATACAATAAACATTAATGCAACAAAAAAAAAAATAAAGGTACGTGAAATAAAAAATATAAATAATAAAAAAACATTGAATAGTATCATTACAGGAAATAATTAGATAGATAGATAGATAGATATCACGCACACCAACTATATGGACAAAGGTTTGAGGACACTTAGCATCATATACATAGCTTCGAGCTGTCCATGATTTGGAACAAAGTCCCTCTTTCCTCCTCATTTGTCCCTCATTTTATTCTATATAGCTGTATATAAAATGCACTTTTTATTTTTCAAAAAGTGTTTCCCAGTGCTAAACCTTTCATCCAGTTTCTAAATTACTGCATTTGTAAATCTAAAAACCAATATAAAAGAAAAGTAGTGATTACAAAAAGCACTTGTGGGTTTAACTAATCATTTTTTTTTGTCGAATTCTCCTTTAAGGGGGCGTATCAGGGGGGTGTGTCCTATACCTACATACTTTTGCTAATGGGTGTCCCTCATTTCCATCTCAAAAAGTTGTGAGGTATATCATATATATCTCTAGGGCCGATTTGGGCTTCTCACTGGTGTTACCAATGAAGGGTGCAGTCAATACTACAGCATACTTGGAAAGGTTGTTAAAGCTGCAATTGAGGAAGCCATTTGGCCATACTTTCATAATGGGATGTCCATCAAACTCTTATGGGTGTGATGATCGGGTGTCCTTAAGCTTCTGACTTTATAGATTTGCAGACCTGACACCCTAACATAACAATATTTTTATGCCCAACCCTTCATCCAGACTGACAGCACAGCTTACATAAAGGAAAATAGGCGAGGAACCTGTTGTATTTTTTTTTTCTTTAGCTACGATCTGTCAGGGAGGAAGAGTAACAGGTCCTCTTTGTTTGAATTCTTCAACATGTGTGTTTCTGATAGAAGCATGGGCACCCCATATACTGTACATTCATTTTTTTTTCAAGAAAGGTTTGCTATTCTTCTTAAAGTTAATTTAGTTTATATTATGCAGCTAGTTTAGATGCAATCAGTGCTAAGTACGAGGTCCTTCGTTCTACTGATGAGTTCTGAGTAACCACAGGCTGGTCAGCAGAGGTATTATTTATTTATTTTTTTAACTGGACACTTACATGGATTGTTGGCCTGTGACTCCATTGGAATCATGAGCTTGGCCCTTGTGGCCCTTCTGGCAGCTAGAGAGCGCTCCAATGTGGAAATATTACTCCCGACTTCATCTGTATCTGGACCTGGAGGATAATATTCCATCTTAGTAGAGTTCATGGACACAATTAACAATAAGACACTTCAACCCTATCAACATTTCGTTCATCTTCAAGTGTGCCATAAATGATATACAGAGGAAGAGTTATTTTACACTGGCAGTAATGTAAACCGCACTCAGAAAACCAGCACAGCTGCCCCCTCTTGTTGGGTTTTTTTTTGCTGTGTGGCCCCATTGATCTCAATGGGCAAGTTTGACAGGCCGTGTCAAAGTTAAAAGTGCAGCGGCCACGAAGCAGAAGCCTCCTGGACACAGCATGTGTACAGCCTTGTCATGCTGTAACGTCATCATCCCGGGGGGGTTGCCAGGGGGCCAGTGGCGGCCCGCCCATAGTTAAAAAAAAAAAACGGGCCCTTTAAGACATAAAAATAAAAAAAAAATGTAATTTAACATAGTGTACTGTGGCGCCGGTCACAGTGCACTATGAGAAGCGCCACGTCGATACAATCACAAGATTGCATCCATGGCGCTTCATTTGCGGGTTAAAAACCCGCCATGCGGCGCACTGTAGAACGCCGACTAGCTTCCGCCCGTAAAATCACTGTGATTCTACGGGCGGGAGCATTGTCATTCTTAGACAGGCAGGTCACTTCCGGCTTTCGGCTGCTTCACGAAACCCGGAAGTGACGTCGGCAGCTCCGTTCCTCAGCCCGAGTGGAGCTGCAAGACAGTGAGGCAGGAGGTGAGTCACCGCATAAAGGCTTTCTAGTTTCTACTTTGTTGAGAATGTTCATGCATTTAGCTGAATGAATGGAAAAAAAGCTTTCACAGCCAGAAAGGTTTCCCCAGGCCAGGCGACTTTTGCCGTGGCCAATCAGAGAATGAGCGCTGAAGGGGAACTCCACTGCAAATTTCTGAAAAAAAAATTGACGTGGGTTCCCCCTCCAAGAGCATACCAGGCCCTTAGGTCTGGTATGGATTCCAAGGGGAACCCCCTACGCCGAAAAAACGGCGTGGGGGTCCCCCCCAGATCCACACCAGACCCTTATCCAAGCACGCTACCCGGCCGGCCAGGAAAGGGGGTGGGGACGAGCGGGCGCCCCCCCCTCCTTAGCCTCTCACATTGCGGCCGGAGAGAGCGTCGAGTCAACATCTCCTGGAGAAGAAGAAGAAGAAGAAGAAGAAGAAGAAGAAGAAGAAGAAGAAGAACGGGCGGCGGCGACAGAAGACCGGGCCACCACCTGTAAAAGAGCTATAAGAAGGCGCGGTGGCCCGGCAGAAGAACCGAAGAGGGGGACAAGACCCCCAAAGTCGGAAGAAGAGGCCGGCGGCGAGGAAGAAAGCCGGGCTCCTCCGCTAGCAAAAGAGCTACAAGAAGATAGCGGAGGAGTCCGGCGAGAAGACCCCCGAAGACGGAAGACCCCCGGAGCTGTGCAATAAAATATTTGAACCCTGTGTTGTGTTTTTTTTGTACTTTTTTTCACAGGTGAATGGGTAGGGGTACATTGTACCCCATACTCATTCACATAGGGTGGGGGGCCGGTATCTGGGGCCCCCTTATTAAAGGGGGCTCCCGGATTCCGATAAGCCACCCGCCCGCAGACCCCGACAACCAACGGCCAGGGTTGTCGGGATGAGGCCCTTGTCCTCATCAACATGGGGACAAGGTGCTTTGGTGTGGGGGGGCCGCACACGCCCCCCCTCCCCCAAGGCACCCCCCCATGTTGACGGCACGCGGCCTGGTACGGCTCAGGAGGGGGGGGGCCGTCCGCTCGTCCCCACCCCCTTTCCTGGCCGGCCGGGTAGCGTGCTCGGATAAGGGTCTGGTGTGGATCTGGGGGGACCCCCACGCCGTTTTTTCGGCGTAGGGGGTTCCCCTTGGAATCCATACCAGACCTAAGGGCCTGCTATGCTCTCGGAGGGGGGAACCCACGCCAATTTTTTTTTCAGATTACATAAGGGGCGTGGTTTATGAGAAGTGGGAGGGGGCAACATGATGGGCGGGGTCATGATGGGCGGGGTCATGGTGGGCGGGGTCTGGCGCCCCCCCCATCCAAAAACGTCACCAGCCGCCACTGCAGGGGGCGGTAAAACTGCGACTAGGAGGATAGGAGGAGCTGTTATGTAGTTCAAAGAAGTAAACTGGGAAGGGCTAATAATACTGCTTTAAATAGCACTGCAAATTGCAGAGGGCAGCATTGGATTTTTGGCAGTATCAACATACATAGTTTTTGTTTTAACAAATTGCTTTTTGTACTCTCTAACAGACCAAACAAGGGTAAATAAGAGAAGCTCATTGTTAGCATTTACACATACTTTAAACTTCAGTTTGTTTTTGTTTTTTGGGGGTTTTTTTTGAACAGCTACAAATACTGTAGCTGCTGACTTTCAGAAATCAGGTACTTACCAATGCTTGGTGTCCAAAGCTGCCTTTCCACAGACGGTTCTTCTGACCATTGCAAGTCCCTAGTGCCGGTATTTAGGATATAGGGGACCTGAGGAACCACAGCTGGATCCCAACTGCACATGAGCATGGTCCCCCAGCTGGAGGATGTTGGGCATGGGATGTCATCTTTGCCTACTAGGAGAGGTTTGTGAAAGTGGGAGCGAGTAAAGATAAAAAAAACAGTACTTACTCCCCCCCAAAAAACTGTAACTCAGTTACAGCCTAGGAAGGGGGAACATATCAGCGGGAATTCACTTTTTGAGTGAAGTTCTGCTAAAGGCTCCTTTCACATGAGAGCCAGTCCATTTACATCTGACTGCCCATAGAGCAGAGTGGCATGTGTCTGTATCTGCTCTGCATAAACTGAGCAGACACGGACCTGTCATCCACCTGTTTAACTCTGCTTAGTGGGGGGGGGGGGGGGGAATCAATGGACAGATTCCCTGCTGGGCAAGCTAGAGCTAAGCGGAGGTCATCCCATGTGAACGGAGCCTTCAGCAACATTTTTACCTTTCTCCATCCTAAAGGAATTTGTATGTGTTTCACATTTTTAAATGGCAGGGTTAGTATGCATTATTACAACCTGAGCAATCTCAGTACTGTAAGGGAAAAGTTGCAGTGTCTGCATTCCTTGAGAAAAAATTTTAATAATCAAATGAGCAGCACCTGATATCACTGGGGCATTTTGTACACCAATACTGACTTCCATATTCACAAATATACTTAAGACTACTACTGTACATGCTAATTGGTTTTAAAAGAACAAGAACACATTTTGGTTCCTAATTTTAGTCTGCCAGTACAGCTTACCGGAATGTGAGCTTTTGCTGCCCAACTGAGACTCTGATTGGCTGTGGCTAACTGGTGTGATATCTTGGCAGCTGGGTCGGGGGGAGTCCCGCCCCTGAGTTTCCGATCCAGCTGGCTTCTCTATGTTCTTCATCTCCATCTCCTCGTGGTGGATCCACAGATCTGGAGGCCTAAGTTCCTTCTGGCTACCCTTCCGTTTACTAGCGCTGTGTGTGGCCCGTTTTCTAGAGAAAAAAAAAAATGGAAAACATACGTTATTACATTATAACAAGGAACTGTTAAAATATTCAATCAATTCAAACTTATTCTTGCTTTCCTTGTTTTCCTTGCAACAGAAGAAAAGCTAAAGTATACCCAGTAGTTTAGTTTTGAATAGAGTTGGAAATAATAATGTCTCTGTCCGTTTTTTTTTTTTCTGTTTTTTTTTTTACTGTGAATATTTTCCCTTTAATTCCTATTCCAGAGACACAACAGGAAATTATCAAATCTTTTAAGTGTATAGAAAAAAAAATCACATTATAAACAACTGTCCCCATTGAATGAATTCCTCTATTCCAGCTGTAAAATGTCATATTTTTCATCACTTTTTGTCCAGATAACAATAGTCATCAATGAAAAACACATAGAAACATATATTTTTTCAAAAAGCTATTCATCCAGCTAACCACTGGTGCATTTGTTCTGTGTATAAAAAAAATAGAGTGGCTTGAGAAAATACTGCATTACGACCATTTAGATGGAGCTGAGTATCTTATTTACTTGTATGATCCTTGGCTCCATCTAGTAGTCATTATGCAATATTTTGCCCAACCTCTCTGTTCTTTTTTATGAATAAAAAGCATACTATCTGATTTGGAAATAGGAGAACATTCACCTTTGCTCCTTTCGTACAGAATGAATGTACGAGCAGTTCGCTGGACAAATAGCTATGCAAAATCTTTCATAAAGGTACCTCATAGTGTAAATCGTCTCTGTGGTAACACAGACAGCTATAAAAAAAACTGTAATAGGTTGTAACCCACCCTTCTGGCTCGTACACATGATTCGAAAATTGAGCGAAAAATACCAATTTCAACGTGATTGGACAATAATCGGATCATTAGTACAGAGTTTTCGAGAGCCGGTCACAACAATTCATCCGATATTATTCGACCGGACAAGCATGAAAATTTTCCTTGTGCGATACCAGATCGTACAATTTTCATTCAGTCAGTACAGTTGTTGTCCAAAAATACAATACAAATACATTACAACACATGACATCACTTCCATTTTTTTTTCTGTCGTATGAGAATTTTCATGACTTTATAGCCTATTCAATTTCTACTTGCGACTATTAAGCGAAAAAAAGTCATACGATCTGTCGTTCAATATTCGGATCATGTGTACAGGCCATTACTCTATGCAATACACTTTAAATTGCAGTCCAGTGTCTGATACCTTCATTAAGTTTGCATAGGTGCTCTTATCCTCAATTTCATCACAGAGACTTGGCAGTTTACAAGAATAACAAAGTCTCAAATTAATGTTTTCATAAATTTACAGAATATCATTTTTTTTTCTGGCTTGAAGCCACTCATAAATTATATTTAAAAAAAAAAAAGATTTAGTGGACAGGAACATTAGATACAATTCTAATTTCTTCACATGTGTCTGGCTGTTAGAAGCATGGAGAAGCCATTGAAATGACCTGGACACAGTTATTATTCTGATTATGGGGTAACGGTATGTGATCAGTTTCATCAGACTTGTGCTCAGCCGAGTGAAGACAGGAAACTGCATTAAATACAGATGCTTGGGATGGACTGTGAAAACTTTTACGATATTGATGTTGAAGAAAGTTGACATTTGGATTCTCAGGGGGCTGGGTGCCAGGTGCCATGCCACTTTAGCACCAGCTGCTTACTGATCCAGAGTGTAAGTTTTACGCTGGAAGTCCCCTGGGTAACTACAAGGACTTCCAATGACAGCAACTCATCTGAAATTCTGAATAACAAAATAAATATTCCTAGCATTCCAGTTGGGGATTCGAGGTTTTGGGCTTTTTTTTTTTAGGGGAAAAGAAACAAAACCTTGCCTGGAGGGCAAAATATCTACCGTCAGGCCATCAAAACTTTTCACATGCTTTTTATTTATCCCTGGGTAGATGATACTGTCTGTATTCAAATGCCCATGGGGAGAGAAGCTGTCAATCATAATCACAATCACATATTCTAGATAAATGCAACACAGGTATAACTACATTGATAGCATATGACTGTACATTACCCACATCACAAGAAAGAAACAAAGAGAGAAAGAAAAAAAGAAAGAGAGAAAGAAAGAAAGAAAGAAAGAAAGAAAGAAAGAAAGAAAGAAAGAAAGAAAGAAAGAAAGAAAGAAAGAGAGGGTAAGAGTTGAAATGGAAATGTGTAAATTCTGTATAAAATTGTACTCTTATTTTGTATGCTTTGCCTATTTATTGCCTGACTATGTTACGCCCCCTGCTGCCGTAAAAGTAAAATTGTAATATTAATGTGATACCTACTTAATCATGTGTATGAAAAATACCAATTGTGTAGAATAAACAGTTATTTTGGAAAGATGCTGAGTGTATATTTTTGCGTCTGTTCCTTATTGCAGTAGTTATTATTAATTTGGAAGCACTAATAAATATGAGAATAGGAGTTGCCTATCTATGAAATGTCCAGAACAGAGTGGAGAGGACAGGAGAGGAGTAGAGGGGGGTGGACGAGAATAGAGAGGACAGGAGAATAGTGAATATTAATGAGAAGAAAGGTGTGAAGAGGAGAAAGTAGAGAGTAGTCTCAGAGGAAGGAAGGGAAGTTCAGAGGGGAAGAGCGGAGAGGACAAGAGAAAGAAAGGAATGTAGGGAGAGAGGGAGAAAGGAAGAAGAGAAGTGGAGAGGGGAGGAGTGGAGAGGACAGGAGAGGGGTAGAGAGGGCTGGGTAGAAAAGGAGAGGACAGGAGAATAGTGGATAATGTAGAGAAGAAAGGAGTGAAGAGGAGAGAGGAGTAGAGCATAGACTGGAAGGGAGGAAGGGAGGAAGGAAGGAAGGAAGTGGAGAGGTGAAGAGTGGAGAGGACAGGAGAAATAAAAGGAGGAAGGAAGGAAGAAGAGGAGTAGAGAGTGGAAGAGTAGAGAGGAAAGGAAGGGAGGAAGAAGAGAAGAGAAGTGGAGAAGGAGAGAGGAGTGTATAAAGAAAGGAAGGGCTAATTGTATGCAGCTCAACCAACATAATTTTAGGAGACTGCGGTTGGGTAATGGGGTGTAAAATGTATCCTTTGCAATGATAAGGATAGCCAGTGACTAAAAATAAAACATATTACAGAGCACATATATGCAGTCAAGAGGCCCCAAAAGGTATAAATAAACTGAACAGATTTGTAAAATGTCTAATAATTTTATTGTCATACCTGTAAGCCATTTGGTAAGCCTGACCAAAAAAAAGAGAGCAATCCCCACATCCTGCCTTGTTGCTAGGATGTGAAAATTTTGGTTTTGGTTCCTGTAATGCTAGGTGTGAGCGCCCAATGGTTTTCAAATCCTAGCAACAAAAAAGGATGTAGGAGTTACCAACTGAGAGTTTTTCAGCCAGGGGGAATGGGGAACCCAAATGGCCTACAGGTATGACAATACATTTTTTTAAAGAATTTAGCCTTTAAGATAAATCCCTCTTAAATTAGTTCAGGACCATCGAGTGATGGAAGCCTGATTAGCGATAGCCATGAGGATCTGCAGATCAGGGGGCCTGGTGCACACAATCTATACTGAGATAAAAATTAAAGGTAGCTTTCAGATAGCATATGGACCGCCAGCAACTTCTGAATACGCTTTGTTTCTGTGTTTTCTGCTTCGATCAATGCCGTACACACTGTACACACTGAAGAGGGCTACATTGGATGTCTGGAAGGCCTGAGGTTTTTGAGCAGTTAAGAGAGACATATCTGCTGCTTCTCGAGTGCACAGTCTTGTAAAAGTCATAATAGATGCTCTTTTCTTTCCAAACATCTAAATTGACTGCAAGCTGAAATTCCAGTGCTCTCGTCTTATCTGCTTGTCTTGTTACCCTGCCAGCAGCTGGGGAACTGCAGTCTGGAAATGTCTTCAGAAAAGACGTCATATCATATATAATCCTTAACAAATCCAGGAATGTTTTTCTCACTGGATGCTGAATGTGGTAGCATTATACTGAACTGCTGCTTGGGAGACTCCAGACAATGCTAGGGTACCGATCTGCAGGAGTTGTTTATAGGATGGAATAAAAAACAACTAGTGGATGTAATTAAAGGTTTGACAATTAAAATTGATTAAAAAAATAGGAAAGGGAATAAAAAAAAAAAAAATAGGGAACGCAAAGAAAGGATTGACAATTAAAATGTCTACTATAATATCAACTACAAATCTCAGGGCATCCAGGGAATATATTTTAAAAGATCTATCCACATTTTAAAGTGTATCCATTTTTTAAAGAAAATGGATCAAGGACAGCCAGCAACTACTCTACTAAGCATATTGGTTCAATCCAAAGCCAAACTCTGAAGCCTGGATAGATTATGATTTTTGGATAAGCTTTATTTATTTTTTAACATTTTTTTTCCCCCATGCTGTGTTCCTACCCTTTTGTTGTAGTTGTTTGAGAACCGGGAGTGTTAGTGGTTAACTTTGGAAAATACCTGTTTACATGGAATCCTGTCACAATATCACTGGGATCTGTCTTTACTTATAGCTGCCATAGGTGGTATGTAGACATGCATGAATGATAAACTATTGATACATATATACTGATGAACAGAATTATGTAACTATAATTATTATGTAAAGTGATTTTCTATATAGTTAGGTTTGCTCTCTCACTGGATCCTAAGAAAAAGGTCCTGAAGAAAATCTACATTTATTGCGTCAACTTTGTGGATCATATTATATGTGATTGCTGCAATCTTGTATAGTATGGAAAATGGTACATGATAAATTCTTAAGGGTCCCCACTCAGGCTGGAAAGGTCCAATGGGTTAGATGTTGTTGGCTATTATGGGGTGCAGACTGATGATAGGTCCATCCAGACCTAAAGCATACTGCAAAAATAGGAAGAGATAGCCCAGCCCTGAGTAGTTAACATGTAAAAGCAGCCTCAGCTCGATACATTAAGACTACAACTCCAACATGTTTTGCCCTGTGCTTAATTATGGATCCTTAATTAAGCCCTGAGGGCAGGGCGAAACATGTTGGAGTTGTGGTCTGGATGTATCGAGCTGAGACTGCTTTTACTTGCTAACAGCTCAGGCCGAGTGAGGTGTGTTGGCGGCAGGGCTATTTCTTCCTATTTTTGCAGTACGTACTGTGGTACTAACACACTCTGAGAGATGCATATTTATGAGGGATTTTTGTACATCCCCCTTTCTTTTATAAATATGGTTTTAACTTGATTGAATTTAAATTTGTATTATGTTTTAAATATCACTGTGTAGTTTTCTGTACTAGTAAAGATCTTTTTTTTTTGTTTTTGCATTATATTTTTAAAGTTGGCATTGGTAGTTGACCTCATGTCAGTGTTTGGCTTTACATGCCTGTTTGACAATAGTCCATCATACAAATGGCCAGAATTGAATAACAAGATTCACTCTCCATGGACGTCAATGGGATTTTCATGCAAAAAGGAGGCAATGCAATACAAACTTGACAAAAGTTCTGATTCTTGTCCACTTTACCAAGAGATTAAAAACAAGTTTTGCCTGGATTTGGGAGGTATATAAACATTAGATGCATCTTAGATAATGGAACTTCACTCTCTCAATCAATATTGACTATTTGTAATCCTTTTGCTGCTAGCATTAGTAAATAGATATGAAGGTGTATCATATTTACTTGTTTTAAACTTTTTTACCCTTTTCTTCAGTTACTTCCTGGTTTGTATGCCTAGTCAAATGATGTCATACATCCCAGGAGTCTTCAGGATGGGAGGAGGGGCTTTCTCAGCTAAGTAAACCCTCCTGCCTACATGCCTGAGGTAAGGGCAGATGGATTCCAGGAAATAAATGCTACTTGAACCATCTGCCCTTACTAAAGTTGGCCACGGCAATACATGCTAGGGAGTGTTTTTCAAAGTGTCTTTTCAGCAAAAGAAAGCATGGAGATATGGATGGATGGGGGAGTTTGCCTAAATACTAAAAATGTATTAAATAGTGTTTTTATTTTGTTGTGTTCAGATATAGTGTAGAACTGCTGTAAACTGATCAGCTTGAAGTGGGGATTAGTATTATGCCCTGGGGATCACACTTGGCCATGTGATGGAGTGTGAACTAGTTGTTTTAAATATTTTAGTATTTTTTTAAAATATACAGCTTTCTATTACAATTGTTTCTTGACATCTTGCATTAGACATATACAGTATCATCATAAATTTTCACCATGGCACTGTTGTAGCCACATTCATAGAATGATATCTCAATTGAGTTTAATTATTTAAATTTATTGACCAAAATAGTTACATACTTTCTCTGCTGTGCAGACGACCTCCTTGTGCAGATCACAGCTACTATGACTACCACCAAAATAGTGATTGCTCCAACAGTAACCACAATGATGACCAGGAGATTGCTGTTCTTCTGCGGGGTGACACCATGCGGCGGATGCATCTGTCCTATGGGAGGTTCTAGAATGTGAAACAAAATAATATAACCAATTGTTAAACGATCACAAATAGGAATTTCTGTTTGTTGAAAAAATAAAAAGGAAAAAAATGGTTTCTCCACTTCAACTGATCAACAAGGAATCTGGAGTAATCTAATGCCGAGGAACACACGACCAAACTTTCCAGCAGAAAAGGTCTGACTGAATCATTCCGTCGGATATTACGATCGCGTGTGGGCTTCATCTGACTTTTTTCTTCAAAAATTCCAAAGGAGCTAGAAATAGAAATTAAAATCAATTTCTATCGGGAAAACTGTTCGTCTGACCAAATATGACGCTAGGGCAGCTATTGGCTACTGGCTATTGAACTTCCTTTTCTAGTCCCGTTGTACATCATCACGTTCAAAACGAACGGACTTTGGTCTGTTCATGTGTGGGCAAGTCCGTTCGGTCGGAAGTCCATTGTAACTCCATCGAAAGTCCTTTGGAACTCCATCTGACCTATTCTGCCGGAAAGTCCAGTCGTGTGTTTGCGGCATTAAAATACACTGTCACAAAGTTCTATATAGTTCAGAAGAAGTTTGTGAACTTTCTTGTTTGATGGCCTGTACAGTTGAAAAGTAGCTTCTAATAAAGCATTCAGTTTGTGCTGAAGGCCACACTGGACTGACTGGATTAGTCACTGGTCGTGGGTGGGTGATTTTGTGGGTGAGTAAAGAGATGAACCTCCAGTAGGTTGTACCCAACAGTGGAAACTGGCGGTAATCCCTCTTAGGGCTTGGGCTACTGCCTTTCTCAAACGGCCTTAAGGTTGTTTCCACATGTAGACTTGGAATAATAAGAAAGAAGGGGTGCCCGATGTCCAAAAGAACTTGTATTGGGTGCTTCTTCTTTCCTGTTATTCCAAATAAAGCATTCATTTTGAAGAGGAGGAGCTTTGTACAAAGGGGGAGGGGGTCATCATTCGGATTGTCTAGAGCAGGGGTCTCCAAACTTTTTAAACAAAGGGCCAATTTACTGTTCTTCAGACTTTAAGGGGGCCAGACTTTGGTGTTGGCGTTGATGTCAGTGGGAGGAATAGTACCCCATTGTTGATGTCAGTGGGAGGAATAGTGCCCTATCATTGCTGTCATTGGGAGGAATAATGCGTTATTGGTGTCAATGAGAGAAATAATATCCCGTTGTTGGTGTGAATGGGAGAAATAGTGCCCCATCAATGGTAATGGGAGGAATTGTACCCCATCATTAATGTCAGTGGGAGAAATAGTGCCCCATCATTGGTATCAGTGGGAGAAATAGTGCCCCATCATTGGTATCAGTGGGAGGAATAGTGCCCCATCATTGATGTCAGTGGGAATAATAGTGCCCCATCGTTGGTGTCAGTGGGAGGAATAGAGCCCTATTGTTGGTGTCAGTGGGAAGAATAGTGCCCCATCATTGGTGTCAGTGGGAGGAATAGTGTCTTGTATCAGTGAGTGGAACACTGCTGAGGGCCAGATAAAGGCAAGCAAAGGGCTGCATCTGGCCCCTGGTCTAGAGTGATTTAGCATAATGTCTAACTATGGTCCTGCTCCAAACCATTTTACCTGCACCCATAAATGTCCATATAACTTTCCCGGAAACTTATACATAACCTTTGTGTGGTTTGCTGCAGTTTAAGATTACATTTTCCAAGTGCTTGTACAGTATTCTGATATTTTATACCTTTACTGGTCATCTGCATTCTAAACAGAGTTCTCCTTCACTTTGGCATGTTCTCAGGTACTTAGGTAAAATACAAAAACAAAATAGATTGCGTATAAAAGCTTAACGGTCAAAATGCCATCTGCACATTCAGCAAACTACACCGCTCATCCGTCACATAAGCTGCACATAGTCTGTAAGATGTCTTGACGTAAATCTTCTGTGCAAGAGATTTATGGGAAGACCTTGATGTCTGCAGTGATGCTGCGCTATAGACTTTCATCCAATATTGATGTGGAAACAATATTCACAATCAATATGATTCATTGGTAATGTGTTTCAGTATTTTTCCAGGCCCCCCGTGTGCGTTGTCATGCTCGCCTCTTGTATTAATTTATGTTCAACATTTATTTTGACTTATTTATATTGGTGCTCCGCAAATGTTGGCTTCAAGGATAGCTAAACTTGTCTGGATTCCAATGTTTGGAATTGGCCTTTACAGGGGTCTTCATATTGAGACTTATTGCTAGCCTTTATCTGACCCTTGGGGCACTATGCTTTCCACTGTCACTATTGATGGGGAGCTATTCCTCCCAGGATACCAATTACGGGAGCACGTTTTATGCAGTTTTTGTACTCCTACTTCCCACAAAGCCTGAGGGATTATTTACTCTCGCTGATACTTGGATATTCTCTACCACCATGGGCCAAAAAGTAAAGTCTGAAGGACAGTAATCTGGCCCTTTGTTGGAAAGTTTGAAGACCCCTGGCCTATTGTAGCAAAGATCTGGACAAGAAAGACTCTTTTACATCCTGATTTTCTTACAGTTTCCGTGACGCTATGAATATGTAAAGGGTGAGAGAATAACCGGGTCTGGGATTATGTTGTTGCTGTTCTTAAACCCAGGATAGGGGGAGCTTTGTATTTCTCACGAAACCACAACAAAATGTTAACACTGCCCCTACTTTCAAAAAATGTGCACAAGTAATTAAGGTCCTTTCTTGCCACGAGCACGGCTTGCCATAGGAGGCCAATGGCATTTCATGTCAGATCCTACATAAGCTCATTTTCTGTTGCTCATTTGCCGGAGTCCTTCTCAAGCAAATGCCCCTCTCTTTTATGATAAATCTACATTTTACACAGAGAGTTGAAGAATAAAGAAATCTGATTTAAAATGCTTCCCTTTATCTCATCAAGAAGAAGAAAGTATCTTCAAAAGCGGCCAGGATCTTCTGTTTTATGGGAAGTTGAAAGGCTGGTTGAAGGCACACAGGACTGACAGAGAAATGTTGGCTTATTACTGGCATTTCAGAATCAGCCATTAAAGTAACGTTTTCTCAAAATGACATTCAGCTTGGCTCATAAGAGAAATGTGGAATGCAGATGTTATGTTAACCCTTCCAAAGACTTGAAATTTTGGATGGACCTCATCTTCCATGTCCTAATGTGACAAGATGGATGGTGATTTTTGAACATTAAAGTGCAACTCCAGGAAAACCTTTGTGCTGAAGGAGCTGTAAATTTTGCTAGCCATTTTTTGGATACCCACTTGGATACATTTCCCTTTCATGTGCATCTTACTGCGAAGGCTAGTTATAAACTGGGGTGGTTTCCATACTTTTGTATAGCTTTCTTGTTGGATTTGACGTGGGGACACATTGGATGCCTATAGCCAGCACTGTGCTCCTGCTGGGCTTCCAGTGACCAGGCAAACCTGTCCTTAATTTATCCACTGCTATATATGCTTCAATTTGGAGACTCTCAAAATATAGAATCAGGCAGTGGCGGCTGGTGTTTTTTTTGGGGGGGGGGGCCCCCTCTGCTGTAGGTCACCCGCATGGATAGGGAGGGCGGTGCTCGTGCACCCCTAATGGATGGGTACACAAAGGAGCCGTGATGTAGACACTGCAGCTTTTCACATATATTTGCAAATGTGTGCAACTAAACCTTTGTTTTTAACCTGGATTGTTTGACAGGGTGAATTTTTTTTTATTTTTTTGCAGGCTAGCTGGTAAGTGTGCCGGGAAGTTTCTGATTGTTTGTATACTAAGATTACTCTGCTACTTCCTAAACTCTGTGGCCAAAATTTAGAAACCTCAAATTACCAAGCTCAGATGCACAGAGCCAGGTTTCAAATGCATCCCTTTATCTCATCAAGAAGAAGAATCTCTTCAAAAGCGGCCATGATCTTCGGTTTTGTGGGAAGTTGAAAGGCTGGTTGAAGGCACACAGAATTGACAGAGAACTGTTGGCTTCTTACTGTCATTTCAGAATTAGCCCTTAAAGTTTTCTCAAAATGACATTAAACTTAGCTCATAAGAGAAAAGTGAAATACAAATGTTACGTTAACCCTTCCAAAGACTTAACATTTTGGATAGGCCTCATTGGCCATGGCCTAATGCAGCAGAATAGCTGGTGTGGCTTGAACATTAAGGTGGAACTCCGGAATAATCACTGTATCTGCCCAATGGTTTTTACATTTGGTCAGCCATTTTTTGGAGCCAGGCACATCTTAGTCACTAAGATTACTATGCTGTTTCCCACATTACTGAGCTCAGGGGCACAAAGCCAGGTCCTGAAAGACATGATTTGACTTGTTTTGGAGCTCAGTTGGCCTGCACAGACACTTGACCTTAACTAAACACCTCATATTTATGAGTGTTCGGCATTGTTCATGTAAAGTGGTCAGAAACCACTGTATTTTCATTGGATACATGTGATCTATTTGGTATTATTAAATAATAAAGTGATTTATATAATGTTTACATTTTAAAGAAGTCTGCTTCATTTTTTAAATGTAATATATGTGTGTGTGTGTATATATATATATATATCCACACATACATACACACACACACATATATATATATATATATATATATATATATATATATATATATATATATATATATATGTGTGTGTGTGTGTGTGTATGTATATACATATATACCCAAACATACTGTATATATGTATATAGAGAGGCATTTATATTATTAAAACAATATTATTATTACTTTTTAATTAATTGATATTAAATGATTTAGTTTTTTTTTTTTTTTTTTTTTTTAAATATATATTACTTTAGCTATCTATAGATATCAGCTCAGGACTTCCTCCATCCCAAACCTGCTCACCCATGTCTTTATGTACCTTGCTTTGTGCACTGGTGCTCAGTCATGTTGGAACAGGAAGGGGCCATCCCCAAACTGTTCCCACAAAGTTGGGAGCATGAAATTGTCCAAAATGTCTTGGTATGCCGACGCCTTAAAAGGTCCCTTCAATGGAACTAAGGGGCCAAGTCCAACCCCTGAAAAACAACCCCACACCATAAACCCCCCTCCACCAAATGATTTGAACCAGTGCACAAAGCAAGGCCCATAAGGATATGGATGAGTTTGGGGTGGAGAAACTGGCCTGCAACCTGATAGAATACCTTTGGGATGAATTAGAGCACTTCTTGTCCATCATCATTGCCTGACCTCACAAATGCGCTTCTGGAAGAATGGTCAAACATTCCCGTAGACACACTCCTAAACCTTGTGGACAGCCTTCCCAGAAGAGTTGAAGGTGTTATAGCTGTAAAGGGTGGACCAACTCAATATTGAACCCTACGGACTAAGACTGGGATGTCACTATAGTTCATGTGTGTGTAAAGGCAGGTGTTCCAATACTTTTGGAAGTATATATATATATATATATATATATATATATATATATATATATATATAATGTTTTGCTATGCATTGTGATCATTTGGGAGTAGCTGTGGAGAGTGTTTGTAAAAAGAAAGCCTGTAAATGATGCTAGTGCTCAAAATTGGGCAGAAACGCAAAATAAAATTGTTGCGCGCTTTCAACTCTGACCTATTCCTGCTAGCAGTTCTGGCCTTCTCAGGTTATCTAGTGTGCATGAGGACAAGCCATAAGAGAGGCATTTCCTTCACTGTATAGAGCTTTTCTTGTTGCAGGAAAGGAAGTGAAGGGAAATCTGCTCAGACCCAGACAGTAAAAAAATAAAAATAAACTGATGGGGGTTTTAAACTTCTCCGGACGCTATCCATAACAACTACCTACCACCATGACCTAGAAACACGAAAACCTCCCTAGATATCTGGAATTAAAGATTGTTGAAATCTGCATTACAGTTGTTCAAATTGCTGTTTGACACACCTTGACGATTTGAGGGAAAGATTCATAAATTTTATGATGTCGCCCCATTAATAAGAATAAAGTGAAAGAGGTAGCTGTGGGCAAATTTCTGATCATGTGATTATAGACCACTCAAATGTTTTTCTCTATAAATGGCGAGCCTATTATTGGTTTCCCAGAGAGAGACTTGACTATGGTTTTAAATAAAACCGGTTGCAAGTAATTTATCTGTAGCAATCAATGAATTCCTGCCACATCCTGCACAAACCTCCACTTAATTAATATCTTATTTCCCCACAGACATTTTGAAGAAAATTAAACATAGTATCCTGCTGCAATATTAATTTTCAGCTTGGCTAAGCATGCAGAGGCTGTTGTGTAGGCTCTGTTTGTATCCTCCCCTAATTATAAAATACATTTGTCTTTATTAATCATTATGGATTTCCTGAATTTCAATTTATATTCATATTTAAGAGTCAGTTTCCTAAGGTGCTGGAGGTAGGAAAAAGCACATCGTGTAATTCACTGCTTGCCACCAAATATTAGTTTTGATCAGTCAAATGCAGATTTAGTAAGTGGCAATAAGAGCTATTTTTACTTATCTACCAGCTTGCTGAGATGGGATTGACGGATAACTCCAAGCGCAAATTTTTTTGGGCAAAACACAGCTGTTACTTGACCGAGTCAAGCTTCCATTACTTCGTACAGAAAAGAAAACAAACCTTTGATAAAGTTATACTATAAACTGCGTGGGCAACTGTGTAGCTGATAGTTTAAGGAAAACTTGTTTTCAATGCTTAAAAAAAAAAAAACTCATAAAATATATATAGACCAAAAAAGGATTTAATATATTTCAGTTTACCAATCCCTAGATGTGGTGGCTACATTCTTTTAACATTTTCTCGGTATATACACTTATGCCGCGTACACATGATCGGAATTCTTGTCGGAAAAAGCTCTGATGGTTTTCCCGACGGAATTCCGATGGAATTCGGCTCAATCTGTCTTGCCTACACATGGTCACATTAAATTCCGATCATTTATAACGCGGTGACGTACAACACGTACGACGAGACTAGAAAAAGGAAGTTCAATAGTCAGTAGCCAATAGCTTCTGTCTCATAGTTGAATCTGAGCATGCGTGATTTTTGGCGTGTCGGAATTGCATACACATGATTGGAATTACCGATAGAAAGTTTTTCCATCTGGAAAATTGAGAACATGCTATCAATTTTTGGCTGGTGGAAATTCGAACAGCTAAATTCCAATGGAGCATACTCACGGTCGCATTTTCCGATGAAAAGCTCTCATCGGTCTTTTTCTGTCTGTAATTCCGATCGTGTGTACGCGGCATTACTTCTGCACTGTCTATGGAAGGAGCCTTAAGTCTAGCACACACGGGCTGAACGTTGGGGATGGCATCGACCGGTTCAATAGAAGCTGGCTGACATTAGGCCACTGGAGTCAGTCCGAGAGGGGCATGTCCAAAAAAGGTCCTCCGTTCAGCTCCCCCCAGAGCACTGACTGGAGTATTCTGGGGGAGAAGGGGTTCCCCCTTTTAGAACACATTAGAACAGCAGGGGAGATCGCTGTACTAACATCAGATAGTTAGAGCGGCTCGGATAGTTACAGCGGCTCCTCCTGAGCTGTCAGCCCTGCTGGGTTAAATAAAAAAAACTACTAGTGTGTATGAGGCTCTAGTTGCTACCCTGGCTTAAGCCCGGTAAACACTAAAAGAACACTTTCACACTGGGGCGGTGCGAGCGTTATCGTTAAAGCTCTGCTAGCTTTAACCCCTGCTAGCGGCCGAAGAAAGGGTTAATAGTGAACGTGTTGCAGCGCTGCCGAAGTACTTTGCAGGCACTTCGGCAGGGTTGCCCGTCCATTTCAATGGGCAGGGCGTTTTGGGAGTTGTACGTTCCCGCACCGCCCCAAAGATGCTGCTTGCAGAATTTTGTTTCCTGTCCTGCAAGCGCACCGACCCAGTGTGAAAGAACTCAGGGTTTCACACTTGGGTGGCTTGAGAGGAACTTTACGGGCACTCTACAGGCGTTATTTTTAGCCCTCAAACGCCTGAAAAGTGCCCCAGTGTGAAAGGGGTCTACGTTTTTTTTTGTTCAATCTGTTAGGCTGAACCAAAAAAAAACTGACTGCTCTGGTCGGAGCGGCTTTACTAACCATCCAAAGTTATCACAGCGATCTCCCTCACTGAGCTGTTGTGTTCTGAAAATGGGACTGCCCCCCGCCAGAACACTCCGATCAGCACTCTCTGCCATTGGCTGAGAGCACTGATCGGGAGTTACAGTATCTGACTGCTGGTTTTCGGCATGCTCGTGCGACAAAAGCCTGCCATTCTATCTGACAGACCGGATACAGACATAGGCTGAATGTCTGCCTGTTTTTATTGAACCGCCCAATGTCTCTCAAAATTCGGCCCATGTGTACGGGGCTTACGTTTCAAACATAGATGCCTTTGTTCATCTCCATTACATGGGATCCATTACAGGGGATGGTGATGGGATTAGTAAATTATACGAGAAAGAGAAACATTGTTTTTGCTTCCAGGTCTTCGAATAGGAGAGACCCCTGAGGATGCACGGTGGAGAGAAATGCATAGGGGGAGCTACGCCCCTGAGGACGTGCAGTGCTGTGAAACGCATAGGGTGGAGTATGTGTGACGTCACACCTCCACGTCATATCCCTGTGTGGCAGCTGTTGTTCACAGGACATGAATTGAATGACAGTTGGTATCATTCAACTCTGAAAAGTATTAATGCTGGATCACCATAGAAAATAGTGTGTGGAGTAGTAGTGCAGGGCAATGTGTTTTTTCTGCAAAAAAAAAAAAGAAGCATTTACTAGTTAATTTCCATATCTGTACCTGGAGTCCTTCTCCCACTCTGGTCTCCTGCCCAGCCTAGCTAACCAATAAATGAACCAATAAGGAACACTTATTTTATTGATGTAACAGCACATGGAAGAGTGCATCATCATGAAGTAGATAATAAGCATTTAGTACAGTTCTAATAAGTGAAAGTTTATCATGATGATGCGGCACACCCACAAGGCCATCATTAAAATTAAGTGCATTGACCTACTGCCTTATGCAAGATAGATGGGAAAGAAGACTAACTAGAAAATGAATTAGCAAGAGATGCACATACACTATAATGTAAAGTCTCATCTTATTTCCTTTTTGCAATTAAAACAATTTGTTGTAGAAAATGATGTTGTTCGCCACAAGTACACGTTTTGAGGTTGGTTTAGTAAAATTGGAGAGTGCAAAATCTGGTGCAGTTCTGCATGGTAACCCGTTTCCAGGTTTTTTGTTTTTACTACCAAAGCTTAATTGAACAAGCTGAAGATAGAAGTTGATTGGCTAAAATGCACAGATTTTGCACTCTCCAGTTTTATTAAATCAACCCCAGTGAGCAAAACTTCATTGCACCAGTATCATGCAGCCCCATATTCACTTCCTTTCTTCCACAGGCAGAAGTAAGAGAATCTTTTCCTCCTCTAGCCTGGAGAACACGACCTGAGACAAGACTCTCACCTTGCCTTGGAACAGCCATGAAAGCACCTGTGACTGTGAACCGTTGTAGTTACACTGATCTCCTCCTGATGACACCCACGTGCCATTTGTGCTTAATTCACCCGCATAACACTAAATATTGAAGTTAATCATGATCTAATTCAATGAAACTGTACTAACCCCTGATACACTTTAATAACGTTCACGGAACTGGCGATGAATGCAGATTCCCAGGTTAATGCTTTGTAATTTGCATTTCATTAAGAAACATCTCCTCACAGTTATGTTGCTCATGTAGATTATTGAATTGCAAGCTTTGAATAAAGTGATTAATGACCTGTGTAGGTAGAACACTGGGAGGATAAGAATAGGAAATTAGCACTTTCCTACTCTTCTGAAAACATTGCCTCTTCTTGCTCTAAGTAACACCCAGTCAGCCTCCTTAACCCCTAGGAGCCAACGAGTAGTGCTCCATCGGTCGAGGGCAGACAGACCGGGCCACAGACCCCCCCATTGCTATAGCCCACCACTGCACACCATTGACAACTAAGCCCACCCCCCCAGTCGCCGGCTCACCCTCTCACCCGCCAGGCCCCCATCAACCCTGCACTTACCCCATGCAGGTCACCACTGTGTCAGTGGCTTCCCCCCTCTATCTATTCCGTATCCTGGCTGTCGCTTCTAATCCCAGCCAATCGGGTCTTTATACTCCAATGGGGTCTCAGGACCCACCTCCTTATTGACCGGGAGGAGAAACAGGAAGACATTAGCAAATATTATTTTCGCTTATGTCACACAACAGGGTGGACTCAGGACGCAGTGCTCTGCACCCGAAGCCCACCCTTTTTTTTCAGCCAATTAGAGCCTTGGACTTTAATCACGTGATTCTAAAAAGAAAAAATTAATAGAATTCCATGCGTCTGGCACTCTGCATGTAGATTAGGGGGCTGGACTCATGGATTGGGGTGCTGACGCTACACAAATATGTGGCCTCTCGGCGGAAGAGCCTCGGCACCAAGAGGCCACATATTTGTGCAGCATTTTGCGGACACAGCTGTGCCGAGAGCGCATGCTCTGCTCACTCCCAGCACAATTACCGATCGGGAGCTTTCCAACATGTGACAGCCAATCATGGCAGTCACAAGTTCATAAACCCTGCCCGCCTCCCGGCATCTGAAATCCCTTAAAGGGCAGGAGGCAAAGGTGCAAGGGGTTAAAGTGAACCTGAACTCTAAAAGGGAAGCTATGATGTCTTATAGAGGACATCTAGATATGTTAAAGTAGAACTAAATCCATTGATTTAACAGTTTCAAAAAACAATTATATTCCTGGCACATTCCGAACTGTCACACTTGCTTCTGTTCTCAACCGAACTTTCAAACCATCAAATGACTGGTGTCATAACTGACCACATGTGCCAAATCACGGCAGTTGAAGATCAAACATAGGCCAAGATGGCAGCTTATTTGTCTGAAAACGATAGGAGGGTTTCGTTTCACTTTAACCCGAATACTGCGGCAGGTTGGCTCCCCCGCACGAGCTGTCGTAGCTATATGACGGCACACGAGGTCGGGATAGCAGGCGCGCTTGCCCGCTGCACAGAGGGGGCAGTGCCGGCATGGCAGAGCCAGTGCTCATGGCCAACAGTCATGATGACCGCCGGCCACGAGCGATCGTGACAAGGAGAGACAGAACAGGGATGAGTGTGTGTAAACACACACTTCCCTGTTCTCTGCTGACAGGTGTGACAGATTGTGTGTTTTTATTAGCTAGGAACCACAATCCATCACTTCCTCCAGTCTGTCCCCTCCCCCTTCAGTTAGAATCACCTCCCAGGGAACATAGTTAACCCCTTGTGCGCCCCCTAGTGTTAACTCCTTCCCTGCCAGTGACATTTTTACAGTAATCAATGCAATTTTATAGCATTGATCGCTGTATAAGTGCCAATGGTCCCAAAAATTTGTCAAAATTGTCCAATGTGTCCACCATAATGTCGCAGTCACAATAAAAATTGCAGATCGCCGCCATTACTAGTAAAAAAAATAATAATAATAAATCGCAAAATAATATTGAATCGCAAAAAGTGCTCTGGTCGGGAAGGGGGTAAATTCTTCTGGGGGCTGAAGTAGTTAGAGTAAGTGGGAGTAAACTCCTATGCATGAATTTTACCTATAGGTAAGCCTATAATAAGACTTATTTATAGGTACTGTAAGTATTTCCTGAATCTGAACCATTTAAGAGATATTTACTGTAGATGTAGCCGGTGACATCACCAGTGCATGCGCTCTGAAGGAACGGTATATCCACTCCTGCACGCATGCACAGGAGTGATCTCATCATAGCCTTGGCCACTCACACAGAGTCTGCAAACCCAGAAGGAAGACCAGGTGAAGATGGAAGCGCCTTTAATGGTGACAACGAGCCGCTGGAGGGCTTCGCTCCCAGGAAAGTTTCACATATACAATGCATACTAGCACATTACAACATTGTCTTGCAGGTAAGAAAAAAAAACCTGTGGTTTACTACCGCTTTAAATGTGGCTAAGCAGTACCCTGACAATCGGCCTTTTCTTCCTGCAAAATTGCAGTGTACTGTCTGTGCCTAGGCACACCTGTGCCTTGAACCTCATATTTGTATGCGATCAGAGTGAGATCATTTTAGATGAATGTTCCTCCAACTGCTAGTCTCAGGAGATTTGTAGTGAGATTTAGTGTTGTTACTTTTGTGCTGCCCACTATTCTCCTTACTGGAGAGGAAGCTGTATCTGAAGAACTGCAATGCAAGGTTCTCTCTGCTTCTTCCTGATTCATTTTGTGTACTTCCTTAACCTAACCTTTTCTACTGATTCTAAAATATCCTCCCACCAGTCATTAGATCACTGGTAATCAGGGGGGCAGCTCTGACATGAGGAAGCAAAGCCCTGCTACTACTAGGAGGACCATCTCCACACAAAGACACAATGGAGAACAAGGCATAGTAAGTCCAGAACATGGGAAAAGCTGGCGATCAATCCTTTGATTGCTTTTTGGCACCATTTCTAGAGCCCATGTCTCTTTAAAACTTTAAAGAGTATCCAAAATTCTTACAATATGAAAGAAAGACTATCGTTTTTTTATTTTTTATTTTTTATTTTAGTAAACCTATAGCTTCAATTAACTTTATCCCATCCACTATACATGCATAGTGGTAGAGAATACACGTGGCTTTGAGAAGCAGAACACATACTTATTTAATATCGGAACACCTGAAGCCTGTTACAACTGCCGACACAAGACAACTCAGATCACAGACTTCCATTCTCTGTAATTATTCACAGGGGTGCCTGAGGCGTGTGAACACTGAGAAAGCCTGTCACGGAGATCACAGTAATATTTTAAGGCAAAACAAGGTAAATAAATGTTTATACAAAATCGAATTCCCCGCATTTCGTGTCAGTGAGGATAAATAAATAATCATTAATTGTCTTCCCAATTTATTTCCCCTGTTACGCCATTTTTTTTCATTTAGCCCTTAGCTGTCTTGTCTTATTTTCATTATTATTATTTACTATATACTAGTTAACAACTTTAACTCTATGACTAATTTGTATACCTCAATACATTTTTATGTTGTTTTTTAAGAACATATAAGGCTTTTAATTGGTACACAGATCAAAAAAATATATATACACTGCTCGGATATATTACTATACAGTGCCTTGCGAAATAATTCGGCCCCCTTGAACTTTTAAACCTTTTGTCACATTTCAGGCTTCAAACATAAAGATATAAAATTTTAATTTTTTGTGAAGAATCACCAACAAGTGGGACACAATTGTGAAGTGGAACGAAATCTATTGGATAATTTAAACTTTTTTAGCAAATAAAAAACTGAAAAGTGGTGCGTGCAAAATTATTCGGCCCCTTTACTTTCAGTGCAGCAAATTCACTCCAGAAGTTCAGCGAGGATCTCTGAATGATCCAATGTTGTCCTAAATGACTGATGGTGATAAATAGAATCCACCTGTGTGTATTCAAGTCTCTGTATAAATGCACCTGCTCTGTGATAGTCTCAGGGTTCTGTTGAAAGTGCAGAGAACATCATGAAGACCAAGGAACATACCAGTCAGGTCTGTAATACTGTTGTGGAGAAGTTTAAAGCCGGATTTGGATACAAAAAGATTTCCCAAGCTTTAAACATCCCAAGGAGCACTGTGCAAGCGATCATTTTGAAATGGAAGGAGTATCAGACCACTGCAAATCTACCAAGACCTGGCCGCCCTCTAAACTTTCAGCTCAGACAAGGAGAAGACTGATCAGAGATGCAGCCAAAAGCCCCATGATCACTCTGGATGAACTGCAGAGAACTAAAGCTGAGGTGGGAGAGTCTGTCCATAGGACAGCAATCAGTCGTACACTGCACAAATTTGGCCTTTATGGAAGAGTGGCAAGAAGAAAGCCATTTCTTAAAGATATCCATAAAAAGTCTCGTCTAAAGTTTGCCACAAGCCACCTGGGAGACACACCAAACATGTGGAAGAAGGTGCTCTGGTCAGATGAAACCAAAATCAAACTTTTTGCCCACAATGCAAAACAATATGTTTGGCGTAAAAGCAACACAGCTCATCACCCTCAACACACCATCCCCACTGTCAAACATGGTGGTGGCAGCATCATGGTTTGGGCCTGCTTTTCTTCAGCAGGGACAGGGAAGATGGTTAAAATTGAGGGGAAGATGGATGCAGCCAAATACAGGACCATTCTGGATGAAAACCTGTTGAAGTCTGCAAAAGACATGAAACTGGGATGGAGATTTATCTTCCAACAATGATCCCTAACATACAGCAAAATCTACAAAGGAATGGTTCACAAATAAACGTATCCAGGTGTTAGAATGGCCAAGTCAAAGTCCAGACCTGAATCCAATTGAGAATCTGTGGAAAGAGCTGAAAACTGCTGTTTACAAACGCTCTCCATCCAACCTCACTGAGCTCGAGCTGTTTTGCAAGGGAGAATGGGCAAGAATTTCAGTCTCTCGATGTGCAAAACTGATAGAGACATACCCCAAGCGACTTGCAGCTGTAATCGCAGCAAAAGGTGGCTCTACAAAGTATTAACGCAAGGGGGCCGAATAATTTTGCACGCCCCACTTTTCATTTTTTTATTAGTTAAAAAAGATTTCGTTCCACTTCACAATTGTGTCCCACTTGTTGGTGATTCTTCACAAAAAATAAACATTTTATATCTTTATGTTTGAAGCCTGAAATGTGGCAAAAGGTTGAAAAGTTCAAGGGGGGCGAATACTTTCGCAAGGCACTGTATACTGTATATATTACCCAGTGGTTGCCATTGCACACATATCAGGAAGAACATGAGCCTGGGTGTGTAGCAAAGCCTGCAGTACATGTAGTCCAAAGGAGTGAGCGGCACTCATGGATCTTGAGAGGAGAGCACACATTGAAGATTTTATTTTAACGTTTGGACAAGGCACAAGCTCGTCTTTCTGAGGAAAACAAACAAGTGATGCAACGCAACATGCATACCCTAAAACCCCTCCCATCATTATCGCCCACATGTGATGACATCAACAAGTGCAAATGTCAAAGTTCCAGCTAAAAATAATAATGGGCAAACGTCCAAATTTGGGAGACAAGAAAAACATAGAAAAGTGACTGCAGAAAAAGACAGAGTAGTCTAATGCCACGTACACGCGACCGGACTTTTCAACGGACTTGGTCCGGCGGACAATCCGATGGACTTTGCAGCTGAGGTCTGACGGACTTTCAAACGAACTGACTTGGCCACACACGATCACTCCAAAAGTCCGACTGATTCAAACGTGATGATGTGGAATAAGGAAGTTCATAGCCAGTAACCAATAGCTGCCCTATCGTCAGTTTTAGTCCATCGGACTAGCACACAGACGAACGGATTGTCCACTAAAAGCCAAGTCCGGCGGACAAATTTGAAGCCAGTCTTATTTCTAGGTCCACCAGACTTTTGGGAAGAATAATGCTGCGTACACACGGGCGGACTGTATGGCGTACTTAGTCCGTCAAAACACATTTCAGCGGACAGTCCGCTCGTGTGTGGGCTTCAGCGGACTTTTTCAGCGTGCAGTCTGGCGTACTAAGTATTTCGGATTTTTCAAAATTCTGTCCGTCGTACTTTGGTTTCAGCGGACAATCCGCTCGTCAGTAGGCTAGTTCGACGGACTAAGAATGGCGCATGCCCAGAAAGGATTTACACGGCGGAAGGGTGCTTTGCTGTGTATTCGACTTCCTATTTCTAGTCCCGTCGTACGTGCTGTACACGTCATCGCGCAAGCTTTCGACGGACTGTTTGTGCATCCGTGTGTGGTCAAGTCCGTTCAGTCGAAAGTATGACGGACTGTCCGCCAGATTGTATGACGGACTAAGTACGCCATACAGTCTGCTCGTGTGTACGCGGCATTAGTCAGCTGGAGCCCACACCGCCCAAGTCCGTTGGAAAGTCCGATCGTGTGCAGGCAGCATTAGTCTGCTAATTTTTTATTATTTTTTATTGTTTTTTTTTTTTTTTTTTGTTAACTTTGTTGTCTGACTATAGATCTATGTTCATCCCAAGCATGTTTGACGCTATTTACTGTTGGTAGTTTATTCCAAGCATCATCTACCCTTTCAGTAAAATAATACTTTCTAAGATTCGTTTTGAACTTCCCTCTAGTTAGTTTGAGGTCAGGTCCCTGTGTTCTTGATTTTGGTTTCATATTGAAAAAAACTGCCCTCCTGAACCTTATTCACCCCGCCCACAGCATAGAAATCTTCTTTTTACATTAAAATACTGCCATTATATACCTTTTACACTGATCTGTATACCACGATTACATAATAGACTGTAGAGTTTCTCCAGTGCTGAGAGTTCAGGTAGGAGGGGAGATTTTCCCTGCAGTCTGTATACACGCCCACATGTGTGATGCCAATATCATGTGACCTGGCTATCTCTGGGAAAAAGTAAATGTTCTCTCCAGCATAAAAGACACAACTGAGCATGTGCAGGTTGGCTATTGCCTGTGTGTAAGCTGGCCTTCCCAAGCTAGACATTACAGGAGGGAAGGATCTGTGCATACAGGATCAATCAGCCTCTTTACACCTTGCAGAGGATTAACCCCTTAAGTTCCACAGTGAGTATAACAAGCATGCTATGCTGCATATTAGACATGGGTGACGTCAAAAAATGTGTTTTGTTTCGTTCCGTTTTGTTCCATATGAACAAAAAAATCATATTTTGTGATTAGTGTACGAAATTTTATTCGGATTAGTACGAAATATGAATTTTCGATAGAATCGTAAACTTGTCGTTAAAATAACGAAAGGATTATGAGGGGTTCCCACCATCCCTGTGCTGTGCTGACTTCCTGGGTTTTTAACTTTTAGGTTTGTTAACTTTTTGTAACAATTACAAATGTTCGTTATTATGAATTTATCATTATGAGGGGCTCCCACCATCCCTGTGCTGTGCTGACTTCCTCTGACTGGTGAACAAAACACCAGTCATGTTTCTGTTAATTTGGATCTGAAATTCGTTAATGAAATTTCGTATTTCGTATGAAATTTGTAAGCAAAAAAATTTGTATTTCGGATTCGTACGAATGTACGAATTTCCAGAAATTCATACAAATTGAAAATTAATCGCACATGTCTACTGCATATACAGACTGATTTTACTGTTGTGGGTTTAGTAACACTTAATGTATTTTAAAGGTTTCAATCATGTCTCCCCTTTCCCTTCTTTCCTCCAGACTGTACATATTAAGTTCCCGAAGTCGATCTCGATTTGCTTTATCCCCCACACCTTTTACCATTTTTGTTACCTGCCTCTGGACTCGTTCTATTTCATCATAATCTTTTTGTAAGTGAGGTCTCCAGAACTAGACACAGTATTCTAAATGAGGTCTCACTTAATATCTATGGGGGAATCAGGACTTCCTTCCTCCTAGTGTCGATCCCTCTAGTGATGCATTGTAGAATTCCATGCGTTTTTCCAAATGCCTGGTCACACTATTTGCTCATTTTGCAATCATCCTAAATAAGTAACTCCAAATCTTTTTCTTCTGTAGTGCTGGCTAACACTGTACCCCAAATGTTGTACTCTCTCAGAGGATGTTTCCTTTCCACTGCTTTGACCAATCTTCCAGCAATGCCAAATCATGTTCCATGTTATAGATACCTCCAGGGTGCATCATCCTCATAATCTGAAAAGTCCCCCTCACCCCCTCACCCCCTCACCCCCTCCCCCTGTCAGATCACCCCACTGGGGACCCAATACACCTTCCATCGCCAGGCATGAACAAGTGTGCCGGGACTGCGGTGTCCCTGGTATACCTTCAGCCTGGGAAGTTTAATATTCAGCACTTGGTGTGATGGATGGCAGACACATCCTGAGGTCAGTGGAGCAGTAAAGTTTACGGAATCACTGCGGCCAGACATGGGGTGCCCCATGCTGCATAACAGCCCTGCTGAAATCTCAGCCCTGCTAAAAGGACCTGGAGGGGTTTGCACCCCACCCCAAAAAAACGTTTTTACCAGCCTCCATTGCCCAATACACACCTTTGTGTCATCAGCAAAAAAACATACCTTACCCAACAAACTTACTTATATCACTTACATATAGATTAAATAGAACAGGACCTAGTACAGAGCCTTGTGGTACAAGAGTGACTGGTCTCTGTTTTGAAAGAACACCATTTACAATGACACTCTTGAATCTATCCTTTAACCAACTGCATATCCAACAACAACAAAAGTACATACAAAGTAGACATAAAGAAAAAAAGCCAAATCCAGGAAAAAGCTACTACTTATATAATTACTATATAAATTACTATTATAGACTGACAATTGTACAAAAATGTAATAAAAAATAAAAGGAAAAAAGTACTGTTGTCAGGCATTTACATTTTTCCAAAAGGTAAAATATATTGGTAACAAGATGTGCTTTTATGCATATGTTAGACATAGACAAAATATTGATGTTTTATGCACTGTACCATATAGAAGTTATTTTTACCCCCCCATACATTTTTTTTTTTTAAAACAACGTGTTCATTCACTGACTTAGTTGGGGTAGGCGGAACACTTTGGTGGGGTGCGTCAGCCATGCCTCTTGACCCTTGATCTCAGGGGACACTCCTTCTGACCTTTGACCTTTGGAGCAGGTTCCTATTCCAAATCCTTGAGTCCTAACCTTGTTCTTCAAGGTAAAACCCTAACTCTAACCTTAACCTTGTTCTTCAAGGGGAAACCCTAACCCTAAAAAGGTTGAAAATATACAATAAACAGTTCCATTCTGTTATATCTCAAAAATGCTTCACATTTCATGTAGTTAAATTGCTATTGTCTACCATAATAAAATAACTGAAAGATGAACTAGTAAAGGGTTTCTTATCTTCAATATACAATAGTAACAGCTAATTTGACCTGAAACAGTACATTATGGAAACATAAGGCCAGCTACTTACCATTCAGACTACTTCTGTCGATTAGGTTTGTATCCACTGGCCAGAATGATCCATCACCATGGCGGCCTGTTGGAAGAGAGAAACCCAATGTCAGTTTGGTTGCTCCAATGGTAGTGGTTAACACAGCTGGGTTCAGTTCCCAGTAGATAGGTATCTACCATTGGTATAGTTAGTAATACAATGATATTTATTTTAGTACATTATTAATTCATTACTGTACAACCGCAGAAGAACAAGTCCACACAATTAACACCAACCTGGAAGAGGTATACTCTACTACTCCTTACTATATTCTGCATTTCATAGATCCCATATAGTCGGAAATCTTATTAAATCTGTAGAAATACTGAAAGACAATAAAATTGTGACCGATATGAACTGCTTGAATTTAGGGCACCTGTACATCTTCTAATGAAAGTGTCACGCTGTCTTCATGAATTGGACGCATGGCTTGTAACAGTATCTACACTGCCAGTAATGTGTCTGAAATGCCTTATTGGAAGCTGCTTCCTATGGTGGCACACTAAGAAAGAGGAGGAGCACCATCAGGGGACCCAAGAAGAGGAGGTTCGGTGTAAAACCATTACACAGAGCAGGTAAGTATATCATGTTTATTATTAAAAAAAACAAAAAAGACTCACTTTAACTGCTAGCTGACCAATCCCACCAGTTATAATGCATTAGGTTGGCACGGCTGCAAAAAACGCAGTAGCTGTACGTCGCCTCCTTATGACGTCACAGCAGGCGCGCGCGTGTCCCCAGGGCTGATGCCGGCTGGCGGGCTTGAATGACCACCGGTCACCCGTGATCACCCGCGATCACTCGTGACAGAGTGAGAACAGGGATCTGTGTGTGTAAACACACAAATCTCCATTCTCCCTGGGGAGAGGAGAGAGATTGTGTGCTCATACTAAGTATGAACACCGATCTCTCTCCTCCCCTAGTCAGTCCCACCCCCCCACAGTTAGAACACACCTAGGGAACACAGTTAACCCCTTGATCGTCCCCTAGTGTTAACCCCTTGCCTGCCAGTGACATTTATACAGTAATCAATGGCTATTTTTAGCTCTAAGTGCTGTATAAGTGTCATTGGTCCCTTACTGAAGAAGTCATGCCCATTTGACGTAACGCGTATAGGGAGTCGCAGTGGGGACGTCATTCCGTGAACATCTTGCTGTTTTTTTGCATCCTGAGCCCGCACTGCTTAAGTGCTTCGCTTGTGAGTAATATTTTAATGTTTTATTGATGGAATATAGAGAGCACTAGATTTGCCTTTTTATTTCTATGTTCCTTGGATCCAATTGAGGGATGATCGCACTGGTTGGCAGCCAAGCAATCAGCCTTTGGCTGCACGGATGAAATAGGAGCTTCACGCACGGCTGATCCTTTTTATCCCTGAGAGGGAATCTGCCATTTCTGACCTACTGGTAAAACAGGGGTCAGAATTTTAAGTGAGCGGATTGGACACTAAGGTGGAGGAGAGCACCAGTACTTTAGAACAATCTGCATTTATTTGTGTGTTTTTGTTTGGAAGATTTTTGAGGATCATCATGGACTTTTTATCACATTGATTTCTCATGTCACGATTCTTTTTCATTAACTGAATGTTTTTTATTTGTTAATTATCCCAATTTAGGGAACACTTGTAGGGGGGAGGGCTTTTAATTTTTTAGATGAATAATTGATTGTGCACCTTTTAATCACTTATTCTTGTGAGTATTTACATTTAGTAATTTGAGATCATTTAGCCAGCTCAACATTGTTTTGTTATTTATATTTTTTATGTGAAGTGAGCACGGTATCTGTCTTAGCAGCAGCCAGGTGGTGGGGTATTTTTGTGATATCACTCACCAATATTTAAGGTACATTTTATATATATATATATATATATATATATATATAGATATTGTATATTTCTTTGCGCTGATAGATCTTTATTTTATATTAGTCCCAAAATAGTGTCAAAAGTGTCCAATCTGTCGCAGCAATGTCGCTGTCCTGATAAAAAAAAATAATAATAATAAAAATTACATAAATCTATTCCCTATTTGGTAGACGCTATAACTTTTGTGCAAACCAATCAATATATGCTTACGTTTTTGTCAAAATTGTTGCTTTTTTTGGTGATATCACTCACCAATATTTAAGGTACATTTTTATACATATAATTGTGTGTGTGTATATATATATTATGTTTCACCTTTTATATATATATATATATATATATATATATATATATATATATATATATATATATATATATATATATTTTTTATTTATTTATTTTTTTTTTTGTATATTTAATTGCGCTGATAGATTTTTGTTTTATATTAGTCCCAAAATAGTGTCAAAAGTGTCCGATCTGTCTGCCGCAACGTCACAGTCCTGATAAAAAAATAATAATAACAAAAATGACATAAATCTATTCCCTATGTTGTTCATGCTATAACTTTTGCGCAAACCAATCAATATACAGTACCCTTATTACGATTTTTTTCACCAAAAATATGCAGAAGAATACATATCGGCCTAAACTGAGGACATTTTTATTTATTTTTTACGTTTTGGGATATATTATAGCAAAAACTACAAAATATTATGTTTTTTTCAAAATTGTTGCTCTTTTTTGTGATATCACCAATATTTAAGGTACATTTTTATATATATAATTTTGTATAAACACCAATCTCTCTCCTCCCCAAGTCAGTCCCCCCACAGTTAGAACACAGTTAAAATTGTTGCTCTTTTTTTGTTTACAGCGCAAAAAATAAAAAAATGCACAGGTGATCAAACACCATCAAAAGAAAGCTCTATTTGTGTGGAAAAAAAGGCAAAAAGGACATAAACTTTGTTTTGGTACAACGTTGCATGACTGTGCAATTGTCAGTTAAAGCGGCACAGTGCCATATCGCAACAAAATGGCCTGGTCGGTAAGGGGGCAAATCCTTCCGGGGCTGAAGTGGTTAAAGTTGTACTAAAGACAGATTAGGATCAGGTGGTTAAAATGAAGATAGTGTGGGGTTGATTCACTAAACCTGGAGAGTGCACCATCTGGTGTGGATCTGCATAGCAACCAATTACTGTAGCTTCTAACTTCAGCTTGTTCAATGAGACTTTCACAATAAAACCTGGAAGCTGATTGGTTTCTATGGACATTTTGCACACTCCAGTTTTAGTAAATCAACCCCTGTCTTCTCCTAAAATATTAATACAGTATATCATTATTTCATTTTTTAAATGCTTGCAAAGCTAAGACAAGAAGAAGGAGGAGCAGCACAAGGAGCCAATCAGTGGTTCTTAAGGACTCATACTGATAGAAAAAGACAACAGAATGACAGATAGATGAGCTCATCAGTCTGCTGCTTCTCCCTTTACTGTCCAGTCACAGGCTGCGTGAGGCAAAAGGCTTGTAATTGTTACTTTACTACAGCAGAGAAAAATCCGATCTCCCACCTTACCAGGCAAATTTGTGCTGTGAAAATCCCAGGAATGGATGGACAGAAATACAATTCCTTTAGTGGGTACAACAACTCTCTTATATGTGTTTCATCTGTGTATTTAAAGTGGACCTTCAATCATTTTTACAACTTTCCATCTATTAAATCTTCTGCCCTTGTGGTTTTAACATTGGATAGTAAAACATTTTTTTTCTGCCTGTAAATACATTTTACAGCCCACTTCCTGTGTCTTGCCTGGCAAAAAGCCTAGGCTTATGACATCATACACAGCTCTCTCTCTCACTCTTGAGAGTTTGTCAGGAAGAGAGATGAGTCATAGGAAAGACAATCAGAGCTGCAGAGCTGGAGGTGTGGCCTCTGTGTGTCTGTTTAAATCCAGGAAGTGAACAGGCAACAGCTTCAGCTGCCCACAGTTAAAATGGATGCAGCCAGACAGTGGAGGGAGATTTCTGCAGCATATTTGGCGAGTACAGAATCACAGTATATATAAAAGAATATGCAAAGTGGTTGGAGGGAAGCTTCAGAATGGCAAAGATGTTTTTATTACAAATTATGTGACTGCAGCTCCTCTTTAACTAGTCAATTTTAAAGGATAACTGTATGAAGAGAACTGTACTAAGAGCATTTAATAGGGAATTTACAGAACAGAAGCTGGCAAGGATCTGGAATAATGTTGGTATAAATCCTTGCAATGTATATAGGTCACCTGGAGGAGATTGTATTTTTCTCAGCAAGGCTGTAATGTTCTGCTCTCTTATGCACAGAAAACATTACGGCAGCATCTGATATGAGAAGATACATCCCAGCAGCCTCTCTCTGTCTGTAAATATATAATGACTAACAGATGCCACAAAAATTATAATGCTTGTTACTACTTTCAAGCCCCTAGCCAATGAGTAAACAGAACCTTAATTTTATTTTATTTTTTTACCTTTGCTGACTTCTCAGCCTTATCCTTAAAGTAACCCCGTTTACCATTTTAAGCTCTTTTAAAATGTAAAGGCCTACAGGTCAGGCACCACAGGATGCTTGGTTAGCATGGGACCCTGAAGCTAGTGGTGATCACTGGAGTAGTGGCGACGGTGATTTCCAGTTTCCAGAGGGATCTCACAGGTATGGCATTTACATAGTTACATTGGTCCAAGCTGGGCCAATGATATATATATATATATATATATATATATATATATATATATATAGGAATCAGGACCTCCTTCCCCCTGCTGGTGATGCCTCTAGTGACATCTAAAGATCTAAATAGAGGAACCAGGATCTTCTTCATCCTGATGGTGATCACACCACTGATAACTAAAGATCTAAATAGAGGAATCAGGATCTACTTCCTCATGCTGGGGATCCCTCTAGTTATAACTAAAGATCTAAATAGAGGAATAAGGACCTTCCTCCTCCTGCCAGTGATCCCTCTAGTGATATAAAGATCTAAAAAAGGAATCAGAACCTCCTTCCTCCTGTTGGTGATCTCTCTAGTGATAACTGAAGATCTAAATAGAGAAATGAGGACCGTCTTCACCATGTTGATGATCCCTCTAGTGATAAGTAAAGATCCATATAGAGGCATCAGGACCTCCTTCCTTCTGGTGACCCCTGTAGTGATGCATCCTAGAATTGTATTTGCTTTTCCCCCTACACGGTAACACTGTTCGCTCATTTTGCAATCATCTAAAATAAGTACCCTCAAATCTTTTTCCTCTGTGGTGCTGGCCAACGCTGTATCCCAATATTGTACACTGTGAAGGGATTCTTCTTCCCTAGGTGCATTTGTTTACATTTAGAAACACTGAACTGAAGTTTCCACTGTTTTGACCAATCTTCCATCAATGCCAAATCGTATTCCATGTTACAGACACCTTCTGGGATTTCATCCTTATTGTACACCTTTAAGACGTTCAATGTTAAGAGATAAGAGAAGTTGGGGTTTACCTATACCTTAAATGTTTAAAACTTGCGAAAAGTTCACTTTAAGAAGGCCTTGATGGAGGAACTGCAAAGCGTAAGATCTGAGTTATAGCAATTACAGTCACTGGCCTTTTTTCTCACTCCTGTCGATATCACAGCCCTACACTTGTTTGACAAACTCTGATGGGCCATAGAGATCATGTACAACATGTCAATGGTGATACAGGTCCCTTCACTCCTTATCTGCCCATCCCATTTGATGGCTTCCATCTGACTTTTCCCCGGCTTCGTGTATAAAATTGTCTTTATTATGTGAAGCGGTGATGGCCCATCTCATCAGCGCTGTGTGTCTGGATGTAGATTTCCCAGTCAGATGAAATAAGAGCGCTGTCATGTTCCATTACTGAGACAGGAGAATGTATGAATAATCGCAAAGGCCTGATTTGTTCAGAGCCCTGCTTAAAGGGGTTGTAAAGGTAAATTTTTTATTTTCTACATAGCTTCCTTTAAGCTAGTGCATTGTTGGTTCACTTATCTTTTCCTTCGATTTCCCTTCTAAATGTTTTTTTTTCTTTGTTTTCTTTGTCTGAATTTCTCACTTCCTGTTCCTCCTCAGTAAGCTGTTCAGTAAGCTGTTCTGGCTGACTAACCACCAGCTCGAATGATGGTGAGAAGTTTACTGAGGAGAAACAGGAAGTGAGATATTCAGACAAAGCAAAAAACATTTAGAAGGGAAATCAAAGGAAAAGGTAAGTGAACCAACAATGCACTAGCTCAAAGGAACCTATGTAGAAAATAAAAAAATTACCTTTACAACCCCTTTAAGCCATGGCTGGCTCAAAATCTTTTAAAGTCTCGGCTTGTATGCACGTCACTTATACAAAGCATATATACCACTAGATCTGTTCAGTGTGGGTGGAATGAAAAGAGAAGGATTTTATAACCTCTCTAGGGAATGGCTCCTGATTTTAAGCGGACCCGTCATTTCTTACGTGGAGTCACATCCTTGGAAAGGAAATCTCAGCTGATGAGTTTCGACAATTACTTTTTTTTTTATTTGTTCTCATGTGATGTTGACAAAAGCCATACTTATTTTTAAAACAGCACAGCTGCTTATTTTCTCCCTAGTTCTCATTTGCATTCCATGCCAAAGGCACTTAGAAATTGCTGTCGCAGGATGGACAGGAACCTACAAACAGGTTTAAACAAAAAAATAAAAAATAGCTAACGTCAATGGGGATCTAGCAGCAGATATTGTATATTTTGCATGTTAAAGCAGAACCCCTTTTCAAAAAAAAGTTGCGAGTGGGAAGGGACATGTCCCTTCTGCAATAAAGGGCTCTTATCTTCCTGTATGTATTATTCCTTTGTGTGTACGCTGCCGGGTGCCTGAATGAATGAACCTCCCATGCTATGCACTGGACTTATGTCATTTCAGGCCAGCCAATGAATATAGTCAAAGTTGCCAAAACCCAAAAGAAGCCTGGTAGAAGATGTTGGCACTGGCAATGGGGCTTGCAGATGTCCTTGGCTGTTTTCCTTGTACTGCAAGGGCTTTTAATACAGTCCTCCCCATTCTATTGTGCGTACATGCCAAGTGCCTGGACGAATAAAGTTTCCATGTCAATGCACAGGACTTATGTCACCACACGCCAGCCAATCAAGAAATCCCAAGATTTCTAACCCAGAAGCAGCTGGGTAGAAGATGTTGGCACCGGCAATGAAACTCGCAGATGTTCTTAGCTGTCCTCCTTGGTCTGCAACTTCTTTTATTACAGCCCTCAACATTCTTTTGTGTGTACATGCTAGGTGCCTGGAAGAATGAAGCTTCTGTGCCCATGCCAGGCCATCCAATCAAGATAGCTGAAGTTGCCAAACCCCAAAAAAGCTAGGTAGAAGACCTTGGCACCGACAATCGAGGTTGCAGATGTCCTTGATTGTTGTCCTTGAACTGCAACTGCTTTTAATACAGACCTCCCCATTCTTTTGTGTGTAAATGTCGGGTGCCTGTAAGAATAATGCTTCCATGTCCATGCACAGGAGATATGTCACCACAAGCCAACCAATCAAGATAGCCCAAGATGTAACCCAGAAGAAGCTGCGAAGAAGATGATGGCACTGGCAATGAAGCTCTCAGATGTCCTTGGCTGTCCTCCTTGGTCCGCAGCTGCTCTTATTACAGTTCGCCCCATTCTTTTGTGTGTATATGCCAGGTGCCTGGAAGAATAAAACGTCCATGCCCATCCCAGGCCAGCCAATCAAGATAGCTGAAGTTGTCAACCCAAAAGAAGCCAGGTAGATTACGTTGGCATTGACAATGGAGCTTGCAGATTTTCTTGGCTGTTGTTCTTGGACTGCCACTGCTTTTAATACAGACCTCCCCCTTATTTTGTTTGTATATGTCAGGTGTCTGGAAAAATAAAGCTTCTATGTCCATGCACAGGATTTATGTCACCACAAGCCATCCAATCAAGATAGCCCAAATACCTAACCCATAAGAAGCTTGGTAGAAGATGTTGGCACTGACAATGAAGCTTGCAGATGTCCTTGGCTGCCGTCATTGGTTTTAGCTGTTCTTATTACAGCCCTCCCCATTCTTTTGTGTGTACGCTGCTGAGTGCCTGAATGGATAAACCTCCCATAGCCATGCACAGGAGTTATGTCACCCCAAGATGGCCAAATATGCCGAACCCAGAAAAGCCAGGTAGAAGATGTTGGCACCAGCAATGTAGTTTGCAGAGGTCCTTGGCTCTTGTCCTTGCACCACAACTTCTTTGAATAAATGCCTCCCCTTAGACCACAGCTGTTAACCATTACAAAAATGTTTTGACCACTTTAGATGAACCCTTGAAGTATTTCAGATAACCTTGGCAACTTGTTAATAAGTACTCACACCCATGTCTCTAAAGGTTCTCAAATAGCCAGGTCATGGTACAGCTAATAGTAGATAGTACACTGGCCTGGAGACGTTTTTCATAATATCCAAGCTACTTGCTCAGTTTTAATAAGCATCAGGAATATATCTTAGCCTTTATGGAATGGGTCAAGACAGATATTGATTGTCCCAGAATAGGATGAGAGGTGTAAAAGGTTTGTTTGTTTTAAAATCTTGTGGTGCCAGGAAGTCTTCAAAAGTTGTTAGGTCTCATTTAGCCCTCAGAAGAGCAATTTGTGTTGGATTGCGTTAGACAAATGGTGAGAAGACTTTATGTGGCCTACTCACTGCCTATTTTAACCCCTAAAAGCACTCACAAATCACAATCACACTACAACCTTGTGAATTGCATGCAATTTTGGGGTGCGGTTGCGGAGTGGTCCTAATCACTTGAATGGATCACATGTGGGGGGCAGTATGTCCCGCCAAATGTGATGGAGGGATAATTTTATGCCACACTGTGATTCAAAGCATTGGCAGGTTAATACTTCATACACTTGCCTTTGCAGTTTAGGGAGGTGGGTAAAAACGTGGCTAACCACCTATGCCTGTTTTTCCCACTTCCCCCAGTCCTCAACTGCAAGAGTAAACTAGGCCATAATGATGTAATTAACATAGCTGAAGATGTGAATTGTTGTTGAGATGTTAAAATGGCCTTAGATAGTATGTGAGTGACAAATGGTATTGAAGATTCTCACTCCTTGTTTAAGGACGCTTGTTCTAATGTGACATAGAGGGTCACTTTCAACCATCTTGCAAATTGCTTGATGTAGGAGGCTCACTTCTACAATTTTCCTTCATCGTAAAGAAAAGGGACATTCTTTTTAGGATAGCGATGTGCACATATTGGGCCTAGCAACATCTAGTTCACAAGAAGCATTAAAGAAGCTATCCATAAAAATTGGGTGGGGGCCTTTATCACCCACATATAACGTCATTTTAACACTGCTGCCCTGCTGTTTTGACAATTCACACATTCAGCCCTGTATACTGGGAAATTAACACTGTTTGCAAACTTTCTGGCACCATAAAATATTAGAACAGGGTGTTTCCATAATCTTTCATCCTGTTTCTGGACAATCAACGTCTGCCTTGATACTTTCAATGGTGATTGGTTTAATGTGAGTTACTTGTCTGGATATAAATGTTGAAATATATTCCCAACACTCATTATAACTGACAAAGATATTTTGGGTAGCTACAAAATGTCTTTGACATTATGGAACAATTCCATTTGAATGTGACTAACTACTACTAGCTGTACACACCTCACCCGTGCTCACCATATACATAGATCAATGGACAATCTGTTTTTGCTAACAGCACTTGAGGGAAACACAAAAGAACATGTTAACATGATTTTAGTTTCTGAATTTCAAAAGTTGCTTTAGTTGTTTTTCCGCATAGGAATTCCTTCACTCAACATTTTTGCCAAACAAAATTTTGGAACAGATAACTTTTACTGAATTTGTTATGTGATCATCACAATTATCATACCCCAAAAATAAATGGTATCAAACACAAAAAAAAATCTGTTTTTCGCACACAAGTGGGTAATGTTACCCCTAATTCTAACTCCTAATCAATCAACACACTTTAAAGCTAAACTTTGGAAATATTTGAAATGATCCCTTGTAGGTATTGGGGTCTTTTGTCTAGGGGGAAGGAGAAACAGTTTTACTTACCTGCTCCCCTGGCAGGTGATGCTCCCCCACGTTCAGACAGTGGACTATCCCTTGGCTTCAACATGTCCAACTCAGGCCTATGGCTCTTGCTTTGGGTCTGGATGACAACAGGGTACTAGACCACTGGAGCATAGGGGAGAAGATGTTGCAGGGAACGGTCTAGCAGTGAGGAGAAGCTAAGGATCATGTAAGTAAATCTTTTTTTATTGTTCACCTAGTAAATACCAGCTTCCATGGGGATCCAACAGGTATAACACATACATATTTACATTGGTCTAAACTGCAAAATGTTTCCATGCCCGAAATTCATCTTTAATTGTATTTTTCCGGCTTTTCCATTGGAGTTACCCTAAGCTTTTATTTTCATTTTATTATTATTACAGGTAATATAGCTCTGTCAATTTACGCACCGCTTTACAAATACATTGTACATATTAGACCCTGTAATAATATTCTTTATTACTGTCTGTGTCCCTGCAAAATTTGAATTGGCCAAAGCAATCACATGCTGACCAATCAGAAATGCTGTGGTCCATCTGGGTGTCCCTAAAGCCTGGTTAACACCTATAATTTTTTTGTTCAACCCAGCAGCTTTAACCCAAAAAAACTGACAGCTCCAGTCAGAGCTGCAGTATTAACAATCCAACATTAGTACGGCATTCTCCCCTGCCAGAGCTGTTGTGTTCTGACAGGGAGGCGGCCCCTTGCCAGAACAATGCGATCAGCGCTCTCTGCCATTGGATGAGAGCGCTGATCAGATGGTCAGTTGCTGGTTTTCCAGCATGCTCGTCAGACAGAAGCCGGCCAAATGACCGGTTTCTGTTGGGCTGTCTGCCATATACACAGGCTGAATGTTGGCCAGTTTATTATTGAACTGGCCGATGTTGTCAGACATTCGGCACATGTGTACGGAGCTTAAGGAAATAAAGGGAAGAATGTGACTTTCAAATTTTGAACCACCATACTGACTGCATGGGCAGTAAAAGTTAATCATCCATGGAGGTAAGTGCATTGGGGAATAGGTGGGTGGGGGGTGTACAGTGTTAATTCACCTTGTCACTTTTTTCTGAACAAATGAATTTACACTTTAAGGGTTACACAACAACAGGAATAGGTGTTGGGAATGTGCGCAAACTGGCATGATGCCCTGACACTCAGAAAAATGCTGAACTTTAGCACACACGCAGATGTGCATTATTTGTTAGTGTCGTCCCTACGATTCTGCAAATGCAGGTGTTTTTCTGTGCATGCCATGTGGTTCAGTTCAGGGAGCATTTTTGGAAATAATCCAGGGACTTCTTTTCCATTTTTCTTACACGTTAGGCAGCCCTTTGAAATGAATGGGCTGCCCTACACCAGACACATGGTAACGCAGTAAAAATGCACGGAAACGTATGCACGCTCTCTGGTGCATGCACAAGTGGGAACCAAGGTGATTTGCTTTCACTTTTTAAAGCATTCATCATACATCCTGTTGTCCCACCTAGAGAGGAAGAAAAGGAAGCGAAGGAAGATTTCCCCAATGGGAGGAAAAAAAAGCTGGTAAGGATTCTAACCCAACCTTATTCTATCAAAAGATAAAAAGGCTTTGGCTGAATACACACTTAAAGCTGAACTCTATGGAAAAATGTAAACTACCCTTGGAGTTGTCATTTTTGCTTAGTGTAGCTTTGAAAGCACCTTTATTTACCTTATCCCTCTCTTCCCTGGCAACTCTCACCTCTTCCCTCTGACAATCTGGACTGTGGTTGAGCCCTCAGTGCAGGGGAGTATATATACTGTGAGGCAAATAAGACATTTGCCTTGGGCAGCATTTTTCAAGGGGGTGGTGACACCCCTAGGAAGAAGGGACACCACGAGCAGTGGCTTCTCTATTGGGGTGCCACCTGCCAGAGGGGTGATAGTGGCAGCAAATCGGAAGCAGGAGGTGGCATTGGCTGCAGCCTCCGATCCCAGTAGTTTACTTGGTAGAGCAGGTTGGAGTACCGGGCTGTGACTGTGCCTTGGCAGCCTCGCTACCCACAGCTGGTAAAAAGGAGCAGGTGGGCTGCGGGAAGGTGAGAGTCTTTTTTGGGGGGGAAATGGGAGAACCTCATGATGTAGTATAATGGGATAGGGATGCCCCCCCTACCCCTCTCTCTCTCTCCCCCCACCTCTGAAGATTTGGAGCTCGAATACAAAGAGGTAGAGCCTAAAGAGGAAGCCATGGGGTTTGCAGATGAAGGAGTGGATCTTAAACAGGAAGGGGTGGGACAAGTTAATTTAAATTTAAATGGGGAGGTGCCTAGTCTTGCCTAGGGCAGCACAAAACCAAAATACACCACTGCCTTGGTATCCTTACTTACAATGCACGACTGCTTGCCTTGCATTGTATGTTATGGCAACACAGTGTAACCCATTGAGTGATGAGCTGAAAACTTAATTTAAAGCTATCCTACGCAAAAATGAGGCTATAAATCTTGCAATGTCTTAAAAGCCCCACTGGAAAGGTGGTTTTAATTTTTCAACGTTCAGCTTTAAATCATTTTTTAATTAATTCACTACTGGATTAGTAGCTTTTTCTTTTTGTACAGGGCTCATACTTATAGTTACAAAATCGGATACGAATTTATAGTGAAACTTCAAACCGTGATCAATATGGCCAATGCATAAATTACAAAATAATAAAAATCATCCAAAAAAAATCCAAAAAGAAAGAAGTTGAATATAAACTCTGTTAGCATAACACCCCAAACGCCGTCTGGCACAGAAGAATAATTTACTAACAATTCCAAATATAAAATCAGTAGATACATTCTAAAGCCAATGAGCGCGCCCCCCGGACGCCTAGGAATTATGCGCAGCTTAATTATGCTTAATGTGAATTATTCAGAAGCACGGGGAGAGAGGCAAAAATTTATTTCATACAAAGAAGCTTGACATTTTAATTGGCCCTTCAGAAGAGAGACAAAACAATTTCCTCTCAAGAATATTTACATCTCCCCATCAAAGCCACGGCAGCCTCCGCCGAGCTGAACATCATTAACGAGATTAATTAGCGTGTTGGCGTCTGCCTAATCAGGTGTGCGGACCAGGTGAAAAAGCGGACGGGTGTCTCCAGGACTCACATCACTGCCACACACACAGAACACAGCATTGATTTTCTAAAGAAAGCTTGACAGAATGGGGCCACCGTACCTTGGTCATTAGCCATTTTGTCAGGATGTTCCACTACAAAGGAAAAGAGAGAGACATTATCATTACTTTATGACAGTTCTTCACAAGAGGGTTGACATATCAAACCAGCAGATGCGTAACAGACTTTATGGGGAGAGGAAATCTTAACTAGCATTAAATGGGAAAAAAGAGGACTTTTTTTCATAACATTTTTTCTAGTCCATGAGTATCTATGGATTCGTTTGTAGCACTTTGAAAAGCCATGGCAGAAAGTAAAAAGAAAATTAAGATACAGGATAACCTGGACAGTCCCAGATATTCTTCCCTTCTTCTTATTACTGATGTTTTTATAATTTAATCTGGCTTCGATTTATAGGTAAAAAGATAGTTCGGGGTGGGATTATAACGGTGCCAACAAATAATAATGGAAACAATAAGTAATTAAAACATGACATTTATTATTAACATGATTAAAATATTTAATTTAATCATGTTAATAATAAATTTCATGTTTTAATTAATTATTGCTTCCATTATTATTTGTTGGCAATCCCACCCCAATCTATCTTTCTATCTTTGGCACTTATGGGATGAGGTGTAGGATAAATGTAAAATGTTCCATTCATAGGGTAGCTGTAAACTTAAAGTGATCTGTACAGAGAAAACATTTGCAACTATTACAATATTATATAAGATTATTTAAAAAAATAATTAGTACTATATATTTGCATAATGATAATGATAATGATAATTATTATTATTATTATCATTATTATTACAATTATATAATTTATTAATAATATATTATATTGTATTTTATATTATATTTTATTATTATTATTATTATTATTATTATTATTATTATTATTATTATTATTATATAATTTATTAATAATATATTATATTGCATTTTATATTATATTTTATAAAAAATAATAATAATAATAATAATAATAATAATAATAATAATAATAATAATAATAATAACAGTGCTAATGAAAATAATATAATTGTATATTTTTTCAATAGTTTATAATAATAACAATACTATACAATATTATATTCAGATCATTTTTTAGTTTAACCACTTCAGCTCCGGACCAATAAACACCTTAAGGACCAGAGGTCTTTTTGCAATTTCGCACTGCGCTGCTTTAACTGGTAATTGCGCGGTCATGCAATATTGCACCCAAACGAAATTTGCGTCCTTTTCTTCCCACAAATAGAGCTTTCTTTTGATGGTATTTGATTGCCTCTGCGATTTTTTTTTTTTGCGATATAAATGGAAAAAGAGCGAAAATTTTGAAAAAAAAAGATATTTTCTTCTTTTTGTTATAAGAAAAATCGAATAAACTAAATTTTAGTCATACATTGAGGGCAAAATTTATTCAGCCACATGTCTTTAGTAAAAAAAATGTCAATAAGCGTATATTTTTTGGTTTGCGCAAAAGTTATAGCGTCTACAAACTAGAGTACATTTTCTGGAATTTACACAGCTTTTAATTTATGACTGCCGATCTCATTTCTTGAGGTGCTAAAATGGCAGGGCAGTACAAACCCCCCCCAAATGACCCCATTTTGGAAAGTAGACACCCCAAGGAAATTGCTGATGGGTATGTTGAGCCCATTGAATATTTATTTTTTTTGTCCTAAGGGATTGAATAATGACAAAAAAAAAAAAAAAGTTGTCACTAAATGATATATTGCTCACACATGCCATGGTTATATGTGAAATGACACCCCAAAATACATTCTGCTGCTTCTCCCGAGTACGGGGATACCACATGTGTGGGACTTTTTGGGAGTCTAGTCGCGCACGGCACCCCGAAAACCAATCACCACCTTCAGGATTTCTAAGGGTGCAAATTTTTGATTTAACTCCTCACTACCTATCACAGTTTCGAAGGCCATAAAATGCCAAAATAGCACAAAACCCCCCCAAATGACCCCATTTTGGAAAGTAGACACCCCAAGCTATTTACTGAGAGGCATGTTGAGTCCATGGAATATTTTATATTTTGCCAAAAGTTGCGGGAATATTACAAACTTTTTTTTTTTTGCACAAAGTTGTCACTAAATGATATATTGCTCACACATGCTATGGGCAGAAGTCAAATTACACCCCAAAATAAATTCTGCTGCTTCTCCCGAGTACGGGGATACCACATGTGGGGGACTTTTTGGGAGCCTAGTTAACTAGCTACCTAGCGACACTAGCGACACTGATGCAGCGTTCAGAAAAATTATCGCTTAGTGACACTGGCAAAAGGGGGTGAAAGGGTTAACTAGCGGAAATCAGGGGGTTAAAACCATTATTGGGTAGTATATCGGGGTACCTAGCGCTATAAAAACCTGGCGGTGAACCTAAAAAAATAACTAGCTACCTAGCGACTGTAGCGACACTAATGCAGCGATCAGAAAAACGATCGCTTAGTGACACTGGCAAAAGGGGGTGAAAGGGTTAACTAGCGGCAATCAGGGGGTTAAAACCATTATTGGGTAGTATATCGGGGTACCTAGCGATATAAAAACCTGGCGGTGAACCTAAAAAAATAACTAGCTACCTAGCGACACATGCAGCGATCAGAAAAATGATCGCTTAGTGACACTGGCAAAAGGGGGTGAAAGGGTTAACTAGCGGCAATCAGGGGGTTAAAAACATTATTGGGTAGTATATCGGGGTACCTAGCGCTATAAAAACCTGGCGATGAACCTAAAAAAATAACTAGCTACCTAGCGACTGTAGCGACACTAATGCAGCGATCAGAAAAACGATCGCTTAGTGACACTGGCAAAAGGGGGTGAAAGGGTTAACTAGCGGCAATCAGGGGGTTAAAAACATTATTGGGTAGTATATCGGGGTACCTAGCGATATAAAAACCTGGCGGTGAACCTAAAAAAATAACTAGCTACCTAGCGACACTAGCGACACATGCAGCGATCAGAAAAATGATCGCTTAGTGACACTGGCAAAAGGGGGTGAAAGGGTTAACTCTAGGGGCAATCAGGGGGTTAAATCTTTATTGGGGGGTGATAGGGGGCTACCCTGGACCTAACACTAACTGTCCTGACAGTTTTTACTGTCACAACTGACACTGAATGCATTGATCAGTAAAGAAATGATCAATGCAATCAGTGACACTGTGACTGGGGGGGGAGGGGGGGGCGGGGGGGGGGATCGGGGGGCGATCGGGGGGGGGATCGGGGGGGGTTTGTGTGCCTGTGTGTACCTACATGTCAGTGTAGTGTTCGTGCAGACTTACTTTTACTCTTCTCCTCGTAGTCCGGTCAAAAAGACCGCCCCGAGGAGAATGACATCACTTCCTCCTTCCTGTGTAAACAATACACAGGGGAGGAAGCTTCTCATTGGCCAGGAGCGATCCAGAGGGGGTGGCCGAAAACGAACGGCCATCCCCTCATCACGGAGCGCTCCTGGACCGAATCGGACCGCCGTAACCAGCGGGAGGGGGTCCGATGGGACCCCCCACCCGCTGGAAGGCAATCACGTAGATGTACGTGATTATGCCTGCCTGTGCCATTGTGCTGACGTACAATGGCAATACGGCGGTCCTCAAGTGGTTAATAACATTTTATAATGTCCTGAGAAAGACAAGCTTGTGCCCCTTTGAAAGCTTCATCAATATGTGTTCAGATTTCAAGCCCCATGAGTGCCACCTTATACTTTGGATTGTTTTATAAGATAACACTAATAATAATAATTTATTATTATTATTATTTAAATTATTATCATTATTATTTTGCAATTGTAACAACTTAACTTGGGCTGTTAGGGTTTCCAACTTTTGTCCTTCAGTCTGATTTTTGTGCTACCCCCCCCCCCCCCCCCCCAGTTTACAACATTTCCATCCTAAACAGTTTAGAGGGCAAACTTTGCGAGGTGGAGGTCTACCTGAACAACATGAAAAAGATCACCAGATGTTTGGTGACTCTTTTTCTTTAAAGGAATTAACTAGCAAGAGCTAACAAAATAGTAACTTAGAAAAATATAATAAAACAAAAGTCGCTGTAAAAATATAAACTTAGCCAACCTTAAAAGTGGACAGTGTCAGTGGACAGTGGATTTTGTCAGTAGGGCAGTGGACAGTGTAAGTAAAGCAGTGGATGAGTCAATAGGGTAGAGGACGGTGTTATTCAGTAGAGCAGTGGATGGTGTCAGTAGGGCAGAGGACGGGGTCAGTAGAGCAGTGGATGGTGTCAGTAGGCCGGAGAAACGGGGTCAGTAGAGCAGTGGATAGTGTCAGTAGGGTAGAGAATGGGGTCGGTAGAGCAGTGGACAGTGTCAGCAGGGCAGATGACGGGGTCAGTAGAGCAGTGGATGGTGTCAGTAGGGCAGAGGACGGGGTCAATAGAGCAGTGGATGGTGTCAGTAGGGCAGAGAACGGGGTCAGTAGAGCAGTGGATGGTGTCAGTAGGGCAGAGGACGGGGTCAGTAGAGCAGTGGACGGTGTCAGTAGGGCAGAGGACGAGGTCAGTAGAGCAGTGGATGATGTCAGTAGGGCAGAGAATGGGGTCAGTAGAGCAGTGGATGGTGTCAGTAGGGCAGAGGACGGGGTCAGTAGAGCAGTGGATGGTGTCAGTAGGGCAGAGGACGGGGTCAGTAGAGCAGTGGACGGTGTCAGTAGGGCAGAGGACGAGGTCAGTAGAGCAGTGGATGATGTCAGTAGGACAGAGAACTGGGTCAGCAGAGCAGTGGATGGTGTTAGTAGGGCAGAGGACGGGGTCAGTAGAGCAGTGGATGGTGTCAGTAGGGCAGAGGACGAGGTCAGTAGAGCAGTGGATGATGTCAGTAGGGCAGAGAACTGGGTCAGCAGAGCAGTGGATGGTGTCAGTAGGGCAGAGAACGGGGTCAGTAGAGCAGTGGATGGTGTTAGTAGAGCAGTGGACGGTGTCAGTAGGGCAGAGAACTGGGTCAGTAGAGCAGTGGATGGTATTAGTAGAGCAGTGGACGGTGTCAGTAGGGCAGATGACGGGGTCAGTAGAGCAGTGGACGCTGTCAGTAGGGCAGATGACGGGGTCAGTAGAGCAGTGGACGGTGTCAGTAGGGCAGATGATGGTGTCAGTAGAGCAGTGGATAGTGTCAGTAGGGTAGAGAACTGGGTCAGTAGAGCAGTGGACAGTGTCAGCAGGGCAGATGACGGGGTCAGTAGAGCAGTGGATGGTGTCAGTAGGGCAGAGGACGGGGTCAGTAGAGCAGTGGACAGTGTCAGTAGGGCAGAGGACGGGGTTAGTAGAGCAGTGGATGGTGTAGAAAAATATAATAAAACAAAAGTCGCTGTAAAATAATAAACTTAGCCTACCTTAAAAGTGGACAGTGTCAGTGGACAGTGGATTTTGTCAGTAGGGCAGTGGACAGTGTCAGTAAAGCAGTGGATGAGTCAATAGGGTAGAGGATGGTGTTATTTAGTAGAGCAGTGGATGGTGTCAGTAGGGCAGAGAAACGGGGTCAGTAGAGCAGTGGATGGTGTCAGTAGGGTAGAGAACGGGGTCAATAGAGCAGTGGAAAGTGTCAGCAGGGCAGATGATGGGGTCAATAGAGCAGTGGATGGTGTCAGTAGGGCAGAGGATGGGGTCAGTAGAGCAGTGGATGGTGTCAGTAGGGCAGAGGACAAGGTCAGTAGAGCAGTGGATAGTGTTAGTAGAGCAGAGAACGGGGTCAGTAGAGCAGTGGATGGTGTTAGTAGAGCAGTGGACGGTGTCAGTAGGCCAGATGATGGGGTCAGTAGAGCAGTGGACGGTGTCAGTAGGGCAGATGACAGGGTCAGTAGAGCAGTGGACGGTGTCAGTAGGGCAGATGACGGGGTCAGTAGAGCAGTGGACGGTGTCAGTAGGGCAGATGACAGTGTCAGTAGAGCAGATGACGGGGTGAGTAGAGCAGTGGACGGTGTCAGTAGAGCAGTGGACAGTGTCAGTAGAGCAGTGGATGGTGTCAGTAGGGCAGATGATGGGGTTAGTAGAGCAGTGGACGGTCTCAGGGGGGTGATTATGGGGTTAGTAGAGCAGTGGACGGTGTCAGTAGGGCAGATGGTGGGGTTAGTAGAGCAGTGGACGGTGTCAGTAGGGCAGATGACGGGGTTAGTAGAGCAGTGGACGGTGTCAGTAGGGCAGATGACGGGGTTAGTAGAGCAGTGGACGGTGTCAGTAGGGCAGATGATGGGGACAGTAGAGCAGTGGACGGTGTCAGTAGGGCAGATGATAGGGACAGTAGAGCAGTGGACGGTGTCAGTAGGGCAGGTGATGGGGTTAGTAGAGCAGTGGACGGTGTCAGAAGGGCAGATGATGGGGTCAGTAGAGCAGTGGACGGTGTCAGTAGGGCAGATGGTGGGGTCAGTAGAGCAGTGGACGGTGTCAGTAGGGCAGATGGTGGGGTCAGTAGAGCAGTGGACGGTGTCAGTAGGGCAGATGGTGGGGTCAGTAGAGCAGTGGACGGTGTCAGTAGGGCAGATGATGGGGACAGTAGAGCAGTGGATGGTGTCATTAGGGCAGAGAACAGGGTCAGCAGAGCAGTGGGTAGTATCATTAAAACAGTGGACTTTGTCAGTATGGATGGTGTCAGTAGAGCAGTGGATGGTGCAGTGGGATTCCCCATCGGAGTTGAGCAATTTTCTTTACTTTCACCATGGTGGAAGGAAATTGCATAACGTGCCCAAGGAGGTTTGTCTGCCAGCAGAACACGATTAGTGTTTCTAACAGGGTGCCCATACATGGACTGAAATTCATCTGGTCCCTGCTGAATCAGTCAAATTTCGATCCATGTATGGCTAGCTGACGTCCAGCACAACTTGTTTCTTAACTGACACTGTACATGTGCAAACTTAACAGCTACTGAAGCCATAAATGCTGTAACTTGATCAAATATTACAATTAAAGCCCCATACACACTATCAGATTGTCTGCTGAGTTTTTCGTTCAGATTTACCAAAACCATGTAGTAGAAGGGCCTGCCTGATTGCATACACATTGAAACTCCTAAGGTTTGACCTCATATTATATGGTTTTGGTAAATCTGAAGGAAAAACTCAGCAGACAATCTGATAGTGTGTACGGGGCTTAAGAAGAGGTGTAGTTTGACACAACATACACTATATTGGCAAACGTATTGGGACACCTGCCTTCACATGCACATGAACTTGATCAGGCACTGATGTTGGACGAGAAGGCCTGTCTCGCAGTCTCAGCTCAAATTCATCCCAAAGGTGTTCTATCAGGATGAGGTTAGGACTCTGTGCAGGCCAGTCAAGTTCATTCACCCCAAATTGCCCATCTATATCTTTATGGACCTTGCTTTGTGCACTGGTGTGCCTGGGGGCTAGTTGCAGCCCTTTGCTTGCCTTTATCCGGCCCTTGGAGCACTATTCCGCCTAACACTATTCTGTCAACTCACATCAACAATGGAGCACCATTCCTCCCACTGACACCAACAATGGGGCACTATTCCTCCCAATGATACTAATCATGGGGTACTATTCCTCCCACTGACACCAATGATGGGGCACTATTCCTCCCGCTGACATTAACGATGGGTCACTATTTCTCCCGATGATACCAACAATGGGACACTCTTCCTCCTAATGATACCAACGATGGGACACTATTCTTCCTGATGATACCGACGATGGCGCATTATTCCTCCCAATGATACCAACAATGTAACACTATTCCTCCAGATGATAACAACGATGGTGCACTATTCCTTCCAATGATACCAACGATGGGGCACTATTCCTCCTGATTATACCAACAATGGGGCATTATTCCTTCCAATGATACCAATGATGGGATACTATTACTCCTAATGATACCAACGATGGGGCACTATTCCATCCAATGATACCAACGATGGGATACTATTCCTACAGATGATACCAAGGATGATGCATTATTCCTCCCAATGATACCAACAATTGGACACTATTCCCCCAGATGATACCAACGAAGGGGCACTATTCCTTCCAATGATAACAATGGTGGGATATTATTCCTCCAGATGATACCAAGGATGATGCATTATTCCTCCCAATGATACCAACAATTGGACACTATTCCCCCAGATGATACCAACAATGGGGCACTATTCCTTCCCTAATACCAAATGCAGTGATGTTTACTCCCACTGATGCAAGAAAAAATTCCCCTGCCGCTAGCCACAGTCCTACATCCCTAATTTCTGAAGGACAATAAACTGGCCCTTTGTTTAGAAAGTTTGGAGACCCCTAGAGAAGTGTATCTACTACATACTGTCATTGTGACATTGCCTTTGAAAACTTTCTATTTTAAAATACGCCTGTGCCAAGACTATGAACAATACATTTTGAATATATTCACTCTGTAGAGTCCTTTAGCTGCATGTACTGAAGAGAGCATTTGACAGGCAAAGAGGAGGTGTTGTATCGCCTCGTTACGTTACTACCTGCTTCAACCCCTTGAGCATTACTTCACCACAACCGTGTCCACTGCAAGCAGTTGCAGGGCGCTTGCAGAGCAGGCGCATTCACTTGAATGGGTCACTCTTTTTGGGCACTACACAGTGGCATGTGTACACCTCTGGCCATTGCCTCTGCATCTAAACTGGGTAACGATTGAAGAGTGGAAAAAGCGCAGCTCAACTACAGGATTTCACTGCCCTCCAACTGCTAGTGTGAGCAGCGAGCCCTTAGCTCTTGTACACACGGTCGGAGATTCCGACGGAATGTGTCCTATCGGACCGTTTTGTCGGATAATCCGACTGTGTGTGGTCTCCATCGGACTGTTTCCGTCTGAGTATCCGACGGACCACGTTTTCCAACTTGTTTGTAAAATTTTCCGACAAAATGCTCCGATCAGACATACTCCGATCATGTGTAGCCTACTCCGACGGACAAAGTGCCACGCATGCTCAGATCAAATTCCTAGACCAAAGCTATTGGCTACTAGCCTGAACGTAGTCCCGTCGTAACGAAATAACGTCATCACGTTATGTACAATCGGATTTTCCGACAACTTTGTCCGACCGTGTGTATGCAACAGTTTCGGACAAAATCCGTCTGACAAAATCCGTTGGACAAAATCCAACGGATTTGGTTGTCAGAATGTCCGACCGTGTGTACAAGGGCTTAGAGAGCTGGAAGGCTGTCAGGAAAGTCATTGAAAAAGAGCGAAATTCTCAGTGCCTTTGCTATGATATGTTAAGATGAATTTCTCCTCAATGCCTATTGCTACAGAGGTCAGTAAGCATTGGTATATAAATGCTCTGACTGCTTGTTCAGAAAAGGGAAATACGTTAAAGTGCACAGTCTGGGCACAGGCTCGCGTTAAGGTTTCTGGAGTACATTCATCTGGACAAAGCTAATTATGAGACTTAAATGCTAACTCCACAATCAACAAAAAATATCAGAAATTATGTACAGTGGATCAAAAGCATTGAAATGAAAGGCTGTCAACGCTGAGGCAGAGATTCAACATTCCAAGCACAACCATTCAGGACTGTCATAAAGTAATTTTCTATTCGGTATCCACACCTATATCAGGCTGCATAAGTTGAAAAGGAAATAATATATGCATTAAAGGAGGACAGAACATAAATCTCTCTGTAGTGTACACTGTGATAAGAAATTCCCAGTTTCCAGAAGATCATCTCTAAAGGTGAAAGATATGAGGGGTTTGTAGAATGAAGGGTAGATGATCCATATGTATGTATCGCCAGCCAACATCATGCCAAGATGACTCAAATGCATTCTCTTTGGTTCTGCATGGACAACGAACTATGATGGATGTGGGCTGTATGGTCTGTATATACTGTATATATACACAGTATCTCACAAAAGTGAGTACACCCCTCACATTTTTGAAAATATTTTATTACATCTTTTCATGTGACAACACTGAAGGAATGACACTTTGCGACAATGTAAAGTAGTGATTGTACAGCTTGTATAACAGTGTAAATTTGCTGTCCCCTCAAAATAACTCAACACATTAATGTCTAACCCGCTGGCAACAAAAGTGAGTACACCCATAAGTGAAAATGTCCAAATTGAGCCCAATTAGCCATTTTCCCTCACTGGTGTCATTTAACTCGTTAGTGTTACAAGGTCTCAAGTGTGAAGAGAGCAGGTGTGTTAAATTTGGTATTATCGCTCTTACTCACTCATACTGGTCACTGGAAGTTCAACATGGCACCTCATGGCAAAGAACTCTCTGAGGATGTGAAAAAAAAAGAATTGTTGCTCTACATAAAGATGGCCTAGGCTATAAGAAGATTTCCAAGACCCTGAAACTGAGCTGCAGCATGGTGGCCAAGACCATACAGCAGTTTAACTGGACAGGTTCCACTCAGAACAGGCCTTTTCATGGTGTACATGCTCAGCATCCTACCCAGAGGTTGTCTTTGGGAAATAGATGTATGAGTGCTGCCAGCATTGCTGCAGAGGTTGAAGGGGTGGGGGGTCAGCTTGTCATTGCTCACACCATATGCCGTACACTGCATCAAATTGGTCTGCATGTCTGTTGTCCCAGAAGGAAGCCTCTTCTAAAGATGATGCACAAGAAAGCCCACAAACAATTTGCTGAAGACAAGCAGACTAAGGAGATGGATTACTGTTCGGTGGTCTGATGAGACCAAGATAAACGTATTTGGTTCAGATGGTGTCAAGCGTGTGTGGCGGCAACCAGGCGAGGAGTACAAAGACAAGTGTGTCTTGCCTACAGTTAAGCATGGTGGTGGGAGTGAATGAGTGCTGCTGGCACTGAGGAGCTACAGTTCATTGAGGGAACCATGAATGCCAACATGTACTGTGACATACTAAAGCAGAGCATGATCCCCCCCCTTCAGAGACTGGGCCGCAGGGCAGTATTCCAACATGATAACGGTCCCAAATACACCTCCAAGACAACCACTGCCTTGCTAAAGAAGCTGAGGGTAAAGGTGATGGACTGGCCAAGCATGTCTCCAGACCTAAACCCTATTGAGCATCTGTGGGGCATCCTCAAACGGAAGGTGGAGGAGCGCAAGGTCTCCAACATCCACCAGCTCCGTGATGTCATCATGGAGGAGTGGAAGAGGACTCCAGTGGCAACCTGTGAAGCTCTGGTGAACTCCATGCCAAAGAGGGTTAAGGCAGTGCTGGAAAATAATGGTGGCCACACAAAATATTGACACATATTTTGACTTAGGGGTATACTCGATTTTGTTGCAAGCGGTTTAGACATTAATGGCTGTGTGGTCAGTTATTTTGAGGGGACAGCAAATTTACACTGTTGTACAAGCTGTACACTCACTACTTTACATTGTAGACAAGTGTCATTTCTTCAGTGTTGTCACATGAAAAGATTGAATAAAATATTTACAAAACTCTGAGGGGTGTACTTGCTTTTGTGAGATACTATATATATATATATATATATATATATATATATATATATGTGTGTGTGTGTGTGTGTGTGTGTGTGAAAGAAAGATAGCAATAAATGGATAGGTAGATAGATAGATAGATAGATAGATAGATAGATAGATAGATAGATAGATAGATAGATAGATAGATAGATAGATAGATAGATAGATCGATAGATAGATAGATAGAAATAGATATTGAGATACAAATAAATAAATGAAAGAAAGAGAGAAGGAAAGCAAGAAACCTCTCTGTGGTGTACATTGTGGAAAGAAATGTCCAGGTGCCAGAAGACAATCTCTAAAGGTGAATGACATGAGGGTTACATTTGTATAAATGAATGTGTGCAATAGATAGATAGATAGATAGATAGATAGATAGATAGATAGATAGATAGATAGATAGATAGATAGATAGATAGAACCAGACCAGCCAATATAAAAAACTGATTGCTAACTGCATTACCAATAAGAGGCATTAGGTGGCACTACACATTTAAAAATGCCACTTAGACTCTTGAGTGTCGGGGTCTCTGCATTGTAATAAGTAAAAATATATCTTCCATATGAATAGATTACATTATATTAATCGTATCTTATAGGAATAGTGAAGTTAATAATAACTGAACCACCACTTTATTTCCAGCTATAATGCTTTCAATGCAATGCTTTGTAGTAAAAAATTGTCCTTCCTTCTTTCTATTTATTTTTTTTATATTTTTTTATCGGTTGGTATGTTTTATTCCTTGAATAAGATGAGTCATTTATGAATAGTACAAGAAGAACATGTTGTCGGTGTATTGAACAATTTTTGTATTATACAAAAGCTTTTGAAATGCGGTTTATTGTAAAAATGCATTGTGTGGTGAAGGTTATCTGATGATAGCACAAGATTGTTTCACAAATACCTGTAGGAGTGGGGCTTCAAAATATGGGTGTGGTTTGGAATTATTAGGAGGTAAATATGTATACATTTTATGAAGAAATAACTAATTTAAAAAGTAAGGGAAGAGAACCAACATAAATAAATGCAAGTTTATGAAGAGGCAAAGCAAGGCAAAGAAAAGGGAATGGAGTAGAACAAAATGAAAGGGAAAGGAAGGAGCGGGGAAGCAAATAAAAGAAATGTAAGGTCAAAGAAAAAAAAAAGGAAAGGGAAGAAAAAAAAAAAAAGAAAGGAAAGTGAAGGGGAGAAAAAAGGTAATGGGATGAAAAGAAAGAAGCAGAAGAAAAGGAAAGGTACGTAATCAGAAGGAAGTAAATAAAAGGGAAGGAATGAGGAAAGAAAGTAAATAAAAGGGAAGGAAAAGTAGAGAAGGGAAAAGAGAAAGGAAATAAGAAAAGGGAAAGGAAGAGAAAAGGAAAGGAAAAGGAAAAAGGAAAGGAAAAGGAAAAAGGAAAGGAAAAGGAAAGAGGAAAGGCAATAAAATGAAAGTAAAAGTAGATAAGGGAAAAGGAAAGGAGAGTAAAGGAAAGGAAAGGAAAGGATTGGAAAGGAAAGGACTGGAAAGGAAAGAGAAAGAAAGGAAAGGAAATAAGAAAAGGAAAAAAAGAAAAGGAAAGGAAAAAGAAAGCAGGAAGGAAAGGAAAGGAAAAGGGAAAAGTTAAAGGGAAAGGAAAAAGGAAAGGAAAAAGGAAAGGAAAAGGAAAAAGGAAAGGAAAAGGAAAGAGGAAATTAAAATAAAATGGAAGAAAAAGTAGATAAGGGAAAAAGAAAAGGGAAAAGGAAAGAAAGGGAAAGGCAGGGAAGAAAAAAGAGAAAGAGAAAAGATAGGAAAAGAAAGGAAAGGAAAAGGAAAAGTAAAAGGGAAAGGATGGGAAAGGAAAATAAAGGAAAGCAAAAGGAAAGAGGAAAGGGAATAAAATTGAAGTAAATGTAAAGAAGTGAAAAGGAAATGAAAGGAAAGGAAAGGTAAAAGAAAGGGAAATAAAAAGGAAAAGAAAGGAAAGAGAAATAAAAAGGAAAGGGAAGGAAAAGGAAACAAACAAAAGGAAAAATAAAGGAAATAAAGAGAAGGGAAGGAAACGAAAGAGAAAGAAAGGAAAATGAAGGGAAGGTAAAAGAGGTGAAAGCAAGGAAAGTGTAAACTGATGGGGAAAGGGAAGGAAAAAGTATGAGTTTTATGCAATGTTTTCCAAGCTGTACTATGTTCGGTATTGTCTTCCTTTTTCAATACAGCAAATGTAAACGTAGCACTTTAGTACAATGTGAACTCGCACAGCATTATACAAATATGACAGCTCTGTTTTTCATCTTCAGCAAAAACCTTCTTAACTTTTTTTTTTACACTTTCTTTCATACAATAAATTCAGCACGTAACCCACCATCGGCTCATCGCTATGGTTTCCTAATACTTCGGTATATTTAATTATATCCATAATTTAAAAGTTAAATCATTTGAATCTCTCCATGGAGCAAATGAAAGGGCATGGGAGTTTTTTTGATGTTCAATTTAAAGTACAGAGGAGCGCAGAGGGTGGCAGGTTGAGTTAAAGGATTTCGGGTGCCTGGGTCATGTTTTATGGATGCTCGCTCATCTACGTTTCAGAATTTCGGCCACGACCAACATTCTGATTTTGTTCCCACCCTTGCAGGTCTCAGAAAATGGCCCTGAAATTTGCATTACTGAAATAGCGCTCCAGACTTCACAAGGTTCCATCACCTCAGATGTAGTGACAGCTCTCACCCACGGTGATTGATTCTAATGAAAGTTTACATATTGTGCAAGGGAACGCCATCAAACATTTATGTCTCGGGGTTAGTTATGGTGTGCATAGACAATTATTTCACATAGCTGCGGAGCGCGTTTCTTTTACTTTTTAATGGGTCAGTGCTTTTTAATATTCTCTGGGATAAATTAAAAATGAAACTGTTAAAAGTAAAGTCGTTTTTAACAATTTAGCTTTTTATTTCTTTTGATAGTGCAGCCAAAGCGCAAGATAATATTTGACATTTTTACTGCGTTTTTTCTTCCCAAAATAAATCTTATTTATGGGGGCCAATTATCTGCCAAAGTTCTTCATTTTTGGTGCAGTACTGGAACAATTGTCCTGTATCCATGGTTGGCTTTCCTACATATTTTGAGTCTTACCCTCATGTCTGCCTGAATGACTTTCTAACTGGGTAGTATGATGGCCCAATTCTCTCATGAAGAATTTGTTATGTGTTTAGATGTAATACAGTGGTAGAACTACCAGGGTCACAAAGGTTTTACTTGCAACCGGGCTCTGGCCTTTTGCCATTGTGAGGGGACCCCAAGATGGCAGGAAGATGGCCCACTGCAGAACATGTGAAAGGGTCCTACTGCAGGACTGCAAGGCTTGCCTGACACTGCTGCAACCTCAAATTTGTGATTTAACATTGCAGTCCATGGCGCTCAAATCATTCCAAAGTCGCAGAAAAGTAGTGCAGTAACCTCTTTTTTGATCGCTGCAACTTGAGTTACATTAATTAAAGGGGCACCCATTGAAATGAATGTGTTTTGACTTGTCATGCAACTTTATGTATTGCAAGTTGCATGAGGTTGCAGCAGTGTGAACCAGGGCTTATAAAGGGCTCTGCGATGGGAGTAAAGGGCCCTGGGAAGGGACCCAAGTTCGGAAGAAAGGGCACCCAAGACTGATGAAAAACCTTTGTTGTGACTCTGAATATTGGCTGCACCAAACTAAAGTCTGCCCTGATTTTTTTTTCTTGTTCTGACCAACTTTTTTAAATAATATTTCTGTGTTTTATTGAGCTGGGGTTATTATTTTTCCATACACTGATATCTAGTGGTGATTTTCAGGCACTACAACTTGTTTACCTAAAGCAGAGTTCCTGGCTTTTTTTTGTTTATTAAAAGTCAGCAGATGTTCATGACCACAACCATGTCGTTACAGGATCAACGCGCATTGGATCAACTCTCTTTTATCTACAATGATTTGCTCCATCCCTGATATCACTTTGTGACTTTTCTACACAGGCCGACTCTCCTCAAGTCTTTTCCACACCAGTATCCTTCTAGGTGAACAGTACCATTGAACCCCCCTCTTCCCTGTCCCTCCCTGTTCTTGCTTACCCCCCCTATTTCTTTCAATACATTGTTTTATAAGTTACAGTTAGGCATATGACCCTTGGGGAACCGGATCTATCGTTTGTTCTATTTAAGGTTCAAAACAGTCGCTGATCCATCCAGTCTGGTCATTGTCGCCCTCGGTTTCCATAATGTTACTGTCTTTGTACGTTCCTATGTCTTACGGTTCTCATTTGCCCCAGGGATTGACCTGGATATGTACCTCTTCTGTACTGAATATGCCTTAACATGAGTCTATGTATTTTCTTTTTTCCTAATAAAAATTATTATAAAAAAAAAAAAAAAAAAAAGTCAGCAGCTACAACAAGTGTAGCTGCTGTCTTTTTAATAAACAGCCACTCACCTGTCCCACAGTCCAGCTATGCGACCGCATGGAGCCTTGCTCCTCTCCGCAGCACCTTCAGTGAAACTGTGGGCGCCCGGCCATGACAGCTTGTAAGGGGTGCTTTAAGCAGAAGTTCCATTTTTGGGTGGAAGTTCCACTTTTGGGTGGAACTCCGCCTTAAATGAACTGGAATCACCCTCTGTCCTCTCCTCTTGTTTACTGCTAGTTAGTTCAGTTCTAGCTAGACCCTTTGTTGCATCCACGTTCCCTCAGTCAGTGTTAGTACTAGGCTTAAGAAAGTCATTATCTTCTTACATGCGAAAAAACATTCTCTGTGTTGTTATTGTACTGTTACTGTCAATCAGCTGCAGTAAAATTGCACTGGTTTGAACTTTGTTTGTTTTTTGAAGTGTACGGTGCTGAGTCAACAGATGACCATACTGTCCAGGCAGACTGGGCCTAAAAAGTAATGTCAATGCATAAAGCGGCATTTCAAATAGAACACTTCTGCATCACAACTTAGTATGTCACCAGTGAGACAAACTTTAGGGCCACAACCTGGGAGCAAAGACCATAGCTCCTAGCAAGGCTTATTAGTGAAGACAAGAGGCTTCTTACACTCTGCTTTACGGAGTTCACACTACCAGCTAGAGCCGCCTTTCTCAACATTTTTAACATGGAGGAACCCTTGAAATAACTTTCCAGACTCAGGGAAGCCCTACAGATAATTACTATATCAATTTTCTCAGTACATTGGTGTGATAACCACATAGAAGAATGTTCTTACATTTGTGGTCACTGGAAACTCTCTCCTCCTTACTGGTTACTCAGCTGAGAGGCAGAAGCTGCTCATTGCTAAAGGAACCCCTAGCAACCTTGAAGGAACCCTAGGATTCCCCAGAACCCTGGTTGAGAAAGGCTGAGATAGAGAAACATAATGTGCAAAGTACTATGACTTGCTAGCTGGCCTTAGCCATAAAAATTCTACGTTGGATCTCTTAAAAAAAGCATCTCCAGGAAGGAGTTAAATTCTTTCCACTTCCACTGCAGATGGAAAGGTGTTCAGTGATTTACGGCCCTCATCTCATTAGCTTCCACTGCATATCTAAATGCTGTGTGAAATCTGAGCCCTTATCTAAAATTAGCATGAATGTTCATTCAGCTCTATGAGTGTCTAAGCCAGAAAATTTGCATTTGATTTTCTAAACAAGACTATGGAAGTTTCTCAGATTTTCTGCAATGGCTTTTCCCATGCGGCTAAACAACGAACAATATAAAAAAAATTTTTTTTTTTTTTTAAAAAGCAATGAGCCAATTCTTACCTTTTGGTGTCCTGAAGGGTATGGGATCTGAGAGGGGTCCCAGCCCCTTGGCATTGCGTGCTTGAATTCGGAAGTAATAAGCGGTGTCCAAATTGAGGTCCAGGATCTCGTGAGTCAACCTGTCACCACTGATCGTTTCCATGACCCAGTCGTCTATCTGGATGTTTTTGTCCATGGTATAGAACAGGATATAAGCTAAAAGTAAACAAACAATATATATTGTGACAGTTTTAGGAAAACATTTTAAGCAGGCTATGAATTATTAATGCTGTTGAGTCTTGCATTATGTATTTGTAGCTACAGTATCAAAATCATAACAAATTATTCTTTCAGCGTGGTAAGTGCCAACCTCCATTACTTCTCATTACACTGAGCCATGCAGGCTACAACTTCGCTGCACATTGCTGAGCCCTTACATGCCAATTTCATCTTAGAATCTTAAAGCAAACCTGTACTGTAATATACACAGAGGGCACCACCGCTAACCTTGTGTCTGATCTTTCTGATTGCTTTGGTGGCATTGATCAACTGTTAACCACCACAGCTATAGAAGAATGGTCCCCTGAGGTCTCATAGTTGCTGCCCTGTTGACTGCCTGACTTCTTGGGGTTCTTCAGCACAGGAAGACCTACCACAGCTAAATGTGCTGGAATGTAAACTGGGGTGCGCGCACGCGGCTCAGTGTACATTCTACAGAAGACTGTGAGTAGGCAGGTGGTTTTATTTTCTTGCAGATGAGCCTGCCTGCTCCAAGTTTTATTAATTTAGACTAAATCAGTGGTCTCCAAACTGTGGCCCGGGGGCCGGATGTGGCCCTTTGCTTGCCTTCATCTGGCTCCTGAGGCATTATTCCCCTCACTGATACAAAACACTATGCCTCTCACTGATATCAACAATGGGCATAATTCCTATCACTAATACCAAAAATGGGGAACTATTCCTACTCCTGATACCAAAGATGGGGTACTGTCTACTCCCAGTGATACCGGGGCAATTTCTACCCTCACTGACCACAGTGCGGCCTCCCTAAAGTCTGAAGGACAGTAAACTGGCCCTTTGATTAGAAGGTTTGGAGACCACTGGATTAAATCAATAATTGCAGCTCTTTAGTACATACAAATTATGTAAAATAATACTTAAAGGAAAGCCCCACTATGTGACAGTTCAAATGATTAATGCCCACCACTATGATTAAGTGTTGAACCAAAGCCAGTGTAAACCTCCTTTCACCCAACGGACAGAGTGCCAACTCACCGCAGGGATATGCTGCCAGGTGGTAAGCATCAATAAATGCATTCAAACCAGTTTAATGAAGGCATCAATCTTATGCCGCGTACACACGAGCGGACTGTATGGCGTACTTAGTCCGTCGAAACACATTTCAGCGGACAATCCGCTCGTGTGTGGGCTTCAGCGGACTTTTTCAGCGTGCAGTCCGGCGTACTAAGTATTTCAGTTTTTTCGAAATTCTGTCCGTCGTACTTTAGTTTCAGCGGACAGTACGGTCGTCAGTATGCTAGTTCGACGGACTAAGAATGGCGCATGCCCAGAAAGGATTTACACGGCGGAAGGGTGCTTTGCTGTGTCTTGGACTTCCTATTTCTAGTCCCGTCGTACGTGCTGTACACGTCATCGCGCAAGCTTTCGACGGACTGTTTGTGTATCCGTGTGTGGTCAAGTCCGTTCAGTGGAAAGTACGACGGACTGTCCGTCGGATTGTATGACGAACTAAGTATGCCATACAGTCCGCTCGTGTGTACGCGGCATAATTTTCAGCAAGTCTGGTCATCTCCCTAACTTTGTCCTCCCCTGGGAGTAGCACTCCACACTTGTACTCATATGACACCACCAGGCACCAGGAATAAAATGATCATCACAGTGTGGTATTTATTAGCTCTCTATTATGTCTCCACACGTTACAGAGCCCCACACAAAAACAGCGCAAAGCATCTCTATTAACGGGCCAAAACAAACAGACGATGCTGTTACAAGCTAACATCAATTGCTGTCACTACAGAGACTGATGTGGCGGCGTGACGTCATGTTCATAGCTCCGCCCAACGTGTTTCATGCCTTATGCGTGTCCTCAGGAACGTTTTTTTTTTTTTTTTAGGACTTTAGTTTCACTTTATAGTGTAAATTGGTATATTCACCATTAAAAAATAGACCCTTATGTCTGTTGTAATTTTTACAGTGATTGCTTCTGAATAATAATTCTTCAGTCTATATTGAATTACTATGAACACAAAATGAACAGGGAGTATGAACCAAAAGGCTACACACACACTATTGGCTGTCCTCACTGAAACTGCCCCTTTTTCCCCTGTGCTTTTGTAGGTGACACCAGCAGAAATCAAGTTAAGTGACCGAACATAACTACTTATTTTAGGGACACTGCTGAGTAAAACAGACAACCACCGTCATAGTATTAGCCCCTCATAGTGCTTGTTCCCATAGAAAGCCTAGGGCCTTTAATAGAACTGTCATGTTCCTTTTACCAGTAAAGTACACAGGATATTCCAGACAGGATCTGTTGTTGCTCTGTTCTACCAGAAGACTTTAATCAAACACCACTTAATCTCATAATGCATAAACATGATAATATGTCTGGGGAAAATTACATAGTTCTAGGCTTTTTATCAGCCTTTGAAAACATTTCGGCAATGCAACAATAGACGCTGTGTGGGCGCCTGGAGATACTTCAGCGACAACATCTACAGCTGTTTTGTACTTTAACAGAAATTTAAACAAGGGGAATCATTTATTTTTTGTTAACTTAGTTAAATGAGAACTCCAGGCAAACATAAAACAAAAGGTTCATTTTGTTTATCGTCTGGCCAAACAAGCAAGAGCAAAAGATTTCCAGAGGACTAGCCTGGGGAGACACACGGGCAGAACAGGCAGCTGCTGTAGGGCTTCTTTGGCAACTTGGTACCACCATTCAGTAACATCTTTGTAAAACCAATACTTTTTATTTTTCACTTGTAGATAGACCTAGGAAGTGTAGAAACCCCAGATTTATATTGCTGTCTGTGCCCCCATTTTGGAGCTTCACCCTATTTGTCACAGTGACCAATGCCTCTAGTACAGAAAACAATAAGAGTTTTGATAGGAACAGGACGTGAGGAGAGATATTTACACCTGTTCCTGCCAGAAATCAAGCAAACTCCTAACTTCTGCTTCTGCTGCACTGAAATCTCAGATGTGGTGGCAGCAATGTGCTGGTTAGGGATCTTTATCAATTGAAATTATGTTTTTAAGCCAGCCAAATTGCCATTGCTTTGGTTTGGTGGCTCTCCACAAAAAGGAGGCCCCTTAAAAATAGGAGTCAATCAAAGTATGTAGTCTGTATACAGTTGCACCGCCATGGTTTAATGGATCAGTAAATAACCACAGAAAGGATAACAACCAATGTGTTTCAGGGGCCCAGAGATCTCTGTATGGGCAGTCATAGGAATGTACATACAGCAGTGATAACGCATTTCAGTCGAAGATGCCTTAATCATAGCCCAGAAATCTCTACATTCCTCAGGCTTTAAGTTTAAGTTCACCTTCAGAAAGAATTAAAAAAAATCCCCTATAAATTCTTTATCCTTGGAATAGTACATAGCAGTTGGCCCCTATCCCCTTCCGTTATACCATCCCATAGCCCAGCTAGAGAAGAAGGCTGCCCACCTGGCCACCTGGGGCTGGAAGACCCAAAGCAACTGCTACTGAGCAAGCTGGAGCAGTAAGAGCGCACTGCTTACATGCACCAGATCAGACACAAGTACATTACTGTAATGTCCAGCCAATCCTGCAAATAGTAGAAAGGAGGGGGATGAAGAGACAACTGATTTTGTGGAGAAGACCCCCTCAACAGCTGCATCTACTATTGTGAGAATATAGAATTGTAAAGAGGGGTTTTTGGAAGCTCTTTCCAAAGTACTTACATTTTAAGCCCTAAATAAGATGAAGGCTTATGGGCCACCAAAACGCATTTACTGTTGCCCTTTCCATGATATGTACTATTCTGAGACTATAGAATTACATTGGGGATTTTCGAAAAATCCCTTTTAAGGTGATCTTACACTTTAAGTACAATACAATGTAGGGTTTGATTGCTTACTGTGTGAAAAGTAAATCTGGTATGATCAGGATCAGTGAAACAATCATTCAGCAATAAAGCATTTACTAAACCAATAAATTATTATTGTACACTTGGATCATTTGAGTGGTGTTCCTTCTGGTGCAACTCCACTGAAACCCCAAGTAGTGTTATCAGCCTTAGTGGACTACAGTACACCTTCCATATGGAGATGAGGAAACAGGTAGTGTCACGGTTAGAGGTCAAACTCGGAGACCAGAAGATATAGCAGTATAGAGACTCCCACTGACCAGTAGGATAGGTATACAAGCAGGGCATCTTGCCTTGGCGGATGACACAGGCACACCCGAGGTCCATGTACTAACTGCTATTCACCAGATCAGATTACCAGCTCCTGATGGTGGAGGTGGGTTTTGCTGTGTCTTTGTATCAGGTCGTGGTCCTCAGGATCACTTCACCAGGAGGTAAGCAAGCTGGGGTCCAGTAGCAGTTGCAGTAGGTAGGAATCAAACAGAAGCGCGATCAGTAAACAAGCCAAAGGTCGGCAAAAAGTAGTTTACAATTTGGAATCAAGCAGAAGTGTTGTCGAGGAATAAGTTAAAGGTTGGTAACTAGTGGAAGCGAAGATACAGACAGTAGCAGGAGTGACAACAGCGAGTTATTGGCTGGAGAGAGCACAATTATCTGCCAAACTGGAAGTGTAAAGGCATGGCTTACATAGGAAGTTCATGGGAGGAGCTAAGAGTTCAAGTTTCACGAAAAAACAAGATACAAGGCAAGATTGTCCAAGGGAGCAGACAGTGAGCCAATCAGCATCTCAGGTGGCTCAGCAAGAAGCGTTAGTGCCAGGCACAGCAGAGGTTCTGGGTTCAGATCTAGGCCCTGACATAGAGTTTCTGTAGTCCAACAGGGACTACAACACTGCTGGGGATATCAGTAAAGTAGAGTCAGAGTTCACCAAGAGCTTGTAGTGTTTTTTAATGCGGGGAAATGTGTATGTAATGCTGATATGTATTACACATGTTTCTTGCGGCCCCCGGGGCCAAAGTTTGGGGACCTCTGATTTAATCTAATAACAAAAAAACTGAGCAGGCAGGCTCATCTGCAATAAAATAAAACGACCTGCCTGCTCTCAGTCTTCTGTAGGTACAATGAGCTGCCTGTGCGCACCCCAGTTTACATTCCAGCACATTTAGCTGTGGTAGGTCTTCCTGTGCTGAAGTGCCCCAAGAGGTCTGGCAGTCAATAGGGCAGCAACTATGAGACCTCGGGGGACCTTTCTTCTATGACTGTGGTGGTTAACAGTTGATCAATATAAATGCCACCAAAGCAATCAGGAAGATTCCCAAGTATGAGAATAATGTGCAGAGATTCTCAATAATGTTTTGCCACATGTTCACGGGACTCATTCAACCCTGGAGGCTCATAGTGGTTGTGCTACATGACCCAGTGATAGGCACAAGTCAGCTGGCACAGAAAACTTTTCCCTTTTCTACACTCATACACATAAACAAAATGTAAAAAAGGAAGTAAAGGGCGAATAAAGAAATCTGCAAAGCAAGCAAATGTATACAGTACCGGTAATCTTGCCGTTGGCTTCGATTGGTGGCTGCCAGCTGACTATAACAGCTCGAGGCTTCCTTTCCCTTGTGATGACTGTTAAGTCCTTCGGGGCAGATGTTGGAGCTTGAAGTGTGGAAGAGAAAAAAAAAATGAGTTGGCCAAGTAGGAAGTATAAATTAACAGCACGACAATGCAGGCGCTGGTAGCACTTACGATCATAGCGGAGGGAATTATCAGGGAAATTTACATGTACAATTTTGACATTTTGACACATTTGTGCCCCAGAGTTTTCTTTTACTAGCACAGGAGATAAACTCTGGCATGAAAGGAATATGTGTGTTGAATGTCTACAGCAATCTTCTTTTACCTTGATCCTTTTTTATGGAGGGGAGATGGGAGTGGGTAAACTCATGTACCATATAATACAGATTTTACAGTACATGCTAATATTTTCAGTTCTATAACAGACCAAAAAGACACATTTCAAGCTCAATTTCCAAATCTGTTATTTTAATGGTATCTCACCTTATGCAGCTCATATTGCCAAAGGCTTAGGGTCCATTTGTGCCTCACTATCCTGCACTGTAATGCAAGCATTTTAGCGCATTGACGCATGGTGTAGCAAACTGGGTTAGGCAGCCTATACAGAATGCGATACAACTCATTGCACAAAAATGTAGGGTATGCTGCGATATTTTTCTTTTTTTTTCTCAGAAGAGGTGCATTCTGGAGGTATGTTGGGAATGTGATCACACCAAGACAAGTATGGTGCATTACTGCATGTTGTGGATGCACACTTTACTGCCCAATACCACAGCATGCATTTATAAAAAGACTGCTAAAGGCCATTTCTGGGGCAAAATTCCAGGATTCTCTTTACCACAAATACCTACAAAATGAAAGTGATTGTAAAAGGATTTTTAAAATAACAAATATGATATACTTACCTGCTCCTTGCAATGGTTTTGCACAGAGCAGCTCCAATCCTCCTCTTCTAGGGGCCCCACCAGTGCTCCTGGCTCACTTTCTCCCCAACCCCCCGCTAAGTACCCCCATAGCATGCTGCTTGCTTTGCGAGCACTCACGCAGGTACGCTCCTGAAATGTGCTCTCTATGAGTCAATTGACACACACAGTGTGGCTTGACCCCACCCCCTCCTCACTACCTGTGATTGCCCTTGGCTCCTGCTGCTGCTTCTTAACCAATGAGCAGAGAGAGAAAGAGAGAGAGAGAGAGAGAGAGAGAAGAGAGAGAAGAGAGAGAAGAGAGAGAGAAGAGAGAAAGAGCAGGGATGGATCAAGATTGAGCTTGGGTAAGTATAAGGGAGAGGCTGGGCAGGGGAGCTACACATAGAAGGTTTTTTTTAATGCAGAGAATGACGTAAGGTCTAAGGACCTTCTGCCGTTACAACCACTTTAAAGTAAAACTAAAGTCAAAATTGTCAAAACGTTTTTATCCTGTTGGATAGAGTAAGGGAGGGTTATAGTCCAAGTCTGTGTTTTATTTTGCCATTCATGTCCCATTGGGGAGATTTCCTATCACTTCCTGCAGCATAGCCAAAACAGAAAATGAAAAACTGAGGGAATCCCTGATTTTCACCAGGGTTATCAGAGCTGGGGTCCCCATTGGAATATTTCCCCTCTATCACTCTTCTGGGATGAGCCAAAATGTGGTATTTTCTTTCACTATCAGTGAACATGGCAAATAGAGATGGGGGGTCTCCCACAGACAACAATTAAAACCTGGCAGTTGTTCTAATCCCTCTCCACTCTCTCCAAACCAAAAAAATGGTTTGGCCTTTAGTTATACTTTAACAAAGAAACAAACAGATTTCTACTAGTCGTTGCTATTCTTGTTACCGCATTTGTTACCACCCCCTCATGAAATCACAAAGCCAGTCCCTTAAGATTAAAGGACCCCTCGGAGGACCCAGATGAGATACATATTAAGCTGCCCATAATTACTAGGAAGAGACATAGGCACTGCAAGAAGAACCCTTCTATTCTAGAACGAAGAAGAATAAAGAGTCAAACCCAACCTCCTGCATGACCATCAGGTAAGTATTTAGGGTTTTTGGTTTATTTACTTTTTTTTTTTTTAAGAGAAGGTGTGATTAGCCAGGCATGGGTGGATTGGGAGGGAAGTGTGTAGTTTTTTGGTTTTCTAGGTTAGTTTTGATTTCACTCATTCCCTGTGTTAAAAGAAAGCAACCCAGTCTGTAAAAGAAGACATTTTTATAATACATTTCAAGGAGGTGGTCTGTTAAATCCTTGCTCATGCGTGTAAGGAGGTGCACATGCTGCTACTATTCGACACTTCCCGGTGTGTCAAATATCATGGCCCTTGCTGAAAGCTTTTTCCCTTCACCAATGTCACTACAGAAGCTCTTCAAGAGGATGAAGATTTAACACACCACCCAGATACAAGGCCGGCATAGTTCACAGTTGTTAGCTGCATACCTACGGTACTTTAATGAGCCTACACTGACTTTGTTTATGACTCACCACTTCCTGTTCTACTATAAAAACCGTCAGCATGTTTTTAATAGCCACTATGGTAAAATCAATGTCAATTCACTAAGATTACAAGGAAGGTTATCACTTAAAATACCACTAGCTTTAGGCTGGTGATAACTGTGAGTTTCGATGGGTATCCATTGAGGAAAGCAGAAGAAATAGCCTTTTGAGGTGGTGATAAAATATCACTTTGGCCCTGATTCATCTAGCTGCAATAACATTAAAGGCACCCTAAAGCCCAATGGTAGTTTAAGCAAAAAGTATTTATTTGAACCTAGGCAGCTCAAAACCTCTGATTTTGAAATGTTATTATTGGTTTCTTTATGATTTAGCCCCAGCAACAAGAGAACATTCTGAGTCCTGAAAAATCACTGCAGAGAAGGGGTGCTGAGCTCTGTGTGGAAGCAGCAGTCTCTCTGCAATTGTCCTACATATATCCTGTGAATCAGAGCTAGAGCTCTTCAATCAGCAGGAAGCATGAGTTTTGCTGATTACAGAGTTGTAGTTACATTTATAAACTAAACACAGTATAATAGGTTGCTACTGAAATTGCAAAATGCAAGAAATCATTGTTGTTGATATATATATATATATATATATATATATATATATATATATATATATATATATATATATTATACTTTTTTTTAAAGTAAAAAAACATATACAATTCTTGCGCCAAGGTTTTTTTAGCATTCAAGATTAATCAAAAAATAAGCGGGAAACAATTATTTCCTTGAACGTGGATGTTCCGTACATTTTTGGTACTGATACTGATCATACTGACAGGAGAGAGGAGGTCACTGCTGCTCCTTCAGTGTCCAATCAGCAGGCTGGGGGTGTATCCCTAACCAGGCTTTGCTGTTGCTAAAGTGAGGGCCTGACTTTGCTTTCTAGCAGCAGTGCTTAGCTCACAAGACTGACTTCACAGAATTACATATCTTTCGGTAGATAAGATATATAACACACATAACACATATGTATTTAAAAAATGTTTTTTTCAGTTATCAGTCTTCAGGGACACCAGGTATAATGCCAATATAGTAGTAGCATTTAGATTTCAAGGTGGGCAGCACAAGAAATGGGACGAATTTTTTGCCACTTGAGTCTTCAAGAGACATAAGAAGCTAATGGGTGACACACACTAATGGGTGACTCATCCAATTATTCTCTTAGACAACTGGACTGACCCTTTCAAGTTTACATTTTGTCCATTTAGTTGTGTTTACCTGTCTCATAAGTAGTGGCGTGCGCAGTCATACTCCATGTGCTCGATCGCCTTCCTTTCGTGACCATGACTGAAAACTCATACATTGTGTTTGGCTTGAGACCCGTAACAGTGTGGCTTAATGACGTTGTATCGGCAGACTTTCAGAAAAAAAAGAAGACAGCATTAATTCACATTCTAACTTTTTACATATTATTGAAAACAAAAGAAAAAAAGCCATTGTTGCTAAAGTTATACCTTAACACTAAAAAAAAGACTTTTCTATCATCCAGTGGTTTCTTCTGCCATTGTAGATATGACGTACCTTGTATTTCGAACTGGTGGAGTAGCTGGTTCTCCATCGTATGGTGTAGAAACGGACCTCCGCTGTCTTCTGGTTCTTTTGGACAGAGTTATCTGCCCAACTGACCCTCACGGCATCATGCGTTAATGCGACGGCCTGAACACCTACTGGTGGAAGCATGGGGGTGGACATTTCTGGGACCGAGGTGGGGAAATCATCAATAAAAGGATAAAACTCAATTTCTGAGGGATCCAGGGGGTCTGGATAATCATGCAGCAAATTAAAATAAAAGTCACACAGCAAAGAATAACACAATGGGTTAAATGCAACATAAAGGTGAAGAAAGGTGTGGGAGGGAAGAAAAGAATAAAAATTATTTATGTTTTATATTCTATCATTTTAAATATATATTAATATCATTATATACTGTCATATAACATTATACCAACAGTATATATATATATATATATATATATATATATATATATATATATGTATATATATATATATATATATATATATATATATATATATATATATATATATATATATATATATATATATATATATATATATATACATATATTATAATAAGACTAATATATAATGATATACTTATCTATCTATCTATCTATCTATCTATCTATCTATCTATCTATCTATCTATCCGTCTGTCTGTCTATCTATCTATCCATCCATCCATCTACAGTGTATCTATCCACTTACCTAACCTTTCTATTTTCTCCATCTATTGAACTACAAGATCAGTTTAAAACAATGGACTGTAAATTATGTCTATTAACTTGAAAGTGAACTGGATTGCTTTTTGCTGTAGTTTAAGGTATCATAATACTGTAAGAAGATCATTTGAATGGGATTATATTCATTAATAGTGTGCAAGAAGTAGTCAAAAGTACATACTGAAATTAGATTATATACTGTATACGAGGGATGTCTGAAATACTAATTGTCACTTAATTCAGGCAATGTATTATCTGTGGTAAATGTCTAAGAAGAAAGTAGAAGAAAAGACAGTATTCTTAAATGATATGTTTTTTTTTTTTTTTTTGTAATATATTAACAATACCGAATATGAATCTTAATAGCTTTACTCCAGTGAATACTCACAGCATAAAAACACCTATTTTTCTATTGACTTATAAGATGTCCTTGAATGTTCGTTGAAAAAGAAAAGGTTCTATGCAAGACTGCATAAAAACATTCTCAATTACTTTAAATGAAAAAAAGCTGGCACGTTCTTGTGAAATCACTTATAAAATGCCTGCTAATTCAAGCCTTAACACATCCAAATGCTCACAATATTGTGGTCTTGGGATGATCTGAATAGGAGGTTTCTACTGCTGTCATCTTGGGATGGGCTAAATAGAAGGCTAATTCTACAGGGTCTTGGGATGCACTAAACAGTAGTGTGGTTTGGGGTGGACAAAATAGAGGGCTCCTACTACTAGGTTCTTGGTATGGACTAAATAGGAAGCTCCCACTACTGTGGTTTTGGGATTGCCTGAATATGAGACTTCTACTACTCTGGTCTTCGGATAGACTAAATAGAAGATTACACAACTTGGGTATTGGGATGGACTAAATAGGAGGCTTCTACTACTGTGGTCTTGGCATAAAATAAATAGAAGGATCCTACTACTAGGGTCTTGGAATGCACTAAACAGGAGTCTCCTACTTCTATGGTTTTTGGATGGACTAAATAGAATAATCCTACTACTAGGGTCTTGGGATGGACTAATTAGGAGGCCTCTACTACTGTGATTTTGGGATAGCCTGAATAAGAGTCTTCTACTACTATGGTCATGAGATGGACTAAATAGAAGGATTCTACCACTAGGGTCTTGGGATGGACTAATTTGGAGGCTCCTACTACCATGGCTTTGAGCCTGAATAGGAGTCTTCTACTAATGTAGTCTCGGAATGGACTAATTAGAAAGATCCTACCACCAGGGTCTTGGGGTGGATGAAATAGGTGACTCCTACTACTATTGTCTTGAGTTGGACTAAATAGGAGGCTCCTACTACTGTGGTTTTTGGATGGGCTCGTTAGAAGGATATTATTACTAGGGTGTTGAGATTGACTAAATAGAAGAACCCTATTACTGTGGTCTTGGAATAGACTAAACAGAAGAATTCTATTACTTTGGTCTTGGGGTGGAATCTCCTACTCCTGTGCTCTAGATAGGGATAAATAGAAGGTTGTTATTATTGTGTTCTTGGGATGGACTAAATAGAGGGTCTTGAGATTAACTAAATAGGAAGACAGGTTCCAAGTTATTTGACTGGTGATTGTAAGGTTTATCAAGCAAAGCAGGACGAGCTAGTAGAATCACAGAGAAGGTGCAAAGTTAGATGGATACAGTGGCAAGAGAAGTCACACTTTAAAGAAATTTCCATGACCCTTAGTAAATGCAGTGCCATTTCACATTGCAAAAAAAAATAAAAAATACATGTGCAAAAAAAATGAAATACGCAGGCTTTTTGCCTGAACATGATTGGATGATGGAAGTCAGCAGAGCTTCACTTTATACACTAAGCTCTGAGGAATATTTCCTTGCAAAGTACAACTTCTCTTGCAAATTGAACAGCCCATCTCCCTTTAGTAAACAAATCCTGCGTGTTTGTTTGGGGCCTATGCAACCTTTGGCTTTCCTATTCTTGCTAGTGCATCCGGATCAAGTTTGAAGAATTGAAAAATTAAGCTAAGGCCAAATTATTCAAGTTATCAATTTTTAATTAATAAAGTTGTAATTGACCTAAGTTTTGGCTAAGGTATACTTTAATTGTATAAATAATGTGAAATGACCTACACATTTACGTAACAAATTCTGGCACAGATAATTTTTTTTTTCTAAAAAAATAAAGACAATAAAATGGCATATTCCTCCATTCCTTTTTGATATACTGTGATTGTCCATTGCCTTGCTGGAAAGAGAAACTTTCAGAACTTTTATCAATCCTGAAAGTAATTGGTTCACAAATTTAGGTAACTGTAAGGTCAACTCAGCCTGCAATGCTGAACTGTAATGACACGCATAAGTAACCCAAAATGATAGATGTCTGACCATGAATAACAGGTTCTATCTGAAGGAGCAAAACTAACACTTATAGACCTTGTGTCTCTCAATTGAACTTAACCCCGGAATGAAAAACGGCTTTCTCCATCTGTCTCCAGGGTAATAAAAAAAAAAGATTGAGTTGTAGAAACAAAAAGAAAGAAAAAGTGGATAAAATAACAAATAATAACATAAACATGACTTAATAAATAACTATGTGGCCTAGTTCAAATTTTATTGTTGAGTTTTTGGTAAAAAAAAAAAAGATTGAATAAAATTATTCTATTTAATTCAGCCAGCTCGATCTTGTTTATTAGAGAAAGCTGTTGATGTTATATGTATTGATTTTTGTTCCACAATATTTCTTAGTACAACTGTCTTAAAAAAAAACAAGCAACATATATTATAATATTTTACAATGAAATATAAATTACATATTGATTTAACCCAGTTGTTGAGACAGTGTACAAAAGAAGTGTAAAGCTGTAGTCCCTGGTTTATTCCTTTTGGGAATACTTCACGAAAGCTCGACACCATTCAATTTTTACTTGCTGTGCTACTTCTTGGATTTGATTTGATTGGAATATTCCTCACAGTTCCCTTTTGAAATACTGCATGTCTTCAGATTTGTGTGCTCTCATAGACGTACAGCTTTTACCAATGTGGAACTTCAGAATATTTCATCAAATGAAAACAGCCAAGAATGTCACATAAGAGGTCAGTATCCCCACATTTTTATATTTTATTTATACGGTTCTGTACTTTTTATTGTGGTAAAATATTTTACCATAAAAAGAAATTAATATTCAGTGGCTATTTAGAGGCTTTTTTTTTTTTTTTTAAGGAAAATATTCTGCATAGGCACTATTAAATTCAACTATGTTCTAGAAGTTTAGAGTGTATGTTGGACTTTTCTATATGATATCTCCAATGACTTTCTTTTTACATTCTGCACCCTTTCCCCTTTTTAAATAATTGTTAAAATAAAAAAAATAATAATAATAATAACAAAGGAAAAAAAAAAGGAGAGAGGGTTGTAAATTTTGATTCCTCTGTGCTCCCAATTTTAATCTCTTGCCAATTTCAGCAATTAACTAAATCCATTGGGTTTATACACTGTTGGTGAACTCCAGCTGGGAAAAGCCATGAAATGTAACACTGAAGAGTCACGAGTTGATTACACTTGTAACATTGGAATTGTTTTATGATTCTGGGGTTCAGCAACAGGATGTAGCATAAAACATTATAGTTCAAGCAGTGTCTGTATTTGCTAAGCAGCTAGTGGGAAATATTGAGGACACCTCATACACACGACCAGACTTTTTGAAGGACTAGGTCCGACGGTCTTCCAGACGGACTTTCGGCGGAGGTCCTACGGACTTTCTGAACGAACGGACTTGGCCACACACGACCGGACTAAGTCCGTTTGAAAGTCTGTTCGTTTTGAACATGATGACGTAAACTGGACTAAACAAAGAAGTTCAATAGCCAGTAGCCAATAGCTGCCCTTGCGTCGTATTTGGTCCGTCGGACTGGCACACAGATGAACGGTTTTCTGATTTTTAGTCCTTCGGACTTGAGTCCGTCGGATAGGTTTGAAAATTTTTTTATTTCTAGGTCCGTCTGACTTTTGGGGAAAAAAAGTCTGCTGGAGCCCACATACGATTTAATTGTCTAACGGATTCCGGTCCGCCAGATCAAGTCTGCCGGAAAAATCCGATCGTATGTACGCGGCGTTACATTAGCAAGATGTGTTTTTCTTGCAGAATTCCAACATAAATAGCAAAGATGGTAATGGCTATCATTCACACCATTCTATATTAGCTTACAAAGAGGTTTGAATGTGCAGTAAATATATATATTGTTGGTGAAAATCATCTTAAACATGCTTTTTTATTTATTTTTCAGTATTAAATACTGTGCAATAAGCAAAAAAATGAAAGTACACGCAAAATATAAAATATTGGAGTAGTGTGTGTATTTGTGTGTCTGTTTCTTTTGAGAACAATGCACGACATCGCACGCAAAGCATGCATGGTGATCCCTAAAATAAGGAGACTTTTTTATTTATTTTAGTAATGTTCAGTAATTACAAATGGCATGTATATTGTGCCGGTTGAATCTTTTATTTTTTTTTATTTATTTTTTTTTTTTTTTTTTACTATGTCAAAATATAAAATTATTTTTATCATGATTGAATTATATTTCTAATTATATTAATTTATCATAAAAATATTTAAAAAATTTTCAAAAAGAGGCAAGCCAATACATGTAAAATATATCTTTTTTTTCCATTTCATCTGAACTGAACTTACTTAATAACATTTACGTTCTATTTAAAAAATGTGTGTGTTTTTGAGTACAAGGAGCTTTCCTGGAAAATATTTTACCTCTTTATTAAGTACAGAACATTAATGTTTAATCAGCTCAATTATGAAACAGTATGCTGTACTAGCTAATTTCTATTACACATACCTTTTCATTTTGTGCAATTATAATTTGAAAAAAAATATACATTGGGACAAAAAAGGAAAGATAGCAATCAGAAAAAACTCTTTCAACCTACCGGTTTGAGAGCGGGTTGTTGCACTTTCATAAAGAGGGACGCCTTCACCAGCATTATTGAAAGCTTTCAGGGAAATTACATAATGGGAGCTTGGTTCTGCAGAAACAGCAAACACATAAAAACAAGCATTTATATATATATATATATATGTTAATGGCTGCGGTGGGATATAATAACAACAATATTAACTTTAACAACAAAATACTGATAACTTTAATATATCTTTTTTTTTATTATTATTATTTAAAATAAGGCTCTGATAGGAAATAAATGGCACATAAGCTCCTCGTTGCTATTATTCATAGACATACGTTTTTGTTAGAGGAACTATTTAGAGAACAATTCCGTGTTTGATGCACCTTGTACAGAATTAGGAGCTGATGCATTTGAGGTTAAAAAAATAAAAATAAACAAATGGCACAAATTTGAGATTAAATCTATGATACCTATGATGACCAAAATTTCTTATTCAATAATTTGAGTGATTGCTATTGGGGGCAACTGCAACTTTGCTCTCTTTTTATTTTCTCCAGTTTTTATGCACCAACCTGTATATGTTTTGTGGACACGCGTCTAAACATATTTGAATTTCCTACAGAACATAAAGAACATAAAGGTAAAAGCAAGTCAAGCTTGTGCGTGTAAGTGTGTGTGTATTTACATATTTACACACCTTTTTTTTAAATTTGCCATATGGCCTGTTTCAAATCTAGGGCTGGCGTCTCAAATGTGACTCTAATGCCCCGTACACACAATCGGACTTTCCCCCAACAAAACCGTGGATTTTTGTTCGAAGGTTGTTGGTTCAAACTTGTCTTGCATACACATGGTCACACAAATGTTGGCCAATGGCAACGAGGTGACGTACAAGACGTACAACGAGCCAAGAAAAAGTTCAATAGCCAGCGCGGCTTGATTCCGAGAATGCGTGAACTTTTGTGTGACGGAATTGTGTACACATGCTCAGACTTTCCGTCAAAAAAGTTTTGTTGGTGGAAAATTTGAGAACCTGCTAGAAAACATTTGTTGGCGGAAAGTCCAACAGCAAATGTCTGATGGAGCATACACACGGTCGGACTTTCCAACAACAAGCTCACATCCAACATTTCCCATCAGAAAATCCGACCGTGTGTATGCAGCATTAGACTGAGAACCAAGTGATTAAACCTTACTGATCACTTGGTTCTCAAAGCTCCATGAGCAGAAAACTGGAGGCCGCCAGTCACCGCTGTCTGATTTGCCCCCCCCTTACGGTGCTCTGGGCTGTGGAGGGGATGGTAACGGTTGGCCCAGGCTCTCAGCGGCCCACTGAGAGACTAAGCCAGGTGCCAGTTCAGGTTCCTGGCTGGATCCCGAGCACATGACTTCAGCTTGCTGTCTGCTGAAAACGGGTTACGGGAGTGCAGAACAAACTGCACTCCTGTGATCCACAGGAGAAGTACAGCCAAACAAGCTTTGGCTGTACTTCTCCTTTATATTTGAACTTCATACAACTATAAAGGAACAAAACAGCGCAGATCTGTACTCATTTTTACATCATTAAATTCATTTAAATGCAAGCAGTGTAGGTAACTACATTTTATTTGTTACAACCCTTTTGGAGTCCTTTGTATGGTAGAGCTTAGACTGGGGGAGGGAGAAGCACCAGAAGGAGCCAATTAGCTGCACTGCAGTGGAAGAAGCATGCTGATAGGAGGAGAGGGTGGAGTGACAGATAGATGAGCTAATCAGTCTGCTGATTGGGGGCTGGGGGAGTGACAAGACCTGTAAGTATATCTAAACTGCAGCAGGAATAAAATGCAGGTCTCCTGCCCTGGCATACAGGATTGTGCAGTGTGACAAAGCTATGCAAATCTCAGAACTGGATGGAAAGAAATGCAAATCCTTTGGCAGGTAAAACAGTTTCCATATACATATTTTATCTGTGTATGTAGTAGTTTCCCTGGAGTTCAGCTTTAAGGTTGTAAGCCACCTAATGCTCTTTGAGAGCTTTTTCTCACCATTAACTGTCTAGCACAGTTCCTCTCAAATACCAGTATGACTCATAATACCTGAATCACAAGGAGGCGATTGACTTTGCAGAGGTCATAGTCCTGTGCTTTGGAGTTCTGGTTTTCTGGTTCATAACCCAATGATAATGACCCTTATCCTCCCTCAGTTATGCTTTGTTGCAGAGCACCATAATTACTATTAATCCCTCTAGTGCACAGAAAACCCATAATGCATTGCAAATGACGCTCCTTCCAGATATGAAGGGGTTTAATTGCCAAGACCTTCCTGGGAGATTACTGAATAAATTGATTAGCTCATTGTGAATATCGTTAGGACTGCAGCCAAATGAATTAATAAACAATAGGGACTTGATGTGAAGTGTTGCTCGATCCTCGTTGGATATAAAATTCATATTCATGATGACAGAACAATCTAAGGTATTTGTTTAGTTGTAATATAATTGTCCTTTGGAAATTACGTTCAGGAAAAAAAAAATGCAATATTTTTTAAGTGGAATAATGAACTGATGATGCTTTCAAGCGGCAATCAATGCAAAAATGATTCATCACTTTTATTTCACTTTGTAACTTTGCCAAACCGCTCATGTGCTTATAGGTGAGGCTTTCAGCTTATAAGTGTACAACCTACCAATGAAAGGGCTGCAAAATATGAAACTTTAAAGACTTAAAGAAGACCTCTCCTTGTAGAAAAACCTTATTTATTAACCACTTCATACCCCACCCATAGTACTATGACATCCGGAGGAGGGATCTTCCATCCTGAGCGGGCATCATATGATGTCCTGGGCTTCACGGCCATCTAGGGGGCACGCGCGCATGCCCACTGCGTCACTCGGGAGCCGGTGCGCTTGTCCTGGCGGCCGCGAAGTACGCCGGGCACCCATGATTGCCTGATAACAGAGCAGGAATGTGGATCTGTGTGTCTAAACACACTGATCCACATCCTGTCAGGTGAGAGGAGACCGATGGTGTGTTCCCAGTACAGAGGAACACTGATCGGTCCCCTCCCTTTGTGAGTCCCCTCCCCCTACAGTTAGAATCACTCCCTAGGGAATACATTTAACCCCTTGATCGTCCCCTAGTGTTAACCCCTTCCCTGCCAGTGTCATTCATACAGTAATCAGTGCATTTTATAGCACTGAACGCTGTATAAATGTGAATGGTCCCAAAATAGTGTCAAAAGTGTCTGATGTGTCCGCCATAATGTCGCAGTCACGATAAAAATTGCAGATCTCCGCCATTACTAGTAAAAAATAAATAAAAATAATAATGATGCCATAAAACTATCCCCTATTTTGTAGATGCTATAACTTTTGCGCAAACCAATCAATATACGCTTATTGCGTTTTTTTATCAAAAATATGTAGAAGAATACACATCTGCCTAAACTGAGGAAAAAATTATTATAATTTTGTTTAAAATTGGGATATTTATTATAACAAATAGTAAAAAATATTGTGTTTTTTTTTTTTCAAACTTGCCAAAATAAAAACCGCAGTGGTGATTAAATACCACCAAAAGAAAGCTCTATTTGTGTGGGGAAAAAAAGATAAAAATTTAATTTGGGTCCAGTGTTGCATGACCGCACAATTGTCGTTCACTGAAAATTGGCCTGGGCAGGAAGGGGGTGAAAATGTCCTGGGCCAATTCTGGCATTTCCTTCCTACATGTAAAAATCTACTTTTTTTTTGCTAATAAATTACTAAGAACCCCAAACATTATATATATATATATATATATATATATATATATATATATATATATATATATATATATATATAGATAGATAGATAGATAGATAGATAGATAGATAGATAGATAGATAGATAGATATATATAGATAGATATCTATTGTGGAGAGGCGACCCCATTTCACAGTGTGTATTAGCCTTTTCACCCTGGTTCTTGTAAACAGAGGCTTGCTGATTGCACACCTGTGGGCTGGGTTCAAAAACATCCCAGGGATAGAGCTCAGGGCTCCCACTTGGAGACAGCTCCACCCAAAAAGACAGGAAGTCTCGCTGAGCAGTCAGGAGGACTCCGCCCTACAGACACGAGACGGTATGTGAGTGTTGGGAAGACACCCACATTCTTTAGAGAGACTACAGGTGGCAGTTTGAACCCTGGGTAAGCTTGACCCAAGCATATAGGTCCAAGGAACAGACCTATGGCTTAGGAGTAAGCCCTGAAGCAGCTGTGTCCTCAGTAGGTAAGCCAGGAGGCTTAGTAACCATGATGCAATAATGGTGGAATCCCCCTGTGAGGGACATTTCTGTTTGATTTGAACTTTTTGCTTTCTTTAAATAAAAGTGGGCTGCCATGCCCTTGAAAATGCAGTCTAGACTGACAGGTGTTTCTTCCAATCGCATACACCACTTGAGCTGAGTCACCCAAATATCCTACACTATATCTATCTACAGTATTTATATATAGATCTCTCTCTCTCTCTCTCTCTCTCTCTCTCTCTCTCTCTCTATATATATATATATATATATATATATATATATATATATATATATAGCACTAACCCCCGAAGGAGCTGCTGGTTATTTTTGGGCTTACCGTTACCTTCCGTTCTCCTTGTGACACGTCTAGGGGATGTCCCATGGTAGATGACCCAGTAACTTGAGACTGACAATAGATCCACTTGAATGGATTTTATTTTCACAAACTCAAACCATTGAACAGTCTTTCAACTTGGGATCAGAGGGTAGGAGAAGGTAGTTCAGGTACTCTCAATGTCAAAGTCCAAAAAACGTTAAAGAACTTGCTTACTTTGACTACATCCACAGAATAGGCATTCACAACTGGATGTTCACTCAGGTTGTACAGTCCTTTTCTCGCAAGGCCTAGCAGCCAACAAGGGGATACTCAGGAACAAGTCTTTATCACAGACGTTGTTGCAGAACATGTAGGGAAATTAAGCTGTAGAACACTTGTGGGATACCTGGATCTTTAAGCCTGCTTGGCGATATCCACAAGACCAGATTATTTCGGTGACTTCAGCTCTTCCAGGCTCTTGTTAAAAAAACCAACCCGTACATGGTGTCCTTCTAAAGAGTCCCCCCTGGAATGCTTGAAGTACAATGGGTCTCTCCCGAACCGGAGACGGCACCCAATCACCTCAGAATCCTCCTTTTAGTTTCCTTGCCCTGGGCTAGCCAGCCCCGAGACAACAGGATCGGGTGGATCTGCACCCCAGGCCATAGCCTTCCTGGGGGCTGGTCAGGAGGACCAGGACCAAGTAGTCAGCACATCATACTGGACCGGAACCCCAAACCACGTGACGTCCACATCTTAAATACCCTCTCCCAGAGGGCACAGCGAGAGGGCCACTCCCACTGACCTTGCTCCGAGAGAGAGCAACTTAAGCGCCTGACCAGACCATAGTTCCACGCCTGCCACCCGAGACAGTTCCCCCTGTGGCCAGGCTGAACATCTCCCAGTCCAGTCAGACTGATACAGAAGTCTAATTTAGGCAAATAGACCCAAACCAAACTGTAGTTTGGGTAAAGTTTAATTTTGAAAAACACAAAAGGAGCACGCCGCTACATATATATATATATATATATATATATATATATATATATATATATATATATATATATATAGATAGATAGATAGATAGATAATGCCTTTACAGGGTACCAGATTAGAGTTACGCAGGAGGTCTGGTGCTAGAATTATTGGTCTCACTCTGATGTTCACAACAATACCTCACATGTGTGGTGCTGTCACCGTTTACATATGTGTACGGGAGTAACGTATGCGGGGACACTTGAAATTTTTGTTACTTATTGCTATCTATTTTTTCCTAAAAATTTTTACATGTCTTTTATTTTATTTTTTGCATTAACTTTATTGCTATCACAGAACAACATCCCGTGGGACAACATAGGCTGTGACAGGCCCTCTATGGAGAGATCTGGGGTCTATTAGCCAACTGAGGCTGTCCATGGATGTCCTACGGTTGGCAAGTAGTTGATCAGTTTGATACAAACTTATTAACAGTTTCCTGTAAACATTCCTGTATATATAATTTATATAAAAAAAAGCAGACCTAAATCTAGGTTGAGGAGCAGCCTTATGGTCTCCATCCAAGGCCATCTTACCTACATGACATTGCTCTCTCTTCTGTAGGCGTTGATGAAGTGAACAGTAACTTTAAAGGATGAAGATGACTATTATTGGAGGGCTATGTGAGTTAAAAGGAAGACTAATATGCAACAGAGGTTTTGTAAGAGGAAAAAAACTTTCAGCATTTAGTCAGATCGGCACAATGTCTACCTTCCTGATAATTCTTCATCTAAACTATTTGATTCAGATCAGTCAAGTAACCTTAATGCAGTGAAGATGAATATTATGTGTAAGGATAAAGTTAAATGCTTAGGGTTATGTTTTGAATTTAGGTCAAGGGTTCAGCAGCAAGTCTCTATTGGAGGTTAAAGATTAGGGTGATGTTAAGGAGTAAAGTATAACTAAAGGCAAAACTTTTTTTTAGTTTTGGATAGAGGGGGAGGGGGGTTCGAACACTTGATTCATCCTCTTTATTTGTACTGTTTACCATTATCATTAAAAGTGAAAGTAAAAAGTAAATAATAATTTTGCGTTGTCCCCAGAAAAGTAATAGAGCGGAAATCTTCCAATGAGGATACTAGCTCTGGAGACCTGGGGGTCCCCAAGGAATCCCTTAAATTTGCAGGGATTTCCTCTCACTTCCTGTTTGGCTATGGGACAGAAAATGAAGGGAAATCTTCACTATGGGGCACAGAAGGCAAAAAGTAATCTGACAGGGGATATAGCGATCACTTACTCTATCCAAAATAAAAATACAATTTTACTTATAGTTCTACTTTAAACTGGATGTAAACCCGATTCATAAAATTTGACCTAGGCACATATATCTGTAGTGTTTACTTATCTTTCTCAAAAGCACTAGTTACTGTGTTGTTCTGCTGCTTTGTTCCTCTATTATCAGCATGATAACTTCTGACAAGTTCTCCACAACTGAGATAAAACCAACCTGGAATTTGTGTCAAATTGGGTGTTATAGATAGTTTAGCAGGGAGCTTGTCTTAGTTTAGAAGGGAGCTCAGCACAGCTCTGCACATTTCTTCTTTCCTCTGCCTATGTGGAGGGAGGGATGGGGGGGGGGGCTTTTCCTTCGAATCAGCTGTCACACAGTGTATGTCAAGAATCAACTCCTACAGCTGAATGAAGAAGTAAAAATTCTAACCTGATGTTAGAATTCTAAAGACTATAGAAAGCTGAAGACAGCAGATATACAATTAAAACCTATGTAGGGAGATTTGTTTCATCTCTGTGTATCATCTGAGGCTGTTCACTTCACTGGGTATAGGAGAGGGTTTATATGCACCTTAAGTGTTTGATTGTGTGAGCGTGGGATTTAATATTGAGGGTTGTATTCTAAGTTGGGGGTTCAGTGGTAATTCTTAAGGAAGGTTAAGAGTTATGGGTTCACTTGAAGAAATTTGGTTGGGGTTTTGTAGCTCAGATGTGGGGATGAGGGAAAAATGCAATTTTTGGAGCCAACCTAAGAATTAGGTTAACTTTAGGGGTCAAGACATGAGAGGACAGTTGTTCTATTTCTTTGGGCCCAACACTCCCATGCCAAAAACTTCTACTAATGAGTTCTAATCAATGAAAGCTAATCTTTGTATGTTCCCTGACTTGTTCATTCCCTCACTTGTTCATTCAATGACTTGTTCATTCCATGACTTAGTTGGGGTAGGTGGAACACTTTAGTGGGGGTGGGTCAGCCATGCCTCTTGACCTTTGACCTCTGGGGACATGCCTGCTGATCTTGGACCTTTGGAGGAGGTCCCTATTCCAATCCCTGAGTCCTAACCTTGTTCTTCAAGGGGAAACCCTAACCCTAACCCTAACCCTTTAACCATAACCCCTAACCCTAACCCTCTAACCCTCTAACTCTAACCCTAACCCCTACCACTAACCCCTAACCCCAAAGATTGCTCCCAAGGGCTTTTAGGCAGCTTAAAAAAGGTGAACTACAGCTATATTAGTTATTCTTTATTAGTACAAAAATGTGGGTTTAGAACATCAATTAAAAAATAGCATGAGCTCTGGTATGCATGATTTTCATACACAGCGAGGTGTCCAATAAACACTGGCAGATAACAATACATAAGAAATACATATCTCAAACCGGATGCTATCGCTCAGGAAAAGCCCCCCTAGGCCTAGATAGCTCTTATGAGTGGGCTATGACATCACTGGTTATTTCCAAGCATTTTAATTCAAAATAAAGCCTAGTAAGAGAAAAGTTGTATCACCCTAAGTTGTATTTAAATTTTAAACTTTTATGAAATAATGTCTTTACACTATTTTCAGTTTTATTGAATCTTGGTTATTTAAACTTTTTCCTCCAGCATAACCTTCCATTTCATTATGTCCTTGTCTGTATGAAAAATAAACACAGAATTCAATTTTTTCCTTGCTATCTCAAATAAGAAGTTGAAAAGGAAACACAATCTTACATTTCTTTAATTAAGCCAAATAATCAACCTAAAACTGATAGCAAGGGCATAGCGTCAGGCCGGTTTTACCTTCCCTGCAGATGGCCGCTAAATAATGTTGGAATGCAAAATATCTTCATTTGCCCTTGATAAGAGCAATGCCACAGTGGACATTTTAATTTATCATTAGCAGTAGATTGGATATTTCATATCTTTTCTGAAAACGAAGTATACGGTACATAATATAAGCTGTGGAAATTCTAATGAATTAGTTCATTACTACCTCATTAACACAGGATACTATTGTAAATGCAAGACACTGTGCTATTCCCAGGGACCAGCTCTGTGGTTTGATGGTAGTGCAAGACAGGCACACATGTAAAATTTCGATGACCAAAAGCAATGCAATAGAGTTATAGAGTATGGACCTAGAAAATGCAGCTCTGACACAGACCCAGCAAAAAATATCATAAGGTGTTTGATACAGATAAGTGGAGTGACTTATTATTGTTGCAATATCATTGTACAAAACAGGTTGGTATCACCTGTTTTTTTGTTTATTGCGATAAAAAAAATGCCTTGTTACATTGTAAGGTTAAAAAAGGCTAACTGTCTTTGGAGATAGAAGTCCTAGATGGCCAAGGCACTTGTGGACATTGCTAAATAGAGATGGGGCACAGGTAAATATTAGGAGGTTAAAGTTGTTGTAAACCCTTTTTAAAAAATCCTGAAAGAAAAAAATCCTGCAAGACAAAGACATAATGAGCATAGCATACTAGCTCATTATGAATAACTTACCTGAGAACGAAGCCCCCGAAGTGGTCCTCCATCTTCCTCTTCGCCGCTGCCATGGATCTCGGAGCGACTTCTGGGTCTTGCGGCTCCGGCGCTGTGATTCGCCGGAGCCACGATGACGTCACTCCCGTGCATGCGCACGGGAGCCGATGCTCGCGTCATATCGCCGCGATCTGCGGCCTGCCCCAGTGCGCCTGCGCACCGCTGTTTACAGCGCATGCGCTGTAGACAGCGGTGGCTGTCTTCGGGCAAATATCTCCTAAACCGTATAGGTTTAGGAGATATTTCTTGGACCTACAGGTAAGCCTTAATCTAGGCTTACTTGTAGGTCAAAGTTGGTTGTAAGGGTTTACAACCACTTTAAGCATGGCTGCTGCACACAGAAGGCTTTTTATCTTAATGCATAGAATGCATTAAGGTAAAAAAAAACTTCTGCCTTTACAAGCCTTGTAATGCTGATATGAGCAGCCATTTATGTTGTGTTATAGTGCATTGATCCAGTTTTTATCAGTCTCTGTTAAAAGCTGTATGATAAGGTATCTATAAGATGTGGTGCCCCCACTACATACCCTCCTCCATAGGTACCATCCTTAGCTGTCATTTTGTTCATGGAACAGCTTTTAAAATAAACTAATGGTTTTTGGTCAATTTTATTTTAACAATTGTTTTTAGAAGATTTTGGAGTTTCAAAATACAAATTTTGGATGAGAAGACCTGGCACAGTCAGCTTGCCAAATCATCCAAAAGGTGCTGCATAGGGTTGAGCTCTGTGCAAGCCACTTAACTTCCTCTACATCAAACCATGGGGGTTATTTATGAAAGGCAAATCCACTTTGTACAACAAGTGCACTGAAAGTCTCTGTAGATCTGAGGGGAAGATCTGAAATGAGGGGAAGCTCTGCTGATTTTATCATCCAATCATGTGAAAGCTAAAATGCAGTTTTTTTTTTTTCCTTGCATGTCTCCCTCAGATCTACAGTGACTGCACTTCCAAGTGCACTTGCAGTGCAAAGGGGATTTGCCTTTCGTAAATAACCCCCCATGTCTTATGGAGCTTGCTATGTGTCCAAAGGCACAGGAAAAGACCTCCCGCAAACAGCTGGATGCTCACAATTGCCTTACATGTCTTTGTATGCTGTAATATTCACAATACCCTTCATCAAAAACACCTCAACTTAATACCTTGCCAGATATTTGTATATATATATATATATATGAAACTTTCTAGGTCACCCTCTGAAAAGGCAGCCCTGGATAGATCATCTTCATTTTAAATTGAGCTACTGAGATCTGTAAGCAAATGGCTTTTCAATTTTATTTTTTTCTTCATGATCTTATTAAAGATAAAAAAAATGACACAACGGACCATCATTCCCTATAAAAAAGGTAAAAGCTAATGCAAGACAGATTGCATTCAAGCCAACCCCCCTCCCAAACTCTGTGGCACTGTAAAGTAGAAAAACTAAGCACTTAAAGCGGAGGTCCGGCCGTTTTTATTTTATTTTTTAAGTCAGCAACTACAAACACTGTAGCTGCTGACTTTTATTAAGGGCACTTACCTGTCCAGTGAGCCCACAATATCGCCCCTCCGAGGCCGATCCATCCTTTGGATTGGGTGCCAGTGCCGCCATGCTAACTAAGGGAAACAGGCAGTGGAGCATCACGGCTTCACTGCCCATTTCCTACTGCTCATGCACGAGTCACGCAACGCATTTGTGATCGGCCCTGTTGTTTTTTGGGACACACACATGTCCCAGAAGACAAGGGGGCAGCTCCCCGAAGAGGAGGAAGTGAAGGAACAGCGCTGCGGAATAGGAAAAGGCAGATTAGGAAGACTATATAAATCATTCAAAAAAGAAGAAAAACCATATTCCTTAATATTAGTTTAATATAAGGACCAGAAACTTTTTCAAAGAAATTAAATATACATAAAGTATAAGTGAACAAATATATGCATGAAAATATATGAAGTGAAAAAATATATTAAAAAAAGAGGAAAAAAAAATTATTAAAAAAAGTGCTCGTGGCAAACAGGTCTCAAAACTGTAATGTCCAATGGTGAGTAAGAAGAGAGGTCAACTTTTCCAAAGGTTGCTTTCAGAAACTACATGCTCTTCTAACATGCAACACCGCCACCACCGTGGGAATAGAGGACTTGGAGAGACATATGTCCCCCAAGTCTTATGGGCTTTGTATATGGGATCTCTCCAATGGTATGGATATTCCTTGGACTGAGCTTGTAGGGCCACATCAAATAGGGTGAACAAATTGTTACTGTTCACTCTATTTGATGTGGTCCAAAGACTCACCAAGTCCAAGTCTTTTGGCAAGACTCCTCTATTCCCACAGTGGTGGCAGTGTTTCATGTTAGAGGAGCACGTCGTTTCTGAAAGCAACCTTTGGAAAAGTTGACCTCTCTACTTACTCACCATTGGACATTACAGTTTTGAGACTTGTTTGGCACGAGCACTTTATTTAATAATATTTTTTTTTCCTCTTTTTTAATATATTTTTTCACTTCATATATTTTCATGCATATATTTGTTCACTTATATTTTATGTATATTTAATTTCTTTGAAAAAGTTTCTGGTCCTTATGTTTAACTAATATTAAGGAATATGGTTTTTCTTCTTTTTTGAATGATTTATATGGTGATCTGTATAATTTTATTCCTTTATCATAGCACTACACATTAAATTCTTTTTTGTCATTCACGCTTTTTTGTCTAGAAGCTGTGTCGGTGGCTTGATAAAGTTTATCGCCACAGCGCAGTATATATTGAATCACAGATTAGGAAGACTGCCTAACAACAGGTATTTCTGATAAGTTAAAAAAAATTGTTTTTCAAATTTTTTTTATATATTTATTTAGTATGTTAATTTAATTTTTAATTTTAGGGTGGACCTCCGCATTAACTCTGTAAAACAAATGGCTTTTTATTTGAATTTTTCTCTTCTTGATCTTAATAAAAGCAGAAAAGTTATACAAAGGTCGATCTATTCCCTATAAATAAAGGATAACGCTAATGCAAGACAGATTGCACTCAAACACCCTCAAACTCTTTGGCAATGTAAAGAAGCAACAATAGGCACTTAGCCACCTTGGTGCTACTTTGGTTAAAGATTAAAAACTGACAAATGTACCTTAAAATATTGCCCCATTGTTGAAACTGAAACCATGCAAAAGCATCAAGCCCTCTCTCACCCTTGGCAATGAATAAAACCTTGGCTCATTTTTATCCAAAGGAGAAAGAAAATCTCAGAGGACCTAGCCACAGAGAAGAGACTGAGCTAAATATGATTGCTATCCTTTCATTTAGGATTTCATTATAGTTTAAGGTCAATGCATAATGGGAAGTATCACAGGAATCCTGGCTTTGCTCACCATTTCTACAATAAAAAAAAGGAAAAAAAATGTAAAGCTTTGTACTAGAGAGCAATGATTTTAAAGTACAAGGGAATGAAAAGAAAAGGGCTTGGGTAAAACATATCACAATTTTTTATCTAAGTAATTAACTTCTTGGATTTTGATAATTTTGCATAACTTTAATTCAGTTATGACTAGAAGTCACTGATGCCTAGATGTCCAGGCCAAATGTAATAGCGTCAGCATGCATCGGTTAAAGTGGTTGTAAACCCTTACAACACACTTTGACCTACAGGTAAGCCTAGATTAAGGCTTACCTGTAGGTCCAAGAAATATCTCCTAAACCTACACGTTTAGGAGATATTTGCCAAAAGACAGGCACCGCTGTCTACGGCACATGCGCAGGTTCACTGAGCGCGGCACCCGTCAACGGCGATATGCCGTGCGCATGCGCGGGAGTGACGTCATCGCGGCTTCGCCGAATGACAGCGGCGGAGCAGCGAGACCCACGAGAAGATGGATGCGCCGGACTACAGGGGACAGCGGTGACTTCGCTGGCTCAGGTGTCAGGTAAGTGACACATAATGGACTACTATGCGATGCATAGTAATCCATTATGCTTTACCTTTACAGGGAATGAAAGAGGAAGTAAACTCATCAGGGTTTACTTCCTCTTTAACTTGACAATAACTCTGTGATCAATCTGTATACTTAGCGCTCACCACTAAACTAGTAGTATGATTAGTAAGATTTACATGATTTGCTGGAAAACTCTGCCTCAGCAGGAAGGGGTGTCAGACCTCTGCAGAGAAAACATGGCTTCCATGCAGAGGGCAAGGATCCATCTCTATAGCATGTTAGCGAAGGACAGGCTTTTCTACTCTATTGTACACATGCTGGGGCTGCTTTCTAAAAAATGTTTTATGTATTATGTTTTTAATACCAATTTGGACTTTTTCACTTAGGGGTGTACTGATTTTGTTGCCAGTGGTTTAGACATTAATGGCTGTGTGCGTTGAGTTATTTTGAGGGGATAGCAAATTTCACATTTCTTCAGTGTTGTCACATGAAAAGATAGAATAAAATATTTACAAAAATGTGAGGAGTGCACTCATTTTTGTGAGATATAGTGATATATATATATATATATATATATATATATATATATATATATTCATTCATTCAATATTTTATGTGTGTTGAGTATTTTGAGGGGACAGAAAATGTATGTTGTTATACAAGCTGTACACTCACTACTTTACATTGTAGCAAAGCGTAATTTCTTCAGTGTTGTCACATGGAAAGATATAATAAAATATTTACAAAAATGTGAGGGGTGCACTCAATTTTGTGAGATACTGTATATATATATATATCAGGAAAGGGCCATCCCCAAACTGTTCCCATAAAGTTGAGTGCAGGAAATTGTCCAAAATGTCCTTGTATGCTGACGCCTTAAGTGTTCCCTTCACTAGAACTAAGGGGCCAAGCCCAACACCTGAAAAACAACCCCACACCAGAATCCCCCCCTCCACCAAAGGATTTGGACCAGTGCACAAAGCAAGATCCATAAAGACATGGATGAGCAAGTTTGGGGTGGGGGAACTTGACTGGCCTACACAGAGTCCTGACCTCAACCTGACAGAACACCTTTAGGATGAATTAAAGCGGAGACTGCGAGCCAGGCCTTCTTGTCCACATCAGTGCCTGACCTCACAAATGCGCTTCTGGAAGAATGGTCAAACATTCCCATAGACACACTCCTAAACCTTGTGGACGGCCTTCCTAGAAAAGTTGAAGCTGTTATAGCTGCAAAGGGAGGGCCAACTCAATATTGAATCCTACAGACTAAGACTGGGATGCAATTAAAGTTTGTGTGTGTGTAAAGGCAGGTGCCCCAATACCTTTGAGAATATAGTGTACATACTGTGCTTTTTGACTAATAGAAAAGTTATGGTTTAAGCAGTCAATAGGCTAAAATTTGTACTGGCTGCGTAGTTCAGCTTATATTTTATTTTCTTACAATAATCTTTCAATAATCATGTTGACTGCAGTGGGTGGCTTATGGCAACTACAAAAAGAACCATAGAAATGTGTATACAAAATATAGTCATGGATCAATGACAGCAGGGGTACTATGTAAGAACTACATCTACATACATGTTACAAAATAAGTTTTCACTATAAATATATTAAATATTTATTACAGTTTCCCTAATTGTTTTCAAGTTTCTTTTCAATTTACAGTTGTTAAAAATGTACATACACTAGTAAATGTGTTGTATTGTATTCATAAATAAGTTTAAAATATAACATATGGTAGTGTGATCATTAGCTTGGTAAACAAAGCAAGCCATATGGAGCTAGGAGTAAAAGCAGAACTCCATGCAGATCTAAAATATTAGAGTTAAATCATGTTCTGGCAGCATTATATAAATTGAATACATTGTTATATATAAACTAAAATAAGTTCCCTGTCATTAGCCCTTGTACACACGGTCGGATATTCTGACAACCAAATCCGTTGGATTTTGTCAGACGGATTCTGTCCGACGGATTTTGTCCGAAACTGTTGCAAACACACGATCGGACAAAGTTGTCGGAAAATTTGATTGTACATAACGTGATGACGTTATTTTGTTAGGACGGGACTGCATTCAGGCTAGTAGCCAATAGCTTTGGTCTAGAAATTTGATCTGAGCATGCGTGGCACTTTGTCCGTCAGAGTAGGCTACACATGATCGGAGCATGTCCGATCAGAGCATTTTGTCGGAAAATTTTACGGACAAGTTGGAAAACTTGGTCCGTCGGATACTCCGACGGGAACAGTCCGATGGAGACCACACGCAGTCGGATTATCCGACAAAACAGTCTGATAGGACACATTCCATCGGAATCTCCGACCGTGTGTACAAGGGCTTACAGTAACCTTCTGTAGGCCTCCACTGGAGCAGTATGCATGGAGAAGGGCTGATCAGCAACGTGATCTGGTCAGTTCTGTCCTGCTTTGCACATTGCTATCGTTCTTCTAAGGTCCTCTAATGATGGGTTGCTGTTCGGGTCAGAACAGCTTCTCTTTCTATACGAGTCAATAGAAAGGCAAAAGCATTGATGCAGCTTAGAAGGAAGTCAAATGAAGCTTGGAAGGTAGTTAACTGCAGGCCAAAAGTTCCTGACAATGAACTGCACCCAAGCCGAATCCAGAACCTGAAGCAGCATTATAGGGCACCCCCACAGCTTGGGATACAGGTATTGTTCTTTACCAAGGTTGCACCAAACCAGATGCACTGCTTCTACTGTTATAGTAGAAGGCAGTGAATGGTTAACTGAAGAGTTGATTAAAGAATTTAAAGTAAATAATAACTAGCTAAACATAAAAAGTACTCCATAAGGGTCCATCATCTACAGGACACTGTCCGAAAAAAGTGTAACACCGTGACTGTGGATAAGAAAATTCTCATGGGTGCTGGCCCCAGCTCACCACCGTCAATGATAATTGAAGAAAAAGAAGATTAGCCACACACCATGGAGGGAAAACTTCTGTAGAATGTATTCTTTATTGTCACCATGCCAGGTAACACATGCTTGTTCACAACTCCAAACACCAAAATCACTGTGTTGTGAACAAGCACCAGTTACCCATTTGAAACGCATCAACATATGTTCCTATAACGTCCTATGGCATGATGACAATAAAGAATACATTTTTCTGAAGTTTTGCCTCCATGGTGTGCGGTCAATATTTTTTTTCTTCAATCTACAGGACACTAGCAGAAAACTGAGGTCTCACCGAGTGGGGTAGGGTCAGTGGCGGCCCCCCAAGCTTTTCGCAAAAAAAAATTAAAAAAGGTCACTTTAAGACTTTCCAGGCGCCGGACACACAGCAGTCTATGGGAAGCTTCCCAGCTTGCAATCAGCTGATTGCAAGCTGGGTAGCTGATTTGCCCGTGTTTAGGGTGTGTTCAGGGAGCAAGCGATGCAATCACAAACACCCCCACTCTACACTGATTTGCCTCTGGCTCCTGTGCTTTTTTTTTTTGGCCAGGACCGGAGGATGACTGGGCAGTCTTTTCCGGCACTGCAGCATCATTTCCAGTTTCCCGACTGGCTCACTGTGTTGCGTAGAGTGATGACTGGGACCTGAGACCCTGTGATGTGAGGTGAGGCGGGGAGCGGATCACTGATGCGGTAGTTGGGAGTGGAGCTGGCAGTGCTGAGTCTGAGCTTAGTGTAGCTGAGGTGAGAGCGAGGATCAGAGGTGACTGTAATATGCATCGCTGAGTGTGTGTCTCCCTCCCCCCCCGGGCTGCTCTGATAGGCTGCTTCAAGGGAGTCTGTAAGTAACCTGCGCTGCCTGTACACTGGGGCCGCATCACGGCTGGCTCAGAATCCTCTTTGCTCCACTTTCCTTCTACTGAGCTGCTCTGTATCCTCCTGCTCACAGTGACTGGAAAAGTTTGAGAGCTGTGAGTAGGAGAGCCAGGAATAGAGAGACAGAAGATGGCATTCTGTGCTGGGGGAATGAGAGAACATAAGGTAGATATAAGGGAAAAAGGAGGAAGCAGCTGAACATCATACACTGATAGACCTGCAATATCCTCTGTGATAACCCTGCCCCCTCCCCCCCCCCCCTGCACCAACAGCCCTTCTCTGCCCTCGCACAACTGAGAGAACAGGGAAGGCTGACAGGCTTTAGTGGATGTCTCCTGGTGCTGTGAGCTGAGCTGAGGAATTTGAGTCTCTCTCTCTATCTTACCATGATCTGTGAGGCTGAGCAGTATACTATGTCCTGTGAGGCTGCGCTGTATACTATGTCCTGTGAGGCTGAGCTATATACTCCTGACACTATGGGTGGAATACAGGGGACGGAGTGGGTGGATTCTATAAGGGATGTGGCTTCCTAGAAGGGGGAGGGGCCAAAAAGGAAGGGCGGGGTCTGCCCCCCCATCCTAAAACATCACCAGGCACCACTGGGTAGGGTTATAGGTATAGGCCCAAGGTGGGGGTGGGGGGGGAGGCATTTCAAAAAGCTTTGCCAGTGTCCAATCACCTAAAAGTAACCGCCTATTACCCAGGGTCTATGAATATCCAGCCTATTTTTTGTACTGTAGAATTACATAGTTAGTAAGGTTGAATAGACACCAGTCCAACCTGAGTGAGTGTCTACAATTGTCCCTATCCCTGTGCATTGCACACTCACTCCCTACCCTCAAGGAGCCCACAATCCAAGGCCCCCATTCATATACTAAGGCCAGTTATGGACAGAAGCCAAATAAACTACCAGCATGTCTTTGGAGTGTGGGAAGAAGCCGGAGTACCTGGAGGAAACCCACACAGGCACAGGGAGAACATGCAAACTCCAGGTAGCTAGTGTCATGGTTGGGATTTGAACCAGTGACTGTTTTTACTGCCAGGTGAGAGTGCTCCCCACTACACCACTGTCCTGCCCCAATTAAGATAAAAAGTTTTGGCTGTGGTTCCATCTTTATAACTTACAGGTACCCTTATACCTGTCTTCATTACAACTATATAAATAGTTAATTTTGCAGCCTAGTTTCTGACACCATTGTAATTTCGTAATTGTGTCTTCCCTTCCCCAAAATCCTGATGCCACCCAGAAAACTCACTCTCAACTCTTATGATTGGCTCACTGATTTTTTTTTTTTATAATCTGCACTTTTTGAAATTAAAGTCAATGTCAGTACTGAAACCTTTTTTTTAACGACACTAAGATTGAAAAGATGGTAAAGAAAAGGCAGATGTCACCCCCGTAGCCGTCAGATGCTGAGATTGATTAGATGGCTATAAGGAAGGCAAAACCTCCCACGTAGCAGTCATATTCTGAGATTGATTAAATGACTATAAGGAAGTCATACCTTCCCACTTAGCAGTCAGTTTGAGTGAAGTCCTAACAAGGTGTACATCAAAATCACTATACCAGAGGCAGGTGCCAAAGTTTTCTATATTTCCTCTTCTAAGCTACAGTATACAGTCTGTTTCAGCGGACACGGCATAAGTCTCATCTATCTAACTTCGCAAGGGAAAGATTCGGTCTGGTCCCATGATCATACATGTAGAAGAGAAGCAACCAACAAATGATGCCCCATAGTAAGCCTATGGGTGAAGAGAAGTCATCTCCCAGCCATTTGCAGCTGTTGTCTCAAATCTCTCCTCTACACAGAAGCTGCCGTTGGATAGATCATGTTTCTGTACAGGGTTAGATAGAATAGGCTTAAGCCTAGAACACAGGGGCCAAATGTCCGGCAGTATTGGCCGGTTCAATAGAAACCGCCCAGCATTCAGCTTGTGTGTACTGCAGTCAGTCTGGCAAAGGCTGGGCATTCGGCCAGCTTCTGTTGAACAGGCATGACCAAAAACAATCTGCCGATCGGCCCCCGATTAGTGTTCTCAGCCAATGGCTGAGAGCGCTGACCAGAATGTTCTGACGAGAGGGCCGTCCCCATTCAGAACACAATAGAACAATAGGGGAGAATGCTGTACTAACTTTGGATAGTTAGTGCAGTGGCTCCTCCTGAGCTGTCAGTTTTTTTTTTCATTCAGCCTGCTGGGTTGAACAAAAAAGAAGAATCTAGGCGTTAGAATGGGAGGTGGGAGTACTTTTAGCCTTAGGCTGGATTTACACTGGAGCTCACAGCAGGAGACTGGTGCGTTTCAGGTCCAATTTCAGCCCGACTTTTGGTCTGAATTCGGACCTGAAGCGGACTAAAAGATGCATATGGCTCCTGTGCAATTCGCATCGGAGCCACTGTGGAGATGTGTGAACCAGCTCCATAGAGAGACGGTCACAATCTCCTGCTATTCAAATTGTATTCGGGGAAACCCGCATCTAATTTACATAGGTGTGAACTCAGCCTTCTAATTTAAGTTGGTGATAGGGTCTCTTAGTTAAACAATTGTTTTTAATATGGTTGAAAATGTAGCTTGTGATTTTCTTGGCTTCAATAATTGAACCCATGTTTTAAAAGCTAATTATCAGTTTTATTAAACCTTCAGAAAAAAGCACTGAGAACACCATTATGGCCTATTTATTTGCACTGTGGCCATGCAGCACTTGGTCTCCAATGTAATCATCCCTGTTTCCTTCTACAAGGAATTGCAAGTTCTCCCTGTGTTTGCGTGACTGTACACTGTTTTCCTCTAGCAGTCATAAAAGTTATTCAGCTTCCACCCAAACTAGCATCTGTGTGTGTTACTGTGGTGAGGGCATAAGATTGCAAGCTTTTTTTAAAAACTGGTGTATCAATGTCCTTTGTGAAGCCAGGTGAACATATCAGTGCTGCAAATATAAACTGTTTTTCATCAGGCAGGTGAAAGAAAATCAAATCCTTGGAGTGGAACAAGCTAAATGAAGAAGTTTATTGAGAAAGTTCACCAATGTATGTCAAGCTCATAAGATTGACGTATGGTCCCATTATAAACCAATACACCCAACAAAACATCTTACATGGGAGCTCAACAACTGATAGATGAGGTCTGACATACTTTCTTTCCTTTATGCCTCTTGAAAACTCATCATACTGATAATGACCAGGCAGCAGCCGCGGGTAATCTATTGCTTGTCTGGCAAATGCCAACATAGAATCATCTAATCAAATTATCATTATTCTCATAGAACAGAAAGGTAAAGGGTCATTGTCATTGGCTTCCTGTGACCACCTTTAAAGGGAAATGGCAGCTAATATTATGTGCATTTCCATTAATATAAAAATGCTGTAAAGGAGATATAGGCTGTCACAGTGTATCTCCAACTTTTTTTTCTTTTTTTACCTTTGGATAGATTTGGGAAGAATAAAGCCCCATACACACTATCAGATTTTCTGCTGTTTTTTTCCTTCAGATTTACCAAAACCATGCAGTGTGAGGGCCTGCCTGATTGCAAACAAATTGAAACTCCTAAGGTTTGACCTCATATTACATGGTTTTGGTAAATCTGAAGGAAAAACTCAGCAGAAAAATTGATAGTGTGTATGGGGCTTTAGAACCCATCTCAGGTTTATAATGCTGTCAATGCCAGTGCTGGTAAGATTTGGCCTCTGTATTTGTTTTGGTGACCATTGTTACTGGGACAGAATATAGTAGCGCATCTCAAATCTTTATAGAATTTTGAGAGAGATCTTCCAACTGTTCCACCAGTTGGTCAATAGATGTATTGAAAGAGCATGGAACCTAAAACAGGATTGATAAGACTTAAGTTTACAAATTTTAAGATAGCTCTCTGTCAATGGGGGCATCCTTAGGTGTTCCAGATGCAGTCTAAAGCCTCATGCACATGGATAAAATATGTCTAGCATAAAAGCCTGCTGTTTCCTGCGGCTGCGGAATATCAATGAGGGGGCACAATTCCTTCCACTGACACCAACAACGGGGCATAAATCCTTCTGTTGTCACCAACAATGGGGCATAATTCCTTCCACTGACACCAAAAATGGGGCACAAATCCTTCCAATTTTTCTACAACCCACTGGCAACAGTTAGGATCCCCTAAAGTGTGAGGGACAGTAAATAGGTGTGCATAGCCTATTGCATTAGGGCGTGCACCCCAAAGCTCAAACACATGGTACTAATCCCTGTGTTCATTCAGGCCTGGGGACACCTGGCACACCTCGTGCAAACGCCTATGATGATGTTGTTGCTGCTCTTGGTCTTGGCACCATTACATACTGAATGAAGGGCACTCACAGGATATCCTCAGTCTTCCAGGTTGAATGATGCTAGGTGTCATTCAACCTGGAAGACTAAAGACACCTTATGGCCAAACCATAGGTTACTGTGGCGCACATTGCTAAAGTGAAGCTGACAGTTGCATGCCAAGCTCTTTTCTTTAACGCCTACTAGGGTGCATTTAAAAAATTAGCCTAGAATTAGGTTTTGATCTTACATTGAAAAAAAAAAAAAACATTAATTTGCAGGATAGCAGCTTTCATCCTCCATAAATATCTGGAATAAAGCATTATGGATACATGAAACATCCCATTTAAAACTCACAGTGCAGTTCCTCCTGACTGCCCACCTGTTCTGCCTTATCAGGTTTGGTTTATTATACCCATATTGCAGAGAAAACTAAGCTGCGAATGCAGAAGTATAAGAAGATAAAAGTGCCATTGTTTTTTTTATCACCTCGATGATGGAGGACCTCCTTTTTTTTTTTTTTCTCTTGCTTTATATCGTTTCCATGATATTGTTTAGAATCTTATAAACCAAGAAACTCTGAAAAGTTTTCTGACTTTTGCCATGGGGATCTAAAGCCCTGTAAATAACACTACGTGGGAAAGGTTGGAAAAGTTGTTCATCACAGCCGCCTGGCAAGTTTAAGTGTCGATACTCCAAATCCTGTAGACTGGTAACATAAAATAAGGGATTCTTTCAAGAAGTCATTCTTCTAGCCCTTTTTTTTTTTTTTTTTTTTTTTTTTTAGTTTTGGGTAGTGTGGGGAAGAGTTAGTACCTCTGTCTCTTTCTCTCATCTCTTTCTTGATGTTCTTTGTAATGCTACTTTGCTGAGGAAAACCAACAGACTGCTACAAGCATCACACCAACTAGCTGACTGTGGTACTTGCTTGTTTAGTCAGAGTAACGTAAACCAAAGTGGCAGAAGATTTTCCTACAATCAGATGTGGATGGATATCTGAAAGCCCTTGTGGCTTTAAATAATCAGCCCAACCAAAACTGATATGATGTAAAACCTATTTGAATGACATTTAGTTTGCTAAAACACTGGGTATCGTAAATAATTTAAACTGTTCTTGTTCAAACATTTTAATAGATAATGTATGCTACAATAAAAGTAGGCAGTGGTCCAAGAATGGACTAAAAACAGGTGGGAAGCATAACAGTAGCCAAAATAAGTTAACATTTGAGTGACCATGCGTATGTAAAGGTGGAATGCAGGTACTTGACATGAGGAGACATATCTGGAGGTCTAGTAGGTACTCGTACAAGGTAATTGCCAAAAACTATTTCAAATATCCTTTTTTTTGTTATCTCAGTACTACTGATCTCCAGCTGCCTCTTTGTAGCCCCTGTCTATATGATCTATGGCAATGGCTGCAAGACATTTCTCAGGGTAGGTTTCCTGATACAACATTGTACCATGGATGTATAATGTGAGTTTAAAGAGGGGCTCCAGTCTCCCCCCAAATACTATACAAAATACAAATACTGCAGCTGCTGACATTTAATATAAGGACACTTACCTGTCCAGGGATCCAGCGATGTCCTCATCCGAGCCAATTCTTTAATCGGCTTCAGGTGCAGGCGCCGGCATCTTCACTAAGGGAAACTGGTAGTGAAGCCTTCTGGCTCACGGCCGGTTACCTACTGTCTGTAAGGATGGCATTCTCACCACTACTGTAAGAGGGGGTCTCTTCCCACTAGCTATCAATGTAATGCCCTGTACACACGGTCGGAAATTCCGTCGGAAACGGTCCGATTGGATTATGTTGTCGGAAAATCTTGTGTGGGCTCTATCGTACTTTTTCTGTCGGAAATTTAGACGGAAAAAGTTTGAGAGCTGGATCTAAAATTTTCCGACAACAAAATCCGATCTGACTTTTTCCGATCGTTTGTAGAGAATTCCGACGGACAAAGTGCCACGCATGCTCAGAATAAATTATGAGACGAAAGCTATTGGCTACTGGCCTCTACGAAGTCCCGTTGTACGCATCGAACATCATCACGTTCCGAACGATCAGATATTCCGACAACTTTGTCCGACCATGTGTATGCAACACAAGTATCGGCCAAAATCCGTCTGAAAAAATCTGACGGATTTTGTGGTCGGAATGTCTGACTGTGTGTACAGGGCATTAGGTGCGTTATTTCCACTTACCACCTACAAATTGGTTTTAGCCGAAGTTACCTGAAAATTCATAAATTCTTTTAAGGGTTCCTCTGGGGTAAAGAGCTTAAGAAACAGCAGCCAGTGCCCCAAACTAGTCCAAAAGCACAGCAAAGTCCTTGACCTCTCCTTTGCCTACTGCATTCAGTCAATACACCCCCCCCCCCCCTCTTACTTTGCCCATCCCCTATGCAGTGGCAATGAAGAAGCAATAGAGATCTCTTGCACTCCTTTCTTTAAGCATGTTTTCAGTGACTACACTATGCAAAGCCATGTTTAATTCAGACTGCTTACCCCCCTTTTCCAGTGTAAGTAGATGGAAGTTAATATATAGACATAATCAGTTGTACTTAAAAAATACACATTTGTCTAATAAATAACAACAGACCTAGGTGCTGTTTCATAATCTACTTAGAATTCAGTTTTATGCTTCCTTTAGCCTATTATGGCTGATTACACAGAACAATAGGCTGCGTGGTAACATTTTATAAATGTCAAATATCTCATTATCTATGCGGAGATGAGAATATTTACATACATATTGCCCCATATTATTAGCCCCCCTTACACACAGAGTGACTTTTTTGGTTTAGCTTTCAAGATTGGTAATTCAAAGCGGAGAAAGCATATTATTTCCTGATTTTTTCCATTAAAACATTCCTTTAATAGTACGTCATGAAAGCTTGATATTAAAGAAGCTGACTGTTAAGATTCCTTCAAGGAGCTTTCATGGTAACGATTAGGAAGCAAGAAGTCTGCTAGAGAACCCCCCTGAGACTACGAGCTGTCAGTCACCTCTCTGCCGCATTCAGTCACACATTGTAATAAGACTTTGTGATTGAAAGCTCCGAATTCCAAGAACGTCAGCCGCTACACTTACTGCAATGAATTTCATCACTGGAAAGGTGGCCTACATAACTTATTCATTCCATTGGAGGGCCTCCAGTATGTCCCCATTTAATAAAAAGGAATGATTACCTATTTCAATGCACATGGAAATCAAACAGATTCAAGGAGAGCTTTCTACGACAAAGAAGGGTCAAAAAAGGTCAAATAGTCATCTCATTCCAGAAAATATATTAGTATTGTATCTATATTACAATGGTCAAGTGTGAAATTGTCACAACAGGTAAAGGTATCTATCTGTCTACCCATTTAGTCTTCCATCCATCCATCATTAATATTGTGACAACACCCCCTTTTTGTTTCCTCCATGTACCCCACCACACCACACCACTAAGGTTGCATAGAGGCCTCTGTTCCTGATTTTGCAGCCTCACAAGAGCTCTGGTAACAACAAATTTCCAGTTCCAGGCAAGTTGTTAATTCGTCCGCCACCTCCGCTCTGATGAAGGGGGATGCTTTTCGCCATGTTGGCTCTAGTTGTACCCTGTGAACTGCAAACTTCAATAAACATGTTGTATAAAAGCCTGAAGTGTGATGTCCCTGCATATCGAGCCCGCCTCCTACCTTATCTACAAGCCCCGGTTACCAACACCTGCACACAGCTCCTTGGCTCCCCTCACCACCTGTCTGCAAGGCATCAGATCTCCTGCTATGGCAGCTTGTGTACTCACCACATGTGGGCCAATAACTTCTTCCCTACTGATTACCAACAGTGGTTACTGCATATACCAGTTCCTGCGGGCTTAATAGTGTCCATCAAGATAGTCCACCCCTCCTTTACTTCATAGTATTTTCACTCTGTGATCCTTGTCTGTCGTCCCTGCCTGCACCCTAGATTGCTATTGCTAGACTTAACCCTTTTGATGTGATCCTTGCTGATTGCCCATAGCCATACCCTGGATAGCTACCATTGATCGTAACCCTTTTGCTGTAGCTCTGTGATCCGTGCTGATTCCCCTCCCTGTGCCATACTACTGTCCTTCACACAGACCCCCCCCCCCCCCCCCAGCTCCGGTGGACTACCCTGTGAACTTAACCTGTAGTAGTCATAAATTCTCTGCTTACTGAACCCTGTAAAAAGAAAATCCAGGGCTGAGGGTCCTAAACCACTTTCTACGATCTTCGCGTGTGTTTTCTTCCCAGACACACACACAATATATATATATATATATATATATATATATATATATATATATATATAAAATTTGTTCCTAGTATGTAAGTTGTCTTCTGGAGGGGAATATAACATTTGCTGATACTCTTTGTTTCGTTGTTGTCAAATTAGAAGTTATTTGAATTTGTTAATCATTATACATGTTACTGCATGGATTTCTCTGGTGAATAAAATCAGAATTATCTGGTGTATATAATCAGTACTGGATGCAACATATTCTGAGAACATTCGATCCTAAGAGAAAATACCCAAAGAACACTCAATCCTATGAGAAAATACCCCAAGAACATTTAACTGTAAGAGAAAATACATTAAGACCATGTTAGGAGAAAACACCCTAAGAACACTTAATCCTATAAGAAAATACTCCAAGAATATTTCATTCTAAGAGAAAATAAATTAAGACCATTCAGTGAGAAGACAAAACGTACTGAGAACTTTCGACCAAAAGTTAAAATACCATAAGAACATGAAATCCTATGAGAAAATACCCTAGAAACATCTGCAGTGAAGAGTAACTACCCTAACCCCATTTGATCCTAGGCTAAAACACCCTAAGAACATCCAATAAGAATAAAAGATACCCTAAGAACATCCAAAAGAGAAAATCCAAAAGAACAATGGATCTTAAAAGAATACACCCTAGGAACATTTGATCAGAAGAGAAACTACCCTAAGAACATTCAAACGACAACATTTATTTTCCGTTTGAGGATAAGCCAATATTTACATTAAAATAGACATTCAAATCTGTACCATTCTCCCAGCAGCAATGCTTAAATAGAACCAAAGAACATTCGATTTTGCCCCATTCACACAATAGCAACAGCTTGATATATTGTGCAAAAATCAGTTTGTGAATTAATTCACATACAACAAAAGTACATGCAGTCCAGCTGGATACATACTGTAGATAAGCAATTTTTATTTTATAATATATAGAGCCTTTTATGTCTGTCTTTCTAATTACCTTTCTTAATTATTGTTTTAACTTTTTGCTTCTTTCTTTATGTTTTGTATTTTCCTTTATTTTATTAAGTACCGATTCACATTAGGACACAAAGAAAATGGTTAGCAGCGTTGTCTTGTTCAAAGACTTACCTAAATTCTCTATGGAATAATACCGCTGCTTGCTGTCTACCCGCACTGTCTCAGCATAGGGGCTCCCAACGCCGTAGCCAATGATGTACCCCCGCACCACAATGTTGGGGTTCAGCGGCGGTGTCCAGCTCATAATGATACTGGTGGTGAGCGGTCTGACATGAAGAGAACTGGGCTGGTCTGGCACTTGAGATTCTACAAATCAAACAAAAAGAGCATTAATATTCTGTTGACTTCCTCCTTCTAGCCCAAAGCCTGACTATTATGTTTTGATCATTCTGAATGTTGGATGTTGTGTTATAAATAGATAATCCCGACTCAGGGACCTGGAGCTTCTAACTAGTTGGAAGCCAGAAAAATAGATTTCTTATGAGTGTTATAGCACATGAAATGAATGTTATGATTAATGCAAAATAATGTAGTATTTATTGGTAGCCAAGTGTGATATCCACATGGACCAACAAAAACAAAATCTCACAAACCTCATTACACATCATGTTTAATTTACTGATATTCCCAGGAGTTCACAAAACCTGCTTCTTTAAAATATACAAGTAAACAGTAGGTGTATTTCTTTTTTTTTTTTTTTTACTATCTAGGCATTTTAAAGATGTTAAAGTAGATAACTCCATAAAATAAAGAAATCCACAATTTTACTTATGATGTTTAATTTTAGGCCAATGCAGTATGATACTTGTTTTGTTATTTCTTCTACACCTTTGTAAAAGTAAAAATGCAGTACATAAGGTATAGTATATATATTTTTTTTAATCACAAAAGTTTTTATTGAATGAGACAATAATAAGTACAAAGAATAACAGAAGAATGAGCAAGTACAAAAGCTGTTTCCATTCCATTATACCAATAAACACAGTTAAAGACAACTCACATTCCATGCACATTTGGTACATTGTTAAACCGCATCTCTATCCTGGAAAGTTTCCCCATGTCATCTCCCATTGAACCTCCCCAATCCAATTTTTCAAATCAATGTAATGGGTTTGTGTGACTCACAGAAAGCCAGACAGCTCACGCATATCTCACCTATATTCCTTGGAAGCTTCCAAACTATACTCAGCCCGTAGGACATTACAGTATGCACATCAGAACGAGCTCCCTTGGGGAAAGCCCAGAGACATAAAGCCATGGAGACCAGAGTTTCTCAGGTATAGTATATTGACATGAAATGGGACATGAGAGAAAACATTTTGTATTGCTTATATAGCTTTCCTTTCCTTTATTATAATTGCTGTTCAGTTTAATGCTCAAGATAACAAACTTTATTTTGTTGTATTTTTTATTGTTTTAAAGCTTGTTGGTGACCAATGATTGTCTGATGGTTGATGACCAACAATTGTAATCTCAACAAGCGATTAAATATTTCAAATAAAGTTTAATTCAGCAAAGCAGTATATGCACATCTATATTTTTTGTATGTGAAAGGGAGCTATAAAAGTCCTACATGTAAATGTATTGATTAATTAAATACAATTAACATCTGTCCATCCTAATTGGTGCGACGCCACATTTGCGGCGCTGCACCGATTCCCAAAAGTCGTGTCTGTACTACTTTTGGTGATTTCAGGGTGTGCTTCTATTGACATATGTACAGAAACCTGCACAGATGTCTCTGAAATCAGCTGAACTCGCATGATTTTATTCCCGCAGTCAGTGTGAACCTATGGTAAATCAATTGAGACTTTTTGTGGGGATCTAATTTTGTGAATTTAAAATAAATCAATGCTTAATATAAATTTCAGAGTATTCATATTAACAGACGGAAGGGAAATCAGTTTGCCTTAATGAAGCCTTGCATGGGATCCAATAGACTCTTAAGTACCTCAGTATTACCATATCTTGACTCCCCCCTCCACCCATTAAGCAAACTGGAAAAAAAGTAATGTGGACCATAACCGATTTTTCCATCTACTTCTAGAAGCTGTATTCTCTTCTACAAGAGCTCTAGTTTCATACCCCTCTGACCTCTGAAAACCACTGTCCATTCCCTGTTTGAAAGGAGAATTATGGGTTGAGATCCTGCTCCCCCACCCCATCTCAAAGAAGCCTCGGATTGGATCCAATAGACTCTCAGGTACCTCAGTATTACCATATCTTGTCCCCCCCTTCACCCATTAATGAAACTGGAATAGGGGTCATGTGGACCATTACAGATTTTCCCCTCTACTCCTGTAAGCTGTATTCTCTTCTACAAGAGCTCCAGCGTCATACATCTCTGACCTCCGAAAAACCAATGTCCATTCCCTGTTTGAAAGGAGAATTATGCGTTGAGATCCTACTCCCCCCCACAATCCCAATGAAGCCTTGGGCGGGATTAGATAGACTCTCAGGAACATCAGGATTACCATATTTTGAATCCTCCTCCACCCATTATGCAAACTGGAAAAAGGGTTGTGTGAACCACTATTGATTTTGCCCTCTACTCCTGGAAGCTGTATTCTCCTCTACAAGAGCTTTAGCTTCATATCTCTCTGACCTCTGAAAACCAATGTCCATTCCCTGTTTTAAAGGAAAATTATGGATTGAGATCCTACTCCCATGATCTGATAGACTCTGATTATTACATATTGACTCTCCCTCCACCCATTAACCAAATCGAAAATAGAGTCTTGTGGACCATTATCCATTTTTCCCTATACTCCTGGAAGCTGACTTCTCCTCTGCAAGAGCTCCAGCTTTACACCCCTCTGACCTCTGAAAACCATTGTCCATTCCCTGTTTGAAAGGAGAATTATTTGTTGATTCCCCCCCCCCTCCCCATTACTATTCGGTATTAACTAATTCCTCAGGTAAAGGAAACATACACTTCCTAAATAAGTGATGTAATTAGCTTGAAGTGAGAACATAAATACTCATATGTAATTGATAGTTTGCCCAATAAGAAACCATAGGAACTCATAACCCACTTCCTGAAATCTGAAAATAATTCTATAACATTTTTGTAAATTTTTTAAATACAAGGGGGCAATGGAAAGTTCTTGGCCCAACTCGCTTCCAAAAATCTGAGCATAATTATTTAATTGTAGCTGGAAAAATTGGTAAACCCAGCTGCTTTTCTCACTCTCTGACCTCTGAATGTAAATCTGCAGTTTCAAGCAGCAAGGGAGTAAACTAGGGGGAATTTATAAAAAAAAAAAAAAAAAAAAATCCATGGGTTCTGTAAATGTTCAAACACCTGAAGCAAAAATCGGTGGGTCATCAACATTTCCAATATCTGTTACCTCTATAGAAAGACAATTTAACAGAAAATAAATCTGTTACTATTCTAGCAAAATCTCATGAATGAACACAGAACAGTATATTAAATTTATTTGAAATATATCCTTATTAGAGTATGGTAGACATTAAATATACTCTTCTCATTGCTTCCACCAATACCATTCATTACCCTTTTGACCTGGTGGCAATATTTTTGAATGTATTTTGTTTACGTTTCATAGAAAACCCTACTAAACAACAACAAACACATGCAAAGGGTTTGGTTTCAGTACAGAATTCCCTCTTACCGGAGGCGTGAGTGTCTTATGTTGGCATACAGTCAGACATCAAGGATTCTGCTGTGCTGCAAGCAGCTTCAAGAGCATCGCATAGAAGCTTGCCTCTTTGAGAGCGGAAGGGGCAAGCCAATATTTGGTATCATCAAAGACACTTACAACACAGTAGTAACATATAATTTTAAAATAAAATAAACCAAAAAATGAATAGCTGAGCCATCATAAGACAGACTGTGGTGATTGTGAAGTATTCCCAAAAGCAGTCTTTACAATTAGAAGAGCTACTTCTCAAAATGTACACAGTAGCCGGCTATTTAAAAGAGTAGAAGTCACATTAAACATAATTCTACTGGCTGAATCATTTCTAATACAATAGCCAACAGCAAACTATATAAATAAATGCATAAAAGGCACAAATAAAATCAATAGAAAACAACATGAAATGTTATAAAAATAAATAGTATAATATAATGCAACATAACGTAATGTAACATTTTATGCAATAAAAAGAAAATGATCACACATGATATACCTGTGTGGAAAGCTCTGGAAAAAGGTGTTATTTTTTTTTAACTTGTAGGCTGCACACTTGCATTGGAAACCTGCTTAACTACTGTACTGCTCCAGATCTAGTATGCACCCTGGAGGAAGTCAATTTCCACCATAGGCTTCTTACACAGCTTTGCTTTATGGTAGGTTCCACTTGAAAAGCACACAGATAATGGGGTTGATTTACTAAAACTGGAGAGTGCAAGAGCTGGTGGAGCTCTGCATAGAAACCAATCAGCTTCCAGTTTTTTTTTGACAAAACTTAACTGGACAAGCTCAAGTTAGAAGCTGATTGGCTACCAAACATAGCTGCACCTGATTTTGCACTCTCGAGGTTTAGTAAATCAACCCCAATATGTTGCTATAAACAGTTTTAGCTTTTGTTACCTGTGCAAAGCAGAGTCAATCAGTATTGTGTGAAGTGGCGGTTGGTACACCCCCCCCCCCCCAGCTGGTCGGACAGGAAAGGTGGAGATCCGTGAATTACCTTCCGATGATGAGGTAGTGCTGGATCTGGGGTTGGGCTCCTGGAAGCGGCTTTTGCTGCCCCTCGGTCCAGCTTGCCTAGGGAAGAGTCAGGGCCATTGCTTCTCCTCCCGGCCAAATAGGAAGTGGGTCCTGAGACCAGATTGGCCAGGAGTCCTAAGACTCTCTGGCCAATTGGGTCTCAGAACCCACTTTCTGATTGGCCAGGAGGAGAAGCAGGAACACATTAGCAAATATTAATTTGCTATGTCACACAATTGGGTTGGCTCAGGGCTCTGCCCACACTTTTTTTAAGCCAATTAGAGCCTCTGGCTCTAGTCATGTGCTTCTAGAAAAAAAAAACATTGGAATCCAGTGCCCTGCATGGAGATTAGGGGCCAGGTGCATGGATTAGGGGGGTGGCACCCCTTCGCCCCTAATGGAGTGGCCAACATTGATTGTGTGCCTTTTGACTTAAGTTATCAAAGGAAAATAGGCTGCTCGCTTAGGCAAGGCATTTGTCCCTTAGCTAAGTGAATGTGGCCACAATTCACACTTTGCAAAGAATACCAAATCATGTGCAAGGAGAAAAATACCAAATCATGTGCAAGGAGAAAAAAAAAAGTTTTCTTGCTTGCACATGATTGGATAATGGAAGTCCGCAAAGATTCATGTCATTCACTAAGCCAAAGGAAATTTGCCTTAAAAAGTAAAGATTCTCTTGCAAAATCAACAGCCTATTTGCCTTTAGTAAACCAACCTCATAGGCCTATTTAATAAGGTAGGGTAGCATAAAGTGTAATAAGCCATTTATAAATAATGAATCCATGAGTTAGTAGCAATGACATAGGCAAAAGTATAGAGCAGCAATTCCCTTTAGGAAAGCTATGTTTCTTGGTTTGTAGATATACCAGAATGAATTCCTTTTTTGGTTTCAGATACAGGTACCCCTTGTACTATAATGCACATACAATCATGTATAGGTTTAGAAGTCTTGCTCCCCCCTCTCTCCCCAAATTGTGACTTCCCCTTAATTGTGACTGCACTAGTACAATGCAGTAAGCACTGCAGCACAACTGACTAGGTCCTTGTGCTGCTTTTCTTTCCCCTAGTTTAAGCTCTGTTGTACAGGGCACTGCAAGAGGTTGATATTAAGTCAAATTCAGTAACCTGCGCTTTTTATAATAATGACTAAAGAGAGGCATTTATTTAAAGCTGAACTCCAGGGATATAAGACGAAATACCCTTGCAGTAGGGTCTGCCCTACATTGCAAGAGTTAAATGCTTGTTGACTTACATTATCCCTCCCTCTCACAGGGTCGTCCTTCCAGACGATTGTCCCCTGCTGCGTATTCCCTTTGGCACTACAGATAGTGATCTCAGTTGTGACATCATCACATGAAGGACCATCTATCCTGCATTGTAAATGCAGATGCCAAGGACCTGCCTATAAGCCAGAGCTTTAAAGGGAGCACGTGAGGGTCAGCTGCTGGGGAAGTGAGGGATTAGGTAACCCCAGTGCAAGGGTAGTTCTTTATATTCCAAAAAGAAAGAGCGTTAAAGACAGTCATAGTCCGTAGGGTTCAATATTGAGTTGGCCTACCTTTTGCAGCTATAACAGCTTCAAGTCTTCTGGGAAGGCTGTCCACGAGGTTTATGAGTGTGTCTATGGGAATGTATGAGCATTCTTCAAGAAGAGCATTTGTGAGGTCAGTCACTGATGTAGGACAAAAAGGCCTGGCTCACAGTCTCCGCGCTAATTCATCCCAAAGGTGTTCTATCAGGTTGAGGTCTGGACTGGCCAGTCAAGTTCCTTCACCCCAAACTCACTCATCCATGTCTTTATGGACCTTGCATTGTGCACTTGGATCACAAAGGGGCCAGCCTTAAACCGTCCCCACAAAGTTGGGAGCATGAAATTGTCCAAAATGTCTTGGTGTGCTGACGCCTTAAGAGTTCCCTTCACTGGAACTAAGGGGCCAAGCCCAACCCCTGAAAAACAATCCACACCATAATCCCCCCTCCACCAAATGATTTGGACCAGTGCACAAAGCAAGGCCCATAAAGACACTGATGAGTGAGTTTGGGGTGGAGGAACTTGACTGGCCTACACAGAGTCTTGACCTCCAAGAAGAGTTGAAGCTGTTATAGCTGCAAAGGGTGGGCCAACTCAATATTGAACCCTATGGACTAAGACTGGGATGCCATTAACCTCCCTGGCGGTACGATTATTTCAGATTTTAGGTGCTAAAAGCGGTACCATTATTTTGCATGAAAATTTGGCATTTTATATTGTAGTCCTGCAATTCTTAGGAATAACTCTCTTAAATCTGTCCAAACCAGAGTCTAGCAGACATCCCGGGTATGATAAAGTTTGAAAAATTAAATCATAAATTATAATATAATAAATAATTATAAATAATTGTACCAAATAATAATATAACAATAATAAAAATTATTCAATATTGTAATCAAATCAAAAACACTGAAATTTGCTCAGTTGCAGAATTGTCACTGTCATTACTTTTCAGTATTTGATGACGGATCTCCCCACAAATCGCTATCCCTCAATTCTGCGAGTGATTCTAATTTATTATCGCTGTTTTCTAGCTGGTCTAAAATCATTTTTGATGTACAGTGACAGTTTTGGTTGCTATGGGCAATCTCCAGTTTCCAGGCATAAAGAACAGTTTTTATTATATAAAACTGCATGCAGGACACTGGGCAGACCACTAGGGACAACGGGGATGTGAAATATTTACATACAGCAATGTAATCTGTAAGATTACATTATACTGTATGTATACTGTTTGTTTCACTTTTTGAATTTGGCGCCGATCTCCGTGCCCGTGCGTCGCAACGCTCGCAGGGCACGGAGATCGGCGGTGTGATGCATCGAGCGAGACACGGCTCGCTCGTACAGCGGGGAGACAACGCTGGATCCGAAGGAGAAGGTAAGTAAACCTCCTCCTGGATCCAGCGACGCTGTCCCGAGTCTGACTCGGGGATACCGCTCTTGGTATAAAAAATCCACCCCGAGTCAGACTCGGGAATACCGTCAGGGGGGTTAAAGTTCATGTGTGTGTAAAGGCAGGCTTCCCAATACTTTTGACAAACTAGTATATATCCATCTCTAGAAAGATAAAAAAAAGAGAACTGGATTGTCTGTAGTACTGACAAAGGTAGTGCTGACAATTCTTCTTTAAGTCATTTTGAAAAACCGGCCCATTGTGCTCGCATGTGATATTCTGCTCTATCTTTCTGACTATTAAAAGGGAAATTAAATTGTAATAGGGAGAGAAATAAAACCGATCACAGTAATGAACACTCGGAGCAGAGATCTCTATTAACCAACCCAACTGGGGAGGAAGAAGTCTTCACTTTACTGATGACTGAACAGTTTCTTTGGCCAAAATGTATGCAGCCCTGGGGGAAATTTAAATGACATGTATTATTCAGATTGAAGCAGATAAAGAGAGTTTGGTGATGGAAAGTTATCCAAGGGAATAGAAAAGTTCCATTTAAACCCTCTAACATTCCATTAAAGGCACCAAACTCTTCATTTAGTTAGGGGGGTGTCAGGATGACATTTTAGTTTAATATTGTCACAAAAAACTGAAGAGACCCAGCAAGGTATGACTATCTGTATTTATGTTAGTGAATATCTTTTTTTTTTAAAGTGCACCATATCATACTTCTACCTGTAAATGAGGCTGGAGAAATAGTCTCTGCTTTTATATTTTTATTTTGACGGTATTGAGGACTTTTATAAATAGCCTTTTAATCCATACATCTACTAAAGATCTAACTCTAGCCAGAGCTATATGTAGACTTCATGCTTTTTCTTGGCTCAACTAAATGGTAATGCCTTGTGTCGTGTAATTAATTAGTAAAATCTACAGATAGAATGTGCTATATGCAGAGGTTCCCTATATATACAGAAGGGAAGAGGGCACCTGACCATCACATCTATCTATATGGACATCCCTTAAAAAGGTCTGGTATTTCCAGTGAAGGGTACTTATAATGCTACAGAACAAAAAGACATTTTGAACAATTGCCTCCTTGCATTCAAAGCCACTCCCCTGCACCCCCTCCAGGCTTTGACTAATAGCATCTACAGTGCCTCCCTGCATACCAAACAACTCCCCTGACCCTCCTGCAGCCTTTGATTGACAGCAGAAACTGTGCATCCCTGGATTCCAAGCCACTCCCTGCCTCTCCTCCAAACCTTGTTGGACAGTGGCTATACTGCCTCCCTGCACTGCAAGCCACACCTCTGCCTTTTCTTTATGCATGTTCCTAGATGGAACTAGTGCAAGCAGGTAGCTCCCAGGCTTCTGCTTTCCAACTCGTCTGCCCCCTTCCAGGCTTTGACTGACGACAGCTATTCTACTTCCCTGCATTTAAAGCCACGCCCCTGCACCTCCTTCAGACTTGACATTGAATTCCATGCCTCCCTGCATTCCAACCGATTCCCCTGTCCTTGCTCCAGGCCTGTTAATGGAATCTACCCCGCTTCCCTGCATTCCATTCTACTCCCCAGCACCTCCTTAAGATTATGATTGACAGCAGATACTGTGCCTCCCTGCATTCCAAGCCACTCCCCTGCACTGATTCCATGCTTTGATTGACAATGGCTACTGTGCCTCCCTGCATTCCAAGATACCCCCCTGCCCCTCCTCCAATCCTTTCTTGATGGCAGCTACCTTGCTTCCCTGGATTCCATGCCACTCCCCTGCACCTCCTTCAGACTTTGATTGATGGCAGCTACCGTGCCTCCCTGCATTCTAAGCTATTCCTTTGCCCTCATCCAGGCTTTGATTACCTTTGGCTATTGTGCCTCTGCATTCCAAGTCATTCATCAGCGCCTCATCCAGGCTTTGATTGACAGTGGCTACCATACCTTCCTGAGCCATCTTTGATGTGATCAATGCGCATTCCCCAACCAAAAGTTTAGGGGAGTGCTGCTAAGAGGGACTGAGCAATGAGTTTCTGGAAACATTGAAAATTAAATGTTTACATTCAACTTTACTTCCTTGGGTGGACCTAAAGGGAAAACTGAAACCAGCATTAAGGGACTATTACTACTTTGATAAGCCAGAATATCTACCTCCCTGTGCCCTTCTAATGCCCCCACTGTGCCTCATCAAATAAAAATCTCCTAAACGGCCCCTGAGGAGCCCCTATTAAACAAGGTGGTGGTTGCTGAGTGCAACCAGGCAGGATTTTTCCTTAAAAAAGGACGACAGTTTCACTTTAAGCACAGCTGGAGGATTTTGTCCCTGTAAAAGTATTCATCTTGGCAGCCCTGTGCGTCATCATTTAGCCAAATGAAAAGAAACCCTTTAACCACTTTCAGACCGGACCATTTTGCTGGTAAATGACCAGAGGTCTTTTTACACTTTGGCACTGCGCTGCTTTAACTGGTAATTGCGCGGTCATGCAATGTTGTACCCAAACAAAATTTGCGTCCTTTTCTTCCCACAAATAGAGCTTTCTTTTGATGGTATTTGATTGCCTCTGCGATTTTTATTTTTTGCGATATAAACGTAAAAAGACCGCAAATTTTGAAAAAAAATGATATTTTCTACTTTTTGTTATTAGAAAAATCCAATAAACTCAATTTTAGTCATACATTTAGGCCAAAATGTATTCAGCCACATGTCTTTGGTAAAAAAAAAGTCAATAATTGTATATTTATTGGTTTGCGCAAAAGTTGTCACATCTACAAACTAAGGTACGTTTTCTGGAATTTACGCAGCTTTTAGTTTACGACTGCCTATCTCATTTCTTGAGGTGCTAAAATGACAGGGCAGTACAAAACCCCCCCAAATGACCCCATTTTGGAAAGTAGACCCCCTAAGGAAATTGATAAGAGGCATGTTGAGCCCATTGAATATTTTATTTTTTTGCCTCAAGCGATTGAATAATGACAAAAAAAAAATTTTTTTTTTTTTTTTACACAAAGTTGTCACTAAATGATATATTGCTCACACATGCTATGGGCGTATGTGAAATGACACCCCAAAATAAATTCTGCTGCTTCTCCTGAGTACAGGGATACCACATATGTGGGACTTTTTGGGAGCCTAGCCGCGTACAGGGCCCCGAAAACCAAGCACCGCCTTCAGGCTTTCTAAGGGCGTAAATTTTTGATTTCACGCCTCACTACCTATTACAGTTTTGAAGGCCATAAAATGCCAAGATGGCACAAAACCCCCACAAATGACCCCATTTTAGAAAGTAGACACCCCAAGCTATTTGCTGAGAGGCATGTTGAGTCCATGGAATATTTTATATTTTGCCACAAGTTGCGGGAAAATTACAAACTTTTTTTTTTTTTTTTTTTTTTCACAAAGTTGTCACTAAATGATATATTGCTCATGCATGCCATGGGCATATGTGAAATGACACCCCAAAATAAATTCTGCTGCTTCTCCTGAGTACGGGGATACCACATATGTGGGACTTTTTGGGAGCCTAGCCGCGTACGGGGCCCCGAAAACCAAGCACCGCCTTCAGGCTTTCTAAGGGCGTAATTTTTTGAGTTCACTTCTCACTACCTATTACAGTTTTGAAGGCCATAAAATGCCAAGATGGCACAAAACCCCACAAATGACCCCATTTTAGAAAGTAGACACCCCAAGCTATTTGCTGAGAGGCATGTTGAGTCCATGGAATATTTTATATTTTGCCACAAGTTGCGGGAAAATTACAAACTTTTTTTTTTTTTCACAAAGTTGTCACTAAATGATATATTGCTCACGCATGCCATGGGCATATGTGAAATGACACCCCAAAATAAATTCTGCTGCTTCTCCTGAGTACGGGGATACCACATATGTGGGACTTTTTGGGAGCCTAGCCGCGTACGGGGCCCCAAAAACCAAGCACCGCCTTCAGGCTTTCTAAGGGCGTTACAGTTTTGAAGGCCATAAAATGCCAAGATGGCACAAACCCCCCCCCCCCCAAATGACCCCATTTTAGAAAGTAGACACCCCTAAATTTAGGGGTACACTAGTGAGACTGGGTAATAAATGGCGGGTGCCCTGAAACTATAAAAAAATAACTAACCAACCAGCGTCACCTGTAACAGTTATATGGTGATCACTGGTGAAAGGGTTAACTAGGGGGCAATCAGGGGGCTTTATGCGGTAGTATATGGGGGTCCCTGGCGCTATAAAAAGCTGCGGCGAACCTAAATGCCTACCTGCCTAACTAGCGTCACCTGTGACACTAATACAGCGATCAGAAAAACGATCGCTTATTAGGCTGGGTTCACACTGGAGCGATGCGGGAACGCCACGAATGCGCGGCGGGTTCCCGCATCGCATGCCTCCCGGCGGCAGTTCACACTGCCCTATGCGAACTGCTGGGAGTGTCAGTGAAATGTTAATGACACCCCCAGATCAGTTCGCATATCGCAGTGCGATCTGCAAACTTGGATCGCATGGTGTGAACACCCATGCGATCCGATTCTGCTGCGGACCAAAAAAAGGGTCCCGTGCGAGTTTGCGGCGGGTGCGGCGGGTGCGACACGAATTCAGCCATACTATCTGTATAGCTGAACTCGAATCGCACAGAGATCGGATGTGATTTGCACTGCAGTGCGGTGCGAATCACATCCGTTCTCATAAACCGCTGCAATGTGAACCCAGCCTTAGTGACACTGGCGACGGGGGGTGATCACGGGGTTAAACCTTTATTGGGGGGGTTAGGGGGGTACCTTAGAACTAAAGGGGGCTAACCCTAACTGCCCTAACAGTTATTAGTCACAAATGACACCTGCCGGGTGATCAGGGGGTTAAACCTTTATTAGGTAATAAATGGCGGGTGCCCTGAAACTATAAAAAAATAACTAACCAACCAGCGTCACCTGTAACAGTTATATGGTGATCACTGGTGAAAGGGTTAACTAGGGGGCAATCAGGGGGCTTTATGCGGTAGTATATGGGGGTCCCTAGCGCTATAAAAAGCTGCGGCGAACCTAAATACCTACCTGCCTAACTAGCGTCACCTGTGACACTAATACGGCGATCAGAAAAATGATCGCTTATTAGGCTGGGTTCACACTGGAGCGATGCGGAAACGCCGCGAATCCGCGGCGGGTTCCCGCATCGCATGCCTCCCGGCGGCAGTTCACACTGCCCTATGCGAACTGCTGGGAGTGTCAGTGAAATGTTACTGACACCCCCAGATCAGTTCGCATATCGCAGTGCGATCTGCAAACTCGGATCGCATGGTGTGAACACCCATGCGATCCGATTCTGCTGCGGGCCAAAAAAAGGGTCCCGTGCGAATTTGCGGCGGGTGCGGCGGGTGTGGCGGGTGCGGCGGGTGCGGCGAATGGCTGAACTCGAATCGCACAGAGATCGGATGTGATTTGCACTGCAGTGCGGTGCGAATCACATTCGTTCTCATAAACCGCTGCAATGTGAACCCAGCCTTAGTGACACTGGCGACGGGGGGTGATCACGGGGTTAAACCTTTATTGGGGGGGTTAGGGGGGTACATTAGAACTAAAGGGGGCTAACCCTAACTGCCCTAACAGTTATTACAGTCACAAATGACACCAATGCAAAAAAAAAAAAAAAAAAAAAAAAAATGACATTGGTGTCACTGTGACTGGGGGGCAGGGGTAATTGGGGGGGTGATCGGGGGGTAAAGGGGGGGTGTGAGTGTGCCTGGCATGTTCTACTGTGTGTGGGATGTGTTGGTGCAACTCACTGATCCGCTCTCCTCCGTGTCGGAACGAAAAATACCGACACGGAGGAGAGAATACATCACTTCCTCTCCTGTGTTTACATTACAGGAGAGGAAGTGATGTCACCGGGGATTTCCATTCGTCGGGAGCGATCGCGAGGGGGTGGCCATGAATGAATGGCCGTCCCCTCGTCCGGGATCGCTCCCGAACGAAAACCGACCGCCGCAGGCACCGGGCGGGGGCCCGATCGGGCCCCCGACCCGCGGGAGGCAAAGGACGTACATGTATGTGCTTATGCCTGCCCGTGCCATTCTGCCGACGTACATCGGCGTGCGGCGGTCGGCAAGTGGTTAAGGGCAATATTGCTCGGAGTGCGCTGGTGGCACAGGAATCTCCAGGCACAAAATAAATATTTGATAACATCCCAGATGTCAACAAACACATGGGAGCCTTGCAGGGAGTCGACACTCTTCAGCATTTTGGGGCCTTCAAGTCATTTTAACAAAACACACTAATTAAAAGGGCTATCCGCAGGGATTCCAACTAGCTCCAAGATGTGGTGTTTGTCTCGTCAAAGCCAAGTTCTATCACACGTACAGTGAGGGAGAGGGGGAAAACATGCGATCGAAAAGCTGTAATGTAACCGCCGTTAACAATCTGTCTGGCAGTACTATGTATATTTGGCTGACATGTCGAAGAGTCTCAGCATCTAATAGGTGTGTGTGACTCCCTTCGGATTCCTGGCATCAGTAAAATTGAAACTTCCATGCAAAAGTACTTGAAGCATGCCTTAATATTGCGAACGGTAGGGAGCGAAAGTCTCAAGCTTGTTTATTGTGTTTTTCATGTTTAAGCCTGTTCCCGATTCCTCCCGGAAAATAGGAGACAAATAATGTATTTTTGGCATTCTTCACCTGTTATTGCATTGCAGACATAGATATCAACTCTGTCACAATCTATCTATCAATTATGTCAGTAAATTGATAGACTGCACTGCTTACCCAGGATATTTGCAGCAGCGAGAATGTATTATTTTTACTGTAGTGTACTTTTTAATTTGTTGCTGTGCTTTCTCAAATCAATCCTAGATTTGTAGCCAGCTCCTTCATGATGTTTTGCAAAAATGTATTGTAAATTCCCTAGCTTGGGGAAAAATTGAAATTGTTATGGTCGTGCAAGTCCTCAAAGCACTTAGTTTTATCCACAAGAGGTCAAGCCTATGGTAAGAGCAAGCCTCATCCTTTAGTATAGCAGGTTTCAGGTTGTTATCCAAGTGTATATTAAAAATAAAAAGAGACAGGACCACTAAACCTGTTCTACTGGATATCACAATTGGCAGAGATGGTTCTGGTCTCTGGGTAGAAAAGAGTTAAAATAATGACTGGTACTGGGTACAGCCATGTCACCTGAAGATGACTTACTGGTGCAAGGGGCTACCTCAAAGGCTTACCTCATTTTATCAATTACTATATATGCCACACGATGGGAGCTTTGAGCATGGCCACTCCATGGCTAAGGCTATTCGAGGTGTGTACCTCAGAGGGTACTCATTGAGTGGGGGCGTCACTGAGGCCAGAGTGTTTATACTGGACACTGCATCCTCAGTGCAGCTCAGTAACACTGAGCCTGGTAAAACCAAACTATTACTGAGCTCCCTGCCTGGGCCACTGTGTCCCTTACTGGCACATACACCAGCGGTGCTACCACCATAGGCAGCCATCCTTGCCGCCCAAAGGAGAGCAGAAAAAATGGACGCCTTGGATGGCATCCATCCCTGAGAACAGCTCTTGCTCTAAAAAAAATAAAGCCTACACTTTATAGAGAGGCCATGTTGTGGCAATATGGCTTTGTGTGCAATTTCAAATGTTTTTGATGTGGACCTGAACTCAAAAAGTGAAGATTTGCTGTTAAAGGAAACCCCTAGAAATATTAAGGCTTTATTTACACTGGCACTGTCAAACTGGCATTTTTCAATGGAAGATAGAATTCTGTGCATTCACGATCTGATTAGAAACTCCAAAGGTGGCTAAATGCATGTAAACGTGGCAAAATGCGGCTAAACCTGCTTTAAGGCAAAACAAGTGATCTGGGAAGCATAAAGTTCATTTATACTTGCCAAAGAATTTCTCCTGCATTTCGAAAAAGATAAATGCAGTAGTGCCAGTATAAAGGAGGGCTAATTATGCCTAAACAGTACCTTGGAAAAAAAGGACCTTTTTTTTCTTGAATTCCTCCCGAGAAATAGCAGTGCACATCACAGTAGTATGCCAAGGAACTCCTGTACATACAGCTTCCTAGCTGTATACTGTACCTGCTTTGTTAGATCTAAGGCACTGCTACCTCTGACTGTTAATCTCAGTAGATTTACAGTGAGGTTTGATGATGTTTTTCTTGCTGGAAGCACTGACATGTGAAAGCAAAGCACTGCCTCTACCAAGATGGCCACCTCCACACAGGCACACAGTGCAAAACAAGGCATTGTTGGGGAACTTTACTAAAACTGGAGCACTCAGAATCTGGTGAAGCTGTGCATGGTAGCTAACCAGTTTCTAAATTCAGCTTGTTCAATTAAGCTTTGGCAATAAACCCTGGAAACTGATTGGTTTCTTTGCAGAGATGCACCAGATTTTGCAAGCTCCAGTTTTAGTCAGTATGGGGAAAAGATCGTCAGCAGGTAGAACTCAGGAAATACTGGAGACTAGCCCTTTGCCCTTTATCTGCCTTTCTTTAAACAGAGCTTCCAAAGTTCAGTTCCTTGTTTTTGTGCTGAATAGCTGGTGCTTTAGGAAATCTTTAATCTTATGTTGTTCAGTGAACTGCCCTGCCTATGAGTACTTTACCTTTGCTAGGTATAAACTGATCTTGCCTTTAACTTCTGATGAATTTAATCTTTTAAGGAAGAACTTTACTCCCCCCACTTACCTTGTCCACTGGGTTGGTCACAAAAACACACTCACTTGCCCAGCAAATTCAGCATTGTATGGTATAAGTCACAGCTATGGCTCAGCCCTATGGGTCCCGCGACAGCATTCTTTCATCTAACATCATCGGGAGGCCTGATGTCACTTCCTAGTTGTTATACCTGGCCCCTGATGATGTGCCATTCGCAGTACAGATAGACCAGCCCATGCACAGTGCGGTGGAGATTGACCTGAAGCCTCATATATGTGATGTTGGTATCTCAAGAGGATTTGGGATTTAGGCAAAAAAGCAGGAAGTGCGGGTCCCACAGAAAAGCCAATAACCCCCCCCCCCCCCCGCGCCCCCCAAAAAAATGTTGAATATCCAACTGTATAAAAAGGGGTTATGACAGTTAAAAGAGGATGGTGAAGATTCACTTTAAGTGTTCTCCCTTCCTTAAAGTATTGTCAATTCCGTTATGCAAATTAGCTGCTGGTATGGAAAATAGAGCTATGATTCTAAGCCGTTAGTGATCATTCAGAAATGTATAGTACTGTTGAGAGGTTAAAAACAAACAAGAGAACGATTATAAAAGGTGAATCAACACAAAGTAGTCAAACAGATGAGTGTAGTAGTCAGATGAGTGAAAGATACATTAGGATTGGTTGTAATTGGGTTATCACACTTGAAGTAAATACGCCTTTAAATACTACAACGCTACACATGTACTCATTGTTTGTCATTTTTTAATACTTTATAATGCTGGTGTAAATGTAAGCCCCTCTACTGGCCTCTAAATCGTCCTGCAGAGAAACATTTATAGGCTTTTATTTACCGTCAAGATCATTTTCAGGTGTTTCTGTCGTATACCAATCAGATGAAGGTCCAGTACCATTGACTGTCATTGCAGAGACTTGAAAACTGTACTGACTTCCCTTTTCAAGACCTATAATATAATACAAAATGTCAAATATGCAACTGATTAATATCAAGTGAATTAAAATCAATTATTACCCTAAACTGAACTTTATATGGGAAAAAGATAAATAATGAGATAGATAAATAAAAACATTTAGATAGATAGATAGATAGATAGATAGATAGATAGATAGATAGATAGATAGATAGATAGATAGACAGACAGATAGATAGATAGATACCGTAAATAGATAAAACCATATATAACAACATCTACTTCCAAACATATAATCTAGCTAATGCACTCATTTTCTGTAGTGGGTTATTATTTATTAAAACACTCAAATGAAGCAGCAACATTTCAAATAATTTACTAAAAAAATAGCATCATTAAAAAAAAAAAAGTACTTTCAGGTTTAGTTACAAGGCTCTTCTCTGTAAAGATAATGCAGGATGTTTAGCCGTTAGTACAAGTGAAATTACTCTGCTGTGGCAGACGTCTCATTATCCGGGAAAAATACGCACTTAGCTTAGACAACAGCTTGAGAAAAGCAGAATATTTCACTCAAACAAAATAATATCAGAAGCCCAACATTTTGTTTGAGTTCTGGATAGTTTGCAAATGTATGTAATGTATGCATATATCCGTCCAGTCATATCAAAATCTTGGGCCAGCTCTCTTGGAACCATGTCTGATGTGATTGACAGCCTACTCCATAGAATTCTCTTGGCAAAGAGAAGGTCCCCAGGTCTTTCTTCAACTGTTCCAATTGCTCAGCCTGAGACTGGTATGTAGAATGTCATTGCACATTGCATAGTCAATTTGCACATACATACTAGAGTCAATATAGATGGGAGCCAATTAACCAACAAGCACGTCTTTAGAGTGTGGCAGAAAAGCCTGTTTACAATAAAGTCAATTATATTCCAAGCTCCTGATCATGTGGCTTCATCATACAGTATATGTGGAAGAAAATCTGGCAGAAACCCACACAAACCTCAGGGAGAGAAAACATATAATCTCCATTCAGGTAGCATTATGGCCAAGAGTTAAGCTAAGGACTCCATTGTTCTAACCATGTCACTGTTCCACCCACGTTGCAAATGTGACTGCATCCTTTTCCGTTTTTCCAGACTGAAATGTGATGGATCAGAGATAACCCTTACTGCTTTTATAGGTTTGTCCCTGTCCACCGTGTTACTGTGGACACAAACTGAATGGGATGAAATGTGCAAAAATGGAAAGACTACCTTCTCATGAGTGTTGGAGCAACAGGTGTTCCCAATGCATAAAAAAAATAGAGAAGAAACAATTTGGGAGTTCTACATCAACCTTGGACTCCCTGCATAGAGAATAGGCTGATTACAGTGCCAGCCTGTTACCACAAGGCATACAAGGATAACAACTCATCTTTTTCAAAAAATCACACAAAGGTAACTTTTTAATAACATTAATATACAAAATGTACGGCGGTCACGCATGAGCTTTTCATTGCTTAGCTGTTCTGGCTTTACAAAAAGATCTGTCACAATTTAAGGTCATAAAGCAGCATCTGTCCTCATTTTCTAGAAGGTGCACTGACTCCTAGGTAATGACACCCTCCTCTAGTTTAATTTATGCACTACAGCATGTGAGGAGCAGGAAAGGACGTGATAATCTTCTATTACTGTATTTCTTCAAAGATTCATAAGGTCGGCTTCTTGGAAGAGAGGGAAGCTTCCTTGAGTTATTAATGCATCTCGCTTTTCATTTGGCTCAATTAGCTCCATCTTCCCTTTATCCCCGACCCTCTAAGATTGGTCTATAAGTGACCAACAGATTGGCTCCAACAATCCAATCATAGAAGCTTAATGTATACATCAACCCTTAGCCCTTGTACACACGGTCGGAGAATCCGTCGGAATGTGTCCTATCGGACCGTGTTGTCAGATAATCCGACTGTGTGTGGTATGCATCGGACTGTTTCCGTCGGAATATCCGTCGGACCAAATTTTCCAACTTGCTGGAAATATTTTCCGACAAACTGGTCCGATAGGACATACTCCGATCATGTGTAGAGAATTCCGATCGGACAAAGTGCCATGCATGCTCAGATCAAATTCCTACATCAAAGCTATTGGCTACTAGCCTGAATGTAGTCCCATCGTAACGAAATAACGTCATCACGCTCTGAAAGATCGGATTTTTCAACAACTTTGTCCGACCGCGTGTATGCAACAGTTTCGGACAAGATCCGTCAGATTTGGTTGTCGGAATCTCCGACCGTGTGTACAAGGGCTTAGAGATATCTGACCTCCAGTAGGGAGAGGGCAACATAGAGGAATAAGGTCCAAGCTCATCCAATGTCAAATGATCTCTGTGTATAGGAGAGTCCAGAGGACAGGGATCACTGAGGGCTACACAGAACATTCCTTCGTGGAAGGGATGACTTTCCAAGCAGTGTGGTCTCATCTGATAAATTCACCCCAAAGTCAACATGACTATAGTGCAGCAATTATGTTTGATTTAAATGTACCTGCTTTCCTAATTTTAGGGTCTATTTATCTATCTATCTATCTGTCTATCTGTCTATCTATCTATCTATCTATCTATCTATCTATCTATCTATCTATCTATCCCATGTCAGCGAGTCTGTCTATTAAGTTAACTATTTTGATTACGGCTCTTACGGTAGCCATATTACTTGATGTAGTCCATTATTTCCCGATGATACTTACTTTCACACAAGATTACGTACAGCACACTTGCTCAGTGATGCCACAGCAATTTTGTTTGCTTCAGTGGCTGGTGATATTACATGAGATAATGCTCCTCATAACGTGAATGATATTACAGCTCACTGAGACGTCCTGTGTCTATGAAGAAGGATGAAGGCTGCCTGTATAGGATTTCTATCTGCTATATTTTCTAAATTGGACTTGTTCGTTTTATAACTCCTGTCTTTATAATGTGAGGCTCACAGAGCAGGCACAGTACTTAAAAAATTTGTATTGGCTACGGTCTGATCTGCAGCTATTGGCATGTTACCGTTTTTCATTAATTTTTGAATGAATGGACTTTAATAAATATACAAGAAGAGAAGTATGGGTGTTGATGTTCATGACCCCTTGATGAAAATCCCAGCTGCCTGGCTGTCCCTGTCATCGATGGCCGGTAAATATGGGACTTGCTGCCAATGTTATTCAGTAGAAAGAGATTATAATTAGTTAAAATAAAATACAAATGTTCATTTTATACAGTGCAGAAATTACCTACTGATAAATAAATAAAAATATATACATCAAAACATTTTTAGATGCAATCAAGTCACAAACCAAAAAAAATTTTGGAACTGGATGGACTTACAGTATGTATTTTTTCAACCAGATTAACTATGTATTTATTTTATGTATCTATATGTTTGAATTAAGGTAGGGGTAAGTATTTTAGCACTGTATAAAATTAAGATTTACTTTTTTTTTACAAAAAAAAATATTTTTAGTTTTAATGCACACCTATAAAACACTTCTGAAAAATAAAGTAACCACATGCCCCTTTATTCCACCCCAGCCCCCAAACATCATATGCAAACACCTAATATCCAAAAGTCTGTATTTGCATATAACGAGGCCCATACCCACTCAAGGCCTTGGTCACTTAAAGTGGAACTACACTGCATCTGAGCACCAGAAACAAAAAAACATTTTTTAATTTATTTTTAATATTCAGTGCAAAATCCCCCATCCATCCATGTCTCTGTGCTTTATTTAGCTGAGAAATCACTTTGAAGAACACCCTTTTAGCGATTCTGGCAGTGGCCATCTTGCATAAGGGCAGATGTTTCATGTAGCTTTTACTTTATGAAACCCACCTGCCCTTAGCTCAGGCATGCAGGCAGGAGGGTGTACTTAGCTAAGAAACCCCCTCCCCCCCTCCCCTCCTCCTGATGTATGACACCATTTGCCTAAGCCAGAAACCAGGAAGTAACTAAGGAAATGTAAAAAAAAAAAAAAAAGTAAATCAGGTATAGTTTTTATCTGTATAATAATGCTAGATTAAAAATAGTCAACTTTGATTGCAAGAGTAAAGTTCCTCTTTAACCACTGAGTTGTGTGATGGGGAAGGGACTTTTCACCTACTACACACAGGAAAAGTAGGCACTGGATTATGCCTATATTCATTGGCATGGTCAAGCCAATTTTAATAAGATTACAGTGTTGGTTACACAAGGGGTGGGACTGGCAGGAAGAACTTACCTGTGAACAAGTACCATAGGTTATTGGGCTCTATTGTCTCCAACTCCCCCCGTCGGGTGGTTTTTCTGTGGCGGATTTTGTACCCGGTAATAAATCCATTCTGAGTTCCTGAGGGGGGTGGTAGCCAGCTTACTTTTATGCTCTGAAATAAAAAGAAAAAAATCATCAGCTCTCTGTGTTAAATTGTACTGCACTTGATCAAGAGGTTTTAAAATGCTACAATCCGCTTATAAAATACAATACAAGAAAACCTTTATAAGACCTGGTTCACACCTATACAGTTTTCAGTTTTTCAGAAACATACTACAGTCCATTTAACATGGTTTCCTATGGGTCACATTCACATCTGTGAATTTTATGGAAAAGTCCATGGACTTTTTTTCTGCTTTTGGTTCCATAGATTTCAATGGATCAAAAATGTGTACTGAAAAACGCAAAATACACCTTGAATATGCATACTGCAACCTGCATGAATGTGAACCAGGCCTAAAAGGGCAATATATCCAAAACCGATATACTATACGGCCAAAGGTTTGTGGATAACTGGTGATTATGTAGCGGTCAGAGGTATAGGAGACCGCAATGCAGGTTTCAAGTACGGGACAGCAGACAAGGAGGCTGAAACAAAAACCGGCTTTATTAAACAGTAAGATATAATGGCCGGAGGAGGAGGATAACAGTATTAACAATTCACAGTAGTTTACAGTAAGGCTAACTGGAATGTGGTACACAAAATGGCTTTCCCGCCAACACATGCACAGTGATACAGGCTACCCTCTTCTAATATGTCCTGCCTAATTCCCGCTTATCGGGACACGTTTCTACAACGTACTATCTCAGTAGGGACTGTACTATTCCCTATCACAATCCAGCACCGGTGCTCACTCACAGTTCGTTAGACAGCTGGAGGGTCCCTTGTCTTGGCCTCCTTCATGAGGCAGGTGAAGTCCAGTTCCTAGTGCTGCAGCTTGCCCGTCTGGGACGGATGGATGAACACAGATGCGGCCCAAAATCACCACAGCTCTCTCTCTCTGCCCGAGGTGCCCGATCTTTAGCTGGATACTGCGACTCTTTATCCACACAAAGTCTCCCTCTCCTCAGGGCAGACTTGACTTTTTCCTCAGCTCCGCACAGGAATTCCTCAGCTGCCCACACACTCCTCACAGTTCTCTCTCACTGCCACTTCCTGTTTCCTCTCCTCTGAAGGGTCGGCAGCAACAGTGACATCTTGTGGCTAAACTGGAAATAGCAGGCTGTATATATTATAGATGGAACACAGTGCAATATAGTTCAGTAATCCTAGGGGCTGACCCCTACATGCCTCCCCGCTTAAAGGTGGCCGTCCTCGGCCTTGCTATATAGTCCATGGGGAAGAAAAGGGTTAAATCAATCTTTAACGGCAGCACAACATTGTTCATAATACATACAGTTAGACCAAATAAACTGATCAGCATTGTACCTGTTTGGTGGAACCCCTGCAGTAGACCTACTAGATCTCCGAAGGTCTTGTCTTTCTGTTAGGACTTGTCCTTCCTCCCTTGGAGCTGGTACTGGTTCTATAACAGGGGCTTCATCACGTGCAGAGTCAGGAACAATCCACCAGTCTTCAATATTATTCCCATCGGAAATGACAAATTCTGAGGAAGGGGCAGGGAGTGGTGTCCTCTGTGCAGGTATCCGATCTTCTGACCGACATGGCCGTAGCATATTCCTATGTAGAACCCTTGAAGCCGACTCCCCATTCTCAACACGAACTTCGTAAACTGGACCATTGGGATACACTCTCTTGATCACTTTGTACGGCTGTACCTCCCAACGCTCACTCAACTTGCCTCTGGGCCGTTTCTCTCGAACCAGCACCCGGTCTCCAGGTTGCAACGGAATCTCTTGGATGGGAGGACGGTCAGTATAAGTCTTTTCTTGCAATCTCTGGCCTACTAACCGGCAGATGGTCTGGAGTCGCTTGCGGTGTTCTTTCACCCATGAGGTGGTTGATCGCTCTATCACATCTTCTGGCTGTTCCAAATTCAATTCGACAATTTCTCGTCCGGCTCTACCGAACAGTAGCATGTATGGGGTATAGCCGGTGGTAGTGTGGACACGATTATTGTAGGCCCAGACTAATTCAGGCAGATAGTCTGGCCAGTGTGTCTTTTTGTCCTCCTCTAAGGTCCTCAGCATCTGAAGCAGAGTCCGATTAAAGCGCTCACAGGCCCCATTCCCTTGGGGATGATATGGAGTTGTCCTGGATTTTCCAATGCCATACAGTCGGTGTAACTCCTCCATCACTTTCCCTTGAAAGCATGCTCCTTGATCTGAGTGAATCCGTTTCGGGCATCCATAGACCCGGATGAAATCTTGACAGATGGCCCGAGCTGCAGACTCAGCCGTCTGGTCCCGAGTTGGAGTGACCACTGCAAACTTGGAGAAGTGGTCAATCATGACCAGGCAGTATTGTGGGCCTCTGGCTGACTGTCCCACGAGGAGATAATCTATCAGCAATACCTCCAGCGGTTCCTTGGTCTGTATGGGCTGTATGGGTGCCCTCTGCTCTGTGCTTTTAGTAAGCTCACACACTCTACACTGTCGGCAGACTTCTTCAACTACGACCTCCAGTCGTGGACAATACACATAACGCTGCAGCCACTGGTAAGTTTTGACTGGCCCGAAATGAGCTCCAAATTCATGAGCTTCCCTGGCTATCTCTAGTGCCAGACTCCTTGGTATGACAACCTGCCATCTTGCCTCCAGATCGGCAGGCTGCTGCCACTTGCGGTATAGAACAGCTCCATGAACCTCTAGTCTGTCCCATTGATGTAAAATTGACTTCATCTCAGCATCAAGATCAGCCCTTTCCTCTCTGTCTGGTTTTCTTTGCCGAGCCACCCAACCTTTTATCTGTCGCAGTCCAATGTCTTCATCTTGTATTCGCCCCCATTCCTCATTAGTTCTTGCTAATGCCTTAGGCAGGGACCGGGCCTCCCCGCTTGTCTGTGCTGCGACTGCTGGAGGTGTAAACTTGCGGAAGTCTGGAATTTCATCCTCTTCCTTTTGTTCATCAAGCTCTCCCAATGGAGTTTCAAAAGTAACCCTCGACAGACCATCAGCATTGGTATTCTCTGTAGCAGAGCGATAGCGAATTGAGAAGTCATACTTTGCAAGGCGAGCTGCCCAACGTTGCTCCAGGGCTCCCAGTCTAGCAGTATCCAGATGGACCAGGGGATTGTTATCAGTCCGTACAAAGATTTTAGCCCCTGTAAGGTAACCGGCAAACTTCTCTGTCATGGCCCACACCAGGGCAAGGAGCTCTAGCCGGAAGGAACTATAGTTATGAGGGTTTCGCTCCGTATCCCGCAGGGACCTACTGGCATAGGCAATCACTCTTTCGTGTCCGTCCTGTATCTGTGACAACACTGCCCCGAGTCCGTAGAGACTACCGTCAGTAGATAAGAAGAATGGTTTGTCAAAATCAGCATAAGCCAAGATGGGGGCCGATGTCAGAGCCTCTTTCAAGGTCAGGAAGGCCTCCTCTTGCTTCTGTCCCCAGGGAACACTTTGACTCTTGGATTGCCCAGCAGTTCCTCTCAAAATCTCATTCAGAGGGCCCGCTATCTTTGCATAGTCTTTGATGAACCGCCGGTAGTAACCAGTCAGACCAAGGAAGGCCTTCAACTCACGCAGCGTTCTAGGCTCCGGCCATTGTTGAATGGCAGCCACTTTATTTTGGGATGGCAGCACCCCGTCTTTGGACACCGTATGGCCTAAGTACTCGATCTCCTTCTTGAAGAGATGACACTTCTTTGGCTTTATCTTCAGGCCATGGGCCCGCAGTCGCTCAAGTACCTGTCCTAATCGGGCCAAGTGTTCTTCAAAAGTAGCAGAGTACACTATAATATCATCCAAGTATATCAGGGTAGCTTCAAAATTTAGATCTCCCAGACATTTTTCCATCAGCCTCTGAAAGGTTCCTGGGGCATTAGACAGCCCAAATGGCATCCTATTAAATTCAAACAGACCCATGGGAAGTATGAATGCTGTCTTTTCCTTGTCTTGTTCAGCCACCGGTACCTGCCAGTATCCACTTGCTAAATCCAAGGTGGAGAAGTATTTAGCCCGCCCTAGGGCTGTTAGGGACTCTTCGATGCGAGGCAGAGGATATGAGTCCCGCACTGTGCACGCATTCAATCTCCGGTAATCCACACAAAATCGAATGGTGCCATCCTTCTTCTTGACAAGCACCACTGGGGCTGCCCAGGGACTTTGACTACCCCGAACCACTCCTGAATCGATCATCTGTTTCAGCAATGTCTTCACCTCTTGATACAACTTGGGTGGAATCTGTCGATATCTCTCTCGGCTTGGGGGAGTGTCCCCCGTCGGTATCTCATGTGTGATAGCATCTGTGCAACCAAAGTCATTGGCATTGCGGGCAAACGCAGCTTGATTCTCCCACAGCATGGTTTCAACTGCTCGTAAATGATCCGGACTTAGAGCTTTCACATCTATCTCCATTTGTTCCAAGATGACTGTCCCATTCCATTCTGGGGTCGGTGCCTCTGCAGGCTTTGCAGTAACTGCCAAGGTCCAAGCAGAATTGCCTATCGGAGCTAGAGTCACTTCTCCCTGACTCAGCACTTCTCCCCGATGTAGGTACACGCGAGCCAGTTCCACTCCTGGCACCAGAGAGACTTCCCGTTGTCCAACGTTTACAGCTCTTATGGGTACTCGTCCATTTTGGACTACTGCCAGTGTCCGGGCCACTAGGACATCCTGACCTAACTCTCCCAGGCCTGCAGGCTCAATGATCACCTCCATACCTTCAAGGTTGCGGGAGGTTCCCACGGGCAAAGTCAGTATAGTCTCCCGATCAGGAGGGAGGGTAAGGGTAGCCCTTCCCGGCACTCGAATATTTCCTACAGACTGATGTACTGGGACACTCTTCTGTGTCCCACAAAACCGGATTAACCGTTGAAATGCCTTTTGCGTTGGTTTGTGTGGAGTGGCATTCTTCCAATAGCCCGGCCCCCTTTTAGTGAACATAATTTGATCCAACTCTCGCAGGATATTCATGCCCATTATCACCGGTACATCTTCTTTGAAGGTTTCAGGGACCAGCAGGATACCTTTTTTTCCAACTTCCTGTCCACACAGACGTACATTCATCCATACGACACCTGTGACAGGGATTTGTTGCTGGTTAGCTGCTGTGACCCGGATCAATGTCCCCTGTTCTGGCTTGGCCAGTGCTTGAAAGTAACGGTTGAAATATGACTCAGGCATGGTCGTTACCTGTGATCCGGTGTCCACTAAACAGTTGACTGGAATGCCTTCAAACTCGGCTCTTATGGTGGGACATCCTGCAACCAGGTGTTCGGAGCTGTGCTGAGTGGCCTGACACTCTACTTCCCCCGCAGTGTGCCTCATTACTGCGGGGGCCTGAAGTTTAACGCCGGCTCTGGGCGTCTAGGCAGGTCCCTCCGGCATTCTCTAGCGAAGTGTCCTTTTTCTCCACACCGCCAGCACTGAGCCTCTCTGCGTTGTTCTCTCTGTCTGTGTGCGGGAGGCGCCCGTAGGCCTGGACTGGCCGAGCTCACTGGAGGATATTGAGGGACTCGGTAGGTGGGAATACGTGGGTAAGGATGCTCTGGTGCAGGAACCATCGAGGCAGTCTGATAAGGTTGTTGTTGCCCCAGATATGCAACCTCAGGGGGGTAGCTCAAATCCATCCGTCTCTCTATTTGCGTCAACTTCTCATGCATGAGACCCAGGGAGCTTTGTAGGTCCTGCACCACTCTAACCAGGACCTCTTCATTCTTCGCAACCCCGAGGGAGGCGGTCTGGGTCCGTATCACTCCAGAGGCATAAATTTCTTCTTTACTTCGCTCCACGGCCTCAGCCAATATTTGCCGAAAATTCAGTGTAGGGTCCACTCTGACTCGTTCCCGTAGGGCTTGTCTCAGGTGAGAGCTGTAGAGTCCCAGGATCAATTGTTCCCTCAGTATCCGGTCTGCGGATCCCATGGCGGTTATCCCGTCTGCCTCTTTTTTCTGTATCTCAGCCAGTACTTCCTGTAGAGCCGTTGCATATTGTGAGACCCCTTCATTTTCCTGCTGTACCCGGTAGAAGAACTTTGCCCGGAGGTGGCCCGCACTAGCTGTTTCACCGTATATTTCTTCTAGAAAGCGCACAATCTCTTTCAAGGTACTGCGCGTAGCTTCCGGTTGTAAGCAAACAGTTTTCCGCGCTTCACCCTCCAGGGCAGCCAAAGCAATTTCCACCTGTAGCTCTGGGCTGACATTGTAAATTCTAGCAACGCTCTGTAATCTCGTCACCCAGTCTGACAGTGACATGTTCTGGCCATCAAATTTTGGCAACAAGTTAAAAAGCATGCCCATAGGGAGGGTCCTTGTAGGGGTTCCACCATTACCTAAGGCATTCACATCAACATCAGGTACGTTGCCTTCAGCCGCCTCCATCTCTGTAACCGTATCCTGCTCACAGCGCCACTTGTAGCGGTCAGAGGTATAGGAGACCGCAATGCAGGTTTCAAGTACGGGACAGCAGACAAGGAGGCTGAAACAAAAACCGGCTTTATTAAACAGTAAGATATAATGGCCGGAGGAGGAGGATAACAGTATTAACAATTCACAGTAGTTTACAGTAAGGCTAACTGGAATGTGGTACACAAAATGGCTTTCCCGCCAACACATGCACAGTGATACAGGCTACCCTCTTCTAATATGTCCTGCCTAATTCCCGCTTATCGGGACACGTTTCTACAACGTACTATCTCAGTAGGGACTGTACTATTCCCTATCACAATCCAGCACCGGTGCTCACTCACAGTTCGTTAGACAGCTGGAGGGTCCCTTGTCTTGGCCTCCTTCATGAGGCAGGTGAAGTCCAGTTCCTAGTGCTGCAGCTTGCCCGTCTGGGACGGATGGATGAACACAGATGCGGCCCAAAATCACCACAGCTCTCTCTCTCTGCCCGAGGTGCCCGATCTTTAGCTGGATACTGCGACTCTTTATCCACACAAAGTCTCCCTCTCCTCAGGGCAGACTTGACTTTTTCCTCAGCTCCGCACAGGAATTTCTCAGCTGCCCACACACTCCTCACAGTTCTCTCTCACTGCCACTTCCTGTTTCCTCTCCTCTGAAGGGTCGGCAGCAACAGTGACATCTTGTGGCTAAACTGGAAATAGCAGGCTGTATATATTATAGATGGAACACAGTGCAATATAGTTCAGTAATCCTAGGGGCTGACCCCTACAATTACACCTACAACTATGACCAAAAGTAGGTGGTCCTGCCTTCGAATTATTGAATTCAGGTGTTCCCAGTGAAAGATCCTGTTAATGTCACAACATATAAAGACACGGACAATTCTGCACTTCTAAACTTGTGGCAAGAGTGTGGAGAAGATCCATATTTGTTGAATGATGACTGTGCCCAAAGTCAGCTCCATAAAGGCATAGTTTAAAGCAGCTCCAGTCATTAAAAAAAAAAAAAAAACACCCCTGTGATTGTTGCAGCCTATGC